>NC_138186.1:31491233-32091233 GCF_964194105.1 Spermophilus citellus
ATGTTGAAGCGTTCATTTCCAGTAACAGTTTGAATTTTTAGGTTTCACTCTGTTTTCTCCTATATTGATAGATGTATTTGGAACTCTAAATCCAACACGGTTTGTGCTAGCTTCTTGAAACTTGACAGAATAAAGTAGTTTCACGTTCTATCTCTATGCTTTGTTTCCTCTTGATGTAGCCCTAAGCAGTGACTGGCGAGAAACACTTTCATGGAAAGGGGTTGCCAAGCATCCAAAAATTACGAATCTCCAGAAATCTCAGCAAATATTTTTTCACCCAAACTGGATGATACTTTCAGGTAATGATCAGTACACTAAGGCGACTTGGTTCCCGCAACTTCGTCCTTCTATGTTGAAGCGTTCATTTCCAGTAACAGTTTGAATTTTTAGGTTTCATTCTGTTTTCTCCTATATTGATAGATGTATTTGGAACTCTAAATCCAACACGGTTTGTGCTAGCTTCTTGAAACTTGACAAAATAAAGTAGTTTCACGTTCTGTCTCTATGTTTTGTTTCCAATTGATGTAGCCCTTAGCAGTTACTGGGAGAAACACTTTCATTGAAAGGGTTGCCAAGCGTCCAAAAATTACGAATCTCCAGAAATCTCAGCAAATATTTTTTCACCCAAACTGGATGATACTTTCAGGTAATGATCAGTACACTAAGCTGACTTGGTTCCCCAAATTTCATTCTTCTATGTTCAAGCGTTCGTTTCCAGTAACAGTTTGAATTTTTAGGTTTCACTCTGTTTTCTCCTATATTGATAGATGTATTTGGAACTCTAAATCCAACACGGTTTGTGCTAGCTTCTTGAAACTTGACACAATAAAGTAGTTTCACCTTCTGTCTCTATGTTTTGTTTCCTCTTGATGTAGCCCTAAGCAGTGACTGGCGAGAAACACTTCCATATAAAGGGGTTGCCAAGCGTCCAAAAATTACGAATCTCCAGAAATCTCAGCAAATATTTTTTCACCCATACTGGATGATACTTTCAGGTAATGATCAGTACACTAAGGCGACTTGGTTCCCGCAACTTCGTCCTTCTATGTTGAAGCGTTCGTTTCCAGTAACAGTTTGAATTTTTAGGTTTCACTCTGTTTTCTCCTATATTGATAGATGTATTTGGAACTCTAAATCCAACACGGTTTGTGCTAGCTTCTTGAAACTTGACGCAATAAAGTAGTTTCACGTTCTGTCTCTATGTTTTGTTTCCTCTTGATGTAGCCCTTAGCAGTGATTGGCGAGAAACACTTTCATGGAAACGGGTTGCCAAGCGTCCAAAAATTACGAATCTCCAGAAATCTCAGCAAATATTTTTTCACCCAAACTGGATGAAACTTTCAGGTAATGATCAGAACACTAAGCCCATTTGGTTCACCAAATTTCGTTCTTCTATGTTGAAGCGTTCGTTTCCAGTAACAGTTTGAATTTTTAGGTTTCATTCTGTTTTCTCCTATATTGATAGATGTATTTGGAACTCTAAATCCAACACGGTTTGTGCTAGCTTCTTGAAACTTGACACAATAAAGTAGTTTCACGTTCTGTCTCTATGTTTTGTTTCCTCTTGATGTAGCCCTTAGCAGTGACTGGGAGAAACACTTTCATGGAAACGGGTTGCCAAGCGTCCAAAAATTACGAATCTCCAGAAATCTCAGCAAATATTTTTTCACCCAAACTGGATGATACTTTCAGGTAATGATCAGTACACTAAGCTGACATGGTTCCCCAAATTTCATTCTTCTATGTTGAAGCGTTCGTTTCCAGTAACAGTTTGAATTTTTAGGTTTCACTCTGTTTTCTCCTATATTGATAGATGTATTTGGAACTCTAAATCCAACACGGTTTGTGCTAGCTTCTTGAAACTTGACACAATAGTGTAGTTTCACGTTCTCTCTCTATGTTTTGTTTCCTCTTGATGTAGCCCTAAGCAGTGACTGGGAGAAACACTTCCATATAAAGGGGTTGCCAAGCGTCCAAAAATTACGAATCTCCAGAAATCTCAGCAAATATTTTTTCACCCAAACTGGATGATACTTTCAGGTAATGATCAGTACACTAAGGCGACTTGGTTCCCGCAACTTCGTCCTTCAATGTTGAAGCGTTCGTTTCCAGTAACAGTTTGAATTTTTAGGTTTCACTCTGTTTTCTCCTATATTGATAGATGTATTTGGAACTCTAAATCCAACACGGTTTGTGCTAGCTTCTTGAAACTTGACGCAATAATGTAGTTTCACGTTCTGTCTCTATGTTTTGTTTCCTCTTGATGTAGCCCTTAGCAGTGACTGGCGAGAAACACTTTCATGGAAACGGGTTGCCAAGCGTCCAAAAATTACGAATCTCCAGAAATCTCAGCAAATATTTTTTAACCCAAACTGGATGAAACTTTCAGGTAATGATCAGTACACTAAGCCCACTTGGTTCACCAAATTTCGTTCTTCTATGTTGAAGCGTTCGTTTCCAGTAACAGTTTGAATTTTTAGGTTTCACTCTGTTTTCTCCTATATTGATAGATGTATTTGGAACTCTAAATCCAACACGGTTTGTGCTAGCTTCTTGAAACTTGACGCAATAAAGTAGTTTCACGTTCTGTCTCTATGTTTTGTTTCCTCTTGATGTACCCTTAGCAGTGACTGGCGAGAAACACTTTCATGGAAACGGGTTGCCAAGCGTCCAAAAATTACGAATCTCCAGAAATCTCAGCAAATATTTTTTAACCCAAACTGGATGAAACTTTCAGGTAATGATCAGTACACTAAGCCCACTTGGTTCACCAAATTTCGTTCTTCTATGTTGAAGCGTTCGTTTCCAGTAACAGTTTGAATTTTTAGGTTTCACTCTGTTTTCTCCTATATTGATAGATGTATTTGGAACTCTAAATCCAACACGGTTTGTGCTAGCTTCTTGAAACTTGACGCAATAAAGTAGTTTCACGTTCTGTCTCTATGTTTTGTTTCCTCTTGATGTACCCTTAGCAGTGACTGGCGAGAAACACTTTCATGGAAACGGGTTGCCAAGCGTCCAAAATTACGAATCTCCAGAAATCTCAGCAAATATTTTTTCACCCAAACTGGATGAAACTTTCAGGTAATGATCAGAACACTAAGCCCACTTGGTTCACCAAATTTCGTTCTTCTATGTTGAAGCGTTCGTTTCCAGTAACAGTTTGAATTTTTAGGTTTCACTCTGTTTTCTCCTATATTGATAGATGTATTTGGAACTCTAAATACAACACGGTTTGTGCTAACTTCTTGAAACTTGACACAATAAAGTAGTTTCAGGTTCTATCTCTATGTTTTGTTTCCTCTTGATGTAGCCCTAAGCAGTGACTGGCGAGAAACACTTTCATGGAAAGGGGTTGCCAAGCATCCAAAAATTACGAATCTCCAGAAATCTCAGCAAATATTTTTTCACCCAAACTTGATGATAGTTTCAGGTAATGATCAGTACACTAAGGCGACTTGGTTCCCGAAACTTCGTTCTTCTATGTTGAAGCGTTCATTTCCAGTAACAGTTTGAATTTTTAGGTTTCATTCCGTTTTCTCCTATATTGATAGATGTATTTGGAACTCTAAATCCAACACGGTTTGTGCTAGCTTCTTGAAACTTGACGCAATAAAGTAGTTTCACGTTCTGTCTCTATGTTTTGTTTCCTCTTGATGTAGCCCTTAGCAGTGACTGGCGAGAAACACTTCCATATAAAGGGGTTGCCAAGCGTCCAAAAATTACGAATCTCCAGAAATCTCAGCAAATATTTTTTCACCCAAACTGGATGATACTTTCAGGTAATGATCAGTACTCTAAGCTGACTTGGTTCCCCAAATTTCATTCTTCTATGTTGAAGCGTTCGTTTCCAGTAACAGTTTGAATTTTTAGGTTTCACTCTGTTTTCTCCTATATTGATAGATGTATTTGGAACTCTAAATCCAACACGGTTTGTGCTAGCTTCTTGAAACTTGACACAATAAAGTAGTTTCACGTTCTATCTCTATGCTTTGTTTCCTCTTGATGTAGCCCTAAGCAGTGACTGGCGAGAAACACTTTCATGGAAAGGGGTTGCCAAGCATCCAAAAATTACGAATCTCCAGAAATCTCAGCAAATATTTTTTCACCCAAACAGGATGATACTTTCACATAATGATCAGCACACTAAGCTGACTTGGTTCCCCAAATTTCATTCTTCCATGTTGAAGCGTTCGTTTCCAGTAACAGTTTGAATTTTTAGGTTTCACTCTGTTTTCTCCTATATTGATAGATGTATTTGGAACGCTAAATCCAACACGGTTTGTGCTAGCTTCTTGAAACTTGACACAATAATGTAGTTTCACGTTCTATCTCTATGTTTTGTTTCCTCTTGATGTAGCCCTAAGCAGTGACTGGCGAGAAACACTTCCATATAAAGGGGTTGCCAAGCGTCCAAAAATTACGAATCTCCAGAAATCTCAGCAAATATTTTTCCACCCAAACTGGATGATACTTTCAGGTAATGATCAGTACACTAAGCTGACTTGGTTCCCCAAATTTCATTCTTCTATGTTGAAGCGTTCGTTTCCAGTAACAGTTTGAATTTTTCGGTTTCACTCTGTTTTCTCCTATATTGATAGATGTATTTGGAACTCTAAATACAACACGGTTTGTGCTAGCTTCTTGAAACTTGACACAATAATGTAGTTTCACGTTCTATCTCTATGTTTTGTTTCCTCTTGATGTACCCCTAAGCAGTGACGGGCGATAAACACTTTCATGGAAAGGGGCTGCCAAGCTTCCAAAAATTACGTATCTCCAGAAATCTCAGCAAATATTTTTTCACCCAAACTTGATGATAGTTTCAGGTAATGATCAGTACACTAAGGCGACTTGGTTCCCGAAACTTCGTTCTTCTATGTTGAAGCGTTCATTTCCAGTAACAGTTTGAATTTTTAGGTTTCACTCTGTTTTCTCCTATATTGATAGATGTATTTGGAACTCTAAATCCAACACGGTTTGTGCTAGCTTCTTGAAACTTGACAGAATAAAGTAGTTTCACGTTCTATCTCTATGCTTTGTTTCCTCTTGATGTAGCCCTAAGCAGTGACTGGCGAGAAACACTTTCATGGAAAGGGGTTGCCAAGCATCCAAAAATTACGAATCTCCAGAAATCTCAGCAAATATTTTTTCACCCAAACTGGATGATACTTTCAGGTAATGATCAGTACACTAAGGCGACTTGGTTCCCGCAACTTCGTCCTTCTATGTTGAAGCGTTCATTTCCAGTAACAGTTTGAATTTTTAGGTTTCATTCTGTTTTCTCCTATATTGATAGATGTATTTGGAACTCTAAATCCAACACGGTTTGTGCTAGCTTCTTGAAACTTGACAAAATAAAGTAGTTTCACGTTCTGTCTCTATGTTTTGTTTCCAATTGATGTAGCCCTTAGCAGTTACTGGGAGAAACACTTTCATTGAAAGGGTTGCCAAGCGTCCAAAAATTACGAATCTCCAGAAATCTCAGCAAATATTTTTTCACCCAAACTGGATGATACTTTCAGGTAATGATCAGTACACTGAGCTGACTTGGTTCCCCAAATTTCATTCTTCTATGTTGAAGCGTTCGTTTCCAGTAACAGTTTGAATTTTTAGGTTTCACTCTGTTTTCTCCTATATTGATAGATGTATTTGGAACTCTAAATCCAACACGGTTTGTGCTAGCTTCTTGAAACTTGACACAATAAAGTAGTTTCACCTTCTGTCTCTATGTTTTGTTTCCTCTTGATGTAGCCCTAAGCAGTGACTGGCGAGAAACACTTCCATATAAAGGGGTTGCCAAGCGTCCAAAAATTACGAATCTCCAGAAATCTCAGCAAATATTTTTTCACCCATACTGGATGATACTTTCAGGTAATGATCAGTACACTAAGGCGACTTGGTTCCCGCAACTTCGTCCTTCTATGTTGAAGCGTTCGTTTCCAGTAACAGTTTGAATTTTTAGGTTTCACTCTGTTTTCTCCTATATTGATAGATGTATTTGGAACTCTAAATCCAACACGGTTTGTGCTAGCTTCTTGAAACTTGACGCAATAAAGTAGTTTCACGTTCTGTCTCTATGTTTTGTTTCCTCTTGATGTAGCCCTTAGCAGTGATTGGCGAGAAACACTTTCATGGAAACGGGTTGCCAAGCGTCCAAAAATTACGAATCTCCAGAAATCTCAGCAAATATTTTTTCACCCAAACTGGATGAAACTTTCAGGTAATGATCAGAACACTAAGCCCATTTGGTTCACCAAATTTCGTTCTTCTATGTTGAAGCGTTCGTTTCCAGTAACAGTTTGAATTTTTAGGTTTCATTCTGTTTTCTCCTATATTGATAGATGTATTTGGAACTCTAAATCCAACACGGTTTGTGCTAGCTTCTTGAAACTTGACACAATAAAGTAGTTTCACGTTCTGTCTCTATGTTTTGTTTCCTCTTGATGTAGCCCTTAGCAGTGACTGGGAGAAACACTTTCATGGAAACGGGTTGCCAAGCGTCCAAAAATTACGAATCTCCAGAAATCTCAGCAAATATTTTTTCACCCAAACTGGATGATACTTTCAGGTAATGATCAGTACACTAAGCTGACATGGTTCCCCAAATTTCATTCTTCTATGTTGAAGCGTTCGTTTCCAGTAACAGTTTGAATTTTTAGGTTTCACTCTGTTTTCTCCTATATTGATAGATGTATTTGGAACTCTAAATCCAACACGGTTTGTGCTAGCTTCTTGAAACTTGACACAATAGTGTAGTTTCACGTTCTCTCTCTATGTTTTGTTTCCTCTTGATGTAGCCCTAAGCAGTGACTGGGAGAAACACTTCCATATAAAGGGGTTGCCAAGCGTCCAAAAATTACGAATCTCCAGAAATCTCAGCAAATATTTTTTCACCCAAACTGGATGATACTTTCAGGTAATGATCAGTACACTAAGGCGACTTGGTTCCCGCAACTTCGTCCTTCAATGTTGAAGCGTTCGTTTCCAGTAACAGTTTGAATTTTTAGGTTTCACTCTGTTTTCTCCTATATTGATAGATGTATTTGGAACTCTAAATCCAACACGGTTTGTGCTAGCTTCTTGAAACTTGACGCAATAATGTAGTTTCACGTTCTGTCTCTATGTTTTGTTTCCTCTTGATGTAGCCCTTAGCAGTGACTGGCGAGAAACACTTTCATGGAAACGGGTTGCCAAGCGTCCAAAAATTACGAATCTCCAGAAATCTCAGCAAATATTTTTTAACCCAAACTGGATGAAACTTTCAGGTAATGATCAGTACACTAAGCCCACTTGGTTCACCAAATTTCGTTCTTCTATGTTGAAGCGTTCGTTTCCAGTAACAGTTTGAATTTTTAGGTTTCACTCTGTTTTCTCCTATATTGATAGATGTATTTGGAACTCTAAATCCAACACGGTTTGTGCTAGCTTCTTGAAACTTGACGCAATAAAGTAGTTTCACGTTCTGTCTCTATGTTTTGTTTCCTCTTGATGTACCCTTAGCAGTGACTGGCGAGAAACACTTTCATGGAAACGGGTTGCCAAGCGTCCAAAAATTACGAATCTCCAGAAATCTCAGCAAATATTTTTTAACCCAAACTGGATGAAACTTTCAGGTAATGATCAGTACACTAAGCCCACTTGGTTCACCAAATTTCGTTCTTCTATGTTGAAGCGTTCGTTTCCAGTAACAGTTTGAATTTTTAGGTTTCACTCTGTTTTCTCCTATATTGATAGATGTATTTGGAACTCTAAATCCAACACGGTTTGTGCTAGCTTCTTGAAACTTGACGCAATAAAGTAGTTTCACGTTCTGTCTCTATGTTTTGTTTCCTCTTGATGTACCCTTAGCAGTGACTGGCGAGAAACACTTTCATGGAAACGGGTTGCCAAGCGTCCAAAATTACGAATCTCCAGAAATCTCAGCAAATATTTTTTCACCCAAACTGGATGAAACTTTCAGGTAATGATCAGAACACTAAGCCCACTTGGTTCACCAAATTTCGTTCTTCTATGTTGAAGCGTTCGTTTCCAGTAACAGTTTGAATTTTTAGGTTTCACTCTGTTTTCTCCTATATTGATAGATGTATTTGGAACTCTAAATACAACACGGTTTGTGCTAACTTCTTGAAACTTGACACAATAAAGTAGTTTCAGGTTCTATCTCTATGTTTTGTTTCCTCTTGATGTAGCCCTAAGCAGTGACTGGCGAGAAACACTTTCATGGAAAGGGGTTGCCAAGCATCCAAAAATTACGAATCTCCAGAAATCTCAGCAAATATTTTTTCACCCAAACTTGATGATAGTTTCAGGTAATGATCAGTACACTAAGGCGACTTGGTTCCCGAAACTTCGTTCTTCTATGTTGAAGCGTTCATTTCCAGTAACAGTTTGAATTTTTAGGTTTCATTCCGTTTTCTCCTATATTGATAGATGTATTTGGAACTCTAAATCCAACACGGTTTGTGCTAGCTTCTTGAAACTTGACGCAATAAAGTAGTTTCACGTTCTGTCTCTATGTTTTGTTTCCTCTTGATGTAGCCCTTAGCAGTGACTGGCGAGAAACACTTCCATATAAAGGGGTTGCCAAGCGTCCAAAAATTACGAATCTCCAGAAATCTCAGCAAATATTTTTTCACCCAAACTGGATGATACTTTCAGGTAATGATCAGTACTCTAAGCTGACTTGGTTCCCCAAATTTCATTCTTCTATGTTGAAGCGTTCGTTTCCAGTAACAGTTTGAATTTTTAGGTTTCACTCTGTTTTCTCCTATATTGATAGATGTATTTGGAACTCTAAATCCAACACGGTTTGTGCTAGCTTCTTGAAACTTGACACAATAAAGTAGTTTCACGTTCTATCTCTATGCTTTGTTTCCTCTTGATGTAGCCCTAAGCAGTGACTGGCGAGAAACACTTTCATGGAAAGGGGTTGCCAAGCATCCAAAAATTACGAATCTCCAGAAATCTCAGCAAATATTTTTTCACCCAAACAGGATGATACTTTCACATAATGATCAGCACACTAAGCTGACTTGGTTCCCCAAATTTCATTCTTCCATGTTGAAGCGTTCGTTTCCAGTAACAGTTTGAATTTTTAGGTTTCACTCTGTTTTCTCCTATATTGATAGATGTATTTGGAACGCTAAATCCAACACGGTTTGTGCTAGCTTCTTGAAACTTGACACAATAATGTAGTTTCACGTTCTATCTCTATGTTTTGTTTCCTCTTGATGTAGCCCTAAGCAGTGACTGGCGAGAAACACTTCCATATAAAGGGGTTGCCAAGCGTCCAAAAATTACGAATCTCCAGAAATCTCAGCAAATATTTTTCCACCCAAACTGGATGATACTTTCAGGTAATGATCAGTACACTAAGCTGACTTGGTTCCCCAAATTTCATTCTTCTATGTTGAAGCGTTCGTTTCCAGTAACAGTTTGAATTTTTCGGTTTCACTCTGTTTTCTCCTATATTGATAGATGTATTTGGAACTCTAAATACAACACGGTTTGTGCTAGCTTCTTGAAACTTGACACAATAATGTAGTTTCACGTTCTATCTCTATGTTTTGTTTCCTCTTGATGTACCCCTAAGCAGTGACGGGCGATAAACACTTTCATGGAAAGGGGCTGCCAAGCTTCCAAAAATTACGTATCTCCAGAAATCTCAGCAAATATTTTTTCACCCAAACTTGATGATAGTTTCAGGTAATGATCAGTACACTAAGGCGACTTGGTTCCCGAAACTTCGTTCTTCTATGTTGAAGCGTTCATTTCCAGTAACAGTTTGAATTTTTAGGTTTCACTCTGTTTTCTCCTATATTGATAGATGTATTTGGAACTCTAAATCCAACACGGTTTGTGCTAGCTTCTTGAAACTTGACACAATAAAGTAGTTTCACGTTCTATCTCTATGCTTTGTTTCCTCTTGATGTAGCCCTAAGCAGTGACTGGCGAGAAACACTTTCATGGAAAGGGGTTGCCAAGCATCCAAAAATTACGAATCTCCAGAAATCTCAGCAAATATTTTTTCACCCAAACTGGATGATACTTTCAGGTAATGATCAGTACACTAAGGCGACTTGGTTCCCGCAACTTCGTCCTTCTATGTTGAAGCGTTCATTTCCAGTAACAGTTTGAATTTTTAGGTTTCATTCTGTTTTCTCCTATATTGATAGATGTATTTGGAACTCTAAATCCAACACGGTTTGTGCTAGCTTCTTGAAACTTGACAAAATAAAGTAGTTTCACGTTCTGTCTCTATGTTTTGTTTCCAATTGATGTAGCCCTTAGCAGTTACTGGGAGAAACACTTTCATTGAAAGGGTTGCCAAGCGTCCAAAAATTACGAATCTCCAGAAATCTCAGCAAATATTTTTTCACCCAAACTGGATGATACTTTCAGGTAATGATCAGTACACTGAGCTGACTTGGTTCCCCAAATTTCATTCTTCTATGTTGAAGCGTTCGTTTCCAGTAACAGTTTGAATTTTTAGGTTTCACTCTGTTTTCTCATATATTGATAGATGTATTTGGAACTCTAAATCCAACACGGTTTGTGCTAGCTTCTTGAAACTTGACACAATAAAGTAGTTTCACCTTCTGTCTCTATGTTTTGTTTCCTCTTGATGTAGCCCTAAGCAGTGACTGGCGAGAAACACTTCCATATAAAGGGGTTGCCAAGCGTCCAAAAATTACGAATCTCCAGAAATCTCAGCAAATATTTTTTCACCCATACTGGATGATACTTTCAGGTAATGATCAGTACACTAAGGCGACTTGGTTCCCGCAACTTCGTCCTTCTATGTTGAAGCGTTCGTTTCCAGTAACAGTTTGAATTTTTAGGTTTCACTCTGTTTTCTCCTATATTGATAGATGTATTTGGAACTCTAAATCCAACACGGTTTGTGCTAGCTTCTTGAAACTTGACGCAATAAAGTAGTTTCACGTTCTGTCTCTATGTTTTGTTTCCTCTTGATGTAGCCCTTAGCAGTGATTGGCGAGAAACACTTTCATGGAAACGGGTTGCCAAGCGTCCAAAAATTACGAATCTCCAGAAATCTCAGCAAATATTTTTTCACCCAAACTGGATGAAACTTTCAGGTAATGATCAGAACACTAAGCCCATTTGGTTCACCAAATTTCGTTCTTCTATGTTGAAGCGTTCGTTTCCAGTAACAGTTTGAATTTTTAGGTTTCACTCTGTTTTCTCCTATATTGATAGATGTATTTGGAACTCTAAATCCAACACGGTTTGTGCTAGCTTCTTGAAACTTGACACAATAAAGTAGTTTCACGTTCTGTCTCTATGTTTTGTTTCCTCTTGATGTAGCCCTTAGCAGTGACTGGGAGAAACACTTTCATGGAAACGGGTTGCCAAGCGTCCAAAAATTACGAATCTCCAGAAATCTCAGCAAATATTTTTTCACCCAAACTGGATGATACTTTCAGGTAATGATCAGTACACTAAGCTGACATGGTTCCCCAAATTTCATTCTTCTATGTTGAAGCGTTCGTTTCCAGTAACAGTTTGAATTTTTAGGTTTCACTCTGTTTTCTCCTATATTGATAGATGTATTTGGAACTCTAAATCCAACACGGTTTGTGCTAGCTTCTTGAAACTTGACACAATAGTGTAGTTTCACGTTCTCTCTCTATGTTTTGTTTCCTCTTGATGTAGCCCTAAGCAGTGACTGGGAGAAACACTTCCATATAAAGGGGTTGCCAAGCGTCCAAAAATTACGAATCTCCAGAAATCTCAGCAAATATTTTTTCACCCAAACTGGATGATACTTTCAGGTAATGATCAGTACACTAAGGCGACTTGGTTCCCGCAACTTCGTCCTTCTATGTTGAAGCGTTCGTTTCCAGTAACAGTTTGAATTTTTAGGTTTCACTCTGTTTTCTCCTATATTGATAGATGTATTTGGAACTCTAAATCCAACACGGTTTGTGCTAGCTTCTTGAAACTTGACGCAATAATGTAGTTTCACGTTCTGTCTCTATGTTTTGTTTCCTCTTGATGTAGCCCTTAGCAGTGACTGGCGAGAAACACTTTCATGGAAACGGGTTGCCAAGCGTCCAAAAATTACGAATCTCCAGAAATCTCAGCAAATATTTTTTAACCCAAACTGGATGAAACTTTCAGGTAATGATCAGTACACTAAGCCCACTTGGTTCACCAAATTTCGTTCTTCTATGTTGAAGCGTTCGTTTCCAGTAACAGTTTGAATTTTTAGGTTTCACTCTGTTTTCTCCTATATTGATAGATGTATTTGGAACTCTAAATCCAACACGGTTTGTGCTAGCTTCTTGAAACTTGACGCAATAAAGTAGTTTCACGTTCTGTCTCTATGTTTTGTTTCCTCTTGATGTACCCTTAGCAGTGACTGGCGAGAAACACTTTCATGGAAACGGGTTGCCAAGCGTCCAAAAATTACGAATCTCCAGAAATCTCAGCAAATATTTTTTAACCCAAACTGGATGAAACTTTCAGGTAATGATCAGTACACTAAGCCCACTTGGTTCACCAAATTTCGTTCTTCTATGTTGAAGCGTTCGTTTCCAGTAACAGTTTGAATTTTTAGGTTTCACTCTGTTTTCTCCTATATTGATAGATGTATTTGGAACTCTAAATCCAACACGGTTTGTGCTAGCTTCTTGAAACTTGACGCAATAAAGTAGTTTCATGTTCTGTCTCTATGTTTTGTTTCCTCTTGATGTACCCTTAGCAGTGACTGGCGAGAAACACTTTCATGGAAACGGGTTGCCAAGCGTCCAAAATTACGAATCTCCAGAAATCTCAGCAAATATTTTTTCACCCAAACTGGATGAAACTTTCAGGTAATGATCAGAACACTAAGCCCACTTGGTTCACCAAATTTCGTTCTTCTATGTTGAAGCGTTCGTTTCCAGTAACAGTTTGAATTTTTAGGTTTCACTCTGTTTTCTCCTATATTGATAGATGTATTTGGAACTCTAAATACAACACGGTTTGTGCTAACTTCTTGAAACTTGACACAATAAAGTAGTTTCAGGTTCTATCTCTATGTTTTGTTTCCTCTTGATGTAGCCCTAAGCAGTGACTGGCGAGAATCACTTTCATGGAAAGGGGTTGCCAAGCATCCAAAAATTACGAATCTCCAGAAATCTCAGCAAATATTTTTTCACCCAAACTTGATGATAGTTTCAGGTAATGATCAGTACACTAAGGCGACTTGGTTCCCGAAACTTCGTTCTTCTATGTTGAAGCGTTCATTTCCAGTAACAGTTTGAATTTTTAGTTTTCATTCCGTTTTCTCCTATATTGATAGATGTATTTGGAACTCTAAATCCAACACGGTTTGTGCTAGCTTCTTGAAACTTGACGCAATAAAGTAGTTTCACGTTCTGTCTCTATGTTTTGTTTCCTCTTGGTGTAGCCCTTAGCAGTGACTGGCGAGAAACACTTTCATGGAAACGGGTTGCCAAGCGTCCAAAAATTACGAATCTCCAGAAATCTCAGCAAATATTTTTTAACCCAAACTGGATGAAACTTTCAGGTAATGATCAGTACACTAAGCCCACTTGGTTCACCAAATTTCGTTCTTCTATGTTGAAGCGTTCGTTTCCAGTAACAGTTTGAATTTTTAGGTTTCACTCTGTTTTCTCCTATATTGATAGATGTATTTGGAACTCTAAATCCAACACGGTTTGTGCTAGCTTCTTGAAACTTGACGCAATAAAGTAGTTTCACGTTCTGTCTCTATGTTTTGTTTCCTCTTGATGTACCCTTAGCAGTGACTGGCGAGAAACACTTTCATGGAAACGGGTTGCCAAGCGTCCAAAATTACGAATCTCCAGAAATCTCAGCAAATATTTTTTCACCCAAACTGGATGAAACTTTCAGGTAATGATCAGAACACTAAGCCCACTTGGTTCACCAAATTTCGTTCTTCTATGTTGAAGCGTTCGTTTCCAGTAACAGTTTGAATTTTTAGGTTTCACTCTGTTTTCTCCTATATTGATAGATGTATTTGGAACTCTAAATACAACACGGTTTGTGCTAACTTCTTGAAACTTGACACAATAAAGTAGTTTCAGGTTCTATCTCTATGTTTTGTTTCCTCTTGATGTAGCCCTAAGCAGTGACTGGCGAGAAACACTTTCATGGAAAGGGGTTGCCAAGCATCCAAAAATTACGAATCTCCAGAAATCTCAGCAAATATTTTTTCACCCAAACTTGATGATAGTTTCAGGTAATGATCAGTACACTAAGGCGACTTGGTTCCCGAAACTTCGTTCTTCTATGTTGAAGCGTTCATTTCCAGTAACAGTTTGAATTTTTAGGTTTCATTCCGTTTTCTCCTATATTGATAGATGTATTTGGAACTCTAAATCCAACACGGTTTGTGCTAGCTTCTTGAAACTTGACGCAATAAAGTAGTTTCACGTTCTGTCTCTATGTTTTGTTTCCTCTTGATGTAGCCCTTAGCAGTGACTGGCGAGAAACACTTCCATATAAAGGGGTTGCCAAGCGTCCAAAAATTACGAATCTCCAGAAATCTCAGCAAATATTTTTTAACCCAAACTGGATGAAACTTTCAGGTAATGATCAGTACACTAAGCCCACTTGGTTCACCAAATTTCGTTCTTCTATGTTGAAGCGTTCGTTTCCAGTAACAGTTTGAATTTTTAGGTTTCACTCTGTTTTCTCCTATATTGATAGATGTATTTGGAACTCTAAATCCAACACGGTTTGTGCTAGCTTCTTGAAACTTGACGCAATAAAGTAGTTTCACGTTCTGTCTCTATGTTTTGTTTCCTCTTGATGTACCCTTAGCAGTGACTGGCGAGAAACACTTTCATGGAAACGGGTTGCCAAGCGTCCAAAATTACGAATCTCCAGAAATCTCAGCAAATATTTTTTCACCCAAACTGGATGAAACTTTCAGGTAATGATCAGAACACTAAGCCCACTTGGTTCACCAAATTTCGTTCTTCTATGTTGAAGCGTTCGTTTCCAGTAACAGTTTGAATTTTTAGGTTTCACTCTGTTTTCTCCTATATTGATAGATGTATTTGGAACTCTAAATACAACACGGTTTGTGCTAACTTCTTGAAACTTGACACAATAAAGTAGTTTCAGGTTCTATCTCTATGTTTTGTTTCCTCTTGATGTAGCCCTAAGCAGTGACTGGCGAGAAACACTTTCATGGAAAGGGGTTGCCAAGCATCCAAAAATTACGAATCTCCAGAAATCTCAGCAAATATTTTTTCACCCAAACTTGATGATAGTTTCAGGTAATGATCAGTACACTAAGGCGACTTGGTTCCCGAAACTTCGTTCTTCTATGTTGAAGCGTTCATTTCCAGTAACAGTTTGAATTTTTAGGTTTCATTCCGTTTTCTCCTATATTGATAGATGTATTTGGAACTCTAAATCCAACACGGTTTGTGCTAGCTTCTTGAAACTTGACGCAATAAAGTAGTTTCACGTTCTGTCTCTATGTTTTGTTTCCTCTTGGTGTAGCCCTTAGCAGTGACTGGCGAGAAACACTTTCATGGAAACGGGTTGCCAAGCGTCCAAAAATTACGAATCTCCAGAAATCTCAGCAAATATTTTTTAACCCAAACTGGATGAAACTTTCAGGTAATGATCAGTACACTAAGCCTACTTGGTTCACCAAATTTCGTTCTTCTATGTTGAAGCGTTCGTTTCCAGTAACAGTTTGAATTTTTAGGTTTCACTCTGTTTTCTCCTATATTGATAGATGTATTTGGAACTCTAAATCCAACACGGTTTGTGCTAGCTTCTTGAAACTTGACGCAATAAAGTAGTTTCACGTTCTGTCTCTATGTTTTGTTTCCTCTTGATGTACCCTTAGCAGTGACTGGCGAGAAACACTTTCATGGAAACGGGTTGCCAAGCGTCCAAAATTACGAATCTCCAGAAATCTCAGCAAATATTTTTTCACCCAAACTGGATGAAACTTTCAGGTAATGATCAGAACACTAAGCCCACTTGGTTCACCAAATTTCGTTCTTCTATGTTGAAGCGTTCGTTTCCAGTAACAGTTTGAATTTTTAGGTTTCACTCTGTTTTCTCCTATATTGATAGATGTATTTGGAACTCTAAATACAACACGGTTTGTGCTAACTTCTTGAAACTTGACACAATAAAGTAGTTTCAGGTTCTATCTCTATGTTTTGTTTCCTCTTGATGTAGCCCTAAGCAGTGACTGGCGAGAAACACTTTCATGGAAAGGGGTTGCCAAGCATCCAAAAATTACGAATCTCCAGAAATCTCAGCAAATATTTTTTCACCCAAACTTGATGATAGTTTCAGGTAATGATCAGTACACTAAGGCGACTTGGTTCCCGAAACTTCGTTCTTCTATGTTGAAGCGTTCATTTCCAGTAACAGTTTGAATTTTTAGGTTTCATTCCGTTTTCTCCTATATTGATAGATGTATTTGGAACTCTAAATCCAACACGGTTTGTGCTAGCTTCTTGAAACTTGACGCAATAAAGTAGTTTCACGTTCTGTCTCTATGTTTTGTTTCCTCTTGATGTAGCCCTTAGCAGTGACTGGCGAGAAACACTTCCATATAAAGGGGTTGCCAAGCGTCCAAAAATTACGAATCTCCAGAAATCTCAGCAAATATTTTTTCACCCAAACTGGATGATACTTTCAGGTAATGATCAGTACTCTAAGCTGACTTGGTTCCCCAAATTTCATTCTTCTATGTTGAAGCGTTCGTTTCCAGTAACAGTTTGAATTTTTAGGTTTCACTCTGTTTTCTCCTATATTGATAGATGTATTTGGAACTCTAAATCCAACACGGTTTGTGCTAGCTTCTTGAAACTTGACACAATAAAGTAGTTTCACATTCTATCTCTATGCTTTGTTTCCTCTTGATGTAGCCCTAAGCAGTGACTGGCGAGAAACACTTCCATATAAAGGGGTTGCCAAGCGTCCAAAAATTACGAATCTCCAGAAATCTCAGCAAATATTTTTTCACCCAAACTGGATGATACTTTCAGGTAATGATCAGTACACTAAGCTGACTTGGTTCCCCAAATTTCATTCTTCTATGTTGAAGCGTTCGTTTCCAGTAACAGTTTGAATTTTTCGGTTTCACTCTGTTTTCTCCTATATTGATAGATGTATTTGGAACTCTAAATACAACACGGTTTGTGCTAGCTTCTTGAAACTTGACACAATAATGTAGTTTCACGTTCTATCTCTATGTTTTGTTTCCTCTTGATGTACCCCTAAGCAGTGACGGGCGATAAACACTTTCATGGAAAGGGGCTGCCAAGCTTCCAAAAATTACGTATCTCCAGAAATCTCAGCAAATATTTTTTCACCCAAACTTGATGATAGTTTCAGGTAATGATCAGTACACTAAGGCGACTTGGTTCCCGAAACTTCGTTCTTCTATGTTG
This sequence comes from Spermophilus citellus, assembly GCF_964194105.1. Taxonomy (NCBI): domain Eukaryota; kingdom Metazoa; phylum Chordata; class Mammalia; order Rodentia; family Sciuridae; genus Spermophilus; species Spermophilus citellus. Next base: position 31,508,663 of record NC_138186.1, read on the forward strand.
AAGCATTCATTTCCAGTAACAGTTTGAATTTTTAGGTTTCACTCTGTTTTCTCCTATATTGATAGATGTATTTGGAACTCTAAATCCAACACGGTTTGTGCTAGCTTCTTGAAACTTGACACAATAAAGTAGTTTCACGTTCTATCTCTATGCTTTGTTTCCTCTTGATGTAGCCCTAAGCAGTGACTGGCGAGAAACACTTTCATGGAAAGGGGTTGCCAAGCATCCAAAAATTACGAATCTCCAGAAATCTCAGCAAATATTTTTTCACCCAAACTGGATGATACTTTCAGGTAATGATCAGTACACTAAGGCGACTTGGTTCCCGCAACTTCGTCCTTCTATGTTGAAGCGTTCATTTCCAGTAACAGTTTGAATTTTTAGGTTTCATTCTGTTTTCTCCTATATTGATAGATGTATTTGGAACTCTAAATCCAACACGGTTTGTGCTAGCTTCTTGAAACTTGACAAAATAAAGTAGTTTCACGTTCTGTCTCTATGTTTTGTTTCAAACTGATGTAGCCCTTAGCAGTTACTGGAAGAAACACTTTCATTGAAAGGGTTGCCAAGCGTCCAAAAATTACGAATCTCCAGAAATCTCAGCAAATATTTTTTCACCCAAACTGGATGATACTTTCAGGTAATGATCAGTACACTAAGCTGACTTGGTTCCCCAAATTTCATTCTTCTATGTTGAAGCGTTCGTTTCCAGTAACAGTTTGAATTTTTAGGTTTCACTCTGTTTTCTCCTATATTGATAGATGTATTTGGAACTCTAAATCCAACACGGTTTGTGCTAGCTTCTTGAAACTTGACACAATAAAGTAGTTTCACCTTCTGTCTCTATGTTTTGTTTCCTCTTGATGTAGCCCTAAGCAGTGACTGGCGAGAAACACTTCCATATAAAGGGGTTGCCAAGCGTCCAAAAATTACGAATCTCCAGAAATCTCAGCAAATATTTTTTCACCCAAACTGGATGATACTTTCAGGTAATGATAAGTACACTAAGGCGACTTGGTTCCCGCAACTTCGTCCTTCTATGTTGAAGCGTTCGTTTCCAGTAACAGTTTGAATTTTTAGGTTTCACTCTGTTTTTTCCTATATTGATAGATGTATTTGGAACTCTAAATCCAACACGGTTTGTGCTAGCTTCTTGAAACTTGACGCAATAAAGTAGTTTCACGTTCTGTCTCTATGTTTTGTTTCCTCTTGATGTAGCCCTTAGCAGTGATTGGCGAGAAACACTTTCATGGAAACGGGTTGCCAAGCGTCCAAAAATTACGAATCTCCAGAAATCTCAGCAAATATTTTTTCACCCAAACTGGATGAAACTTTCAGGTAATGATCAGAACACTAAGCCCATTTGGTTCACCAAATTTCGTTCTTCTATGTTGAAGCGTTCGTTTCCAGTAACAGTTTGAATTTTTAGGTTTCACTCTGTTTTCTCCTATATTGATAGATGTATTTGGAACTCTAAATCCAACATGGTTTGTGCTAGCTTCTTGAAACTTGACACAATAAAGTAGTTTCACGTTCTGTCTCTATGTTTTGTTTCCTCTTGATGTAGCCCTTAGCAGTGACTGGGAGAAACACTTTCATGGAAACGGGTTGCCAAGCGTCCAAAAATTACGAATCTCCAGAAATCTCAGCAAATATTTTTTCACCCAAACTGGATGATACTTTCAGGTAATGATCAGTACACTAAGCTGACTTGGTTCCCCAAATTTCATTCTTCTATGTTGAAGCGTTCGTTTCCAGTAACAGTTTGAATTTTTAGGTTTCACTCTGTTTTCTCCTATATTGATAGATGTATTTGGAACTCTAAATCCAACACGGTTTGTGCTAGCTTCTTGAAACTTGACACAATAGTGTAGTTTCACGTTCTCTCTCTATGTTTTGTTTCCTCTTGATGTAGCCCTAAGCAGTGACTGGGAGAAACACTTCCATATAAAGGGGTTGCCAAGCGTCCAAAAATGACGAATCTCCAGAAATCTCAGCAAATATTTTTTCACCCAAACTGGATGATACTTTCAGGTAATGATCAGTACACTAAGGCGACTTGGTTCCCGCAACTTCATCCTTCTATGTTGAAGCGTTCATTTTCAGTAACAGTTTGAATTTTTAGGTTTCACTCTATTTTCTCCTATATTGATAGATGTATTTGGAACTCTAAATCCAACACGGTTTGTGCTAGCTTCTTGAAACTTGACGCAATAAAGTAGTTTCACGTTCTGTCTCTATGTTTTGTTTCCTCTTGATGTAGCCCTTAGCAGTGACTGGCGAGAAACACTTTCATGGAAACGGGTTGCCAAGCGTCCAAAATTACGAATCTCCAGAAATCTCAGCAAGTATTTTTTCACCCAAACTGGATGAAACTTTCAGGTAATGATCAGAACACTAAGCCCACTTGGTTCACCAAATTTCGTTCTTCTATGTTGAAGCGTTCGTTTCCAGTAACAGTTTGAATTTTTAGGTTTCACTCTGTTTTCTCCTATATTGATAGATGTATTTGGAACTCTAAATACAACACGGTTTGTGCTAACTTCTTGAAACTTGACACAATAAAGTAGTTTCAGGTTCTGTCTCTATGTTTTGTTTCCTCTTGATGTAGCCCTAAGCAGTGACTGGCGAGAAACACTTTCATGGAAAGGGGTTGCCAAGCATCCAAAAATTACGAATCTCCAGAAATCTCAGCAAATATTTTTTCACCCAAACAGGATGATACTTTCACATAATGATCAGCACACTAAGCTGACTTGGTTCCCCAAATTTCATTCTTCCATGTTGAAGCGTTCGTTTCCAGTAACAGTTTGAATTTTTAGGTTTCACTCTGTTTTCTCCTATATTGATAGATGTATTTGGAACTCTAAATCCAACACGGTTTGTGCTAGCTTCTTGAAACTTGACACAATAATGTAGTTTCACGTTCTATCTCTATGTTTTGTTTCCTCTTGATGTAGCCCTAATCAGTGACTGGCGAGAAACACTTCCATATAAAGGGGTTGCCAAGCGTCCAAAAATTACGAATCTCCAGAAATCTCAGCAAATATTTTTTCACCCAACCTGGATGATACTTTCAGGTAATGATCAGTACACTAAGCTGACTTGGTTCCCCAAATTTCATTCTTCTATGTTGAAGCGTTCGTTTCCAGTAACAGTTTGAATTTTTCGGTTTCACTCTGTTTTCTCCTATATTGATAGATGTATTTGGAACTCTAAATCCAACGCGGTTTGTGCTAGCTTCTTGAAACTTGACACAATAATGTAGTTTCACGTTGTATCTCTATGTTTTGTTTCCTCTTGATGTAGCCCTAAGCAGTGACTGGCGAGAAACACTTCCATATAAAGGGGTTGCCAAGCGTCCAAAAATTACGAATCTCCAGAAATCTCAGCAAATATTTTTTCACCCAAACTTGATGATCCTTTCAGGTAATGATCAGTACACTAAGCCCACTTGGTTCACCAAATTTCATTCTTCTATGTTGAAGCGTTCGATTCCAGTAACAGTTTGAATTTTTCGGTTTCACTCTGTTTTCTCCTATATTGATAGATGTATTTGGAACTCTAAATACAACACGGTTTGTGCTAGCTTCTTGAAACTTGACACAATAATGTAGTTTCATGTTCTATCTCTATGTTTTGTTTCCTCTTGATGTAGACCTAAGCACTGACTGGCGAGAAACACTTCCATATAAAGGGGTTGCCAAGCGTCCAAAAATTACGAATCTCCAGAAATCTCAGCAAATATTTTTTCACCCAAACTGGATGATACTTTCAGGTAATGATCAGTACACTAAGGCGACTTGGTTCCCGCAACTTCGTCCTTCTATGTTGAAGCGTTCATTTCCAGTAACAGTTTGAATTTTTAGGTTTCATTCTGTTTTCTCCTATATTGATAGATGTATTTGGAACTCTAAATCCAACACGGTTTGTGCTAACTTCTTGAAACTTGACACAATAAAGTAGTTTCACGTTCTGTCTCTATGTTTTGTTTCCTCTTGATGTAGCCCTTAGCAGTGACTGGGAGAAACACTTTCATTGAAACGGGTTGCCAAGCGTCCAAAAATTACGAATCTCCAGAAATCTCAGCAAATATTTTTTCACCCAAACTGGATGATACTTTCAGGTAATGATCAGTACACTAAGGCGACTTGGTTCCCGCAACTTCGTCCTTCTATGTTGAAGCGTTCATTTTCAGTAACAGTTTGAATTTTTAGGTTTCACTCTATTTTCTCCTATATTGATAGATGTTTTTGGAACTCTAAATCCAACACGGTTTGTGCTAGCTTCTTGAAACTTGACGCAATAAAGTAGTTTCACGTTCTGTCTCTATGTTTTGTTTCCTCTTGATGTAGCCCTTAGCAGTGACTGGCGAGAAACACTTTCATGGAAACGGGTTGCCAAGCGTCCAAAAATTACGAATCTCCAGAAATCTCAGCAAATATTTTTTCACCCAAACTGGATGAAACTTTCAGGTAATGATCAGAACACTAAGCCCACTTGGTTCACCAAATTTCGTTCTTCTATGTTGAAGCGTTCATTTTTATTAACAGTTTGAATTTTTAGGTTTCACTCTGTTTTCTCCTATATTGATAGATGTATTTGGAACTCTAAATACAACACGGTTTGTGCTAACTTCTTGAAACTTGACACAATAAAGTAGTTTCAGGTTCTATCTCTATGTTTTGTTTCCTCTTGATGTAGCCCTAAGCAGTGACTGGCGAGAAACACTTTCATGGAAAGGGGTTGCCAAGCATCCAAAAATTATGAATCTCCAGAAATCTCAGCAAATATTTTTTCACCCAAACTTAATGATAGTTTCAGGTAATGATCAGTACACTAAGGCGACTTGGTTCCCGAAACTTCGTTCTTCTATGTTGAAGCGTTCATTTCCAGTAACAGTTTGAATTTTTAGGTTTCATTCTGTTTTCTCCTATATTGATAGATGTATTTGGAACTCTAAATCCAACACGGTTTGTGCTAGCTTCTTGAAACTTGACACAATAAAGTAGTTTCACGTTCTGTCTCTATGTTTTGTTTCCTCTTGATGTAGCCCTTAGCAGTGACTGGGAGAAACACTTTCATGGAAACGGGTTGCCAAGCGTCCAAAAATTACGAATCTCCAGAAATCTCAGCAAATATTTTTTCACCCAAACTGGATGATACTTTCAGGTAATGATCAGTACACTAAGCTGACTTGGTTCCCCAAATTTCATTCTTCTATGTTGAAGCGTTCGTTTCCAGTAACAGTTTGAATTTTTAGGTTTCACTCTGTTTTCTCCTATATTGATAGATGTATTTGGAACTCTAAATCCAACGCGGTTTGTGCTAGCTTCTTGAAACTTGACACAATAATGTAGTTTCACGTTGTATCTCTATGTTTTGTTTCCTCTTGATGTAGCCCTAAGCAGTGACTGGCGAGAAACACTTCCATATAAAGGGTTTGCCAAGCGTCCAAAAATTACGAATCTCCAGAAATCTCAGCAAATATTTTTTCACCCAAACTTGATGATCCTTTCAGGTAATGATCAGTACACTAAGCCCACTTGGTTCACCAAATTTCGTTCTTCTATGTTGAAGCGTTCGATTCCAGTAACAGTTTGAATTTTTCGGTTTCACTCTGTTTTCTCCTATATTGATAGATGTATTTGGAACTCTAAATACAACACGGTTTGTGCTAGCTTCTTGAAACTTGACACAATAATGTAGTTTCATGTTCTATCTCTATGTTTTGTTTCCTCTTGATGTAGACCTAAGCACTGACTGGCGAGAAACACTTCCATATAAAGGGGTTGCCAAGCGTCCAAAAATTACGAATCTCCAGAAATCTCAGCAAATATTTTTTCACCCAAACTGGATGATACTTTCAGGTAATGATCAGTACACTAAGGCGACTTGGTTCCCGCAACTTCGTCCTTCTATGTTGAAGCGTTCATTTCCAGTAACAGTTTGAATTTTTAGGTTTCATTCTGTTTTCTCCTATATTGATAGATGTATTTGGAACTCTAAATCCAACACGGTTTGTGCTAACTTCTTGAAACTTGACACAATAAAGTAGTTTCACGTTCTGTCTCTATGTTTTGTTTCCTCTTGATGTAGCCCTTAGCAGTGACTGGGAGAAACACTTTCATTGAAACGGGTTGCCAAGCGTCCAAAAATTACGAATCTCCAGAAATCTCAGCAAATATTTTTTCACCCAAACTGGATGATACTTTCAGGTAATGATCAGTACACTAAGGCGACTTGGTTCCCGCAACTTCGTCCTTCTATGTTGAAGCGTTCATTTTCAGTAACAGTTTGAATTTTTAGGTTTCACTCTATTTTCTCCTATATTGATAGATGTTTTTGGAACTCTAAATCCAATACGGTTTGTGCTAGCTTCTTGAAACTTGACGCAATAAAGTAGTTTCACGTTCTGTCTCTATGTTTTGTTTCCTCTTGATGTAGCCCTTAGCAGTGACTGGCGAGAAACACTTTCATGGAAACGGGTTGCCAAGCGTCCAAAAATTACGAATCTCCAGAAATCTCAGCAAATATTTTTTCACCCAAACTGGATGAAACTTTCAGGTAATGATCAGAACACTAAGCCCACTTGGTTCACCAAATTTCGTTCTTCTATGTTGAAGCGTTCATTTTTATTAACAGTTTGAATTTTTAGGTTTCACTCTGTTTTCTCCTATATTGATAGATGTATTTGGAACTCTAAATACAACACGGTTTGTGCTAACTTCTTGAAACTTGACACAATAAAGTAGTTTCAGGTTCTATCTCTATGTTTTGTTTCCTCTTGATATAGCCCTAAGCAGTGTCTGGCGAGAAACACTTTCATGGAAAGGGGTTGCCAAGCATCCAAAAATTATGAATCTCCAGAAATCTCAGCAAATATTTTTTCACCCAAACTTAATGATAGTTTCAGGTAATGATCAGTACACTAAGGCGACTTGGTTCCCGAAACTTCGTTCTTCTATGTTGAAGCGTTCATTTCCAGTAACAGTTTGAATTTTTAGGTTTCATTCTGTTTTCTCCTATATTGATAGATGTATTTGGAACTCTAAATCCAACACGGTTTGTGCTAGCTTCTTGAAACTTGACACAATAAAGTAGTTTCACGTTCTGTCTCTATGTTTTGTTTCCTCTTGATGTAGCCCTTAGCAGTGACTGGGAGAAACACTTTCATGGAAACGGGTTGCCAAGCGTCCAAAAATTACGAATCTCCAGAAATCTCAGCAAATATTTTTTCACCCAAACTGGATGATACTTTCACGTAATGATCAGCACACTAAGCTGACTTGGTTCCCCAAATTTCATTCTTCTATGTTGAAGCGTTCGTTTCCAGTAACAATTTGAATTTTTAGGTTTCACTCTGTTTTCTCCTATATTGATAGATGTATTTGGAACTCTAAATCCAACACGGTTTGTGCTAGCTTCTTGAAACTTGACACAATAAAGTAGTTTCACGTTCTGTCTCTATGTTTTGTTTCCTCTTGATGTAGCCTTAGCAGTGACTGGGAGAAACACTTTCATGGAAACGGCTTGCCAAGCGTCCAAAAATTACGAATCTCCAGAAATCTCAGCAAATATTTTTCCCCCAAACTGGATGATACTTTCAGGTAATGATCAGTACACTAAGCTGACTTGGTTCCCCAAATTTAATTCTTCTATGTTGAAGCGTTCGTTTCCAGTAACAGTTTGAATTTTTAGGTTTCATTCTGTTTTCTCCTATATTGATAGATGTATTTGGAACTCTAAATCCAACGCGGTTTGTGCTAGCTTCTTGAAACTTGACACAATAATGTAGTTTCACGTTCTATCTCTATGTTTTGTTTCCTCTTGATGTAGCCCTAAGCAGTGACTGGCGAGAAACACTTCCATATAAAGGGGTTGCCAAGCGTCCAAAAATTACGAATCTCCAGAAATCTCAGCAAATATTTTTTCACCCAAACTTGATGATCCTTTCAGGTAATGATCAGTACACTAAGCCCACTTGGTTCACCAAATTTCGTTCTTCTATGTTAAAGCGTTCGTTTCCAGTAACAGTTTGAATATTTCGGTTTCGCTCTGTTTTCTCCTATATTGATAGATGTATTTGGAACTCTAAATACAACACAGTTTGTGCTAGCTTCTTGAAACTTGACACAATAATGTAGTTTCATGTTCTATCTCTATGTTTTGTTTCCTCTTTATGTAGACCTAAGCACTGACTGGCGAGAAACACTTCCATATAAAGGGGTTGCCAAGCGTCCAAAAATTACGAATCTCCAGAAATCTCAGCAAATATTTTTTCACCCAAACTGGATGATACTTTCAGGTAATGATCAGTACACTAAGGCGACTTGGTTCCCGCAACTTCGTCCTTCTATGTTGAAGCGTTCATTTCCAGTAACAGTTTGAATTTTTAGGTTTCATTCTGTTTTCTTTTATATTGATAGATGTATTTGGAACTCTAAATCCAACACGGTTTGTGCTAGCTTCTTGAAACTTGACACAATAAAGTAGTTTCACGTTCTGTCTCTATGTTTTGTTTCCTCTTGATGTAGCCCTTAGCAGTGACTGGGAGAAACACTTTCATGGAAACGGGTTGCCAAGCGTCCAAAAATTACGAATCTCCAGAAATCTCAGCAAATATTTTTTCACCCAAACTGGATGATACTTTCAGGTAATGATCAGTACACTAAGGCGACTTGGTTCCCGCAACTTCGTCCTTCTATGTTGAAGCGTTCATTTTCAGTAACAGTTTGAATTTTTAGGTTTCACTCTATTATCTCCTATATTGATAGATGTATTTGGAACTCTAAATCCAACACGGTTTGTGCTAGCTTCTTGAAACTTGACGCAATAAAGTAGTTTCACGTTCTGTCTCTATGTTTTGTTTCCTCTTGATGTAGCCCTTAGCAGTGACTGGGAGAAACACTTTCATGGAAACGGGTTGCCAAGCGTCTAAAAATTACGAATCTCCAGAAATCTCAGCAAATATTTTTTCACCCAAACTGGATGATACTTTCACATAATGATCAGCACACTAAGCTGACTTGGTTCCCCAAATTTCATTCTTCCATGTTGACGCGTTCATTTCCAGTAACAGTTTGAATTTTTAGGTTTCACTCTGATTTCTCCTATATTGATAGATGTATTTGGAACTCTAAATACAACACGGTTTGTGCTAACTTCTTGAAACTTGACACAATAAAGTAGTTTCAGGTTCTATCTCTATGTTTTGTTTCCTCTTGATGTAGCCCTAAGCAGTGACTGGCGAGAAACACTTTCATGGAAAGGGGTTGCCAAGCATCCAAAAATTACGAATCTCCAGAAATCTCAGCAAATATTTTTTCACCCAAACTTGATGATAGTTTCAGGTAATGATCAGTACACTAAGGCGACTTGGTTCCCGAAACTTCGTTCTTCTATGTTGAAGCGTTCATTTCCAGTAACAGTTTGAATTTTTAGGTTTCATTCTGTTTTCTCCTATATTGATAGATGTATTTGGAACTCAAAATCCAACACGGTTTGTGCTAGCTTCTTGAAACTTGACACAATAAAGTAGTTTCACGTTCTGTCTCTATGTTTTGTTTCCTCTTGATGTAGCCCTTAGCAGTGACTGGGAGAAACACTTTCATGGAAACGGGTTGCCAAGCGTCCAAAAATTACGAATCTCCAGAAATCTCAGCAAATATTTTTTCACCCAAACTGGATGATACTTTCAGGTAATGATCAGTACACTAAGCTGACTTGGTTCCCCAAATTTCATTCTTCTATGTTGAAGCGTTCTATTCCAGTAACAGTTTGAATTTTTAGGTTTCACTCTGTTTTCTCCTATATTGATAGATGTATTTGGAACTCTAAATCCAACACGGTTTGTGCTAGCTTCTTGAAACTTGACACAATAATGTAGTTTCACGTTCTCTCTCTATGTTTTGTTTCCTCTTGATGTAGCCCTAAGCAGTGACTGGCGAGAAACACTTCCATATAAAGGGGTTGCCAAGCGTCCAAAAATTACGAATCTCCAGAAATCTCAGCAAATATTTTTTCACCCAAACTGGATGATACTTTCAGGTAATGATCAGTACACTAAGGTGATTTGTTTCCCCAAATTTCATTCTTCTATGTTGAAGCGTTCGTTTCCAGTAACAGTTTGAATTTTTAGGTTTCACTCTGTTTTCTCCTATATTGATAGATGTATTTGGAACTCTACATCCAACACGGTTTGTGCTAGCTTCTTGAAACTTGACACAATAATGTAGTTTCACGTTCTCTCTCTATGTTTTGTTTCCTCTTGATGTAGCCCTAAGCAGTGACTGGCGAGAAACACTTCCATATAAAGGGGTTGCCAAGCATCCAAAAATTACGAATCTCCAGAAATCTCAGCAAATATTTTTTCACCCAAACTGGATGATACTTTCAAGTAATGATCAGTACACTAAGGCGACTTGGTTCCCGCAACTTCGTCCTTCTATGTTGAAGCGTTCATTTCCAGTAACAGTTTGAATTTTTAGGTTTCACTCTATTTTCTCCTATATTGATAGATGTATTTGGAACTCTAAATCCAACACGGTTTGTGCTAGCTTCTTGAAACATGACACAATAAAGTAGTTTCACGTTCTGTCTCTATGTTTTGTTTCCTCTTGATGTAGCCCTTAGCAGTGACTGGGAGAAACACTTTCATGGAAACGGGTTGCCAAGCGTCCAAAAATTAAGAATCTCCAGAAATCTCAGCAAATATTTTTTCACCCAAACTGGATGATACTTTCAGGTAATGATCAGTACACTAAGGTGACTTGGTTCCCCAAATTTCATTCTTCTATGTTGAAGCGTTCGTTTCCAGTAACAGTTTGAATTTTTAGGTTTCACTCTGTTTTCTCCTATATTGATAGATGTATTAGGAACTCTAAATCCAACACTGTTTGTGCTAGCTTCATGAAACTTGACACAATAATGTATTTTCACGTTCTATCTCTAGGTTTTGTTTCCTCTTGATGTAGCATAAGCAGTGACTGGCGAGAAACACTTCCATATAAAGGGGTTGCCAAGCGTCCAAAAATTACGAATCTCCAGAAATCTCAGCAAATATTTTTTCACCCAAACTGGATGATACTTTCAGGTAATGATCAGTACACTAAGCTGACTTGGTTCCCCAAATTTCATTCTTCTATGTTGAAGCGTTCGTTTCCAGTAACAGTTTGAATTTTCAGGTTTCACTCTGTTTTCTCCTATATTGATAGATGTATTTGGAACTCTAAATCCAACACGGTTTGTGCTAGCTTCTTGAAACTTGACACAATAATGTAGTTTCACGTTCTATCTCTATGTTTTGTTTCCTCTTGATGTAGCCCTAAGCAGTGACTGGCGAGAAACACTTCCATATAAAGGGGTTGCCAAGCGTCCAAAAATTACGAATCTCCAGAAATCTCAGCAAATATTTTTTCACCCAAACTGGATGATACTTTCAGGTAATGATCAGTACACTAAGGCGACTTGGTTCCCGCAACTTCGTCCTTCTATGTTGAAGCGTTCATTTCCAGTAACAGTTTGAATTTTTAGGTTTCACTCTATTTTCTCCTATATTGATAGATGTATTTGGAACTCTAAATCCAACACGGTTTGTGCTAGCTTCTTGAAACTTGACACAATAAAGTAGTTTCACGTTCTGTCTCTATGTTTTGTTTCCTCTTGATGTAGCCCTTAGCAGTGACTGGCGAGAAACACTTTCATGGAAACGGGCTGCCAAGCTTCCAAAAATTACGAATCTCCAGAAATCTCAGCAAATATTTTTTCACCCAAACTGGATGATACTTTCAGGTAATGATCAGAACACTAAGCCCACTTGGTTCCCCAAATTTCATTCTTCTATGTTGAAGCGTTCGTTTCCAGTAACAGTTTGAATTTTTAGGTTTCACTCTGTTTTCTCCTATATTGATAGATGTATTTGGATCTCTAAATCCAACACGGTTTGTGCTAGCTTCTTGAAACTTGACACAATAATGTAGTTTCACGTTCTATCTCTATGTTTTGTTTCCTCTTGATGTAGCCCTAAGCAGTGACTGGCGAGAAACACTTCCATATAAAGGGGTTGCCAAGCGTCCAAAAATTACGAATCTCCAGAAATCTCAGCAAATATTTTTTCACCCAAACTGGATGATACTTTCAGGTAATGATCAGTACACTAAGCTGACTTGGTTCCCCAAATTTCATTCTTCTATGTTGAAGCGTTCGTTTCCAGTAACAGTTTGAATTTTTAGGTTTCATTCTGTTTTCTCCTATATTGATAGATGTATTTGGAACTCTAAATCCAACGCGGTTTGTGCTAGCTTCTTGAAAGTTGACACAATAATGTAGTTTCACGTTCTATCTCTATGTTTTGTTTCCTCTTGATGTAGCCCTAAGCAGTGACTGGCGAGAAACACTTCCATATAAAGGGGTTGCCAAGCGTCCAAAAATTACGAATCTCCAGAAATCTCAGCAAATATTTTTTCACCCAAACTTGATGATCCTTTCAGGTAATGATCAGTACACTAAGCCCACTTGGTTCACCAAATTTCGTTCTTCTATGTTGAAGCGTTCGTTTCCAGTAACAGTTTGAATATTTCGGTTTCACTCTGTTTTCTCCTATATTGATAGATGTATTTGGAACTCTAAATACAACACAGTTTGTGCTAGCTTCTTGAAACTTGACACAATAATGTAGTTTCATGTTCTATCTCTATGTTTTGTTTCCTCTTTATGTAGACCTAAGCACTGACTGGCGAGAAACACTTCCATATAAAGGGGTTGCCAAGCGTCCAAAAATTACGAATCTCCAGAAATCTCAGCAAATATTTTTTCACCCAAACTGGATGATACTTTCAGGTAATGATCAGTACACTAAGGCGACTTGGTTCCCGCAACTTCGTCCTTCTATGTTGAAGCGTTCATTTCCAGTAACAGTTTGAATTTTTAGGTTTCATTCTGTTTTCTCCTATATTGATAGATGTATTTGGAACTCTAAATCCAACACGGTTTGTGCTAGCTTCTTGAAACTTGACACAATAAAGTAGTTTCACGTTCTGTCTCTATGTTTTGTTTCCTCTTGATGTAGCCCTTAGCAGTGACTGGGAGAAACACTTTCATTGAAACGGGTTGCAAAGCGTCCAAAAATTACGAATCTCCAGAAATCTCAGCAAATATTTTTTCACCCAAACTGGATGATACTTTCAGGTAATGATCAGTACACTAAGGCGACTTGGTTCCCGCAACTTCGTCCTTCTATGTTGAAGCGTTCATTTTCAGTAACAGTTTGAATTTTTAGGTTTCACTCTATTATCTCCTATATTGATAGATGTATTTGGAACTCTAAATCCAACAGGGTTTGTGCTAGCTTCTTGAAACTTGACGCAATAAAGTAGTTTCACGTTCTGTCTCTATGTTTTGTTTCCTCTTGATGTAGCCCTTAGCAGTGACTGGGAGAAACACTTTCATGGAAACGGGTTGCCAAGCGTCTAAAAATTACGAATCTCCAGAAATCTCAGCAAATATTTTTTCACCCAAACTGGATGATACTTTCACATAATGATCAGCACACTAAGCTGACTTGGTTCCCCAAATTTCATTCTTCCATGTTGACGCGTTCATTTCCAGTAACAGTTTGAATTTTTAGGTTTCACTCTGTTTTCTCCTATATTGATAGATGTATTTGGAACTCTAAATACAACACGGTTTGTGCTAACTTCTTGAAACTTGACACAATAAAGTAGTTTCAGGTTCTATCTCTATGTTTTGTTTCCTCTTGATGTAGCCCTAAGCAGTGACTGGCGAGAAACACTTCCATATAAAGGGGTTGCCAAGCGTCCAAAAATTACGAATCTCCAGAAATCTCAGCAAATATTTTTTCACCCAAACTGGATGATACTTTCAGGTAATGATCAGTACACTAAGGTGACTTGGTTCCCCAAATTTCATTCTTCTATGTTGAAGCGTTCGTTTCCAGTAACAGTTTGAATTTTTAGGTTTCACTCTGTTTTCTCCTATATTGATAGATGTATTTGGAACTCTACATCCAACACGGTTTGTGCTAGCTTCTTGAAACTTGACACAATAATGTAGTTTCACGTTCTCTCTCTATGTTTTGTTTCCTCTTGATGTAGCCCTAAGCAGTGACTGGCGAGAAACACTTCCATATAAAGGGGTTGCCAAGCATCCAAAAATTACGAATCTCCAGAAATCTCAGCAAATATTTTTTCACCCAAACTGGATGATACTTTCAAGTAACGATCAGTACACTAAGGCGACTTGGTTCCCGCAACTTCGTCCTTCTATGTTGAAGCGTTCATTTCCAGTAACAGTTTGAATTTTTAGGTTTCACTCTATTTTCTCCTATATTGATAGATGTATTTGGAACTCTAAATCCAACACGGTTTGTGCTAGCTTCTTGAAACATGACACAATAAAGTAGTTTCACGTTCTGTCTCTATGTTTTGTTTCCTCTTGATGTAGCCCTTAGCAGTGACTGGGAGAAACACTTTCATGGAAACGGGTTGCCAAGCGTCCAAAAATTACGAATCTCCAGAAATCTCAGCAAATATTTTTTCACACAAACTGGATGATACTTTCAGGTAATGATCAGTACACTAAGGTGACTTGGTTCCCCAAATTTCATTCTTCTATGTTGAAGCGTTCGTTTCCAGTAACAGTTTGAATTTTTAGGTTTCACTCTGTTTTCTCCTATATTGATAGATGTATTAGGAACTCTAAATCCAACACTGTTTGTGCTAGCTTCATGAAACTTGACACAATAATGTAGTTTCACGTTCTATCTCTAGGTTTTGTTTCCTCTTGATGTAGCATAAGCAGTGACTGGCGAGAAACACTTCCATATAAAGGGGTTGCCAAGCGTCCAAAAATTACGAATCTCCAGAAATCTCAGCAAATATTTTTTCACCCAAACTGGATGATACTTTCAGGTAATGATCAGTACACTAAGCTGACTTGGTTCCCCAAATTTCATTCTTCTATGTTGAAGCGTTCGTTTCCAGTAACAGTTTGAATTTTCAGGTTTCACTCTGTTTTCTCCTATATTGATAGATGTATTTGGAACTCTAAATCCAACACGGTTTGTGCTAGCTTCTTGAAACTTGACACAATAATGTAGTTTCACGTTCTATCTCTATGTTTTGTTTCCTCTTGATGTAGCCCTAAGCAGTGACTGGCGAGAAACACTTCCATATAAAGGGGTTGCCAAGCGTCCAAAAATTACGAATCTCCAGAAATCTCAGCAAATATTTTTTCACCCAAACTGGATGATACTTTCAGGTAATGATCAGTACACTAAGGCGACTTGGTTCCCGCAACTTCGTCCTTCTATGTTGAAGCGTTCATTTCCAGTAACAGTTTGAATTTTTAGGTTTCACTCTATTTTCTCCTATATTGATAGATGTATTTGGAACTCTAAATCCAACACGGTTTGTGCTAGCTTCTTGAAACTTGACACAATAAAGTAGTTTCACGTTCTGTCTCTATGTTTTGTTTCCTCTTGATGTAGCCCTTAGCAGTGACTGGCGAGAAACACTTTCATGGAAACAGGCTGCCAAGCTTCCAAAAATTACGAATCTCCAGAAATCTCAGCAAATATTTTTTCACCCAAACTGGATGATACTTTCAGGTAATGATCAGAACACTAAGCCCACTTGGTTCCCCAAATTTCATTCTTCTATGTTGAAGCGTTCGTTTCCAGTAACAGTTTGAATTTTTAGGTTTCACTCTGTTTTCTCCTATATTGATAGATGTATTTGGAACTCTAAATCCAACACGGTTTGTGCTAGCTTCTTGAAACTTGACACAATAATGTAGTTTCACGTTCTATCTCTATTTTTTGTTTCCTCTTGATGTAGCCCTAAGCAGTGACTGGCGAGAAACACTTCCATATAAAGGGGTTGCCAAGCGTCCAAAAATTACGAATCTCCAGAAATCTCAGCAAATATTTTTTCACCCAAACTGGATGATACTTTCAGGTAATGATCAGTACACTAAGGCGACTTGGTTCCCGCAACTTCGTCCTTCTATGTTGAAGCGTTCGTTTCCAGTAACAGTTTGAATTTTTAGGTTTCACTCTGTTTTCTCCTATATTGATAGATGTATTTGGAACTCTAAATCCAACACAGTTTGTGCTAGCTTCTTGAAACTTGACACAATAATGTAGTTTCACGTTCTCTCTCTATGTTTTGTTTCCTCTTGATGTAGACCTAAGCACTGACTGGCGAGAAACACTTCCATATAAAGGGGTTGCCAAGCGTCCAAAAATTACGAATCTCCAGAAATCTCAGCAAATATTTTTTCACCCAAACTGGATGATACTTTCAGGTAATGATCAGTACACTAAGGCGACTTGGTTCCCGCAACTTCGTCCTTCTATGTTGAAGCGTTCATTTTCAGTAACAGTTTGAATTTTTAGGTTTCACTCTATTTTCTCCTATATTGATAGATGTATTTGGAACTCTAAATCCAACACGGTTTGTGCTAGCTTCTTGAAACTTGACGCAATAAAGTAGTTTCACGTTCTGTCTCTATGTTTTGTTTCCTCTTGATGTAGCCCTTAGCAGTGACTGGCGAGAAACACTTTCATGGAAACGGGTTGCCAAGCGTCCAAAAATTACGAATCCAGAAATCTCAGCAAATATTTTTTCACCCAAACTGGATGAAACTTTCAGGTAATGATCAGAACACTAAGCCCACTTGGTTCACCAAATTTCGTTCTTCTATGTTGAAGCGTTCATTTCCAGTAACAGTTTGAATTTTAGGTTTCACTCTGTTTTCTCCTATATTGATAGATGTATTTGGAACTCTAAATCCAACACGGTTTGTGCTAGCTTCTTGAAACTTGACAGAATAATGTAGTTTCACGTTCTCTCTCTATGTTTTGTTTCCTCTTGATGTAGCCCTAAGCAGTGACTGGCGAGAAACACTTCCATATAAAGGGGTTGCCAAGCGTCCAAAAATTACGAATCTCAAGAAATCTCAGCAAATATTTTTTCACCCAAACTGGATGATACTTTCAGGTAATGATCAGTACACTAAGGCGACTTGGTTCCCGCAACTTCGTCCTTCTATGTTGAAGCGTTCATTTTCAGTAACAGTTTGAATTTTTAGGTTTCACTCTATTTTCTCCTATATTGATAGATGTATTTGGAACTCTAAATCCAACACGGTTTGTGCTAGCTTCTTGAAACTTGACGCAATAAAGTAGTTTCACGTTCTGTCTCTATGTTTTGTTTCCTCTTGATGTAGCCCTTAGCAGTGACTGGCGAGAAACACTTTCATGGAAACGGGTTGCCAAGCGTCCAAAATTACGAATCTCCAGAAATCTCAGCAAATATTTTTTCACCCAAACTGGATGAAACTTTCAGGTAATGATCAGAACACTAAGCCCACTTGGTTCACCAAATTTCGTTCTTCTATGTTGAAGCGTTCGTTTCCAGTAACAGTTTGAATTTTTAGGTTTCACTCTGTTTTCTCCTATATTGATAGATGTATTTGGAACTCTAAATACAACACGGTTTGTGCTAACTCCTTGAAACTTGACACAATAAAGTAGTTTCAGGTTCTATCTCTATGTTTTGTTTCCTCTTGATGTAGCCCTAAGCAGTGACTGGCGAGAAACACTTTCATGGAAAGGGGTTGCCAAGCATCCAAAAATTACGAATCTCCAGAAATCTCAGCAAATATTTTTTCACCCAAACTGGATGATAGTTTCACATAATGATCAGCACACTAAGCTGACTTGGTTCCCCAAATTTCATTCTTCTATGTTGAAGCGTTCGTTTCCAGTAACAGTTTGAATTTTTAGGTTTCACTCTGTTTTCTCCTATATTGATAGATGTATTTGGAACTCTAAATCCAACACGGTTTGTGCTAGCTTCTTGAAACTTGACACAATAATGTAGTTTCACGTTCTATCTCTATGTTTTGTTTCCTCTTGATGTAGCCCTAAGCAGTGACTGGCGAGAAACACTTCCATATAAAGGGGTTGCCAAGCGTCCAAAAATTACGAATCTCCAGAAATCTCAGCAAATATTTTTTCACCCAAACTTGATGATCCTTTCAGGTAATGATCAGTACACTAAGCCCACTTGGTTCACCAAATTTCGTTCTTCTATGTTGAAGCGTTCGTTTCCAGTAACAGTTTGAATTTTTCGGTTTCACTCTGTTTTCTCCTATATTGATAGATGTATTTGGAACTCTAAATCCAACACGGTTTGTGCTAGCTTCTTGAAACTTGACACAATAATGTAGTTTCACGTTCTATCTCTATGTTTTGTTTCCTCTTGATGTAGCCCTAAGCAGTGACTGGCGAGAAACACTTCCATATAAAGGGGTTGCCAAGCGTCCAAAAATTACGAATCTCCAGAAATCTCAGCAAATATTTTTTCACCCAAACTGGATGATACTTTCAGGTAATGATCAATACACTAAGCTGACTTGGTTCCCCAAATTTCATTCTTCTATGTTGAAGCGTTTGTTTCCAGTAACAGTTTGAATTTTTAGGTTTCACTCTGTTTTCTCCTATATTGATAGATGTATTTGGAACTCTAAATCCAACGCGGTTTGTGCTAGCTTCTTGAAACTTGACACAATAATGTAGTTTCACGTTCTATCTCAATGTTTTGTTTCCTCTTGATGTAGCCCTAAGCAGTGACTGGCGAGAAACACTTCCATATAAAGGGGTTGCCAAGCGTCCAAAAATTACGAATCTCCAGAAATCTCAGCAAATATTTTTTCACCCAAACTTGATGATCCTTTCAGGTAATGATCAGTACACTAAGCCCACTTGGTTCACCAAATTTCGTTCTTCTATGTTGAAGCGTTCGTTTCCAGTAACAGTTTGAATTTTTCGGTTTCACTCTGTTTTCTCCTATATTGATAGATGTATTTGGAACTCTAAATACAACACGGTTTGTGCTAGCTTCTTGAAACTTGACACAATAATGTAGTTTCACGTTCTATCTCTATGTTTTGTTTCCTCTTGATGTAGACCTAAGCACTGACTGGCGAGAAACACTTCCATATAAAGGGGTTGCCAAGCGTCCAAAAATTACGAATCTCCAGAAATCTCAGCAAATATTTTTTCACCCAAACTGGATGATACTTTCAGGTAATGATCAGTACACTAAGGCGACTTGGTTCCCGCAACTTCGTCCTTCTATGTTGAAGCGTTCATTTTCAGTAACAGTTTGAATTTTTAGGTTTCACTCTATTTTCTCCTATATTGATAGATGTATTTGGAACTCTAAATCCAACACGGTTTGTGCTAGCTTCTTGAAACTTGACGCAATAAAGTAGTTTCACGTTCTGTCTCTATGTTTTGTTTCCTCTTGATGTAGCCCTTAGCAGTGACTGGCGAGAAACACTTTCATGGAAACGGGTTGCCAAGCGTCCAAAAATTACGAATCTCCAGAAATCTCAGCAAATATTTTTTCACCCAAACTGGATGAAACTTTCAGGTATTGATCAGAACACTAAGCCCACTTGGTTCACCAAATTTCGTTCTTCTATGTTGAAGCGTTCATTTCCAGTAACAGTTTCAATTTTAGGTTTCACTCTGTTTTCTCCTATATTGATAGATGTATTTGGAACTCTAAATCCAACACGGTTTGTGCTAGCTTCTTGAAACTTGACAGAATAATGTAGTTTCACGTTCTCTCTCTATGTTTTGTTTCCTCTTGATGTAGCCCTAAGCAGTGACTGGCGAGAAACACTTCCATATAAAGGGGTTGCCAAGCGTCCAAAAATTACGAATCTCAAGAAATCTCAGCAAATATTTTTTCACCCAAACTGGATGATAGTTTCAGGTAATGATCAGTACACTAAGGCGACTTGGTTCCCGCAACTTCGTCCTTCTATGTTGAAGCGTTCATTTTCAGTAACAGTTTGAATTTTTAGGTTTCACTCTATTTTCTCCTATATTGATAGATGTATTTGGAACTCTAAATCCAACACGGTTTGTGCTAGCTTCTTGAAACTTGACGCAATAAAGTAGTTTCACGTTCTGTCTCTATGTTTTGTTTCCTCTTGATGTAGCCCTTAGCAGTGACTGGCGAGAAACACTTTCATGGAAACGGGTTGCCAAGCGTCCAAAATTACGAATCTCCAGAAATCTCAGCAAATATTTTTTCACCCAAACTGGATGAAACTTTCAGGTAATGATCAGAACACTAAGCCCACTTGGTTCACCAAATTTCGTTCTTCTATGTTGAAGCGTTCGTTTCCAGTAACAGTTTGAATTTTTAGGTTTCACTCTGTTTTCTCCTATATTGATAGATGTATTTGGAACTCTAAATACAACACGGTTTGTGCTAACTTCTTGAAACTTGACACAATAAAGTAGTTTCAGGTTCTATCTCTATGTTTTGTTTCCTCTTGATGTAGCCCTAAGCAGTGACTGGCGAGAAACACTTTCATGGAAAGGGGTTGCCAAGCATCCAAAAATTACGAATCTCCAGAAATCTCAAGAAATATTTTTTCACCCAAACTGGATGATACTTTCAGGTAATGATCAGCACACTAAGCTGACTTGGTTCCCCAAATTTCATTCTTCTATGTTGAAGCGTTCGTTTCCAGTAACAGTTTGAATTTTTAGGTTTCACTCTGTTTTCTCCTATATTGATAGATGTATTTGGAACTCTAAATCCAACACGGTTTGTGCTAGCTTCTTGAAACTTGACAGAATAATGTAGTTTCACGTTCTCTCTCTATGTTTTGTTTCCTCTTGATGTAGCCCTAAGCAGTGACTGGCGAGAAACACTTCCATATAAAGGGGTTGCCAAGCGTCCAAAAATTACGAATCTCCAGAAATCTCAGCAAATATTTTTTCACCCAAACTGGATGATACTTTCAGGTAATGATCAGTACACTAAGGCGACTTGGTTCCCGCAACTTCGTCCTTCTATGTTGAAGCGTTCATTTTCAGTAACAGTTTGAATTTTTAGGTTTCACTCTATTTTCTCCTATATTGATAGATGTATTTGGAACTCTAAATCCAACACGGTTTGTGCTAGCTTCTTGAAACTTGACGCAATAAAGTAGTTTCACGTTCTGTCTCTATGTTTTGTTTCCTCTTGATGTAGCCCTTAGCAGTGACTGGCGAGAAACACTTTCATGGAAACGGGTTGCCAAGCGTCCAAAAATTACGAATCTCCAGAAATCTCAGCAAATATTTTTTCACCCAAACTGGATGAAACTTTCAGGTAATGATCAGAACACTAAGCCCACTTGGTTCACCAAATTTCGTTCTTCTATGTTGAAGCGTTCATTTCCACTAACAGTTTGAATTTTTAGGTTTCACTCTGTTTTCTCCTATATTGATAGATGTATTTGGAACTCTAAATACAACACGGTTTGTGCTAACTTCTTGAAACTTGACACAATAAAGTAGTTTCAGGTTCTATCTCTATGTTTTGTTTCCTCTTGATGTAGCCCTAAGCAGTGACTGGCGAGAAACACTTTCATGGAAAGGGGTTGCCAAGCATCCAAAAATTACGAATCTCCAGAAATCTCAGCAAATATTTTTTCACCCAAACTTGATGATAGTTTCAGGTAATGATCAGTACACTAAGGCGACTTGGTTCCCGAAACTTCGTTCTTCTATGTTGAAGCGTTCGTTTCCAGTAACAGTTTGAATTTTTAGGTTTCATTCTGTTTTCTCCTATATTGATAGATGTATTTGGAACTCTAAATCCAACACGGTTTGTGCTAGCTTCTTGAAACTTGACACAATAAAGTAGTTTCACGTTCTGTCTCTATGTTTTGTTTCCTCTTGATGTAGCCCTTAGCAGTGACTGGGAGAAACACTTTCATGGAAACGGGTTGCCAAGCGTCCAAAAATTACGAATCTCCAGAAATCTCAGCAAATATTTTTTCACCCAAACTGGATGATACTTTCAGGTAATGATCAGTACACTAAGCTGACTTGGTTCCCCAAATTTCATTCTTCTATGTTGAAGCGTTCGTTTCCAGTAACAGTTTGAATTTTTAGGTTTCACTCTGTTTTTTCCTATATTGATAGATGTATTTGGAACTCTAAATCCAACACGGTTTGTGCTAGCTTCTTGAAACTTGACAGAATAATGTAGTTTCACGTTCTCTCTCTATGTTTTGTTTCCTCTTGATGTAGCCCTAAGCAGTGACTGGCGAGAAGCACTTCCATATAAAGGTGTTGCCAAGCGTCCAAAAATTACGAATCTCCAGAAATCTCAGCAAATATTTTTTCACCCAAACTGGATGATACTTTCGGGTAATGATCAGTACACTAAGCTGACTTGGTTCCCCAAATTTCATTCTTCTATGTTGAAGCGTTCGTTTCCAGTAACAGTTTGAATTTTTAGGTTTCACTCTGTTTTCTCCTATATTGATAGATGTATTTGGAACTCTAAATCCAACACGGTTTGTGCTAGCTTCTTGAAACTTGACAGAATAATGTAGTTTCACGTTCTCTCTCTATGTTTTGTTTCCTCTTGATGTAGCCCTAAGCAGTGACTGGCGAGAAACACTTCCATATAAAGGGGTTGCCAAGCGTCCAAAAATTACGAATCTCCAGAAATCTCAGCAAATATTTTTTCACCCAAACTTGATGATAGTTTCAGGTAATGATCAGTACACTAAGGCGACTTGGTTCCCGAAACTTCGTTCTTCTATGTTGAAGCGTTCATTTCCAGTAACAGTTTGAATTTTAGGTTTCATTCTGTTTTCTCCTATATTGATAGATGTATTTGGAACTCTAAATCCAACACGGTTTGTGCTAGCTTCTTGAAACTTGACACAATAAAGTAGTTTCACGTTCTGTCTCTATGTTTTGTTTCCTCTTGATGTAGCCCTTAGCAGTGACTGGGAGAAACACTTTCATGGAAACGGGTTGCGAAGCGTCCAAAAATTACGAATCTCCAGAAATCTCAGCAAATATTTTTTCACCCAAACTGGATGATACTTTCAGGTAATGATCAGTACACTAAGCTGACTTGGTTCCCCAAATTTCATTCTTCTATGTTGAAGCGTTCGATCCAGTAACAGTTTGAATTTTTAGGTTTCATTCCGTTTTCTCCTATATTGATAGATGTATTTGGAACTCTAAATCCAACACGGTTTGTGCTAGCTTCTTGAAACTTGACAGAATAATGTAATTTCACGTTCTCTCTCTATGTTTTGTTTCCTCTTGATGTAGCCCTTAGCAGTGACTGGCGAGAAACACTTTCATGGAAACGGGTTGCCAAGCGTCCAAAAATTACGAATCTCCAGAAATCTCAGCAAATATTTTTTCACCCAAACTGGATGAAACTTTCAGGTAATGATCAGAACACTAAGCCCACTTGGTTCACCAAATTTCGTTCTTCTATGTTGAAGCGTTCATTTCCAGTAACAGTTTCAATTTTAGGTTTCACTCTGTTTTCTCCTATATTGATAGATGTATTTGGAACTCTAAATCCAACACGGTTTGTGCTAGCTTCTTGAAACTTGACAGAATAATGTAGTTTCACGTTCTCTCTCTATGTTTTGTTTCC
Source organism: Spermophilus citellus (assembly GCF_964194105.1). NCBI lineage: Eukaryota > Metazoa > Chordata > Mammalia > Rodentia > Sciuridae > Spermophilus > Spermophilus citellus. The sequence continues at coordinate 31,532,176 of NC_138186.1, forward strand.
TCTTGATGTAGCCCTAAGCAGTGACTGGCGAGAAACACTTCCATATAAAGGGGTTGCCAAGCGTCCAAAAATTACGAATCTCAAGAAATCTCAGCAAATATTTTTTCACCCAAACTGGATGATAGTTTCAGGTAATGATCAGTACACTAAGGCGACTTGGTTCCCGCAACTTCGTCCTTCTATGTTGAAGCGTTCATTTTCAGTAACAGTTTGAATTTTTAGGTTTCACTCTATTTTCTCCTATATTGATAGATGTATTTGGAACTCTAAATCCAACACGGTTTGTGCTAGCTTCTTGAAACTTGACACAATAATGTAGTTTCAAGTTCTGTCTCTATGTTTTGTTTCCTCTTGATGTAGCCCTTAGCAGTGACTGGCGAGAAACACTTTCATGGAAACGGGTTGCCAAGCGTCCAAAATTACGAATCTCCAGAAATCTCAGCAAATATTTTTTCACCCAAACTGGATGAAACTTTCAGGTAATGATCAGAACACTAAGCCCACTTGGTTCACCAAATTTCGTTCTTCTATGTTGAAGCGTTCGTTTCCAGTAACAGTTTGAATTTTTAGGTTTCACTCTGTTTTCTCCTATATTGATAGATGTATTTGGAACTCTAAATACAACACGGTTTGTGCTAACTTCTTGAAACTTGACACAATAAAGTAGTTTCAGGTTCTATCTCTATTTTTTGTTTCCTCTTGATGTAGCCCTAAGCAGTGACTGGCGAGAAACACTTTCATGGAAAGGGGTTGCCAAGCATCCAAAAATTACGAATCTCCAGAAATCTCAGCAAATATTTTTTCACCCAAACTGGATGATACTTTCAGGTAATGATCAGCACACTAAGCTGACTTGGTTCCCCAAATTTCATTCTTCTATGTTGAAGCGTTCGTTTCCAGTAACAGTTTGAATTTTTAGGTTTCACTCTGTTTTCTCCTATATTGATAGATGTATTTGGAACTCTAAATCCAACACGGTTTGTGCTAGCTTCTTGAAACTTGACAGAATAATGTAGTTTCAGGTTCTCTCTCCATGTTTTGTTTCCTCTTGATGTAGCCCTAAGCAGTGACTGGCGAGAAACACTTCCATATAAAGGGGTTGCCAAGCGTCCAAAAATTACGAATCTCCAGAAATCTCAGCAAATATTTTTTCACCCAAACTGGATGATACTTTCAGGTAATGATCAGTACACTAAGGCGACTTGGTTCCCGCAACTTCGTCCTTCTATGTTGAAGCGTTCATTTTCAGTAACAGTTTGAATTTTTAGGTTTCACTCTATTTTCTCCTATATTGATAGATGTATTTGGAACTCTAAATCCAACACGGTTTGTGCTAGCTTCTTGAAACTTGACGCAATAAAGTAGTTTCACGTTCTGTCTCTATGTTTTGTTTCCTCTTGATGTAGCCCTTAGCAGTGACTGGCGAGAAACACTTTCATGGAAACGGGTTGCCAAGCGTCCAAAAATTACGAATCTCCAGAAATCTCAGCAAATATTTTTTCACCCAAACTGGTTGAAACTTTCAGGTAATGATCAGAACACTAAGCCCACTTGGTTCACCAAATTTCGTTCTTCTATGTTGAAGCGTTCATTTCCAGTAACAGTTTGAATTTTTAGGTTTCACTCTGTTTTCTCCTATATTGATAGATGTATTTGGAACTCTAAATACAACACGGTTTGTGCTAACTTCTTGAAACTTGACACAATAAAGTAGTTTCAGGTTCTATCTCTATGTTTTGTTTCCTCTTGATGTAGCCCTAAGCAGTGACTGGCGAGAAACACTTTCATGGAAAGGGGTTGCCAAGCATCCAAAAATTACGAATCTCCAGAAATCTCAGCAAATATTTTTTCACCCAAACTTGATGATAGTTTCAGGTAATGATCAGTACACTAAGGCGACTTGGTTCCCGAAACTTCGTTCTTCTATGTTGAAGCGTTCGTTTCCAGTAACAGTTTGAATTTTTAGGTTTCATTCTGTTTTCTCCTATATTGATAGATGTATTTGGAACTCTAAATCCAACACGGTTTGTGCTAGCTTCTTGAAACTTGACACAATAAAGTAGTTTCACGTTCTGTCTCTATGTTTTGTTTCCTCTTGATGTAGCCCTTAGCAGTGACTGGCGAGAAGCACTTCCATATAAAGGGGTTGCCAAGCGTCCAAAAATTACGAATCTCCAGAAATCTCAGCAAATATTTTTTCACCCAAACTGGATGATACTTTCGGGTAATGATCAGTACACTAAGCTGACTTGGTTCCCCAAATTTCATTCTTCTATGTTGAAGCGTTCGTTTCCAGTAACAGTTTGAATTTTTAGGTTTCACTCTGTTTTCTCCTATATTGATAGATGTATTTGGAACTCTAAATCCAACACGGTTTGTGCTAGCTTCTTGAAACTTGACAGAATAATGTAGTTTCACGTTCTCTCTCTATGTTTTGTTTCCTCTTGATGTAGCCCTAAGCAGTGACTGGCGAGAAACACTTCCATATAAAGGGGTTGCCAAGCGTCCAAAAATTACGAATCTCCAGAAATCTCAGCAAATATTTTTTCACCCAAACTTGATGATAGTTTCAGGTAATGATCAGTACACTAAGGCGACTTGGTTCCCGAAACTTCGTTCTTCTATGTTGAAGCGTTCATTTCCAGTAACAGTTTGAATTTTAGGTTTCATTCTGTTTTCTCCTATATTGATAGATGTATTTGGAACTCTAAATCCAACACGGTTTGTGCTAGCTTCTTGAAACTTGACACAATAAAGTAGTTTCACGTTCTGTCTCTATGTTTTTTTTCCTCTTGATGTAGCCCTTAGCAGTGACTGGGAGAAACACTTTCATGGAAACGGGTTGCGAAGCGTCCAAAAATTACGAATCTCCAGAAATCTCAGCAAATATTTTTTCACCCAAACTGGATGATACTTTCAGGTAATGATCAGTACACTAAGCTGACTTGGTTCCCCAAATTTCATTCTTCTATGTTGAAGCGTTCGATCCAGTAACAGTTTGAATTTTTAGGTTTCATTCCGTTTTCTCCTATATTGATAGATGTATTTGGAACTCTAATTCCAACACGGTTTGTGCTAGCTTCTTGAAACTTGACAGAATAATGTAATTTCACGTTCTCTCTCTATGTTTTGTTTCCTCTTGATGTAGCCCTTAGCAGTGACTGGCGAGAAACACTTTCATGGAAACGGGTTGCCAAGCGTCCAAAAATTACGAATCTCCAGAAATCTCAGCAAATATTTTTTCACCCAAACTGGATGAAACTTTCAGGTAATGATCAGAACACTAAGCCCACTTGGTTCACCAAATTTCGTTCTTCTATGTTGAAGCGTTCATTTCCAGTAACAGTTTGAATTTTTAGGTTTCACTCTGTTTTCTCCTATATTGATAGATGTATTTGGAACTCTAAATACAACACGGTTTGTGCTAACTTCTTGAAACTTGACACAATAAAGTAGTTTCAGGTTCTTTCTCTATGTTTTGTTTCCTCTTGATGTAGCCCTAAGCAGTGACTGGCGAGAAACACTTTCATGGAAAGGGGTTGCCAAGAATCCAAAAATTACGAATCTCCAGAAATCTCAGCAAATATTTTTTCACCCAAACTTGATGATAGTTTCAGGTAATGATCAGTACACTAAGGCGACTTGGTTCACCAAATTTCGTTCTTCTATGTTGAAGCGTTCATTTCCATTAACAGTTTGAATTTTTAGGTTTCATTCTGTTTTCTCCTATATTGATAGATGTATTTGGAACTGTAAATCCAACACGGTTTGTGCTAGCTTCTTGAAACTTGACACAATAAAGTAGTTTCACGTTATGTCTCTATGTTTTGTTTCCTCTTGATGTAGGCCTTAGCAGTGACTGGGAGAAACACTTTCATGGAAACGGGTTGCCAAGCGTCCAAAAATTACGAATCTCCAGAAATCTCAGCAAATATTTTTTCACCCAAACTGGATGATACTTTCAGGTAATGATCAGTACACTAAGCTGACTTGGTTCCCCAAATTTCATTCTTCTATGTTGAAGCGTTCGTTTCCAGTAACAGTTTGAATTTCTGGTTTCACTCTGTTTTCTCCTATATTGATAGATGTATTTGGAACTCTAAATCCAACACGGTTTGTGCTAGCTTCTTGAAACTTGACAGAATAATGTAGTTTCACGTTCTCTCTCTATGTTTTGTTTCCTCTTGATGTAGCCCTAAGCAGTGACTGGCGAGAAACACTTCCATATAAAGGGGTTGCCAAGCGTCCAAAAATTACGAATCTCCAGAAATCTCAGCAAATATTTTTTCACCCAAACTGGATGATACTTTCAGGTAATGATAAGTACACTAAGGCGACTTGGTTCCCGCAACTTCGTCCTTCTATGTTGAAGCGTTCATTTTCAGTAACAGTTTGAATTTTTAGGTTTCACTCTATTTTCTCCTATATTGATAGATGTATTTGGAACTCTAAATCCAACACGGTTTGTGCTAGCTTCTTGAAACTTGACGCAATAAAGTAGTTTCACGTTCTGTCTCGATGTTTTGTTTCCTCTTGATGTAGCCCTTAGCAGTGACTGGCGAGAAACACTTTCATGGAAACGGGTTGCCAAGCGTCCAAAAATTACGAATCTCCAGAAATCTCAGCAAATATTTTTTCACACAAACTGGATGATCCTTTCAGGTAATGATCAGAACACTAAGCCCACTTGGTTCACCAAATTTCGTTCTTCTATGTTGAAGCGTTCTTTTCCAGTAACAGTTTGAATTTTTAGGTTTCACTCTGTTTTCTCCTATATTGATAGATGTATTTGGAACTCTAAATCCAACACGGTTTGTGCTATCTTCTTGAAACTTGACACAATAGTGTAGTTTCACGTTCTATCTCTATGTTTTGTTTCCTCTTGATGTAGCCCTAAGCAGTGACTGGCGAGAAACATTTCCATATAAAGGGGTTGCCAAGCGTCCAAAAATTACGAATCTCCAGAAATCTCAGCAAATATTTTTTCACCCAAACTGGATGATACTTTCAGGTAATGATCAGTGCACTAAGCTGACTTGGTTCCCCAAATTTCATTCTTCTATGTTGAAGCGTTCGTTTCCAGTAACAGTTTGAATTTTTAGGTTTCACTCTGTTTTCTCCTATATTGATAGATGTATTTGGAACTCTAAATCCAACACGGTTTGTGCTAGCTTCTTGAAACTTGACAGAATAATGTAGTTTCACGTTCTCTCTCTATGTTTTGTTTCCTCTTGATGTAGCCCTAAGCAGTGACTGGCGAGAAACACTTCCATATAAAGGGGTTGCCAAGCGTCCAAAAATTACGAATCTCCAGAAATCTCAGCAAATATTTTTTCACCCAAACTGGATGATACTTTCAGGTAATGATCAGTACACTAAGGCGACTTGGTTCCCGCAACTTCGTCCTTCTATGTTGAAGCGTTCATTTTCAGTAACAGTTTGAATTTTTAGGTTTCACTCTATTTTCTCCTATATTGATAGATGTATTTGGAACTCTAAATCCAACACGGTTTGTGCTAGCTTCTTGAAACTTGACGCAATAAAGTAGTTTCACGTTCTGTCTCTATGTTTTGTTTCCTCTTGATGTAGCCCTTAGCAGTGACTGGCGAGAAACACTTTCATGGAAACGGGTTGCCAAGCGTCCAAAAATTACGAATCTCCAGAAATCTAAGCAAATATTTTTTCACACAAACTGGATGATCCTTTCAGGTAATGATCAGAACACTAAGCCCACTTGGTTCACCAAATTTCGTTCTTCTATGTTGAAGCGTTCTTTTCCAGTAACAGTTTGAATTTTTAGGTTTCACTCTGTTTTCTCCTATATTGATAGATGTATTTGGAACTCTAAATCCAACACGGTTTGTGCTAGCTTCTTGAAACTTGACACAATAAAGTAGTTTCACGTTCTATCTCTATGTTTTGTTTCCTCTTGATGTAGCCCTAAGCAGTGACTGGCGAGAAACACTTTCATGGAAAGGGGTTGCCAAGCATCCAAAAATTACGAATCTCCAGAAATCTCTGCAAATATTTTTTCACCCAAATATGATGATAGTTTCAGGTAATGATCAGTACACTAAGGCGACTTGGTTCCCGAAACTTCGTTCTTCTATGTTGAAGCGTTCGTTTCCAGTAACAGTTTGAATTTTTAGGTTTCACTCTGTTTTCTCCTATATTGATAGATGTATTTGGAACTCTAAATACAACACGGTTTGTGCTAGCTTCTTTAAACTTGACACAATAATGTAGTTTCATCTTCTATCTCTACGTTTTGTTTCCTCTTGATGTACCCCTAAGCAGTGACGGGCGATAAACACTTTCATGGAAAGGGGCTGCCAAGCTTCCAAAAATTACGTATCTCCAGAAATCTCAGCAAATATTTTTTCACCCAAACTTGATGATAGTTTCAGGTAATGATCAGTACACTAAGGCGACTTGGTTCCCGAAACTTCGTTTTTCTATGTTGAAGCGTTCATTTCCAGTAACAGTTTGAATTTTTAGGTTTCATTCCGTTTTCTCCTATATTGATAGATGTATTTGGAACTCTGAATCCAACACGGTTTGTGCTAGCTTCTTGAAACTTGACACAATAAAGTAGTTTCACGTTCTATCTCTATGCTTTGTTTCCTCTTGATGTAGCCCTAAGCAGTGACTGGCGAGAAACACTTTCATGGAAAGGGGTTGCCAAGCATCCAAAAATTACGAATCTCCAGAAATCTCAGCAAATATTTTTTCACCCAAACTTGATGATAGTTTCAGGTAATGATCAGTACACTAAAGCGACTTGGTTCCCGAAACTTCGTTCTTCTATGTTGAAGCGTTCATTTCCAGTAACAGTTTGAATTTTTAGGTTTCATTCTGTTTTCTCCTATATTGATAGATGTATTTGGAACTGTAAATCCAACACGGTTTGTGCTAGCTTCTTGAAACTTGACACAATAAAGTAGTTTCACGTTCTGTCTCTATGTTTTGTTTCCTCTTGATGTAGCCCTTAGCAGTGACTGGGAGAAACACTTTCATGGAAACGGGTTGCCAAGCGTCCAAAAATTACGAATCTCCAGAAATCTCAGCAAATATTTTTTCACCCAAACTGGATGATACTTTCAGGTAATGATCAGTACACTAAGGCGACTTGGTTCCCGCAACTTCGTCCTTCTATGTTGAAGCGTTCATTTCCAGTAACAGTTTGAATTTTTAGGTTTCACTCTGTTTTCTCCTATATTGATAGATGTATTTGGAACTCTAAATCCAACACGGTTTTTGCTAGCTTCTTGAAACTTGACACAATAATGTAGTTTCACGTTCTATCTCTATGTTTTGTTTCCTCTTGATGTAGCCCTAAGCAGTGACTGGCGAGAAGCACTTCCATATAAAGGGGTTGCCAAGCGTCCAAAAATTACGAATCTCCAGAAATCTCAGCAAATATTTTTTCACCCAAACTGGATGATACTTTCGGGTAATGATCAGTACACTAAGCTGACTTGGTTCCCCAAATTTCATTCTTCTATGTTGAAGCGTTCGTTTCCAGTAACAGTTTGAATTTTTAGGTTTCACTCTGTTTTCTCCTATATTGATAGATGTATTTGGAACTCTAAATCCAACACGGTTTGTGCTAGCTTCTTGAAACTTGACACAATAATGTAGTTTCACGTTCTATCTCTATGTTTTGTTTCCTCTTGATGTAGCCCTAAGCAGTGACTGGCGAGAAACACTTCCATATAAAGGGGTTGCCAAGCGTCCAAAAATTACGAATCTCCAGAAATCTCAGCAAATATTTTTTCACCCAAACTTGATGATAGTTTCAGGTAATGATCAGTACACTAAGGCGACTTGGTTCCCGAAACTTCGTTCTTCTATGTTGAAGCGTTCATTTCCAGTAACAGTTTGAATTTTAGGTTTCATTCTGTTTTCTCCTATATTGATAGATGTATTTGGAACTCTAAATCCAACACGGTTTGTGCTAGCTTCTTGAAACTTGACACAATAAAGTAGTTTCACGTTCTGTCTCTATGTTTTGTTTCCTCTTGATGTAGCCCTTAGCAGTGAGTGGGAGAAACACTTTCATGGAAACGGGTTGCGAAGCGTCCAAAAATTACGAATCTCCAGAAATCTCAGCAAATATTTTTTCACCCAAACTGGATGATACTTTCAGGTAATGATCAGTACACTAAGCTGACTTAGTTCCCCAAATTTCATTCTTCTATGTTGAAGCGTTCGATCCAGTAACAGTTTGAATTTTTAGGTTTCATTCCGTTTTCTCCTATATTGATAGATGTATTTGGAACTCTAAATCCAACACGGTTTGTGCTAGCTTCTTGAAACTTGACAGAATAATGTAATTTCACGTTCTCCCTCTATGTTTTGTTTCCTCTTGATGTAGCCCTTAGCAGTGACTGGCGAGAAACACTTTCATGGAAACGGGTTGCCAAGCGTCCAAAAATTACGAATCTCCAGAAATCTCAGCAAATATTTTTTCACCCAAACTGGATGAAACTTTCAGGTAATGATCAGAACACTAAGCCCACTTGGTTCACCAAATTTCGTTCTTCTATGTTGAAGCGTTCATTTCCAGTAACAGTTTGAATTTTTAGGTTTCACTCTGTTTTCTCCTATATTGATAGATGTATTTGGAACTCTAAATCCAACACGGTTTGTGCTAACTTCTTGAAACTTGACACAATAAAGTAGTTTCAGGTTCTATCTCTATGTTTTGTTTCCTCTTGATGTAGCCCTAAGCAGTGACTGGCGAGAAACACTTTCATGGAAAGGGGTTGCCAAGCATCCAAAAATTACGAATCTCCAGAAATCTCAGCAAATATTTTTTCACCCAAACTTGATGATAGTTTCAGGTAATGATCAGTACACTAAGGCGACTTGGTTCCCGAAACTTCGTTCTTCTATGTTGAAGCGTTCATTTCCAGTAACAGTTTGAATTTTTAGGTTTCATTCTGTTTTCTCCTATATTGATAGATGTATTTGGAACTCTAAATCCAACACGGTTTGTGCTAGCTTCTTGAAACTTGACACAATAAAGTAGTTTCACGTTATGTCTCTATGTTTTGTTTCCTCTTGATGTAGGCCTTAGCAGTGACTGGGAGAAACACTTTCATGGAAACGGGTTGCCAAGCGTCCAAAAATTACGAATCTCCAGAAAGCAAATATTTTTTCACCCAAAATGGATGATACTTTCAGGTAATGATCAGTACACTAAGCTGACTTGGTTCCCCAAATTTCATTCTTCTATGTTGAAGCGTTCGTTTCCAGTAACAGTTTGAATTTTTAGGTTTCACTCTGTTTTCTCCTATATTGATAGATGTATTTGGAACTCTAAATCCAACACGGTTTGTGCTAGCTTCTTGAAACTTGACAGAATAATGTAGTTTCACGTTCTCTCTCTATGTTTTGTTTCCACTTGATGTAGCCCTAAGCAGTGACTGGCGAGAAACACTTCCATATAAAGGGGTTGCCAAGCGTCCAAAAATTACGAATCTCCAGAAATCTCAGCAAATATTTTTTCACCCAAACTGGATGATACTTTCAGGTAATGATAAGTACACTAAGGCGACTTGGTTCCCGCAACTTCGTCCTTCTATGTTGAAGCGTTCGTTTCCAGTAACAGTTTGAATTTTTAGGTTTCACTCTGTTTTCTCCTATATTGATAGATGTATTTGGAACTCTAAATACAACACGGTTTGTGCTAGCTTCTTTAAACTTGACACAATAATGTAGTTTCATCTTCTATCTCTACGTTTTGTTTCCTCTTGATGTACCCCTAAGCAGTGACGGGCGATAAACACTTTCATGGAAAGGGGCTGCCAAGCTTCCAAAAATTACGTATCTCCAGAAATCTCAGCAAATATTTTTTCACCCAAACTTGATGATAGTTTCAGGTAATGATCAGTACACTAAGGCAAATTGATTCCCGAAATTTCGTTCTTCTATGTTGAAGCGTTCATTTCCAGTAACAAGTTTGAATTTTTAGGTTTCATTCCGTTTTCTCCTATATTGATAGATGTATTTGGAACTCTAAATCCAACGCGGTTTGTGCTAGCTTCTTGAAACTTGACGCAATAAAGTAGTTTCACGTTCTGTCTCTATGTTTTGTTTCCTCTTGATGTAGCCCTTAGCAGTGACTGGCGAGAAACACTTCCATATAAAGGGGTTGCCAAGCGTCCAAAAATTACGAATCTCCAGAAATCTCAGCAAATATTTTTTCACCCAAACTGGATGATACTTTCAGGTAATGATCAGTACTCTAAGCTGAGTTGGTTCCCCAAATTTCATTCTTCTATGTTGAAGCGTTCGTTTCCAGTAACAGTTTGAATTTTTAGGTTTCACTCTGTTTTCTCCTATATTGATAGATGTATTTGGAACTCTAAATCCAACACGGTTTGTGCTAGCTTCTTGAAACTTGACACAATAAAGTAGTTTCACGTTCTATCTCTATGCTTTGTTTCCTCTTGATGTAGCCCTAAGCAGTGACTGGCGAGAAACACTTTCATGGAAAGGGGTTGCCAAGCATCCAAAAATTACGAATCTCCAGAAATCTCAGCAAATATTTTTTCACCCAAACTGGATGAAACTTTCAGGTAATGATCAGTACACTAAGGCGAATTGGTTCCCCAAATTTCATTCTTCTATGTTGAAGCGTTCGTTTCCAGTAACAGTTTGAATTTTTAGGTTTCACTCTGTTTTCTCCTATATTGATAGATGTATTTGGAACTCTAAATCCAACACGGTTTGTGCTAGCTTCTTGAAACTTGACACAATAATGTAGTTTCACGTTCTATCTCTATGTTTTGTTTCCTCTTGATGTAGCCCTAAGCAGTGACTGGCGAGAAACACTTCCATATAAAGGGGTTGCCAAGCGTCCAAAAATTACGAATCTCCAGAAATCTCAGCAAATATTTTTTCACCCAAACTGGATGATACTTTCGGGTAATGAACAGTACACTAAGCTGACTTGGTTCCCCAAATTTCATTCTTCTATGTTGAAGCGTTCGTTTCCAGTAACAGTTTGAATTTTTAGGTTTCACTCTGTTTTCTCCTATATTGATAGATGTATTTGGAACTCTAAATCCAACACGGTTTGTGCTAGCTTCTTGAAACTTGACACAATAATGTAGTTTCACGTTCTATCTCTATGTTTTGTTTCCTCTTGATGTAGCCCTAAGCAGTGACTGGCGAGAAACACTTCCATATAAAGGGGTTGCCAAGCGTCCAAAAATTACGAATCTCCAGAAATCTCAGCAAATATTTTTTCACCCAAACTTGATGATAGTTTCAGGTAATGATCAGTACACTAAGGCGACTTGGTTCCCGAAACTTCATTCTTCTATGTTGAAGCGTTCATTTCCAGTAACAGTTTGAATTTTTAGGTTTCATTCTGTTTTCTCCTATATTGATAGATGTATTTGGAACTCTAAATCCAACACGGTTTGTGCTGGCTTCTTGAAACTTGACACAATAAAGTAGTTTCACGTTCTGTCTCTATGTTTTGTTTCCTCTTGATGTAGCCCTTAGCAGTGACTGGGAGAAACACTTTCATGGAAACGGGTTGCCAAGCGTCCAAAAATTACGAATCTCCAGAAATCTCAGCAAATATTTTTTCACCCAAACTGGATGATACTTTCAGGTAATGATCAGTACACTAAGCTGACTTGGTTCCCCAAATTTCATTCTTCTATGTTGAAGCGTTCGTTTCCAGTAACAGTTTGAATTTTTAGGTTTCACTCTGTTTTCTCCTATATTGATAGATGTATTTGGAACTCTAAATCCAACACGGTTTGTGCTAGCTTCTTGAAACTTGACAGAATAATGTAGTTTCACGTTCTCTCTCTATGTTTTGTTTCCTCTTGATGTAGCCCTTAGCAGTGACTGGCGAGAAACACTTTCATGGAAACGGGTTGCCAAGCGTCCAAAAATTACGAATCTCCAGAAATCTCAGCAAATATTTTTTCACCCAAACTGGATGAAACTTTCAGGTAATGATCAGAACACTAAGCCCACTTGGTTCACCAAATTTCGTTCTTCTATGTTGAAGCGTTCATTTCCAGTAACAGTTTGAATTTTTAGGTTTCACTCTGTTTTCTCCTATATTGATAGATGTATTTGGAACTCTAAATACAACACGGTTTGTGCTAACTTCTTGAAACTTGACACAATAAAGTAGTTTCAGGTTCTATCTCTATGTTTTGTTTCCTCTTGATGTAGCCCTAAGCAGTGACTGGCTAGAAACACTTTCATGGAAAGGGGTTGCCAAGCATCCAAAAATTACGAATCTCCAGAAAACTCAGCAAATATTTTTTCACCCAAACTTGATGATAGTTTCAGGTAATGATCAGTACACTAAGGCGACTTGGTTCCTGAAACTTTGTTCTTCTATGTTGAAGCATTCATTTCCAGTAACAGTTTGAATTTTTAGGTTTCATTCTGTTTTCTCCTATATTGATAGATGTATTTGGAACTCTAAATCCAACACGGTTTGTGCTAGCTTCTTGAAACTTGACACAATAAAGTAGTTTCACGTTCTGTCTCTATGTTTTGTTTCCTCTTGATGTAGCCCTTAGCAGTGACTGGGAGAAACACTTTCATGGAAACGGGTTGCCAAGCGTCCAAAAATTACGAATCTCCAGAAATCTCAGCAAATATTTTTTCACCCAAACTGGATGATACTTTCAGGTAATGATCAGTACATTAAGCTGACTTGGTTCCCGAAATTTCATTCTTCTATGTTGAAGCGTTTGTTTCCAGTAACAGTTTGAATTTTTAGGTTTCACTCTGTTTTCTCCTATATTGATAGATGTATTTGGAACTCTAAATCCAACACGGTTTGTGCTAGCTTCTTGAAACTTGACAGAATAATGTAGTTTCACGTTCTCTCTCTATGTTTTGTTTCCTCTTGATGTAGCCCTAAGCAGTGACTGGCGAGAAACACTTCCATATAAAGGGGTTGCCAAGCGTCCAAAAATTATGAATCTCCAGAAATCTCAGCAAATATTTTTTCACCCAAACTGGATGATACTTTCAGGTAATGATCAGTACACTAAGGCGACTTGGTTCCCGCAACTTCGTCCTTCTATGTTGAAGCGTTCATTTTCAGTAACAGTTTGAATTTTTAGGTTTCACTCTATTTTCTCCTATATTGATAGATGTATTTGGAACTCTAAATCCAACAAGGTTTGTGCTAGCTTCTTGAAACTTGACGCAATAAAGTAGTTTCACGTTCTGTCTCTATGTTTTGTTTCCTCATGATGTAGCCCTTAGCAGTGACTGGCGAGAAACACTTCCATATAAAGGGGTTGCCAAGCGTCCAAAAATTACGAATCTCCAGAAATCTCAGCAAATATTTTTTCACCCAAACTGGATGATACTTTCAGGTAATGATCAGTACTCTAAGCTGAGTTGGTTCCCCAAATTTCATTCTTCTATGTTGAAGCGTTCGTTTCCAGTAACAGTTTGAATTTTTAGGTTTCACTCTGTTTTCTCCTATATTGATAGATGTATTTGGAACTCTAAATCCAACACGGTTTGTGCTAGCTTCTTGAAACTTGACACAATAAAGTAGTTTCACGTTCTATCTCTATGCTTTGTTTCCTCTTGATGTAGCCCTAAGCAGTGACTGGCGAGAAACACTTTCATGGAAAGGGGTTGCCAAGCATCCAAAAATTACGAATCTCCAGAAATCTCAGCAAATATTTTTTCACCCAAACTGGATGAAACTTTCAGGTAATGATCAGTACACTAAGGCGAATTGGTTCCCCAAATTTCATTCTTCTATGTTGAAGCGTTCGTTTCCAGTAACAGTTTGAATTTTTAGGTTTCACTCTGTTTTCTCCTATATTGATAGATGTATTTGGAACTCTAAATCCAACACGGTTTGTGCTAGCTTCTTGAAACTTGACACAATAATGTAGTTTCACGTTCTATCTCTATGTTTTGTTTCCTCTTGATGTAGCCCTAAGCAGTGACTGGCGAGAAACACTTCCACATAAAGGGGTTGCCAAGCGTCCAAAAATTACGAATCTCCAGAAATCTCAGCAAATATTTTTTCACCCAAACTGGATGATACTTTCGGGTAATGATCAGTACACTAAGCTGACTTGGTTCCCCAAATTTCATTCTTCTATGTTGAAGCGTTCGTTTCCAGTAACAGTTTGAATTTTTAGGTTTCACTCTGTTTTCTCCTATATTGATAGATGTATTTGGAACTCTAAATCCAACACGGTTTGTGCTAGCTTCTTGAAACTTGACACAATAATGTAGTTTCACGTTCTATCTCTATGTTTTGTTTCCTCTTGATGTAGCCCTAAGCAGTGACTGGCGAGAAACACTTCCATATAAAGGGGTTGCCAAGCGTCCAAAAATTACGAATCTCCAGAAATCTCAGCAAATATTTTTTCACCCAAACTTGATGATAGTTTCAGGTAATGATCAGTACACTAAGGCGACTTGGTTCCCGAAACTTCATTCTTCTATGTTGAAGCGTTCATTTCCAGTAACAGTTTGAATTTTTAGGTTTCATTCTGTTTTCTCCTATATTGATAGATGTATTTGGAACTCTAAATCCAACACGGTTTGTGCTGGCTTCTTGAAACTTGACACAATAAAGTAGTTTCACGTTCTGTCTCTATGTTTTGTTTCCTCTTGATGTAGCCCTTAGCAGTGACTGGGAGAAACACTTTCATGGAAACGGGTTGCCAAGCGTCCAAAAATTACGAATCTCCAGAAATCTCAGCAAATATTTTTTCACCCAAACTGGATGATACTTTCAGGTAATGATCAGTACACTAAGCTGACTTGGTTCCCCAAATTTCATTCTTCTATGTTGAAGCGTTCGTTTCCAGTAACAGTTTGAATTTTTAGGTTTCACTCTGTTTTCTCCTATATTGATAGATGTATTTGGAACTCTAAATCCAACACGGTTTGTGCTAGCTTCTTGAAACTTGACAGAATAATGTAGTTTCACGTTCTCTCTCTATGTTTTGTTTCCTCTTGATGTAGCCCTTAGCAGTGACTGGCGAGAAACACTTTCATGGAAACGGGTTGCCAAGCGTCCAAAAATTACGAATCTCCAGAAATCTCAGCAAATATTTTTTCACCCAAACTGGATGAAACTTTCAGGTAATGATCAGAACACTAAGCCCACTTGGTTCACCAAATTTCGTTCTTCTATGTTGAAGCGTTCATTTCCAGTAACAGTTTGAATTTTTAGGTTTCACTCTGTTTTCTCCTATATTGATAGATGTATTTGGAACTCTAAATACAACACGGTTTGTGCTAACTTCTTGAAACTTGACACAATAAAGTAGTTTCAGGTTCTATCTCTATGTTTTGTTTCCTCTTGATGTAGCCCTAAGCAGTGACTGGCTAGAAACACTTTCATGGAAAGGGGTTGCCAAGCATCCAAAAATTACGAATCTCCAGAAAACTCAGCAAATATTTTTTCACCCAAACTTGATGATAGTTTCAGGTAATGATCAGTACACTAAGGCGACTTGGTTCCTGAAACTTTGTTCTTCTATGTTGAAGCATTCATTTCCAGTAACAGTTTGAATTTTTAGGTTTCATTCTGTTTTCTCCTATATTGATAGATGTATTTGGAACTCTAAATCCAACACGGTTTGTGCTAGCTTCTTGAAACTTGACACAATAAAGTAGTTTCACGTTCTGTCTCTATGTTTTGTTTCCTCTTGATGTAGCCCTTAGCAGTGACTGGGAGAAACACTTTCATGGAAACGGGTTGCCAAGCGTCCAAAAATTACGAATCTCCAGAAATCTCAGCAAATATTTTTTCACCCAAACTGGATGATACTTTCAGGTAATGATCAGTACATTAAGCTGACTTGGTTCCCGAAATTTCATTCTTCTATGTTGAAGCGTTTGTTTCCAGTAACAGTTTGAATTTTTAGGTTTCACTCTGTTTTCTCCTATATTGATAGATGTATTTGGAACTCTAAATCCAACACGGTTTGTGCTAGCTTCTTGAAACTTGACAGAATAATGTAGTTTCACGTTCTCTCTCTATGTTTTGTTTCCTCTTGATGTAGCCCTAAGCAGTGACTGGCGAGAGACACTTCCATATAAAGGGGTTGCCAAGCGTCCAAAAATTACGAATCTCCAGAAATCTCAGCAAATATTTTTTCACCCAAACTTGATGATAGTTTCAGGTAATGATCAGTACACTAAGGCGACTTGGTTCCCGAAACTTCGTTCTTCTATGTTGAAGCGTTCATTTCCAGTAACAGTTTGAATTTTAGGTTTCATTCTGTTTTCTCCTATATTGATAGATGTATTTGGAACTCTAAATCCAACACGGTTTGTGCTAGCTTCTTGAAACTTGACACAATAAAGTAGTTTCACGTTCTGTCTCTATGTTTTGTTTCCTCTTGATGTAGCCCTTAGCAGTGACTGGGAGAAACACTTTCATGGAAACGGGTTGCGAAGCGTCCAAAAATTACGAATCTCCAGAAATCTCAGCAAATATTTTTTCACCCAAACTGGATGATACTTTCAGGTAATGATCAGTACACTAAGCTGACTTGGTTCCCCAAATTTCATTCTTCTATGTTGAAGCGTTCGATCCAGTAACAGTTTGAATTTTTAGGTTTCATTCCGTTTTCTCCTATATTGATAGATGTATTTGGAACTCTAATTCCAACATGGTTTGTGCTAGCTTCTTGAAACTTGACAGAATAATGTAATTTCACGTTCTCTCTCTATGTTTTGTTTCCTCTTGATGTAGCCCTTAGCAGTGACTGGCGAGAAACACTTTCATGGAAACGGGTTGCCAAGCGTCCAAAAATTACGAATCTCCAGAAATCTCAGCAAATATTTTTTCCCCCAAACTGGATGAAACTTTCAGGTAATGATCAGAACACTAAGCCCACTTGGTTCACCAAATTTCGTTCTTCTATGTTGAAGCGTTCATTTCCAGTAACAGTTTGAATTTTTAGGTTTCACTCTGTTTTCTCCTATATTGATAGATGTATTTGGAACTCTAAATACAACACGGTTTGTGCTAACTTCTTGAAACTTGACACAATAAAGTAGTTTCAGGTTCTATCTCTATGTTTTGTTTCCTCTTGATGTAGCCCTAAGCAGTGACTGGCGAGAAACACTTTCATGGAAAGGGGTTGCCAAGAATCCAAAAATTACGAATCTCCAGAAATCTCAGCAAATATTTTTTCACCCAAACTTGATGATAGTTTCAGGTAATGATCAGTACACTAAGGCGACTTGGTTCACCAAATTTCGTTCTTCTATGTTGAAGCGTTCATTTCCATTAACAGTTTGAATTTTTAGGTTTCATTCTGTTTTCTCCTATATTGATAGATGTATTTGGAACTGTAAATCCAACACGGTTTGTGCTAGCTTCTTGAAACTTGACACAATAAAGTAGTTTCACGTTATGTCTCTATGTTTTGTTTCCTCTTGATGTAGGCCTTAGCAGTGACTGGGAGAAACACTTTCATGGAAACGGGTTGCCAAGCGTCCAAAAATTACGAATCTCCAGAAATCTCAGCAAATATTTTTTCACCCAAACTGGATGATACTTTCAGGTAATGATCAGTACACTAAGCTGACTTGGTTCCCCAAATTTCATTCTTCTATGTTGAAGCGTTCGTTTCCAGTAACAGTTTGAATTTCTGGTTTCACTCTGTTTTCTCCTATATTGATAGATGTATTTGGAACTCTAAATCCAACACGGTTTGTGCTAGCTTCTTGAAACTTGACAGAATAATGTAGTTTCACGTTCTCTCTCTATGTTTTGTTTCCTCTTGATGTAGCCCTAAGCAGTGACTGGCGAGAGACACTTCCATATAAAGGGGTTGCCAAGCGTCCAAAAATTACGAATCTCCAGAAATCTCAGCAAATATTTTTTCACCCAAACTTGATGATAGTTTCAGGTAATGATCAGTACACTAAGGCGACTTGGTTCCCGAAACTTCGTTCTTCTATGTTGAAGCGTTCATTTCCAGTAACAGTTTGAATTTTAGGTTTCATTCTGTTTTCTCCTATATTGATAGATGTATTTGGAACTCTAAATCCAACACGGTTTGTGCTAGCTTCTTGAAACTTGACACAATAAAGTAGTTTCACGTTCTGTCTCTATGTTTTGTTTCCTCTTGATGTAGCCCTTAGCAGTGACTGGGAGAAACACTTTCATGGAAACGGGTTGCGAAGCGTCCAAAAATTACGAATCTCCAGAAATCTCAGCAAATATTTTTTCACCCAAACTGGATGATACTTTCAGGTAATGATCAGTACACTAAGCTGACTTGGTTCCCCAAATTTCATTCTTCTATGTTGAAGCGTTCGATCCAGTAACAGTTTGAATTTTTAGGTTTCATTCCGTTTTCTCCTATATTGATAGATGTATTTGGAACTCTAATTCCAACATGGTTTGTGCTAGCTTCTTGAAACTTGACAGAATAATGTAATTTCACGTTCTCTCTCTATGTTTTGTTTCCTCTTGATGTAGCCCTTAGCAGTGACTGGCGAGAAACACTTTCATGGAAACGGGTTGCCAAGCGTCCAAAAATTACGAATCTCCAGAAATCTCAGCAAATATTTTTTCCCCCAAACTGGATGAAACTTTCAGGTAATGATCAGAACACTAAGCCCACTTGGTTCACCAAATTTCGTTCTTCTATGTTGAAGCGTTCATTTCCAGTAACAGTTTGAATTTTTAGGTTTCACTCTGTTTTCTCCTATATTGATAGATGTATTTGGAACTCTAAATACAACACGGTTTGTGCTAACTTCTTGAAACTTGACACAATAAAGTAGTTTCAGGTTCTATCTCTATGTTTTGTTTCCTCTTGATGTAGCCCTAAGCAGTGACTGGCGAGAAACACTTTCATGGAAAGGGGTTGCCAAGAATCCAAAAATTACGAATCTCCAGAAATCTCAGCAAATATTTTTTCACCCAAACTTGATGATAGTTTCAGGTAATGATCAGTACACTAAGGCGACTTGGTTCACCAAATTTCGTTCTTCTATGTTGAAGCGTTCATTTCCATTAACAGTTTGAATTTTTAGGTTTCATTCTGTTTTCTCCTATATTGATAGATGTATTTGGAACTGTAAATCCAACACGGTTTGTGCTAGCTTCTTGAAACTTGACACAATAAAGTAGTTTCACGTTATGTCTCTATGTTTTGTTTCCTCTTGATGTAGGCCTTAGCAGTGACTGGGAGAAACACTTTCATGGAAACGGGTTGCCAAGCGTCCAAAAATTACGAATCTCCAGAAATCTCAGCAAATATTTTTTCACCCAAACTGGATGATACTTTCAGGTAATGATCAGTACACTAAGCTGACTTGGTTCCCCAAATTTCATTCTTCTATGTTGAAGCGTTCGTTTCCAGTAACAGTTTGAATTTCTGGTTTCACTCTGTTTTCTCCTATATTGATAGATGTATTTGGAACTCTAAATCCAACACGGTTTGTGCTAGCTTCTTGAAACTTGACAGAATAATGTAGTTTCACGTTCTCTCTCTATGTTTTGTTTCCTCTTGATGTAGCCCTAAGCAGTGACTGGCGAGAAACACTTCCATATAAAGGGGTTGCCAAGCGTCCAAAAATTACGAATCTCCAGAAATCTCAGCAAATATTTTTTCACCCAAACTGGATGATACTTTCAGGTAATGATAAGTACACTAAGGCGACTTGGTTCCCGCAACTTCGTCCTTCTATGTTGAAGCGTTCATTTTCAGTAACAGTTTGAATTTTTAGGTTTCACTCTATTTTCTCCTATATTGATAGATGTATTTGGAACTCTAAATCCAACACGGTTTGTGCTAGCTTCTTGAAACTTGACGCAATAAAGTAGTTTCACGTTCTGTCTCGATGTTTTGTTTCCTCTTGATGTAGCCCTTAGCAGTGACTGGCGAGAAACACTTTCATGGAAACGGGTTGCCAAGCGTCCAAAAATTACGATCTCCAGAAATCTCAGCAAATATTTTTTCACACAAACTGGATGATCCTTTCAGGTAATGATCAGAACACTAAGCCCACTTGGTTCACCAAATTTCGTTCTTCTATGTTGAAGCGTTCTTTTCCAGTAACAGTTTGAATTTTTAGGTTTCACTCTGTTTTCTCCTATATTGATAGATGTATTTGGAACTCTAAATCCAACACGGTTTGTGCTATCTTCTTGAAACTTGACACAATAGTGTAGTTTCACGTTCTATCTCTATGTTTTGTTTCCTCTTGATGTAGCCCTAAGCAGTGACTGGCGAGAAACATTTCCATATAAAGGGGTTGCCAAGCGTCCAAAAATTACGAATCTCCAGAAATCTCAGCAAATATTTTTTCACCCAAACTGGATGATACTTTCAGGTAATGATCAGTGCTAAGCTGACTTGGTTCCCCAAATTTCATTCTTCTATGTTGAAGCGTTCGTTTCCAGTAACAGTTTGAATTTTTAGGTTTCACTCTGTTTTCTCCTATATTGATAGATGTATTTGGAACTCTAAATCCAACACGGTTTGTGCTAGCTTCTTGAAACTTGACAGAATAATGTAGTTTCACGTTCTCTCTCTATGTTTTGTTTCCTCTTGATGTAGCCCTAAGCAGTGACTGGCGAGAAACACTTCCATATAAAGGGGTTGCCAAGCGTCCAAAAATTACGAATCTCCAGAAATCTCAGCAAATATTTTTTCACCCAAACTGGATGATACTTTCAGGTAATGATCAGTACACTAAGGCGACTTGGTTCCCGCAACTTCGTCCTTCTATGTTGAAGCGTTCATTTTCAGTAACAGTTTGAATTTTTAGGTTTCACTCTATTTTCTCCTATATTGATAGATGTATTTGGAACTCTAAATCCAACACGGTTTGTGCTAGCTTCTTGAAACTTGACGCAATAAAGTAGTTTCACGTTCTGTCTCTATGTTTTGTTTCCTCTTGATGTAGCCCTTAGCAGTGACTGGCGAGAAACACTTTCATGGAAACGGGTTGCCAAGCGTCCAAAAATTACGAATCTCCAGAAATCTAAGCAAATATTTTTTCACACAAACTGGATGATCCTTTCAGGTAATGATCAGAACACTAAGCCCACTTGGTTCACCAAATTTCGTTCTTCTATGTTGAAGCGTTCTTTTCCAGTAACAGTTTGAATTTTTAGGTTTCACTCTGTTTTCTCCTATATTGATAGATGTATTTGGAACTCTAAATCCAACACGGTTTGTGCTAGCTTCTTGAAACTTGACACAATAAAGTAGTTTCACGTTCTATCTCTATGTTTTGTTTCCTCTTGATGTAGCCCTAAGCAGTGACTGGCGAGAAACACTTTCATGGAAAGGGGTTGCCAAGCATCCAAAAATTACGAATCTCCAGAAATCTCTGCAAATATTTTTTCACCCAAATATGATGATAGTTTCAGGTAATGATCAGTACACTAAGGCGACTTGGTTCCCGAAACTTCGTTCTTCTATGTTGAAGCGTTCGTTTCCAGTAACAGTTTGAATTTTTAGGTTTCACTCTGTTTTCTCCTATATTGATAGATGTATTTGGAACTCTAAATACAACACGGTTTGTGCTAGCTTCTTTAAACTTGACACAATAATGTAGTTTCATCTTCTATCTCTACGTTTTGTTTCCTCTTGATGTACCCCTAAGCAGTGACGGGCGATAAACACTTTCATGGAAAGGGGCTGCCAAGCTTCCAAAAATTACGTATCTCCAGAAATCTCAGCAAATATTTTTTCACCCAAACTTGATGATAGTTTCAGGTAATGATCAGTACACTAAGGCGACTTGGTTCCCGAAACTTCGTTCTTCTATGTTGAAGCGTTCGTTTCCAGTAACAGTTTGAATTTTTAGGTTTCACTCTGTTTTCTCCTATATTGATAGATGTATTTGGAACTCTAAATCCAACACGGTTTGTGCTAGCTTCTTGAAACTTGACACAATAAAGTAGTTTCACGTTCTATCTCTATGCTTTGTTTCCTCTTGATGTAGCCCTAAGCAGTGACTGGCGAGAAACACTTTCATGGAAAGGGGTTGCCAAGCATCCAAAAATTACGAATCTCCAGAAATCTCAGCAAATATTTTTTCACCCAAACTGGATGAAACTTTCTGGTAATGATCAGTACACTAAGGCGAATTGGTTCCCCAAATTTCATTCTTCTATGTTGAAGCGTTCGTTTCCAGTAACAGTTTGAATTTTTAGGTTTCACTCTGTTTTCTCCTATATTGATAGATGTATTTGGAACTCTAAATCCAACACGGTTTGTGCTAGCTTCTTGAAACTTGACACAATAATGTAGTTTCACGTTCTATCTCTATGTTTTGTTTCCTCTTGATGTAGCCCTAAGCAGTGACTGGCGAGAAACACTTCCATATAAAGGGGTTGCCAAGCGTCCAAAAATTACGAATCTCCAGAAATCTCAGCAAATATTTTTTCACCCAAACTGGATGATACTTTCGGGTAATGATCAGTACACTAAGCTGACTTGGTTCCCCAAATTTCATTCTTCTATGTTGAAGCGTTCGTTTCCAGTAACAGTTTGAATTTTTAGGTTTCACTCTGTTTTCTCCTATATTGATAGATGTATTTGGAACTCTAAATCCAACACGGTTTGTGCTAGCTTCTTGAAACTTGACACAATAATGTAGTTTCACGTTCTATCTCTATGTTTTGTTTCCTCTTGATGTAGCCCTAAGCAGTGACTGGCGAGAAACACTTCCATATAAAGGGGTTGCCAAGCGTCCAAAAATTACGAATCTCCAGAAATCTCAGCAAATATTTTTTCACCCAAACTTGATGATAGTTTCAGGTAATGATCAGTACACTAAGGCGACTTGGTTCCCGAAACTTCATTCTTCTATGTTGAAGCGTTCATTTCCAGTAACAGTTTGAATTTTTAGGTTTCATTCTGTTTTCTCCTATATTGATAGATGTATTTGGAACTCTAAATCCAACACGGTTTGTGCTGGCTTCTTGAAACTTGACACAATAAAGTAGTTTCACGTTCTGTCTCTATGTTTTGTTTCCTCTTGATGTAGCCCTTAGCAGTGACTGGCGAGAAACACTTTCATGGAAACGGGTTGCCAAGCGTCCAAAAATTACGAATCTCCAGAAATCTCAGCAAATATTTTTTCACCCAAACTGGATGAAACTTTCAGGTAATGATCAGAACACTAAGCCCACTTGGTTCACCAAATTTCGTTCTTCTATGTTGAAGCGTTCATTTCCAGTAACAGTTTGAATTTTTAGGTTTCACTCTGTTTTCTCCTATATTGATAGATGTATTTGGAACTCTAAATACAACACGGTTTGTGCTAACTTCTTGAAACTTGACACAATAAAGTAGTTTCAGGTTCTATCTCTATGTTTTGTTTCCTCTTGATGTAGCCCTAAGCAGTGACTGGCTAGAAACACTTTCATGGAAAGGGGTTGCCAAGCATCCAAAAATTACGAATCTCCAGAAAACTCAGCAAATATTTTTTCACCCAAACTTGATGATAGTTTCAGGTAATGATCAGTACACTAAGGCGACTTGGTTCCTGAAACTTTGTTCTTCTATGTTGAAGCATTCATTTCCAGTAACAGTTTGAATTTTTAGGTTTCATTCTGTTTTCTCCTATATTGATAGATGTATTTGGAACTCTAAATCCAACACGGTTTGTGCTAGCTTCTTGAAACTTGACACAATAAAGTAGTTTCACGTTCTGTCTCTATGTTTTGTTTCCTCTTGATGTAGCCCTTAGCAGTGACTGGGAGAAACACTTTCATGGAAACGGGTTGCCAAGCGTCCAAAAATTACGAATCTCCAGAAATCTCAGCAAATATTTTTTCACCCAAACTGGATGATACTTTCAGGTAATGATCAGTACATTAAGCTGACTTGGTTCCCGAAATTTCATTCTTCTATGTTGAAGCGTTTGTTTCCAGTAACAGTTTGAATTTTTAGGTTTCACTCTGTTTTCTCCTATATTGATAGATGTATTTGGAACTCTAAATCCAACACGGTTTGTGCTAGCTTCTTGAAACTTGACAGAATAATGTAGTTTCACGTTCTCTCTCTATGTTTTGTTTCCTCTTGATGTAGCCCTAAGCAGTGACTGGCGAGAAACACTTCCATATAAAGGGGTTGCCAAGCGTCCAAAAATTATGAATCTCCAGAAATCTCAGCAAATATTTTTTCACCCAAACTGGATGATACTTTCAGGTAATGATCAGTACACTAAGGCGACTTGGTTCCCGCAACTTCGTCCTTCTATGTTGAAGCGTTCATTTTCAGTAACAGTTTGAATTTTTAGGTTTCACTCTATTTTCTCCTATATTGATAGATGTATTTGGAACTCTAAATCCAACAAGGTTTGTGCTAGCTTCTTGAAACTTGACGCAATAAAGTAGTTTCACGTTCTGTCTCTATGTTTTGTTTCCTCTTGATGTAGCCCTTAGCAGTGACTGGCGAGAAACACTTCCATATAAAGGGGTTGCCAAGCGTCCAAAAATTACGAATCTCCAGAAATCTCAGCAAATATTTTTTCACCCAAACTGGATGATACTTTCAGGTAATGATCAGTACTCTAAGCTGAGTTGGTTCCCCAAATTTCATTCTTCTATGTTGAAGCGTTCGTTTCCAGTAACAGTTTGAATTTTTAGGTTTCACTCTGTTTTCTCCTATATTGATAGATGTATTTGGAACTCTAAATCCAACACGGTTTGTGCTAGCTTCTTGAAACTTGACACAATAAAGTAGTTTCACGTTCTATCTCTATGCTTTGTTTCCTCTTGATGTAGCCCTAAGCAGTGACTGGCGAGAAACACTTTCATGGAAAGGGGTTGCCAAGCATCCAAAAATTACGAATCTCCAGAAATCTCAGCAAATATTTTTTCACCCAAACTGGATGAAACTTTCAGGTAATGATCAGTACACTAAGGCGAATTGGTTCCCCAAATTTCATTCTTCTATGTTGAAGCGTTCGTTTCCAGTAACAGTTTGAATTTTTAGGTTTCACTCTGTTTTCTCCTATATTGATAGATGTATTTGGAACTCTAAATCCAACACGGTTTGTGCTAGCTTCTTGAAACTTGACACAATAATGTAGTTTCACGTTCTATCTCTATGTTTTGTTTCCTCTTGATGTAGCCCTAAGCAGTGACTGGCGAGAAACACTTCCATATAAAGGGGTTGCCAAGCGTCCAAAAATTACGAATCTCCAGAAATCTCAGCAAATATTTTTTCACCCAAACTGGATGATACTTTCGGGTAATGATCAGTACACTAAGCTGACTTGGTTCCCCAAATTTCATTCTTCTATGTTGAAGCGTTCGTTTCCAGTAACAGTTTGAATTTTTAGGTTTCACTCTGTTTTCTCCTATATTGATAGATGTATTTGGAACTCTAAATCCAACACGGTTTGTGCTAGCTTCTTGAAACTTGACACAATAATGTAGTTTCACGTTCTATCTCTATGTTTTGTTTCCTCTTGATGTAGCCCTAAGCAGTGACTGGCGAGAAACACTTCCATATAAAGGGGTTGCCAAGCGTCCAAAAATTACGAATCTCCAGAAATCTCAGCAAATATTTTTTCACCCAAACTTGATGATAGTTTCAGGTAATGATCAGTACACTAAGGCGACTTGGTTCCCGAAACTTCATTCTTCTATGTTGAAGCGTTCATTTCCAGTAACAGTTTGAATTTTTAGGTTTCATTCTGTTTTCTCCTATATTGATAGATGTATTTGGAACTCTAAATCCAACACGGTTTGTGCTGGCTTCTTGAAACTTGACACAATAAAGTAGTTTCACGTTCTGTCTCTATGTTTTGTTTCCTCTTGATGTAGCCCTTAGCAGTGACTGGGAGAAACACTTTCATGGAAACGGGTTGCCAAGCGTCCAAAAATTACGAATCTCCAGAAATCTCAGCAAATATTTTTTCACCCAAACTGGATGATACTTTCAGGTAATGATCAGTACACTAAGCTGACTTGGTTCCCCAAATTTCATTCTTCTATGTTGAAGCGTTCGTTTCCAGTAACAGTTTGAATTTTTAGGTTTCACTCTGTTTTCTCCTATATTGATAGATGTATTTGGAACTCTAAATCCAACACGGTTTGTGCTAGCTTCTTGAAACTTGACAGAATAATGTAGTTTCATGTTCTGTCTCTATGTTTTGTTTCCTCTTGATGTAGCCCTTAGCAGTGACTGGCGAGAAACACTTTCATGGAAACGGGTTGCCAAGCGTCCAAAAATTACGAATCTCCAGAAATCTCAGCAAATATTTTTTCACCCAAACTGGATGAAACTTTCAGGTAATGATCAGAACACTAAGCCCACTTGGTTCACCAAATTTCGTTCTTCTATGTTGAAGCGTTCATTTCCAGTAACAGTTTGAATTTTTAGGTTTCACTCTGTTTTCTCCTATATTGATAGATGTATTTGGAACTCTAAATACAACACGGTTTGTGCTAACTTCTTGAAACTTGACACAATAAAGTAGTTTCAGGTTCTATCTCTATGTTTTGTTTCCTCTTGATGTAGCCCTAAGCAGTGACTGGCTAGAAACACTTTCATGGAAAGGGGTTGCCAAGCATCCAAAAATTACGAATCTCCAGAAAACTCAGCAAATATTTTTTCACCCAAACTTGATGATAGTTTCAGGTAATGATCAGTACACTAAGGCGACTTGGTTCCTGAAACTTTGTTCTTCTATGTTGAAGCATTCATTTCCAGTAACAGTTTGAATTTTTAGGTTTCATTCTGTTTTCTCCTATATTGATAGATGTATTTGGAACTCTAAATCCAACACGGTTTGTGCTAGCTTCTTGAAACTTGACACAATAAAGTAGTTTCACGTTCTGTCTCTATGTTTTGTTTCCTCTTGATGTAGCCCTTAGCAGTGACTGGGAGAAACACTTTCATGGAAACGGGTTGCCAAGCGTCCAAAAATTACGAATCTCCAGAAATCTCAGCAAATATTTTTTCACCCAAACTGGATGATACTTTCAGGTAATGATCAGTACATTAAGCTGACTTGGTTCCCGAAATTTCATTCTTCTATGTTGAAGCGTTTGTTTCCAGTAACAGTTTGAATTTTTAGGTTTCACTCTGTTTTCTCCTATATTGATAGATGTATTTGGAACTCTAAATCTAACACGGTTTGTGCTAGCTTCTTGAAACTTGACAGAATAATGTAGTTTCACGTTCTCTCTCTATGTTTTGTTTCCTCTTGATGTAGCCCTAAGCAGTGACTGGCGAGAAACACTTCCATATAAAGGGGTTGCCAAGCGTCCAAAAATTATGAATCTCCAGAAATCTCAGCAAATATTTTTTCACCCAAACTGGATGATACTTTCAGGTAATGATCAGTACACTAAGGCGACTTGGTTCCCGCAACTTCGTCCTTCTATGTTGAAGCGTTCATTTTCAGTAACAGTTTGAATTTTTAGGTTTCACTCTATTTTCTCCTATATTGATAGATGTATTTGGAACTCTAAATCCAACAAGGTTTGTGCTAGCTTCTTGAAACTTGACGCAATAAAGTAGTTTCACGTTCTGTCTCTATGTTTTGTTTCCTCTTGATGTAGCCCTTAGCAGTGACTGGCGAGAAACACTTCCATATAAACTGGTTGCCAAGCGTCCAAAAATTACGAATCTCCAGAAATCTCAGCAAATATTTTTTCACCCAAACTGGATGATACTTTCAGGTAATGATCAGTACTCTAAGCTGAGTTGGTTCCCCAAATTTCATTCTTCTATGTTGAAGCGTTCGTTTCCAGTAACAGTTTGAATTTTTAGGTTTCACTCTGTTTTCTCCTATATTGATAGATGTATTTGGAACTCTAAATCCAACACGGTTTGTGCTAGCTTCTTGAAACTTGACACAATAAAGTAGTTTCACGTTCTATCTCTATGCTTTGTTTCCTCTTGATGTAGCCCTAAGCAGTGACTGGCGAGAAACACTTTCATGGAAAGGGGTTGCCAAGCATCCAAAAATTACGAATCTCCAGAAATCTCAGCAAATATTTTTTCACCCAAACTGGATGAAACTTTCAGGTAATGATCAGTACACTAAGGCGAATTGGTTCCCCAAATTTCATTCTTCTATGTTGAAGCGTTCGTTTCCAGTAACAGTTTGAATTTTTAGGTTTCACTCTGTTTTCTCCTATATTGATAGATGTATTTGGAACTCTAAATCCAACACGGTTTGTGCTAGCTTCTTGAAACTTGACACAATAATGTAGTTTCACGTTCTATCTCTATGTTTTGTTTCCTCTTGATGTAGCCCTAAGCAGTGACTGGCGAGAAACACTTCCATATAAAGGGGTTGCCAAGCGTCCAAAAATTACGAATCTCCAGAAATCTCAGCAAATATTTTTTCACCCAAACTGGATGATACTTTCGGGTAATGATCAGTGCACTAAGCTGACTTGGTTCCCCAAATTTCATTCTTCTATGTTGAAGCGTTCGTTTCCAGTAACAGTTTGAATTTTTAGGTTTCACTCTGTTTTCTCCTATATTGATAGATGTATTTGGAACTCTAAATCCAACACGGTTTGTGCTAGCTTCTTGAAACTTGACACAATAATGTAGTTTCACGTTCTATCTCTATGTTTTGTTTCCTCTTGATGTAGCCCTAAGCAGTGACTGGCGAGAAACACTTCCATATAAAGGGGTTGCCAAGCGTCCAAAAATTACGAATCTCCAGAAATCTCAGCAAATATTTTTTCACCCAAACTTGATGATAGTTTCAGGTAATGATCAGTACACTAAGGCGACTTGGTTCCCGAAACTTCATTCTTCTATGTTGAAGCGTTCATTTCCAGTAACAGTTTGAATTTTTAGGTTTCATTCTGTTTTCTCCTATATTGATAGATGTATTTGGAACTCTAAATCCAACACGGTTTGTGCTGGCTCCTTGAAACTTGACACAATAAAGTAGTTTCACGTTCTGTCTCTATGTTTTGTTTCCTCTTGATGTAGCCCTTAGCAGTGACTGGGAGAAACACTTTCATGGAAACGGGTTGCCAAGCGTCCAAAAATTACGAATCTCCAGAAATCTCAGCAAATATTTTTTCACCCAAACTGGATGATACTTTCAGGTAATGATCAGTACACTAAGCTGACTTGGTTCCCCAAATTTCATTCTTCTATGTTGAAGCGTTCGTTTCCAGTAACAGTTTGAATTTTTAGGTTTCACTCTGTTTTCTCCTATATTGATAGATGTATTTGGAACTCTAAATCCAACACGGTTTGTGCTAGCTTCTTGAAACTTGACAGAATAATGTAGTTTCACGTTCTCTCTCTATGTTTTGTTTCCTCTTGATGTAGCCCTTAGCAGTGACTGGCGAGAAACACTTTCATGGAAACGGGTTGCCAAGCGTCCAAAAATTACGAATCTCCAGAAATCTCAGCAAATATTTTTTCACCCAAACTGGATGAAACTTTCAGGTAATGATCAGAACACTAAGCCCACTTGGTTCACCAAATTTCGTTCTTCTATGTTGAAGCGTTCATTTCCAGTAACAGTTTGAATTTTTAGGTTTCACTCTGTTTTCTCCTATATTGATAGATGTATTTGGAACTCTAAATACAACACGGTTTGTGCTAACTTCTTGAAACTTGACACAATAAAGTAGTTTCAGGTTCTATCTCTATGTTTTGTTTCCTCTTGATGTAGCCCTAAGCAGTGACTGGCTAGAAACACTTTCATGGAAAGGGGTTGCCAAGCATCCAAAAATTACGAATCTCCAGAAAACGCAGCAAATATTTTTTCACCCAAACTTGATGATAGTTTCAGGTAATGATCAGTACACTAAGGCGACTTGGTTCCTGAAACTTTGTTCTTCTATGTTGAAGCATTCATTTCCAGTAACAGTTTGAATTTTTAGGTTTCATTCTGTTTTCTCCTATATTGATAGATGTATTTGGAACTCTAAATCCAACACGGTTTGTGCTAGCTTCTTGAAACTTGACACAATAAAGTAGTTTCACGTTCTGTCTCTATGTTTTGTTTCCTCTTGATGTAGCCCTTAGCAGTGACTGGGAGAAACACTTTCATGGAAACGGGTTGCCAAGCGTCCAAAAATTACGAATCTCCAGAAATCTCAGCAAATATTTTTTCACCCAAACTGGATGATACTTTCAGGTAATGATCAGAACATTAAGCTGACTTGGTTCCCGAAATTTCATTCTTCTATGTTGAAGCGTTTGTTTCCAGTAACAGTTTGAATTTTTAGGTTTCACTCTGTTTTCTCCTATATTGATAGATGTATTTGGAACTCTAAATCCAACACGGTTTGTGCTAGCTTCTTGAAACTTGACAGAATAATGTAGTTTCACGTTCTCTCTCTATGTTTTGTTTCCTCTTGATGTAGCCCTAAGCAGTGACTGGCGAGAAACACTTCCATATAAAGGGGTTGCCAAGCGTCCAAAAATTATGAATCTCCAGAAATCTCAGCAAATATTTTTTCACCCAAACTGGATGATACTTTCAGGTAATGATCAGTAAACTAAGGCGACTTGGTTCCCGCAACTTCGTCCTTCTATGTTGAAGCATTCATTTTCAGTAACAGTTTGAATTTTTAGGTTTCACTCTATTTTCTCCTATATTGATAGATGTATTTGGAACTCTAAATCCAACAAGGTTTGTGCTAGCTTCTTGAAACTTGACGCAATAAAGTAGTTTCACGTTCTGTCTCTATGTTTTGTTTCCTCTTGATGTAGCCCTTAGCAGTGACTGGCGAGAAACACTTTCATAAAAACGGGTTGCCAAGCGTCCAAAAATTACGAATCTCCAGAAATCTCAGCAAATATTTTTTCACCCAAACTGGATGAAACTTTCAGGTAATGATCAGAACACTAAGCCCACTTGGTTCACCAAATTTCGTTCTTCTATGTTGAAGCATTCGTTTCCAGTAACAGTTTGAATTTTTAGGTTTCACTCTGTTTTCTCCTATATTGATAGATGTATTTGGAACTCTAAATACAACACGGTTTGTGCTACCTTCTTGAAACTTGACACAATAAAGTAGTTTCAGGTTCTATCTCTATGTTTTGTTTCCTTTTGATGTAGCCCTAAGCAGTGACTGGCGAGAAACACTTTCATGGAAAGGGGTTGCCAAGCATCCAAAAATTACGAATCTCCAGAAATCTCAGCAAATATTTTTTCACCCAAACTGGATGATACTTTCACATAATGATCAGCACACTAAGCTGACTTGGTTCCCCAAATTTCATTCTTCTATGTTGAAGCGTTCGTTTCCAGTAACAGTTTGAATTTTTCGGTTTCACTCTGTTTTCTCCTATATTGATAGATGTATTTGGATCTCTAAATCCAACGCGGTTTGTGCTAGCTTCTTGAAACTTGACACAATAATGTAGTTTCACGTTCTATCTCTATGTTTTGTTTCCTCTTGATGTAGCCCTAAGCAGTGACTGGCGAGAAACACTTCCATATAAAGGGGTTGCCAAGCGTCCAAAAATTACGAATCTCCAGAAATCTCAGCAAATATTTTTTCACCCAAACTTGAAGATCCTTTCAGGTAATGATCAGTACACTAAGCCCACTTGGTTCACCAAATTTCGTTCTTCTATGTTGAAGCGTTCGTTTCCAGTAACAGTTTGAATTTTTCGGTTTCACTCTGTTTTCTCCTATATTGATAGATGTATTTGGAACTCTAAATCCAACACGGTTTGTGCTAGCTTCTTGAAACTTGACACAATAATGTAGTTTCACGTTCTATCTCTATGTTTTGTTTCCTCTTGATGTAGCCCTAAGCAGTGACTGGCGAGAAACATTTCCATATAAAGGGGTTGCCAAGCGTCCAAAAATTATGAATCTCCAGAAATCTCAGCAAATATTTTTTCACCCAAACTGGATGATACTTTCGGGTAATGATCAGTACACTAAGCTGACTTGGTTCCCCAAATTTCATTCTTCTATGTTGAAGCGTTCGTTTCCAGTAACAGTTTGAATTTTTAGGTTTCACTCTGTTTTCTCCTATATTGATAGATGTATTTGGAACTCTAAATCCAACACGGTTTGTGCTAGCTTCTTGAAACTTGACACAATAATGTAGTTTCACGTTCTATCTCTATGTTTTGTTTCCTCTTGATGTAGCCCTAAGCAGTGACTGGCGAGAAACACTTCCATATAAAGGGGTTGCCAAGCGTCCAAAAATTACGAATCTCCAGAAATCTCAGCAAATATTTTTTCACCCAAACTTGATGATAGTTTCAGGTAATGATCAGTACACTAAGGCGACTTGGTTCCCGAAACTTCGTTCTTCTATGTTGAAGCGTTCATTTCCAGTAACAGTTTGAATTTTTAGGTTTCATTCTGTTTTCTCCTATATTGATAGATGTATTTGGAACTCTAAATCCTACACGGTTTGTGCTAGCTTCTTGAAACTTGACACAATAAAGTAGTTTCACGTTCTGTCTCTATGTTTTGTTTCCTCTTGATGTAGCCCTTAGCAGTGACTGGGAGAAACACTTTCATGGAAACGGGTTGCCAAGCGTCCAAAAATTACGAATCTCCAGAAATCTCAGCAAATATTTTTTCACCCAAACTGGATGATACTTTCAGGTAATGATCAGTACACTAAGCTGACTTGGTTCCCCAAATTTCATTCTTCTATGTTGAAGCGTTCATTTCCAGTAACAGTTTGAATTTTTAGGTTTCACTCTGTTTTCTCCTATATTGATAGATGTATTTGGAACTCTAAATCCAACACGGTTTGTGCTAGCTTCTTGAAACTTGACAGAATAATGTAGTTTCACGTTCTCTCTCTATGTTTTGTTTCCTCTTGATGTAGCCCTAAGCAGTGACTGGCGAGAAACATTTCCATATAAAGGGGTTGCCAAGCGTCCAAAAATTACGAAACTCCAGAAATCTCAGCAAATATGTTTTCACCCAAACTGGATGATACTTTCAGGTAAGGATCAGTACACTAAGGCGACTTGGTTCCCGCAACTTCGTCCTTCTATGTTGAAGCGTTCATTTTCAGTAACAGTTTGAATTTTTAGGTTTCACTCTATTTTCTCCTATATTGATAGATGTATTTGGAACTCTAAATCCAACACGGTTTGTGCTAGCTTCTTGAAACTTGACGCAATAAAGTAGTTTCACGTTCTGTCTCTATGTTTTGTTTCCTCTTGATGTAGCCCTTAGCAGTGACTGGCGAGAAACACTTTCATGGAAACGGGTTGACAAGCGTCCAAAAATTACGAATCTCCAGAAATCTCAGCAAATATTTTTTCACCCAAACTGGATGAAACTTTCAGGTAATGATCAGAACACTAAGCCCACTTGGTTCACCAAATTTCGTTCTTCTATGTTGAAGCGTTCATTTCCAGTAACAGTTTGAATTTTTCGGTTTCACTCTGTTTTCTCCTATATTGATAGATGTATTTGGAACTCTAAATACAACACGGTTTGTGCTAGCTTCTTGAAACTTGACACAATAATGTAGTTTCACGTTCTATCTCTATGTTTTGTTTCCTCTTGATGTAGCCCTAAGCACTGACTGGCGAGAAACACTTCCATATAAAGGGGTTGCCAAGCGTCCAAAAATTACGAATCTCCAGAAATCTCAGCAAATATTTTTTCACCCAAACTGGATGATACTTTCAGGTAATGATCAGTACACTAAGGCGACTTGGTTCCCGCAACTTCGTCCTTCTATGTTGAAGCGTTCATTTCCAGTAACAGTTTGAATTTTTAGGTTTCATTCTGTTTTCTCCTATATTGATAGATGTATTTGGAACTCTAAATCCAACACGGTTTGTGCTAGCTTCTTGAAACTTGACACAATAAAGTAGTTTCACGTTCTGTCTCTATGTTTTGTTTCCTCTTGATGTAGCCCTTAGCAGTGACTGGGAGAAACACTTTCATTGAAACGGGTTGCCAAGCGTCCAAAAATTACGAATCTCCAGAAATCTCAGCAAATATTTTTTCACCCAAACTGGATGATACTTTCAGGTAATGATCAGTACACTAAGGCGACTTGGTTCCCGAAACTTCGTCCTTCTATGTTGAAGCGTTCATTTTCAGTAACAGTTTGAATTTTTAGGTTTCACTCTATTTTCTCCTATATTGATAGAGGTATTTGGAACTCTAAATCCAACACGGTTTGTGCTAGCTTCTTGAAACTTGACGCAATAAAGTAGTTTCACGTTCTGTCTCTATGTTTTGTTTCCTCTTGATGTAGCCCTTAGCAGTGACTGGCGAGAAACACTTTCATGGAAACGGGTTGCCAAGCGTCCAAAAATTACGAATCTCCAGAAATCTCAGCAAATATTTTTTCACCCAAACTGGATGAAACTTTCAGGTAATTATCAGAACACTAAGCCCACTTGGTTCACCAAATTTCGTTCTTCTATGTTGAAGCGTTCGTTTCCAGTAACAGTTTGAATTTTTAGGTTTCACTCGGTTTTCTCCTATATTGATAGATGTATTTGGATCTCTAAATCCAACGCGGTTTGTGCTAGCTTCTTGAAACTTGACACAATAATGTAGTTTCACGTTCTATCTCTATGTTTTGTTTCCTCTTGATGTAGCCCTAAGCAGTGACTGGCGAGAAACACTTCCATATAAAGGGGTTGCCAAGCGTCCAAAAATTACGAATCTCCAGAAATCTCAGCAAATATTTTTTCACCCAAACTGGATGATACTTTCAGGTAATGATCAGTACACTAAGCCCACTTGGTTCACCAAATTTCGTTCTTCTATGTTGAAGCGTTCGTTTCCAGTAACAGTTTGAATTTTTCGGTTTCACTCTGATTTCTCCTATATTGATAGATGTATTTGGAACTCTAAATACAACACGGTTTGTGCTAGCTTCTTGAAACTTGACACAATAATGTAGTTTCACGTTCTATCTCTATCTTTTGTTTCCTCTTGATGTAGCCCTAAGCACTGACTGGCGAGAAACACTTCCATATAAAGGGGTTGACAAGCGTCCAAAAATTACGAATCTCCAGAAATCTCAGCAAATATTTTTTCACCCAAACTTGATGATCCTTTCAGGTAATGATCAGTACACTAAGCCCACTTGGTTCACCAAATTTCGTTCTTCTATGTTGAAGCGTTCGTTTCCAGTAACAGTTTGAATTTTTCGGTTTCACTCTGTTTTCTCCTATATTGATAGATGTATTTGGAACTCTAAATCCAACACGGTTTGTGCTAGCTTCTTGAAACTTGACACAATAAAGTAGTTTCACGTTCTGTCTCTATGTTTTGTTTCCTCTTGATGTAGCCCTAAGCACTGACTGGAGAGAAACACTTCCATATAAAGGGGTTGCCAAGCGTCCAAAAATTACGAATCTCCAGAAATCTCAGCAAATATTTTTTCACCCAAACTGGATGATACTTTCAGTAATGATCAGTACACTAAGGCGACTTGGTTCCCGAAACTTCGTTCTTCTATGTTGAAGCGTTCGTTTCCAGTAACAGTTTGAATTTTTAGGTTTCACTCTGTTTTCTCCTATATTGATAGATGTATTTGGAACTCTAAATACAACACGGTTTGTGCTAGCTTCTTTAAACTTGACACAATTATGTAGTTTCATCTTCTATCTCTACGTTTTGTTTCCTCTTGATGTACCCCTAAGCAGTGACGGGCTATAAACACTTTCATGGAAAGGGGCTGCCAAGCTTCCAAAAATTACGTATCTCCAGAAATCTCAGCAAATATTTTTTCACCCAAACTTGATGATAGTTTCAGGTAATGATCAGTACACTAAGGCGACTTGGTTCCCGAAACTTCGTTCTTCTATGTTGAAGCGTTCATTTCCAGTAACAGTTTGAATTATTAGGTTTCATTCCGTTTTCTCCTATATTGATAGATGTATTTGGAACTCTAAATCCAACACGGTTTGTGCTAGCTTCTTGAAACTTGACGCAATAAAGTAGTTTCACGTTCTGTCTCTATGTTTTGTTTCCTCTTGATGTAGCCCTTAGCAGTGACTGGCGAGAAACACTTCCATATAAAGGGGTTGCCAAGCGTCCAAAAATTACGAATCTCCAGAAATCTCAGCAAATATTTTTTCACCCAAACTGGATGATACTTTCAGGTAATGATCAGTACTCTAAGCTGACTTGGTTCCCCAAATTTCATTCTTCTATGTTGAAGCGTTCGTTTCCAGTAACAGTTTGAATTTTTAGGTTTCACTCTGTTTTCTCCTATATTGATAGATGTATTTGGAACTCTAAATCCAACACGGTTTGTGCTAGCTTCTTGAAACTTGACACAATAAAGTAGTTTCACGTTCTATCTCTATGCTTTGTTTCCTCTTGATGTAGCCCTAAGCAGTGACTGGCGAGAAACACTTTCATGGAAAGGGGTTGCCAAGCATCCAAAAATTACGAATCTCCAGAAATCTCAGCAAATATTTTTTCACCCAAACTTGATGATATTTTCAGGTAATGATCAGTACACTAAGGCGACTTGGTTCCCGAAACTTCGTTCTTCTATGTTGAAGCGTTCATTTCCAGTAACAGTTTGAATTTTTAGGTTTCATTCTGTTTTCTCCTATATTGATAGATGTATTTGGAACTCTAAATCCAACACGGTTTGTGCTAGCTTCTTGAAACTTGACACAATAAAGTAGTTTCATATTCTGTCTCTATATTTTGTTTCCTCTTGATGTAGACCTTAGCAGTGACTGGGAGAAACACTTTCATGGAAACGGGTTGCCAAGCGTCCAAAAATTACGAATCTCCAGAAATCTCAGCAAATATTTTTTCACCCAAACTGGATGATACTTTCAGGTAATGATCAGTACACTAAGCTGACTTGGTTCCCCAAATTTCATTCTTCTATGTTGAAGCGTTCGTTTCCAGTAACAGTTTGAATTTTTAGGTTTCACTCTGTTTTCTCCAATATAGATAGATGTATTTGGAACTCTAAATCCAACACGGTTTGTGCTAGCTTCTTGAAACTTGACACAATAATGTAGTTTCACGTTCTCTCTCTATGTTTTGTTTCCTCTTGATGTAGCCCTAAGCAGTGACTGGCGAGAAACACTTCCATATAAAGGGGTTGCCAAGCGTCCAAAAATTACGAATCTCCAGAAATCTCAGCAAATATTTTTTCACCCAAACTGGATGATACTTTCAGGTAATGATCAGTACACTAAGGCGACTTGGTTCCCGCAACTTCGTCCTTCTATGTTGAAGCGTTCATTTTCAGTAACAGTTTGAATTTTTAGGTTTCACTCTATTTTCTCCTATATTGATAGATGTATTTGGAACTCTAAATCCAACACGGTTTGTGCTAGCTTCTTGAAACTTGACGCAATAAAGTAGTTTCACGTTCTGTCTCTATGTTTTGTTTCCTCTTGATGTAGCCCTTAGCAGTGACTGGCGAGAAACACTTTCATGGAAACGGGTTGCCAAGCGTCCAAAAATTATGAATCTCCAGAAATCTCAGCAAATATTTTTTCACCCAAACTGGATGAAACTTTCAGGTAATGATCAGAACACTAAGCCCACTTGGTTCACCAAATTTCGTTCTTCTATGTTGAAGCGTTCGTTTCCAGTAACAGTTTGAATTTTTAGGTTTCACTCTGTTTTCTCCTATATTGATAGATGTATTTGGAACTCTAAATATAACACGGTTTGTGCTACCTTCTTGAAACTTGACACAATAATGTAGTTTCACGTTCTATCTCTATGTTTTGTTTCCTTTTGATGTAGCCCTAAGCAGTGACTGGCGAGAAACACTTTCATGGAAAGGGGTTGCCAAGCATCCAAAAATTACGAATCTCCAGAAATCTCAGCAAATATTTTTTCACCCAAACTGGATGATACTTTCACATAATGATCAGCACACTAAGCTGACTTGGTTCCCCAAATTTCATTCTTCTATGTTGAAGCGTTCGTTTCCAGTAACAGTTTGAATTTTTAGGTTTCACTCTGTTTTCTCCTATATTGATAGATGTGTTTGGATCTCTAAATCCAACACGGTTTGTGCTAGCTTCTTGAAACTTGACACAATAATGTAGTTTCACGTTCTATCTCTATGTTTTGTTTCCTCTTGATGTAGCCCTAAGCAGTGACTGGCGAGAAACACTTCCATATAAAGGGGTTGCCAAGCGTCCAAAAATTACGAATCTCCTGAAATCTCAGCAAATATTTTTTCACCCAAACTGGATGATCCTTTCAGGTAATGATCAGTACACTAAGCCCACTTGGATCACCAAATTTCGTTCTTCTATGTTGAAGCGTTCGTTTCCAGTAACAGTTTGAATTTTTAGGTTTCACTCTGTTTTCTCCTATATTGATAGATGTATTTGGAACTCTAAATACAACACGGTTTGTGCTAGCTTCTTGAAACTTGACACAATAATGTAGTTTCACGTTCTATCTCTATGTTTTGTTTCCTCTTGATGTAGCCCTAAGCACTGACTGGCGAGAAACACTTCCATATAAAGGGGTTGCCAAGCGTCCAAAAATTACGAATCTCCAGAAATCTCAGCAAATATTTTTTCACCCAAACTGGATGATACTTTCAGGTAATGATCAGTACACTAAGGCGACTTGGTTCCCGCAACTTCGTCCTTCTATGTTGAAGCGTTCATTTCCAGAAAGAGTTTGAATTTTTAGGTTTCATTCTGTTTTCTCCTATATTGATAGATGTATTTGGAACTCTAAATCCAACACGGTTTGTGCTAGCTTCTTGAAACTTGACACAATAAAGTAGTTTCACGTTCTGTCTCTATGTTTTGTTTCCTCTTGATGTAGCCCTTAGCAGTGACTGGGAGAATCACTTTCATTGAAACGGGTTGCCAAGCGTCCAAAAATTACGAATCTCCAGAAATCTCAGCAAATATTTTTTCACCCAAACTGGATGATACTTTCAGGTAATGATCAGTACACTAAGCTGACTTGGTTCCCCAAATTTCATTCTTCTATGTTGAAGCGTTCGTTTCCAGTAACAGTTTGAATTTTTAGGTTTCACTCTGTTTTCTCCTATATTGATAGATGTATTTGGAACTCTAAATCCAACACGGTTTGTGCTAGCTTCTTGAAACTTGACACAATAAAGTAGTTTCACGTTCTGTCTCTATGTTTTGTTTCCTCTTGATGTAGCCCTTAGCAGTGACTGGGAGAAACACTTTCATGGAAACGGGTTGCCAAGCGTCCAAAAATTACGAATCTCCAGAAATCTCAGCAAATATTTTTTCACCCAAACTGGATGATACTTTCAGGTAATGATCAGTACACTAAGCTGACTTGGTTCCCCAAATTTCATTCTTCTATGTTGAAGCGTTCATTTCCAGTAACAGTTTGAATTTTTAGGTTTCATTCTGTTTTCTCCTATATTGATAGATGTATTTGGAACTCTAAATCCAACACGGTTTGTGCTAGCTTCTTGAAACTTGACAGAATAATGTAGTTTCACGTTCTATCTCTATGTTTTGTTTCCTCTTGATGTAGCCCTAAGCACTGACTGGAGAGAAACACTTCCTTATAAAGGGGTTGACAAGCGTCCAAAAATTACGAATCTCCAGAAATCTCAGCAAATATTTTTTCACCCAAACTTGATGATAGTTTCAGGTAATGATCAGTACACTAAGGCGACTTGGTTCCCGAAACTTCGTTCTTCTATGTTGAAGCGTTCGTTTCCAGTAACAGTTTGAATTTTTAGGTTTCACTCTGTTTTCTCCTATATTGATAGATGTATTTGGAACTCTAAATCCAACACGGTTTGTGCTAGCTTCTTGAAACTTGACGCAATAAAGTAGTTTCACGTTCTGTCTCTATGTTTTGTTTCCTCTTGATGTAGCCCTTAGCAGTGACTGGCGAGAAACACTTTCATGGAAACGGGTTGCCAAGCGTCCAAAAATTACGAATCTCCAGAAATCTCAGCAAATATTTTTTCACCCAAACTGGATGAAACTTTCAGGTAATGATCAGAACACTAAGCCCACTTGGTTCACCAAATTTCGTTCTTCTATGTTGAAGCGTTCGTTTCCAGTAACAGTTTGAATTTTTAGGTTCACTCTGCTTTCTCCTATATTGATAGATGTATTTGGATCTCTAAATCCAAGGCGGTTTGTGCTAGCTTCTTGAAACGTGACACAATAATGTAGTTTCACGTTCTATCTCTATGTTTTGTTTCCTCTTGATGTAGCCCTAAGCAGTGACTGGCGAGAAACACTTCCATATAAAGGGGTTGCCAAGCGTCCAAAAATTACGAATCTCCAGAAATCTCAGCAAATATTTTTTCACCCAAACTTGATGATCCTTTCAGGTAATGATCAGTACACTAAGCCCACTTGGTTCACCAAATTTCGTTCTTCAATGTTGAAGCGTTCGTTTCCAGTAACAGTTTGAATTTTTCGGTTTCACTCTGTTTTCTCCTATATTGATAGATGTATTTGGAACTCTAAATACAACACGGTTTGTGCTAGCTTCTTTAAACTTGACACAATAATGTAGTTTCATCTTCTATCTCTACGTTTTGTTTCCTCTTGATGTACCCCTAAGCAGTGACGGGCGATAAACACTTTCATGGAAAGGGGCTGCCAAGCTTCCAAAAATTACGTATCTCCAGAAATCTCAGCAAATATTTTTTCACCCAAACTTGATGATAGTTTCAGGTAATGATCAGTACACTAAGGCGACTTGGTTCCCGAAACTTCGTTCTTCTATGTTGAAGCGTTCATTTCCAGTAACAGTTTGAATTATTAGGTTTCATTCCGTTTTCTCCTATATTGATAGATGTATTTGGAACTCTAAATCCAACACGGTTTGTGCTAGCTTCTTGAAACTTGACGCAATAAAATAGTTTCACGTTCTGTCTCTATGTTTTGTTTCCTCTTGATGTAGCCCTTAGCAGTGACTGGCGAGAAACACTTCCATATAAAGGGGTTGCCAAGCGTCCAAAAATTACGAATCTCCAGAAATCTCAGCAAATATTTTTTCACCCAAACTGGATGATACTTTCAGGTAATGATCAGTACTCTAAGCTGACTTGGTTCCCCAAATTTCATTCT
Organism: Spermophilus citellus; assembly: GCF_964194105.1. Taxonomy (NCBI): domain Eukaryota; kingdom Metazoa; phylum Chordata; class Mammalia; order Rodentia; family Sciuridae; genus Spermophilus; species Spermophilus citellus. Next base: position 31,573,143 of record NC_138186.1, read on the forward strand.
TCTATGTTGAAGCGTTCGTTTCCACTAACAGTTTGAATTTTTAGGTTTCACTCTGTTTTCTCCTATATTGATAGATGTATTTGGAACTCTAAATCCAACACGGTTTGTGCTAGCTTCTTGAAACTTGACACAATAAAGTAGTTTCACGTTCTATCTCTATGCTTTGTTTCCTCTTGATGTAGCCCTAAGCAGTGACTGGCGAGAAACACTTTCATGGAAAGGGGTTGCCAAGCATCCAAAAATTACGAATCTCCAGAAATCTCAGCAAATATTTTTTCACCCAAACTTGATGATAGTTTCAAGTAATGATCAGTACACTAAGGCGACTTGGTTCCCGAAACTTCGTTCTTCTATGTTGAAGCGTTCATTTCCAGTAACAGTTTGAATTATTAGGTTTCATTCTGTTTTCTCCTATATTGATAGATGTATTTGGAACTCTAAATCCAACACGGTTTGTGCTAGCTTCTTGAAACTTGACACAATAAAGTAGTTTCACGTTCTGTCTCTATGTTTTGTTTCCTCTTGATGTAGCCCTTAGCAGTGACTGGGAGAAACACTTTCATGGAAACGGGTTGCCAAGCGTCCAAAAATTAAGAATCTCCAGAAATCTCAGCAAATATTTTTTCACCCAAACTTGATGATACTTTCAGGTAATGATCAGTACACTAAGCTGACTTGGTTCCCCAAATTTCATTCTTCTATGTTGAAGCGTTCGTTTCCAGTAACAGTTTGAATTTTTAGGTTTCACTCTGTTTTCTCCTATATTGATAGATGTATTTGGAACTCTAAATCCAACACGGTTTGTGCTAGCTTCTTGAAACTTGACAGAATAATGTAGTTTCACGTTCTCTCTCTATGTTTTGTTTCCTCTTGATGTAGCCCTAAGCAGTGACTGGCGAGAAACACTTCCATATAAAGGGGTTGCCAAGCGTCCAAAAATTACGAATCTCCAGAAATCTCAGCAAATATTTTTTAACCCAAACTGGATGATACTTTCAGGTAATGATCAGTACACTAAGGCGACTTGGTTCCCGCAACTTCGTTCTTCTATGTTGAAGCGTTCATTTTCAGTAACAGTTTGAATTTTTAGGTTTCACTCTATTTTCTCCTATATTGATAGATGTATTTGGAACTCTAAATCCAACACGGTTTGTGCTAGCTTCTTGAAACTTGACGCAATAAAGTAGTTTCACGTTCTGTCTCTATGTTTTGTTTCCTCTTGATGTAGCCCTTAGCAGTGACTGGCGAGAAACACTTTCATGGAAACGGGTTGCCAAGCGTCCAAAAATTACGAATCTCCAGAAATCTCAGCAAATATTTTTTCACCCAAACTGGATGAAACTTTCAGGTAATGATCAGAACACTAAGCCCACTTGGTTCACCAAATTTCGTTCTTCTATGTTGAAGCGTTCGTTTCCAGTAACAGTTTGAATTTTTAGGTTTCACTCTGCTTTCTCCTATATTGATAGATGTATTTGGATCTCTAAATCCAACGCGGTTTGTGCTAGCTTCTTGAAACGTGACACAATAATGTAGTTTCACGTTCTATCTCTATGTTTTGTTTCCTCTTGATGTAGCCCTAAGCAGTGACTGGCGAGAAACACTTCCATATAAAGGGGTTGCCAAGCGTCCAAAAATTACGAATCTCCAGAAATCTCAGCAAATATTTTTTCACCCAAACTGGATGATACTTTCAGGTAATGATCAGTACACTAAGCTGACTTGGTTCCCCAAATTTCATTCTTCTATGTTGAAGCGTTCGTTTCCAGTAACAGTTTGAATTTTTAGGTTTCACTCTGTTTTCTCCTATATTGATAGATGTATTTGGAACTCTAAATCCAACACGGTTTGTGCTAGCTTCTTGAAACTTGACAGAATAATGTAGTTTCACGTTCTCTCTCTATGTTTTGTTTCCTCTTGATGTAGCCCTAAGCAGTGACTGGCGAGAAACACTTCCATATAAAGGGGTTGCCAAGCGTCCAAAAATTACGAATCTCCAGAAATCTCAGCAAATATTTTTTCACCCAAACTGGATGATACTTTCAGGTAATGATCAGTACACTAAGGCAACTTGGTTCCCGCAACTTCGTCCTTCTATGTTGAAGCGTTCATTTCCAGTAACAGTTTGAATTTTTAGGTTTCACTCTATTTTCTCCTATATTGATAGATGTATTTGGAACTCTAAATCCAACACGGTTTGTGCTAGCTTCTTGAAACTTGACGCAATAAAGTAGTTTCACGTTCTGTCTCTATGTTTTGTTTCCTCTTGATGTAGCCCTTAGCAGTGACTGGCGAGAAACACTTTCATGGAAACGGGTTGACAAGCGTCCAAAAATTACGAATCTCCAGAAATCTCAGCAAATATTTTTTCACCCAAACTGGATGAAACTTTCAGGTAATGATCAGTACACTAAGCTGACTTGGTTCCCCAAATTTCATTCTTCTATATTGAAGCGTTCGTTTCCAGTAACAGTTTGAATTTTTCGGTTTCACTCTGTTTTCTCCTATATTGATAGATGTATTTGGAACTCTAAATACAACACGGTTTGTGCTAGCTTCTTGAAACTTGACACAATAATGTAGTTTCACGTTCTATCTCTATGTTTTGTTTCCTCTTGATGTAGCCCTAAGCACTGACTGGCGAGAAACACTTCCATATAAAGGGGTTGCCAAGCGTCCAAAAATTACGAATCTCCAGAAATCTCAGCAAATATTTTTTCACCCAAACTGGATGATACTTTCAGGTAATGATCAGTACACTAAGGCGACTTGGTTCCCGCAACTTCGTCCTTCTATGTTGAAGCGTTCATTTCCAGTAACAGTTTGAATTTTTAGGTTTCATTCTGTTTTCTCCTATATTGATAGATGTATTTGGAACTCTAAATCCAACATGGTTTGTGCTAGCTTCTTGAAACTTGACACAATAAAGTAGTTTCACGTTCTGTCTCTATGTTTTGTTTCCTCTTGATGTAGCCCTTAGCAGTGACTGGGAGAAACACTTTCATTGAAACGGGTTGCCAAGCGTCCAAAAATTACGAATCTCCAGAAATCTCAGCAAATATTTTTTCACCCAAACTGGATGATACTTTCAGGTAATGATCAGTACACTAAGGCGACTTGGTTCCCGCAACTTCGTCCTTCTATGTTGAAGCGTTCATTTTCAGTAACAGTTTGAATTTTTAGGTTTCACTCTATTTTCTCCTATATTGATAGAGGTATTTGGAACTCTAAATCCAACACGGTTTGTGCTAGCTTCTTGAAACTTGACGCAATAAAGTAGTTTCACGTTCTGTCTCTATGTTTTGTTTCCTCTTGATGTAGCCCTTAGCAGTGACTGGCGAGAAACACTTTCATGGAAACGGGTTGCCAAGCGTCCAAAAATTACGAATCTCCAGAAATCTCAGCAAATATTTTTTCACCCAAACTGGATGAAACTTTCAGGTAATTATCAGAACACTAAGCCCACTTGGTTCACCAAATTTCGTTCTTCTATGTTGAAGCGTTCGTTTCCAGTAACAGTTTGAATTTTTAGGTTTCACTCGGTTTTCTCCTATATTGATAGATGTATTTGGATCTCTAAATCCAACGCGGTTTGTGCTAGCTTCTTGAAACTTGACACAATAATGTAGTTTCACGTTCTATCTCTATGTTTTGTTTCCTCTTGATGTAGCCCTAACCAGTGACTGGCGAGAAACACTTCCATATAAAGGGGTTGCCAAGCGTCCAAAAATTACGAATCTCCAGAAATCTCAGCAAATATTTTTTCACCCAAACTGGATGATACTTTCAGGTAATGATCAGTACACTAAGCCCACTTGGTTCACCAAATTTCGTTCTTCTATGTTGAAGCGTTCGTTTCCAGTAACAGTTTGAATTTTTCGGTTTCACTCTGATTTCTCCTATATTGATAGATGTATTTGGAACTCTAAATACAACACGGTTTGTGCTAGCTTCTTGAAACTTGACACAATAATGTAGTTTCACGTTCTATCTCTATGTTTTGTTTCCTCTTGATGTAGCCCTAAGCACTGACTGGAGAGAAACACTTCCATATAAAGGGGTTGACAAGCGTCCAAAAATTACGAATCTCCAGAAAACTCAGCAAATATTTTTTCACCCAAACTTGATGATAGTTTCAGGTAATGATCAGTACACTAAGGCGACTTGGTTCCCGAAACTTCGTTCTTCTATGTTGAAGCGTTCGTTTCCAGTAACAGTTTGAATTTTTAGGTTTCACTCTGTTTTCTCCTATATTGATAGATGTATTTGGAACTCTAAATACAACACGGTTTGTGCTAGCTTCTTGAAACTTGACACAATAATGTAGTTTCACGTTCTATCTCTATGTTTTGTTTCCTCTTGATGTAGCCCTAAGCACTGACTGGAGAGAAACACTTCCATATAAAGGGGTTGACAAGCGTCCAAAAATTACGAATCTCCAGAAATCTCAGCAAATATTTTTTCACCCAAACTTGATGATAGTTTCAGGTAATGATCAGTACACTAAGGCGACTTGGTTCCCGAAACTTCGTTCTTCTATGTTGAAGCGTTCGTTTCCAGTAACAGTTTGAATTTTTAGGTTTCACTCTGTTTTCTCCTATATTGATAGATGTATTTGGAACTCTAAATCCAACACGGTTTGTGCTAGCTTCTTGAAACTTGACAGAATAATGTAGTTTCACGTTCTCTCTCTATGTTTTGTTTCCTCTTGATGTAGCCCTAAGCAGTGACTGGCGAGAAACACTTCCATATAAAGGGGTTGCCAAGCGTCCAAAAATTACGAATCTCCAGAAATCTCAGCAAATATTTTTTCACCCAAACTGGATGATACTTTCAGGTAAGGATCAGTACACTAAGGCGACTTGGTTCCCGCAACTTCGTCCTTCTATGTTGAAGCGTTCATTTTCAGTAACAGTTTGAATTTTTAGGTTTCACTCTATTTTCTCCTATATTGATAGATGTATTTGGAACTCTAAATCCAACACGGTTTGTGCTAGCTTCTTGAAACTTGACGCAATAAAGTAGTTTCACGTTCTGTCTCTATGTTTTGTTTCCTCTTGATGTAGCCCTTAGCAGTGACTGGCGAGAAACGCTTTCATGGAAACGGGTTGACAAGCGTCCAAAAATTACGAATCTCCAGAAATCTCAGCAAATATTTTTTCACCCAAACTGGATGAAACTTTCAGGTAATGATCAGAACACTAAGCCCACTTGGTTCACCAAATTTCGTTCTTCTATGTTGAAGCGTTCATTTCCAGTAACAGTTTGAATTTTTCGGTTTCACTCTGTTTTCTCCTATATTGATAGATGTATTTGGAACTCTAAATACAACACGGTTTGTGCTAGCTTCTTGAAACTTGACACAATAATGTAGTTTCACGTTCTATCTCTATGTTTTGTTTCCTCTTGATGTAGCCCTAAGCAGTGACTGGCGAGAAACACTTCCATATAAAGGGGTTGCCAAGCGTCCAAAAATTACGAATCTCCAGAAATCTCAGCAAATATTTTTTCACCCAAACTTGATGATAGTTTCAGGTAATGATCAGTACACTAAGGCGACTTGGTTCCCGCAACTTCGTCCTTCTATGTTGAAGCGTTCATTTCCAGTAACAGTTTGAATTTTTAGGTTTCATTCTGTTTTCTCCTATATTGATAGATGTATTTGGAACTCTAAATCCAACACGGTTTGTGCTAGCTTCTTGAAACTTGACACAATAAAGTAGTTTCACGTTCTGTCTCTATGTTTTGTTTCCTCTTGATGTAGCCCTTAGCAGTGACTGGGAGAAACACTTTCATTGAAACGGGTTGCCAAGCGTCCAAAAATTACGAATCTCCAGAAATCTCAGCAAATATTTTTTCACCCAAACTGGATGATACTTTCAGGTAATGATCAGTACACTAAGGTGACTTGGTTCCCGCAACTTCGTCCTTCTATGTTGAAGCGTTCATTTTCAGTAACAGTTTGAATTTTTAGGTTTCACTCTATTTTCTCCTATATTGATAGAGGTATTTGGAACTCTAAATCCAACACGGTTTGTGCTAGCTTCTTGAAACTTGACGCAATAAAGTAGTTTCACGTTCTGTCTCTATGTTTTGTTTCCTCTTGATGTAGCCCTTAGCAGTGACTGGCGAGAAACACTTTCATGGAAACGGGTTGCCAAGCGTCCAAAAATTACGAATCTCCAGAAATCTCAGCAAATATTTTTTCACCCAAACTGGATGAAACTTTCAGGTAATTATCAGAACACTAAGCCCACTTGGTTCACCAAATTTCGTTCTTCTATGTTGAAGCGTTCGTTTCCAGTAACAGTTTGAATTTTTAGGTTTCACTCGGTTTTCTCCTATATTGATAGATGTATTTGGATCTCTAAATCCAACGCGGTTTGTGCTAGCTTCTTGAAACTTGACACAATAATGTAGTTTCACGTTCTATCTCTATGTTTTGTTTCCTCTTGATGTAGCCCTAACCAGTGACTGGCGAGAAACACTTCCATATAAAGGGGTTGCCAAGCGTCCAAAAATTACGAATCTCCAGAAATCTCAGCAAATATTTTTTCACCCAAACTGGATGATACTTTCAGGTAATGATCAGTACACTAAGCCCACTTGGTTCACCAAATTTCGTTCTTCTATGTTGAAGCGTTCGTTTCCAGTAACAGTTTGAATTTTTCGGTTTCACTCTGATTTCTCCTATATTGATAGATGTATTTGGAACTCTAAATACAACACGGTTTGTGCTAGCTTCTTGAAACTTGACACAATAATGTAGTTTCACGTTCTATCTCTATGTTTTGTTTCCTCTTGATGTAGCCCTAAGCACTGACTGGAGAGAAACACTTCCATATAAAGGGGTTGACAAGCGTCCAAAAATTACGAATCTCCAGAAATCTCAGCAAATATTTTTTCACCCAAACTTGATGATAGTTTCAGGTAATGATCAGTACACTAAGGCGACTTGGTTCCCGAAACTTCGTTCTTCTATGTTGAAGCGTTCGTTTCCAGTAACAGTTTGAATTTTTAGGTTTCACTCTGTTTTCTCCTATATTGATAGATGTATTTGGAACTCTAAATCCAACACGGTTTGTGCTAGCTTCTTGAAACTTGACAGAATAATGTAGTTTCACGTTCTCTCTCTATGTTTTGTTTCCTCTTGATGTAGCCCTAAGCAGTGACTGGCGAGAAACACTTGCATATAAAGGGGTTGCCAAGCGTCCAAAAATTACGAATCTCCAGAAATCTCAGCAAATATTTTTTCACCCAAACTGGATGATACTTTCAGGTAAGGATCAGTACACTAAGGCGACTTGGTTCCCGCAACTTCGTCCTTCTATGTTGAAGCGTTCATTTTCAGTAACAGTTTGAATTTTTAGGTTTCACTCTATTTTCTCCTATATAGATAGATGTATTTGGAACTCTAAATCCAACACGGTTTGTGCTAGCTTCTTGAAACTTGACGCAATAAAGTAGTTTCACGTTCTGTCTCTATGTTTTGTTTCCTCTTGATGTAGCCCTTAGCAGTGACTGGCGAGAAACACTTTCATGGAAACGGGTTGACAAGCGTCCAAAAATTACGAATCTCCAGAAATCTCAGCAAATATTTTTTCACCCAAACTGGATGAAACTTTCAGGTAATGATCAGAACACTAAGCCCACTTGGTTCACCAAATTTCGTTCTTCTATGTTGAAGCGTTCATTTCCAGTAACAGTTTGAATTTTTCGGTTTCACTCTGTTTTCTCCTATATTGATAGATGTATTTGGAACTCTAAATACAACACGGTTTGTGCTAGCTTCTTGAAACTTGACACAATAATGTAGTTTCACGTTCTATCTCTATGTTTTGTTTCCTCTTGATGTAGCCCTAAGCACTGACTGGCGAGAAACACTTCCATATAAAGGGGTTGCCAAGCGTCCAAAAATTACGAATCTCCAGAAATCTCAGCAAATATTTTTTCACCCAAACTGGATGATACTTTCAGGTAATGATCAGTACACTAAGGCGACTTGGTTCCCGCAACTTCGTCCTTCTATGTTGTAGCGTTCATTTCCAGTAACAGTTTGAATTTTTAGGTTTCATTCTGTTTTCTCCTATATTGATAGATGTATTTGGAACTCTAAATCCAACACGGTTTGTGCTAGCTTCTTGAAACTTGACACAATAAAGTAGTTTCACGTTCTGTCTCTATGTTTTGTTTCCTCTTGATGTAGCCCTTAGCAGTGACTGGGAGAAACACTTTCATTGAAACGGGTTGCCAAGCGTCCAAAAATTACGAATCTCCAGAAATCTCAGCAAATATTTTTTCACCCAAACTGGATGATACTTTCAGGTAATGATCAGTACACTAAGGCGACTTGGTTCCCGCAACTTCGTCCTTCTATGTTGAAGCGTTCATTTTCAGTAACAGTTTGAATTTTTAGGTTTCACTCTGTTTTCTCCTATATTGATAGAGGTATTTGGAACTCTAAATCCAACACGGTTTGTGCTAGCTTCTTGAAACTTGACGCAATAAAGTAGTTTCACGTTCTGTCTCTATGTTTTGTTTCCTCTTGATGTAGCCCTTAGCAGTGACTGGCGAGAAACACTTTCATGGAAACGGGTTGCCAAGCGTCCAAAAATTACGAATCTCCAGAAATCTCAGCAAATATTTTTTCACCCAAACTGGATGAAACTTTCAGGTAATTATCAGAACACTAAGCCCACTTGGTTCACCAAATTTCGTTCTTCTATGTTGAAGCGTTCGTTTCCAGTAACAGTTTGAATTTTTAGGTTTCACTCGGTTTTCTCCTATATTGATAGATGTATTTGGATCTCTAAATCCAACGCGGTTTGTGCTAGCTTCTTGAAACTTGACACAATAATGTAGTTTCACGTTCTATCTCTATGTTTTGTTTCCTCTTGATGTAGCCCTAAGCAGTGACTGGCGAGAAACACTTCCATATAAAGGGGTTGCCAAGCGTCCAAAAATTACGAATCTCCAGAAATCTCAGCAAATATTTTTTCACCCAAACTGGATGATACTTTCAGGTAATGATCAGTACACTAAGCCCACTTGGTTCACCAAATTTCGTTCTTCTATGTTGAAGCGTTCGTTTCCATTAACAGTTTGAATTTTTCGGTTTCACTCTGATTTCTCCTATATTGATAGATGTATTTGGAACTCTAAATACAACACGGTTTGTGCTAGCTTCTTGAAACTTGACACAATAATGTAGTTTCACGTTCTATCTCTATGTTTTGTTTCCTCTTGATGTAGCCCTAAGCACTGACTGGAGAGAAACACTTCCTTATAAAGGGGTTGACAAGCGTCCAAAAATTACGAATCTCCAGAAATCTCAGCAAATATTTTTTCACCCAAACTTGATGATAGTTTCAGGTAATGATCAGTACACTAAGGCGACTTGGTTCCCGAAACTTCGTTCTTCTATGTTGAAGCGTTCGTTTCCAGTAACAGTTTGAATTTTTAGGTTTCACTCTGTTTTCTCCTATATTGATAGATGTATTTGGAACTCTAAATCCAACACGGTTTGTGCTAGCTTCTTGAAACTTGACGCAATAAAGTAGTTTCACGTTCTGTCTCTATGTTTTGTTTCCTCTTGATGTAGCCCTTAGCAGTGACTGGCGAGAAACACTTCCATATAAAGGGGTTGACAAGCGTCCAAAAATTACGAATCTCCAGAAATCTCAGCAAATATTTTTTCACCCAAACTGGATGAAACTTTCAGGTAATGATCAGAACACTAAGCCCACTTGGTTCACCAAATTTCGTTCTTCTATGTTGAAGCGTTCATTTCCAGTAACAGTTTGAATTTTTCGGTTTCACTCTGTTTTCTCCTATATTGATAGATGTATTTGGAACTCTAAATACAACACGGTTTGTGCTAGCTTCTTGAAACTTGACACAATAATGTAGTTTCACGTTCTATCTCTATGTTTTGTTTCCTCTTGATGTAGCCCTAAGCAGTGACTGGCGAGAAACACTTCCATATAAAGGGGTTGCCAAGCGTCCAAAAATTACGGATCTCCAGAAATCTCAGCAAATATTTTTTCACCCAAACTTGATGATAGTTTCAGGTAATGATCAGTACACTAAGGCGACTTGGTTCCCGCAACTTCGTCCTTCTATGTTGAAGCGTTCATTTCCAGTAACAGTTTGAATTTTTAGGTTTCATTCTGTTTTCTCCTATATTGATAGATGTATTTGGAACTCTAAATCCAACACGGTTTGTGCTAGCTTCTTGAAACTTGACACAATAAAGTAGTTTCACGTTCTGTCTCTATGTTTTGTTTCCTCTTGATGTAGCCCTTAGCAGTGACTGGGAGAAACACTTTCATTGAAACGGGTTGCCAAGCGTCCAAAAATTACGAATCTCCAGAAATCTCAGCAAATATTTTTTCACCCAAACTGGATGATACTTTCAGGTAATGATCAGTACACTAAGGCGACTTGGTTCCCGCAACTTCGTCCTTCTATGTTGAAGCGTTCATTTTCAGTAACAGTTTGAATTTTTAGGTTTCACTCTATTTTCTCCTATATTGATAGAGGTATTTGGAACTCTAAATCCAACACGGTTTGTGCTAGCTTCTTGAAACTTGACGCAATAAAGTAGTTTCACGTTCTGTCTCTATGTTTTGTTTCCTCTTGATGTAGCCCTTAGCAGTGACTGGCGAGAAACACTTTCATGGAAACGGGTTGCCAAGCGTCCAAAAATTACGAATCTCCAGAAATCTCAGCAAATATTTTTTCACCCAAACTGGATGAAACTTTCAGGTAATTATCAGAACACTAAGCCCACTTGGTTCACCAAATTTCGTTCTTCTATGTTGAAGCGTTCGTTTCCAGTAACAGTTTGAATTTTTAGGTTTCACTCGGTTTTCTCCTATATTGATAGATGTATTTGGATCTCTAAATCCAACGCGGTTTGTGCTAGCTTCTTGAAACTTGACACAATAATGTAGTTTCACGTTCTATCTCTATGTTTTGTTTCCTCTTGATGTAGCCCTAAGCAGTGACTGGCGAGAAACACTTCCATATAAAGGGGTTGCCAAGCGTCCAAAAATTACGAATCTCCAGAAATCTCAGCAAATATTTTTTAACCCAAACTTGATGATCCTTTCAGGTAATGATCAGTACACTAAGCCCACTTGGTTCACCAAATTTCGTTCTTCTATGTTGAAGCGTTCGTTTCCAGTAACAGTTTGAATTTTTCGGTTTCACTCTGATTTCTCCTATATTGATAGATGTATTTGGAACTCTAAATACAACACGGTTTGTGCTAGCTTCTTGAAACTTGACACAATAATGTAGTTTCACGTTCTATCTCTATGTTTTGTTTCCTCTTGATGTAGCCCTAAGCACTGACTGGAGAGAAACACTTCAATATAAAGGGGTTGACAAGCGTCCAAAAATTACGAATCTCCAGAAATCTCAGCAAATATTTTTTCACCCAAACTTGATGATAGTTTCAGGTAATGATCAGTACACTAAGGCGACTTGGTTCCCGAAACTTCGTTCTTCTATGTTGAAGCGTTCGTTTCCAGTAACAGTTTGAATTTTTAGGTTTCACTCTGTTTTCTCCTATATTGATAGATGTATTTGGAACTCTAAATACAACACGGTTTGTGCTAGCTTCTTTAAACATGACACAATAATGTAGTTTAATCTTCTATCTCTACCTTTTGTTTCCTCTTGATGTACCCCTAAGCAGTGACGGGCGATAAACACTTTCATGGAAAGGGGCTGCCAAGCTTCCAAAAATTACGTATCTCCAGAAATCTCAGCAAATATTTTTTCACCCAAACTTGATGATAGTTTCAGGTAATGATCAGTACACTAAGGCGACTTGGTTCCCGAAACTTCGTTCTTCTATGTTGAAGCGTTCATTTCCAGTAACAGTTTGAATTATTAGGTTTCATTCCGTTTTCTCCTATATTGATAGATGTATTTGGAACTCTAAATCCAACACGGTTTGTGCTAGCTTCTTGAAACTTGACGCAATAAAGTAGTTTCACGTTCTGTCTCTATGTTTTGTTTCCTCTTTATGTAGCCCTTAGCAGTGACTGGGAGAAACACTTTCATGGAAACGGGTTGCCAAGCGTCCAAAAATTACGAATCTCCAGAAATCTCAGCAAATATTTTTTCACCCAAACTGGATGATTCTTTCAGGTAATGATCAGTACACTAAGCTGACTTGGTTCCCCAAATTTCATTCTTCTATGTTGAAGCGTTCGTTTCCAGTAACAGTGTGAATTTTTAGGTTTCACTCTGTTTTCTCCTATATTGATAGATGTATTTGGAACTCTAAATCCAACACGGTTTGTGCTAGCTTCTTGAAACTTGACAGAATAATGTAGTTTCACGTTCTCTCTCTATGTTTTGTTTCCTCTTGATGTAGCCCTAAGCAGTGACTGGCGAGAAACACTTCCATATAAAGGGGTTGCCAAGCGTCCAAAAATTACGAATCTCCAGAAATCTCAGCAAATATTTTTTCACCCAAACTTAATGATCCTTTCAGGTAATGATCAGTACACTAAGCCCACTTGGTTCACCAAATTTCGTTCTTCTATGTTGAAGCGTTCGTTTCCAGTAACAGTTTGAATTTTTCGGTTTCACTCTGATTTCTCCTATATTGATAGATGTATTTGGAACTCTAAATACAACACGGTTTGTGCTAGCTTCTTTAAACATGACACAATAATGTAGTTTAATCTTCTATCTCTACCTTTTTTTTCCTCTTGATGTACCCCTAAGCAGTGACGGGCGATAAACACTTTCATGGAAAGGGGCTGCCAAGCTTCCAAAAATTACGTATCTCCAGAAATCTCAGCAAATATTTTTTCACCCAAACTTGATGATAGTTTCAGGTAATGATCAGTACACTAAGGCGACTTGGTTCCCGAAACTTCGTTCTTCTATATTGAAGCGTTCATTTCCAGTAACAGTTTGAATTATTAGGTTTCATTCCGTTTTCTCCTATATTGATAGATGTATTTGGAACTCTAAATCCAACACGGTTTGTGCTAGCTTCTTGAAACTTGACGCAATAAAGTAGTTTCACGTTCTGTCTCTATGTTTTGTTTCCTCTTTATGTAGCCCTTAGCAGTGACTGGGAGAAACACTTTCATGGAAACGGGTTGCCAAGCGTCCAAAAATTACGAATCTCCAGAAATCTCAGCAAATATTTTTTCACCCAAACTGGATGATACTTTCAGGTAATGATCAGCACACTAAGCTGACTTGGTTCCCCAAATTTCATTCTTCTATGTTGAAGCGTTCGTTTCCAGTAACAGTTTGAATTTTTAGGTTTCACTCTGTTTTCTCCTATATTGATAGATGTATTTGGAACTCTAAATCCAACACGGTTTGTGCTAGCATCTTGAAACTTGACACAATAATGTAGTTTCACGTTCTATCTCTATGTTTTGTTTCCTCTTGATGTAGCCCTAAGCAGTGACTGGCGAGAAACACTTCCATATAAAGGGGTTGCCAAGCGTCCAAAAATTACGAATCTCCAGAAATCTCAGCAAATATTTTTTCACCCAAACTGGATGATACTTTCAGGTAATGATCAGTACACTAAGCTGACTTGGTTCCCCAAATTTCATTCTTCTATGTTGAAGCGTTCGTTTCCAGTAACAGTTTGAATTTTTAGGTTTCACTCTGTTTTCTCCTATATTGATAGATGTATTTGGAACTCTAAATCCAACACGGTTTGTGCTAGCTTCTTGAAACTTGACACAATAATGTAGTTTCACGTTCTATCTCTATGTTTTTTTTTTTCCTCTTGATGTAGCACTAAGCAGTGACTGGCGAGAAACACTTCCATATAAAGGGGTTGCCAAGCGTCCAAAAATTACGAATCTCCAGAAATCTCAGCAAATATTTTTTCACCCAAACTTGATGATCCTTTCAGGTAATGATCAGTACACTAAGCCCACTTGGTTCACCAAATTTCGTTCTTCAATGTTGAAGCGTTCGTTTCCAGTAACAGTTTGAATTTTTCGGTTTCACTCTGTTTTCTCCTATATTGATAGACGTATTTGGAAATCTAAATCCAACACGGTTTGTGCTAGCTTCTTGAAACTTGACACAATAAAGTAGTTTCACGTTCTGTCTCTATGTTTTGTTTCCTCTTGATGTAGCCCTAAGCACTGACTGGAGAGAAACACTTCCATATAAAGGGGTTGCCAAGCGTCCAAAAATTACGAATCTCCAGAAATCTCAGCAAATATTTTTTCACCCAAACTGGATGATACTTTCAGGTAATGATCAGTATACTAAGGCGACTTGGTTCCCGAAACTTCGTTCTTCTATGTTGAAGCGTTCGTTTCCAGTAACAGTTTGAATTTTTAGGTTTCACTCTGTTTTCTCCTATATTGATAGATGTATTTGGAACTCTAAATACAACACGGTTTGTGCTAGCTTCTTTAAACTTGACACAATTATGTAGTTTCATCTTCTATCTCTACGTTTTGTTTCCTCTTGATGTACCCCTATGCAGTGACGGGCTATAAACACTTTCATGGAAAGGGGCTGCCAAGCTTCCAAAAATTACGTATCTCCAGAAATCTCAGCAAATATTTTTTCACCCAAACTTGATGATAGTTTCAGGTAATGATCAGTACACTAAGGCGACTTGGTTCCCGAAACTTCGTTCTTCTATGTTGAAGCGTTCATTTCCAGTAACAGTTTGAATTATTAGGTTTCATTCCGTTTTCTCCTATATTGATAGATGTATTTGGAACTCTAAATCCAACACGGTTTGTGCTAGCTTCTTGAAACTTGACGCAATAAAGTAGTTTCACGTTCTGTCTCTATGTTTTGTTTCCTCTTGATGTAGCCCTTAGCAGTGACTGGCGAGAAACACTTCCATATAAAGGGGTTGCCAAGCGTCCAAAAATTACGAATCTCCAGAAATCTCAGCAAATATTTTTTCACCCAAACTGGATGATACTTTCAGGTAATGATCAGTACTCTAAGCTGACTTGGTTCCCCAAATTTCATTCTTCTATGTTGAAGCGTTCGTTTCCAGTAACAGTTTGAATTTTTAGGTTTCACTCTGATTTCTCCTATATTGATAGATGTATTTGGAACTCTAAATCCAACACGGTTTGTGCTAGCTTCTTGAAACTTGACACAATAATGTAGTTTCACGTTCTATCTCTATGTTTTTTTTCCTCTTGATGTAGCACTAAGCAGTGACTGGCGAGAAACACTTCCATATAAAGGGGTTGCCAAGCGTCCAAAAATTACGAATCTCCAGAAATCTCAGCAAATATTTTTTCACCCAAACTTGATGATCCTTTCAGGTAATGATCAGTACATTAAGCCCACTTGGTTCACCAAATTTCGTTCTTCTATGTTGAAGCGTTCGTTTCCAGTAACAGTTTGAATTTTTCGGTTTCACTCTGTTTTCTCCTATATTGATAGATGTATTTGGAACTCTAAATCCAACACGGTTTGTGCTAGCTTCTTGAAACTTGACACAATAAAGTAGTTTCACGTTCTGTCTCTATGTTTTGTTTCCTCTTGATGTAGCCCTAAGCACTGACTGGAGAGAAACACTTCCATATAAAGGGGTTGCCAAGCGTCCAAAAATTACGAATCTCCAGAAATCTCAGCAAATATTTTTTCACCCAAACTGGATGATACTTTCAGGTAATGATCAGTACACTAAGGCGACTTGGTTCCCGAAACTTCGTTCTTCTATGTTGAAGCGTTCGTTTCCAGTAACAGTTTGAATTTTTAGGTTTCACTCTGTTTTCTCCTATATTGATAGATGTATTTGGAACTCTAAATACAACACGGTTTGTGCTAGCTTCTTTAAACTTGACACAATTATGTAGTTTCATCTTCTATCTCTACGTTTTGTTTCCTCTTGATGTACCCCTAAGCAGTGACGGGCTATAAACACTTTCATGGAAAGGGGCTGCCAAGCTTCCAAAAATTACGTATCTCCAGAAATCTCAGCAAATATTTTTTCACCCAAACTTGATGATAGTTTCAGGTAATGATCAGTACACTAAGGCGACTTGGTTCCCGAAACTTCGTTCTTCTATGTTGAAGCGTTCATTTCCAGTAACAGTTTGAATTATTAGGTTTCATTCCGTTTTCTCCTATATTGATAGATGTATTTGGAACTCTAAATCCAACACGGTTTGTGCTAGCTTCTTGAAACTTGACGCAATAAAGTAGTTTCACGTTCTGTCTCTATGTTTTGTTTCCTCTTGATGTAGCCCTTAGCAGTGACTGGCGAGAAACACTTCCATATAAAGGGGTTGCCAAGCGTCCAAAAATTACGAATCTCCAGAAATCTCAGCATATATTTTTTCACCCAAACTGGATGATACTTTCAGGTAATGATCAGTACTCTAAGCTGACTTGGTTCCCCAAATTTCATTCTTCTATGTTGAAGCGTTCGTTTCCAGTAACAGTTTGAATTTTTAGGTTTCACTCTGTTTTCTCCTATATTGATAGATGTATTTGGAACTCTAAATCCAACACGGTTTGTGCTAGCTTCTTGAAACTTGACACAATAAAGTAGTTTCACGTTCTATCTCTATGCTTTGTTTCCTCTTGATGTAGCCCTAAGCAGTGACTGGCGAGAAACACTTTCATGGAAAGGGGTTGCCAAGCATCCAAAAATTACGAATCTCCAGAAATCTCAGCAAATATTTTTTCACCCAAACTTGATGATAGTTTCAGGTAATGATCAGTACACTAAGGCGACTTGGTTCCCGAAACTTCGTTCTTCTATGTTGAAGCGTTCATTTCCAGTAACAGTTTGAATTTTTAGGTTTCATTCTGTTTTCTCCTATATTGATAGATGTATTTGGAACTCTAAATCCAACACGGTTTGTGCTAGCTTCTTGAAACTTGACACAATAAAGTAGTTTCATATTCTGTCTCTATATTTTGTTTCCTCTTGATATAGACCTTAGCAGTGACTGGGAGAAACACTTTCATGGAAACGGGTTGCCAAGCGTCCAAAAATTACGAATCTCCAGAAATCTCAGCAAATATTTTTTCACCCAAACTGGATGATACTTTCAGGTAATGATCAGTACACTAAGCTGACTTGGTTCCCCAAATTTCATTCTTCTATGTTGAAGCGTTCGTTTCCAGTAACAGTTTGAATTTTTAGGTTTCACTCTGTTTTCTCCTATATTGATAGATGTATTTGGAACTCTAAATCCAACACGGTTTGTGCTAGCTTCTTGAAACTTGACAGAATAATGTAGTTTCACGTTCTCTCTCTATGTTTTGTTTCCTCTTGATGTAGCCCTAAGCAGTGACTGGCGAGAAACACTTCCATATAAAGGGGTTGCCAAGCGTCCAAAAATTACGAATCTCCAGAAATCTCAGCAAATATTTTTTCACCCAAACTTAATGATCCTTTCAGGTAATGATCAGTACACTAAGCCCACTTGGTTCACCAAATTTCGTTCTTCTATGTTGAAGCGTTCGTTTCCAGTAACAGTTTGAATTTTTCGGTTTCACTCTGATTTCTCCTATATTGATAGATGTATTTGGAACTCTAAATACAACACGGTTTGTGCTAGCTTCTTTAAACATGACACAATAATGTAGTTTAATCTTCTATCTCTACCTTTTTTTTCCTCTTGATGTACCCCTAAGCAGTGACGGGCGATAAACACTTTCATGGAAAGGGGCTGCCAAGCTTCCAAAAATTACGTATCTCCAGAAATCTCAGCAAATATTTTTTCACCCAAACTTGATGATAGTTTCAGGTAATGATCAGTACACTAAGGCGACTTGGTTCCCGAAACTTCGTTCTTCTATATTGAAGCGTTCATTTCCAGTAACAGTTTGAATTATTAGGTTTCATTCCGTTTTCTCCTATATTGATAGATGTATTTGGAACTCTAAATCCAACACGGTTTGTGCTAGCTTCTTGAAACTTGACGCAATAAAGTAGTTTCACGTTCTGTCTCTATGTTTTGTTTCCTCTTTATGTAGCCCTTAGCAGTGACTGGGAGAAACACTTTCATGGAAACGGGTTGCCAAGCGTCCAAAAATTACGAATCTCCAGAAATCTCAGCAAATATTTTTTCACCCAAACTGGATGATACTTTCAGGTAATGATCAGCACACTAAGCTGACTTGGTTCCCCAAATTTCATTCTTCTATGTTGAAGCGTTCGTTTCCAGTAACAGTTTGAATTTTTAGGTTTCACTCTGTTTTCTCCTATATTGATAGATGTATTTGGAACTCTAAATCCAACACGGTTTGTGCTAGCATCTTGAAACTTGACACAATAATGTAGTTTCACGTTCTATCTCTATGTTTTGTTTCCTCTTGATGTAGCCCTAAGCAGTGACTGGCGAGAAACACTTCCATATAAAGGGGTTGCCAAGCGTCCAAAAATTACGAATCTCCAGAAATCTCAGCAAATATTTTTTCACCCAAACTGGATGATACTTTCAGGTAATGATCAGTACACTAAGCTGACTTGGTTCCCCAAATTTCATTCTTCTATGTTGAAGCGTTCGTTTCCAGTAACAGTTTGAATTTTTAGGTTTCACTCTGTTTTCTCCTATATTGATAGATGTATTTGGAACTCTAAATCCAACACGGTTTGTGCTAGCTTCTTGAAACTTGACACAATAATGTAGTTTCACGTTCTATCTCTATGTTTTTTTTTCCTCTTGATGTAGCACTAAGCAGTGACTGGCGAGAAACACTTCCATATAAAGGGGTTGCCAAGCGTCCAAAAATTACGAATCTCCAGAAATCTCAGCAAATATTTTTTCACCCAAACTTGATGATCCTTTCAGGTAATGATCAGTACACTAAGCCCACTTGGTTCACCAAATTTCGTTCTTCTATGTTGAAGCGTTCGTTTCCAGTAACAGTTTGAATTTTTCGGTTTCACTCTGTTTTCTCCTATATTGATAGATGTATTTGGAACTCTAAATCCAACACGGTTTGTGCTAGCTTCTTGAAACTTGACACAATAAAGTAGTTTCACGTTCTGTCTCTATGTTTTGTTTCCTCTTGATGTAGCCCTAAGCACTGACTGGAGAGAAACACTTCCATATAAAGGGGTTGCCAAGCGTCCAAAAATTACGAATCTCCAGAAATCTCAGCAAATATTTTTTCACCCAAACTGGATGATACTTTCAGGTAATGATCAGTATACTAAGGCGACTTGGTTCCCGAAACTTCGTTCTTCTATGTTGAAGCGTTCGTTTCCAGTAACAGTTTGAATTTTTAGGTTTCACTCTGTTTTCTCCTATATTGATAGATGTATTTGGAACTCTAAATACAACACGGTTTGTGCTAGCTTCTTTAAACTTGACACAATTATGTAGTTTCATCTTCTATCTCTACGTTTTGTTTCCTCTTGATGTACCCCTATGCAGTGACGGGCTATAAACACTTTCATGGAAAGGGGCTGCCAAGCTTCCAAAAATTACGTATCTCCAGAAATCTCAGCAAATATTTTTTCACCCAAACTTGATGATAGTTTCAGGTAATGATCAGTACACTAAGGCGACTTGGTTCCCGAAACTTCGTTCTTCTATGTTGAAGCGTTCATTTCCAGTAACAGTTTGAATTATTAGGTTTCATTCCGTTTTCTCCTATATTGATAGATGTATTTGGAACTCTAAATCCAACACGGTTTGTGCTAGCTTCTTGAAACTTGACGCAATAAAGTAGTTTCACGTTCTGTCTCTATGTTTTGTTTCCTCTTGATGTAGCCCTTAGCAGTGACTGGCGAGAAACACTTCCATATAAAGGGGTTGCCAAGCGTCCAAAAATTACGAATCTCCAGAAATCTCAGCAAATATTTTTTCACCCAAACTGGATGATACTTTCAGGTAATGATCAGTACTCTAAGCTGACTTGGTTCCCCAAATTTCATTCTTCTATGTTGAAGCGTTCGTTTCCAGTAACAGTTTGAATTTTTAGGTTTCACTCTGATTTCTCCTATATTGATAGATGTATTTGGAACTCTAAATCCAACACGGTTTGTGCTAGCTTCTTGAAACTTGACACAATAATGTAGTTTCACGTTCTATCTCTATGTTTTTTTTCCTCTTGATGTAGCACTAAGCAGTGACTGGCGAGAAACACTTCCATATAAAGGGGTTGCCAAGCGTCCAAAAATTACGAATCTCCAGAAATCTCAGCAAATATTTTTTCACCCAAACTTGATGATCCTTTCAGGTAATGATCAGTACACTAAGCCCACTTGGTTCACCAAATTTCGTTCTTCTATGTTGAAGCGTTCGTTTCCAGTAACAGTTTGAATTTTTCGGTTTCACTCTGTTTTCTCCTATATTGATAGATGTATTTGGAACTCTAAATCCAACACGGTTTGTGCTAGCTTCTTGAAACTTGACACAATAAAGTAGTTTCACGTTCTGTCTCTATGTTTTGTTTCCTCTTGATGTAGCCCTAAGCACTGACTGGAGAGAAACACTTCCATATAAAGGGGTTGCCAAGCGTCCAAAAATTACGAATCTCCAGAAATCTCAGCAAATATTTTTTCACCCAAACTGGATGATACTTTCAGGTAATGATCAGTACACTAAGGCGACTTGGTTCCCGAAACTTCGTTCTTCTATGTTGAAGCGTTCGTTTCCAGTAACAGTTTGAATTTTTAGGTTTCACTCTGTTTTCTCCTATATTGATAGATGTATTTGGAACTCTAAATACAACACGGTTTGTGCTAGCTTCTTTAAACTTGACACAATTATGTAGTTTCATCTTCTATCTCTACGTTTTGTTTCCTCTTGATGTACCCCTAAGCAGTGACGGGCTATAAACACTTTCATGGAAAGGGGCTGCCAAGCTTCCAAAAATTACGTATCTCCAGAAATCTCAGCAAATATTTTTTCACCCAAACTTGATGATAGTTTCAGGTAATGATCAGTACACTAAGGCGACTTGGTTCCCGAAACTTCGTTCTTCTATGTTGAAGCGTTCATTTCCAGTAACAGTTTGAATTATTAGGTTTCATTCCGTTTTCTCCTATATTGATAGATGTATTTGGAACTCTAAATCCAACACGGTTTGTGCTAGCTTCTTGAAACTTGACGCAATAAAGTAGTTTCACGTTCTGTCTCTATGTTTTGTTTCCTCTTGATGTAGCCCTTAGCAGTGACTGGCGAGAAACACTTCCATATAAAGGGGTTGCCAAGCGTCCAAAAATTACGAATCTCCAGAAATCTCAGCAAATATTTTTTCACCCAAACTGGATGATACTTTCAGGTAATGATCAGTACTCTAAGCTGACTTGGTTCCCCAAATTTCATTCTTCTATGTTGAAGCGTTCGTTTCCAGTAACAGTTTGAATTTTTAGGTTTCACTCTGTTTTCTCCTATATTGATAGATGTATTTGGAACTCTAAATCCAACACGGTTTGTGCTAGCTTCTTGAAACTTGACACAATAAAGTAGTTTCACGTTCTATCTCTATGCTTTGTTTCCTCTTGATGTAGCCCTAAGCAGTGACTGGCGAGAAACACTTTCATGGAAAGGGGTTGCCAAGCATCCAAAAATTACGAATCTCCAGAAATCTCAGCAAATATTTTTTCACCCAAACTTGATGATAGTTTCAGGTAATGATCAGTACACTAAGGCGACTTGGTTCCCGAAACTTCGTTCTTCTATGTTGAAGCGTTCATTTCCAGTAACAGTTTGAATTTTTAGGTTTCATTCTGTTTTCTCCTATATTGATAGATGTATTTGGAACTCTAAATCCAACACGGTTTGTGCTAGCTTCTTGAAACTTGACACAATAAAGTAGTTTCATATTCTGTCTCTATATTTTGTTTCCTCTTGATGTAGACCTTAGCAGTGACTGGGAGAAACACTTTCATGGAAACGGGTTGCCAAGCGTCCAAAAATTACGAATCTCCAGAAATCTCAGCAAATATTTTTTCACCCAAACTGGATGATACTTTCAGGTAATGATCAGTACACTAAGCTGACTTGGTTCCCCAAATTTCATTCTTCTATGTTGAAGCGTTCGTTTCCAGTAACAGTTTGAATTTTTAGGTTTCACTCTGTTTTCTCCTATATTGATAGATGTATTTGGAACTCTAAATCCAACACGGTTTGTGCTAGCTTCTTGAAACTTGACACAATAATGTAGTTTCACGTTCTCTCTCTATGTTTTGTTTCCTCTTGATGTAGCCCTAAGCAGTGACTGGCGAGAAACACTTCCATATAAAGGGGTTGCCAAGCGTCCAAAAATTACGAATCTCCAGAAATCTCAGCAAATATTTTTTCACCCAAACTGGATGATACTTTCAGGTAATGATCAGTACACTAAGGCGACTTGGTTCCCGCAACTTCGTCCTTCTATGTTGAAGCGTTCATTTTCAGTAACAGTTTGAATTTTTAGGTTTCACTCTATTTTCTCCTATATTGATAGATGTATTTGGAACTCTAAATCCAACACGGTTTGTGCTAGCTTCTTGAAACTTGACACAATAAAGTAGTTTCACGTTCTGTCTCTATGTTTTGTTTCCTCTTGATGTAGCCCTTAGCAGTGACTGGCGAGAAACACTTTCATGGAAAGGGGTTGCCAAGCATCCAAAAATTACGAATCTCCAGAAATCTCAGCAAATATTTTTTCACCCAAACTGGATGATACTTTCACATAATGATCAGCACACTAAGCTGACTTGGTTCCCCAAATTTCATTCTTCTATGTTGAAGCGTTCGTTTCCAGTAACAGTTTGAATTTTTAGGTTTCACTCTGTTTTCTCCTATATTGATAGATGTATTTGGATCTCTAAATCCAACGCGGTTTGTGCTAGCTTCTTGAAACTTGACACAATAATGTAGTTTCACGTTCTATCTCTATGTTTTGTTTCCTCTTGATGTAGCCCTAAGCAGTGACTGGCGAGAAACACTTCCATATAAAGGGGTTGCCAAGCGTCCAAAAATTACGAATCTCCAGAAATCTCAGCAAATATTTTTTCACCCAAACTTGATGATCCTTTCAGGTAATGATCAGTACACTAAGCCCACTTGGATCACCAAATTTCGTTCTTCTATGTTGAAGCGTTCGTTTCCAGTAACACTTTGAATTTTTAGGTTTCACTCTGTTTTCTCCTATATTGATAGATGTATTTGGAACTCTAAATACAACACGGTTTGTGCTAGCTTCTTGAAACTTGACACAATAATGTAGTTTCACGTTCTATCTCTATGTTTTGTTTCCTCTTGATGTAGCCCTAAGCACTGACTGGCGAGAAACACTTCCATATAAAGGGGTTGCCAAGCGTCCAAAAATTACGAATCTCCAGAAATCTCAGCAAATATTTTTTCACCCAAACTGGATGATACTTTCAGGTAATGATCAGTACACTAAGGCGACTTGGTTCCCGCAACTTCGTCCTTCTATGTTGAAGCGTTCATTTCCAGAAAGAGTTTGAATTTTTAGGTTTCATTCTGTTTTCTCCTATATTGATAGATGTATTTGGAACTCTAAATCCAACATGGTTTGTGCTAGCTTCTTGAAACTTGACACAATAAAGTAGTTTCACGTTCTGTCTCTATGTTTTGTTTCCTCTTGATGTAGCCCTAAGCACTGACTGGCGAGAAACACTTCCATATAAAGGGGTTGCCAAGCGTCCAAAAATTACGAATCTCCAGTAATCTCAGCAAATATTTTTTCACCCAAACTGGATGATACTTTCAGGTAATGATCAGTACACTAAGGCGACTTGGTTCCCGCAACTTCGTCCTTCTATGTTGAAGCGTTCATTTCCAGTAACAGTTTGAATTTTTAGGTTTCATTCTGTTTTCTCCTATATTGATAGATGTATTTGGAACTCTAAATCCAACACGGTTTGTGCTAGCTTCTTGAAACTTGACACAATAAAGTAGTTTCACGTTCTGTCTCTATGTTTTGTTTCCTCTTGATGTAGCCCTTAGCAGTGACTGGGAGAATCACTTTCATTGAAACGGGTTGCCAAGCGTCCAAAAATTACGAATCTCCAGAAATCTCAGCAAATATTTTTTCACCCAAACTGGATGATACTTTCAGGTAATGATCAGTACACTAAGGCGACTTGGTTCCCGAAACTTCGTTCTTCTATGTTGAAGCGTTCATTTCCAGTAACAGTTTGAATTTTTAGGTTTCATTCTGTTTTCTCCTATATTGATAGATGTATTTGGAACTCTAAATCCAACACGGTTTGTGCTAGCTTCTTGAAACTTGACACAATAAAGTAGTTTCACGTTCTGTCTCTATGTTTTGTTTCCTCTTGATGTAGCCCTTAGCAGTGACTGGGAGATACACTTTCATGGAAACGGGTTGCCAAGCGTCCAAAAATTAAGAATCTCCAGAAAGCAAATATTTTTTCACCCAAACTGGATGATACTTTCAGGTAATGATCAGTACACTAAGCTGACTTGGTTCCCCAAATTTCATTCTTCTATGTTGAAGCGTTCGTTTCCAGTAACAGTTTGAATTTTTAGGTTTCACTCTGTTTTCTCCTATATTGATAGATGTATTTGGAACTCTAAATCCAACACGGTTTGTGCTAGCTTCTTGAAACTTGACAGAATAATGTAGTTTCACGTTCTCTCTCTATGTTTTGTTTCCTCTTGATGTAGCCCTAAGCAGTGACTGGCGAGAAACACTTCCATATAAAGGGGTTGCCAAGCGTCCAAAAATTACGAATCTCCAGAAATCTCAGCAAATATTTTTTCACCCAAACTTGATGATCCTTTCAGGTAATGATCAGTACACTAAGCCCACTTGGTTCACCAAATTTCGTTCTTCTATGTTGAAGCGTTCGTTCCCAGTAACAGTTTGAATTTTTCGGTTTCACTCTGTTTTCTCCTATATTGATAGATGTATTTGGAACTCTAAATACAACACGGTTTGTGCTAGCTTCTTGAAACTTGACACAATAAAGTAGTTTCACGTTCTGTCTCTATGTTTTGTTTCCTCTTGATGTAGCCCTTAGCAGTGACTGGGAGAAACACTTTCATGGAAACGGGTTGCCAAGCGTCCAAAAATTACGAATCTCCAGAAATCTCAGCAAATATTTTTTCACCCAAACTGGATGATACTTTCAGGTAATGATCAGTACACTAAGCTGACTTGGTTCCCCAAATTTCATTCTTCTATGTTGAAGCGTTCGTTTCCAGTAACAGTTTGAATTTTTAGGTTTCACTCTGTTTTCTCCTATATTGATAGATGTATTTGGAACTCTAAATCCAACACGGTTTGTGCTAGCTTCTTGAAACTTGACAGAATAATGTAGTTTCACGTTCTCTCTCTATGTTTTGTTTCCTCTTGATGTAGCCCTTAGCAGTGACTGGCGAGAAACACTTTCATGGAAACGGGTTGCCAAGCGTCCAAAAATTACGAATCTCCAGAAATCTCAGCAAATATTTTTTCACCCAAACTGGATGAAACTTTCAGGTAATGATCAGAACACTAAGCCCACTTGGTTCACCAAATTTCGTTCTTCTAAGTTGAAGCGTTCATTTCCAGTAACAGTTTGAATTTTTAGGTTTCACTCTGTTTTCTCCTATATTGATAGATGTTTTTGGAACTCTAAATACAACACGGTTTGTGCTAACTTCTTGAAACTTGACACAATAAAGTAGTTTCAGGTTCTATCTCTATGTTTTGTTTCCTCTTGATGTAGCCCTAAGCAGTGACTGGCTAGAAACACTTTCATGGAAAGGGGTTGCCAAGCATCCAAAAATTACGAATCTCCAGAAAACTCAGCAAATATTTTTTCACCCAAACTTGATGATAGTTTCAGGTAATGATCAGTACACTAAGGCGACTTGGTTCCTGAAACTTTGTTCTTCTATGTTGAAGCATTCATTTCCAGTAACAGTTTGAATTTTTAGGTTTCATTCTGTTTTCTCCTATATTGATAGATGTATTTGGAACTCTAAATCCAACACGGTTTGTGCTAGCTTCTTGAAACTTGACACAATAAAGTAGTTTCACGTTCTGTCTCTATGTTTTGTTTCCTCTTGATGTAGCCCTTAGCAGTGACTGGGAGAAACACTTTCATGGAAACGGGTTGCCAAGCGTCCAAAAATTACGAATCTCCAGAAATCTCAGCAAATATTTTTTCACCCAAACTGGATGATACTTTCAGGTAATGATCAGTACATTAAGCTGACTTGGTTCCCGAAATTTCATTCTTCTATGTTGAAGCGTTTGTTTCCAGTAACAGTTTGAATTTTTAGGTTTCACTCTGTTTTCTCCTATATTGATAGATGTATTTGGAACTCTAAATCCAACACGGTTTGTGCTAGCTTCTTGAAACTTGACAGAATAATGTAGTTTCACGTTCTCTCTCTATGTTTTGTTTCCTCTTGATGTAGCCCTAAGCAGTGACTGGCGAGAAACACTTCCATATAAAGGGGTTGCCAAGCGTCCAAAAATTATGAATCTCCAGAAATCTCAGCAAATATTTTTTCACCCAAACTGGATGATACTTTCAGGTAATGATCAGTACACTAAGGCGACTTGGTTCCCGCAACTTCGTCCTTCTATGTTGAAGCGTTCATTTTCAGTAACAGTTTGAATTTTTAGGTTTCACTCTATTTTCTCCTATATTGATAGATGTATTTGGAACTCTAAATCCAACAAGGTTTGTGCTAGCTTCTTGAAACTTGACGCAATAAAGTAGTTTCACGTTCTGTCTCTATGTTTTGTTTCCTCTTGATGTAGCCCTTAGCAGTGACTGGCGAGAAACACTTTCATAAAAACGGGTTGCCAAGCGTCCAAAAATTACGAATCTCCAGAAATCTCAGCAAATATTTTTTCACCCAAACTGGATGAAACTTTCAGGTAATGATCAGAACACTAAGCCCACTTGGTTCACCAAATTTCGTTCTTCTATGTTGAAGCATTCGTTTCCAGTAACAGTTTGAATTTTTAGGTTTCACTCTGTTTTCTCCTATATTGATAGATGTATTTGGAACTCTAAATACAACACGGTTTGTGCTACCTTCTTGAAACTTGACACAATAAAGTAGTTTCAGGTTCTATCTCTATGTTTTGTTTCCTTTTGATGTAGCCCTAAGCAGTGACTGGCGAGAAACACTTTCATGGAAAGGGGTTGCCAAGCATCCAAAAATTACGAATCTCCAGAAATCTAAGCAAATATTTTTTCACCCAAACTGGATGATACTTTCACATAATGATCAGCACACTAAGCTGACTTGGTTCCCCAAATTTCATTCTTCTATGTTGAAGCGTTCGTTTCCAGTAACAGTTTGAATTTTTCGGTTTCACTCTGTTTTCTCCTATATTGATAGATGTATTTGGATCTCTAAATCCAACGCGGTTTGTGCTAGCTTCTTGAAACTTGACACAATAATGTAGTTTCACGTTCTATCTCTATGTTTTGTTTCCTCTTGATGTAGCCCTAAGCAGTGACTGGCGAGAAACACTTCCATATAAAGGGGTTGCCAAGCGTCCAAAAATTACGAATCTCCAGAAATCTCAGCAAATATTTTTTCACCCAAACTTGAAGATCCTTTCAGGTAATGATCAGTACACTAAGCCCACTTGGTTCACCAAATTTCGTTCTTCTATGTTGAAGCGTTCGTTTCCAGTAACAGTTTGAATTTTTCGGTTTCACTCTGTTTTCTCCTATATTGATAGATGTATTTGGAACTCTAAATCCAACACGGTTTGTGCTAGCTTCTTGAAACTTGACACAATAATGTAGTTTCACGTTCTATCTCTATGTTTTGTTTCCTCTTGATGTAGCCCTAAGCAGTGACTGGCGAGAAACATTTCCATATAAAGGGGTTGCCAAGCGTCCAAAAATTATGAATCTCCAGAAATCTCAGCAAATATTTTTTCACCCAAACTGGATGATACTTTCGGGTAATGATCAGTACACTAAGCTGACTTGGTTCCCCAAATTTCATTCTTCTATGTTGAAGCGTTCGTTTCCAGTAACAGTTTGAATTTTTAGGTTTCACTCTGTTTTCTCCTATATTGATAGATGTATTTGGAACTCTAAATCCAACACGGTTTGTGCTAGCTTCTTGAAACTTGACACAATAATGTAGTTTCACGTTCTATCTCTATGTTTTGTTTCCTCTTGATGTAGCCCTAAGCACTGACTGGCGAGAAACACTTCCATATAAAGGGGTTGCCAAGCGTCCAAAAATTATGAATCTCCAGAAATCTCAGCAAATATTTTTTCACCCAAACTTGATGATAGTTTCAGGTAATGATCAGTACACTAAGGCGACTTGGTTCCCGAAACTTCGTTCTTCTATGTTGAAGCGTTCATTTCCAGTAACAGTTTGAATTTTTAGGTTTCATTCTGTTTTCTCCTATATTGATAGATGTATTTGGAACTCTAAATCCTACACGGTTTGTGCTAGCTTCTTGAAACTTGACACAATAAAGTAGTTTCACGTTCTGTCTCTATGTTTTGTTTCCTCTTGATGTAGCCCTTAGCAGTGACTGGGAGAAACACTTTCATGGAAACGGGTTGCCAAGCGTCCAAAAATTACGAATCTCCAGAAATCTCAGCAAATATTTTTTCACCCAAACTGGATGATACTTTCAGGTAATGATCAGT
Source organism: Spermophilus citellus (assembly GCF_964194105.1). Classification (NCBI taxonomy): domain Eukaryota; kingdom Metazoa; phylum Chordata; class Mammalia; order Rodentia; family Sciuridae; genus Spermophilus; species Spermophilus citellus. The sequence continues at coordinate 31,601,710 of NC_138186.1, forward strand.
ACACTAAGCTGACTTGGTTCCCCAAATTTCATTCTTCTATGTTGAAGCATTCATTTCCAGTAACAGTTTGAATTTTTAGGTTTCCACTCTGTTTTCTCCTATATTGATAGATGTATTTGAAACTCTAAATCCAACACGGTTTGTGCTAGCTTCTTGAAACTTGACAGAATAATGTAGTTTCACGTTCTCTCTCTATGTTTTGTTTCCTCTTGATGTAGCCCTAAGCAGTGACTGGCGAGAAACACTTCCATATAAAGGGGTTGCCAAGCGTCCAAAAATTACGAATCTCCAGAAATCTCAGCAAATATTTTTTCACCCAAACTGGATGATACTTTCAGGTAAGGATCAGTACACTAAGGCGACTTGGTTCCCGCAACTTCGTCCTTCTATGTTGAAGCGTTCATTTTCAGTAACAGTTTGAATTTTTAGGTTTCACTCTATTTTCTCCTATATTGATAGATGTATTTGGAACTCTAAATCCAACACGGTTTGTGCTAGCTTCTTGAAACTTGACGCAATAAAGTAGTTTCACGTTCTGTCTCTATGTTTTGTTTCCTCTTGATGTAGCCCTTAGCAGTGACTGGCGAGAAACACTTTCATGGAAACGGGTTGACAAGCGTCCAAAAATTACGAATCTCCAGAAATCTCAGCAAATATTTTTTCACCCAAACTGGATGAAACTTTCAGGTAATGATCAGTACACTAAGCTGACTTGGTTCCCCAAATTTCATTCTTCTATGTTGAAGCGTTCGTTTCCAGTAACAGTTTGAATTTTTCGGTTTCACTCTGTTTTCTCCTATATTGATAGATGTATTTGGAACTCTAAATACAACACGGTTTGTGCTAGCTTCTTGAAACTTGACACAATAATGTAGTTTCACGTTCTATCTCTATGTTTTGTTTCCTCTTGATGTAGCCCTAAGCACTGACTGGCGAGAAACACTTCCATATAAAGGGGTTGCCAAGCGTCCAAAAATTACGAATCTCCAGAAATCTCAGCAAATATTTTTTCACCCAAACTGAATGATACTTTCAGGTAATGATCAGTACACTAAGGCGACTTGGTTCCCGCAACTTCGTCCTTCTATGTTGAAGCGTTCATTTCCAGTAACAGTTTGAATTTTTAGGTTTCATTCTGTTTTCTCCTATATTGATAGATGTATTTGGAACTCTAAATCCAACATGGTTTGTGCTAGCTTCTTGAAACTTGACACAATAAAGTAGTTTCACGTTCTGTCTCTATGTTTTGTTTCCTCTTGATGTAGCCCTTAGCAGTGACTGGGAGAAACACTTTCATTGAAACGGGTTGCCAAGCGTCCAAAAATTACGAATCTCCAGAAATCTCAGCAAATATTTTTTCACCCAAACTGGATGATACTTTCAGGTAATGATCAGTACACTAAGGCGACTTGGTTCCCGCAACTTCGTCCTTCTATGTTGAAGCGTTCATTTTCAGTAACAGTTTGAATTTTTAGGTTTCACTCTATTTTCTCCTATATTGATAGAGGTATTTGGAACTCTAAATCCAACACGGTTTGTGCTAGCTTCTTGAAACTTGACGCAATAAAGTAGTTTCACGTTCTGTCTCTATGTTTTGTTTCCTCTTGATGTAGCCCTTAGCAGTGACTGGCGAGAAACACTTTCATGGAAACGGGTTGCCAAGCGTCCAAAAATTACGAATCTCCAGAAATCTCAGCAAATATTTTTTCACCCAAACTGGATGAAACTTTCAGGTAATTATCAGAACACTAAGCCCACTTGGTTCACCAAATTTCGTTCTTCTATGTTGAAGCGTTCGTTTCCAGTAACAGTTTGAATTTTTAGGTTTCACTCGGTTTTCTCCTATATTGATAGATGTATTTGGATCTCTAAATCCAACGCGGTTTGTGCTAGCTTCTTGAAACTTGACACAATAATGTAGTTTCACGTTCTATCTCTATGTTTTGTTTCCTCTTGATGTAGCCCTAACCAGTGACTGGCGAGAAACACTTCCATATAAAGGGGTTGCCAAGCGTCCAAAAATTACGAATCTCCAGAAATCTCAGCAAATATTTTTTCACCCAAACTGGATGATACTTTCAGGTAATGATCAGTACACTAAGCCCACTTGGTTCACCAAATTTCGTTCTTCTATGTTGAAGCGTTCGTTTCCAGTAACAGTTTGAATTTTTCGGTTTCACTCTGATTTCTCCTATATTGATAGATGTATTTGGAACTCTAAATACAACACGGTTTGTGCTAGCTTCTTGAAACTTGACACAATAATGTAGTTTCACGTTCTATCTCTATGTTTTGTTTCCTCTTGATGTAGCCCTAAGCACTGACTGGACAGAAACACTTCCATATAAAGGGGTTGACAAGCGTCCAAAAATTACGAATCTCCAGAAATCTCAGCAAATATTTTTTCACCCAAACTTGATGATAGTTTCAGGTAATGATCAGTACACTAAGGCGACTTGGTTCCCGAAACTTCGTTCTTCTATGTTGAAGCGTTCGTTTCCAGTAACAGTTTGAATTTTTAGGTTTCACTCTGTTTTCTCCTATATTGATAGATGTATTTGGAACTCTAAATCCAACACGGTTTGTGCTAGCTTCTTGAAACTTGACAGAATAATGTAGTTTCACGTTCTCTCTCTATGTTTTGTTTCCTCTTGATGTAGCCCTAAGCAGTGACTGGCGAGAAACACTTCCATATAAAGGGGTTGCCAAGCGTCCAAAAATTACGAATCTCCAGAAATCTCAGCAAATATTTTTTCACCCAAACTGGATGATACTTTCAGGTAAGGATCAGTACACTAAGGCGACTTGGTTCCCGCAACTTCGTCCTTCTATGTTGAAGCGTTCATTTTCAGTAACAGTTTGAATTTTTAGGTTTCACTCTATTTTCTCCTATATTGATAGATGTATTTGGAACTCTAAATCCAACACGGTTTGTGCTAGCTTCTTGAAACTTGACGCAATAAAGTAGTTTCACGTTCTGTCTCTATGTTTTGTTTCCTCTTGATGTAGCCCTTAGCAGTGACTGGCGAGAAACACTTTCATGGAAACGGGTTGACAAGCGTCCAAAAATTACGAATCTCCAGAAATCTCAGCAAATATTTTTTCACCCAAACTGGATGAAACTTTCAGGTAATGATCAGAACACTAAGCCCACTTGGTTCACCAAATTTTGTTCTTCTATGTTGAAGCGTTCATTTCCAGTAACAGTTTGAATTTTTCGGTTTCACTCTGTTTTCTCCTATATTGATAGATGTATTTGGAACTCTAAATACAACACGGTTTGTGCTAGCTTCTTGAAACTTGACACAATAATGTAGTTTCACGTTCTATCTCTATGTTTTGTTTCCTCTTGATGTAGCCCTAAGCAGTGACTGGCGAGAAACACTTCCATATAAAGGGGTTGCCAAGCGTCCAAAAATTACGAATCTCCAGAAATCTCAGCAAATATTTTTTCACCCAAACTTGATGATAGTTTCAGGTAATGATCAGTACACTAAGGCGACTTGGTTCCCGCAACTTCGTCCTTCTATGTTGAAGCGTTCATTTCCAGTAACAGTTTGAATTTTTAGGTTTCATTCTGTTTTCTCCTATATTGATAGATGTATTTGGAACTCTAAATCCAACACGGTTTGTGCTAGCTTCTTGAAACTTGACACAATAAAGTAGTTTCACGTTCTGTCTCTATGTTTTGTTTCCTCTTGATGTAGCCCTTAGCAGTGACTGGGAGAAACACTTTCATTGAAACGGGTTGCCAAGCGTCCAAAAATTACGAATCTCCAGAAATCTCAGCAAATATTTTTTCACCCAAACTGGATGATACTTTCAGGTAATGATCAGTACACTAAGGCGACTTGGTTCCCGCAACTTCGTCCTTCTATGTTGAAGCGTTCATTTTCAGTAACAGTTTGAATTTTTAGGTTTCACTCTATTTTCTCCTATATTGATAGAGGTATTTGGAACTCTAAATCCAACACGGTTTGTGCTAGCTTCTTGAAACTTGACGCAATAAAGTAGTTTCACGTTCTGTCTCTATGTTTTGTTTCCTCTTGATGTAGCCCTTAGCAGTGACTGGCGAGAAACACTTTCATGGAAACGGGTTGCCAAGCGTCCAAAAATTACGAATCTCCAGAAATCTCAGCAAATATTTTTTCACCCAAACTGGATGAAACTTTCAGGTAATTATCAGAACACTAAGCCCACTTGGTTCACCAAATTTCGTTCTTCTATGTTGAAGCGTTCGTTTCCAGTAACAGTTTGAATTTTTAGGTTTCACTCGGTTTTCTCCTATATTGATAGATGTATTTGGATCTCTAAATCCAACGCGGTTTGTGCTAGCTTCTTGAAACTTGACACAATAATGTAGTTTCACGTTCTATCTCTATGTTTTGTTTCCTCTTGATGTAGCCCTAACCAGTGACTGGCGAGAAACACTTCCATATAAAGGGGTTGCCAAGCGTCCAAAAATTACGAATCTCCAGAAATCTCAGCAAATATTTTTTCACCCAAACTGGATGATACTTTCAGGTAATGATCAGTACACTAAGCCCACTTGGTTCACCAAATTTCGTTCTTCTATGTTGAAGCGTTCGTTTCCAGTAACAGTTTGAATTTTTCGGTTTCACTCTGATTTCTCCTATATTGATAGATGTATTTGGAACTCTAAATACAACACGGTTTGTGCTAGCTTCTTGAAACTTGACACAATAATGTAGTTTCACGTTCTATCTCTATGTTTTGTTTCCTCTTGATGTAGCCCTAAGCACTGACTGGAGAGAAACACTTCCATATAAAGGGGTTGACAAGCGTCCAAAAATTACGAATCTCCAGAAATCTCAGCAAATATTTTTTCACCCAAACTTGATGATAGTTTCAGGTAATGATCAGTACACTAAGGCGACTTGGTTCCCGAAACTTCGTTCTTCTATGTTGAAGCGTTCGTTTCCAGTAACAGTTTGAATTTTTAGGTTTCACTCTGTTTTCTCCTATATTGATAGATGTATTTGGAACTCTAAATCCAACACGGTTTGTGCTAGCTTCTTGAAACTTGACAGAATAATGTAGTTTCACGTTCTCTCTCTATGTTTTGTTTCCTCTTGATGTAGCCCTAAGCAGTGACTGGCGAGAAACACTTCCATATAAAGGGGTTGCCAAGCGTCCAAAAATTATGAATCTCCAGAAATCTCAGCAAATATTTTTTCACCCAAACTGGATGATACTTTCAGGTAATGATCAGTAAACTAAGGCGACTTGGTTCCCGCAACTTCGTCCTTCTATGTTGAAGCATTCATTTTCAGTAACAGTTTGAATTTTTAGGTTTCACTCTATTTTCTCCTATATTGATAGATGTATTTGGAACTCTAAATCCAACAAGGTTTGTGCTAGCTTCTTGAAACTTGACGCAATAAAGTAGTTTCACGTTCTGTCTCTATGTTTTGTTTCCTCTTGATGTAGCCCTTAGCAGTGACTGGCGAGAAACACTTTCATAAAAACGGGTTGCCAAGCGTCCAAAAATTACGAATCTCCAGAAATCTCAGCAAATATTTTTTCACCCAAACTGGATGAAACTTTCAGGTAATGATCAGAACACTAAGCCCACTTGGTTCACCAAATTTCGTTCTTCTATGTTGAAGCATTCGTTTCCAGTAACAGTTTGAATTTTTAGGTTTCACTCTGTTTTCTCCTATATTGATAGATGTATTTGGAACTCTAAATACAACACGGTTTGTGCTACCTTCTTGAAACTTGACACAATAAAGTAGTTTCAGGTTCTATCTCTATGTTTTGTTTCCTTTTGATGTAGCCCTAAGCAGTGACTGGCGAGAAACACTTTCATGGAAAGGGGTTGCCAAGCATCCAAAAATTACGAATCTCCAGAAATCTCAGCAAATATTTTTTCACCCAAACTGGATGAAACTTTCAGGTAATGATCAGAACACTAAGCTGACTTGGTTCCCCAAATTTCATTCTTCTATGTTGAAGCGTTCGTTTCCAGTAACAGTTTGAATTTTTCGGTTTCACTCTGTTTTCTCCTATATTGATAGATGTATTTGGATCTCTAAATCCAACGCGGTTTGTGCTAGCTTCTTGAAACTTGACACAATAATGTAGTTTCACGTTCTATCTCTATGTTTTGTTTCCTCTTGATGTAGCCCTAAGCAGTGACTGGCGAGAAACACTTCCATATAAAGGGGTTGCCAAGCGTCCAAAAATTACGAATCTCCAGAAATCTCAGCAAATATTTTTTCACCCAAACTTGAAGATCCTTTCAGGTAATGATCAGTACACTAAGCCCACTTGGTTCACCAAATTTCGTTCTTCTATGTTGAAGCGTTCGTTTCCAGTAACAGTTTGAATTTTTCGGTTTCACTCTGTTTTCTCCTATATTGATAGATGTATTTGGAACTCTAAATCCAACACGGTTTGTGCTAGCTTCTTGAAACTTGACACAATAATGTAGTTTCACGTTCTATCTCTATGTTTTGTTTCCTCTTGATGTAGCCCTAAGCAGTGACTGGCGAGAAACATTTCCATATAAAGGGGTTGCCAAGCGTCCAAAAATTATGAATCTCCAGAAATCTCAGCAAATATTTTTTCACCCAAACTGGATGATACTTTCGGGTAATGATCAGTACACTAAGCTGACTTGGTTCCCCAAATTTCATTCTTCTATGTTGAAGCGTTCGTTTCCAGTAACAGTTTGAATTTTTAGGTTTCACTCTGTTTTCTCCTATATTGATAGATGTATTTGGAACTCTAAATCCAACACGGTTTGTGCTAGCTTCTTGAAACTTGACACAATAATGTAGTTTCACGTTCTATCTCTATGTTTTGTTTCCTCTTGATGTAGCCCTAAGCAGTGACTGGCGAGAAACACTTCCATATAAAGGGGTTGCCAAGCGTCCAAAAATTACGAATCTCCAGAAATCTCAGCAAATATTTTTTCACCCAAACTTGATGATAGTTTCAGGTAATGATCAGTACACTAAGGCGACTTGGTTCCCGAAACTTCGTTCTTCTATGTTGAAGCGTTCATTTCCAGTAACAGTTTGAATTTTTAGGTTTCATTCTGTTTTCTCCTATATTGATAGATGTATTTGGAACTCTAAATCCTACACGGTTTGTGCTAGCTTCTTGAAACTTGACACAATAAAGTAGTTTCACGTTCTGTCTCTATGTTTTGTTTCCTCTTGATGTAGCCCTTAGCAGTGACTGGGAGAAACACTTTCATGGAAACGGGTTGCCAAGCGTCCAAAAATTACGAATCTCCAGAAATCTCAGCAAATATTTTTTCACCCAAACTGGATGATACTTTCAGGTAATGATCAGTACACTAAGCTGACTTGGTTCCCCAAATTTCATTCTTCTATGTTGAAGCGTTCATTTCCAGTAACAGTTTGAATTTTTAGGTTTCACTCTGTTTTCTCCTATATTGATAGATGTATTTGGAACTCTAAATCCAACACGGTTTGTGCTAGCTTCTTGAAACTTGACAGAATAATGTAGTTTCACGTTCTCTCTCTATGTTTTGTTTCCTCTTGATGTAGCCCTAAGCAGTGACTGGCGAGAAACATTTCCATATAAAGGGGTTGCCAAGCGTCCAAAAATTACGAAACTCCAGAAATCTCAGCAAATATGTTTTCACCCAAACTGGATGATACTTTCAGGTAAGGATCAGTACACTAAGGCGACTTGGTTCCCGCAACTTCGTCCTTCTATGTTGAAGCGTTCATTTTCAGTAACAGTTTGAATTTTTAGGTTTCACTCTATTTTCTCCTATATTGATAGATGTATTTGGAACTCTAAATCCAACACGGTTTGTGCTAGCTTCTTGAAACTTGACGCAATAAAGTAGTTTCACGTTCTGTCTCTATGTTTTGTTTCCTCTTGATGTAGCCCTTAGCAGTGACTGGCGAGAAACACTTTCATGGAAACGGGTTGACAAGCGTCCAAAAATTACGAATCTCCAGAAATCTCAGCAAATATTTTTTCACCCAAACTGGATGAAACTTTCAGGTAATGATCAGAACACTAAGCCCACTTGGTTCACCAAATTTCGTTCTTCTATGTTGAAGCGTTCATTTCCAGTAACAGTTTGAATTTTTCGGTTTCACTCTGTTTTCTCCTATATTGATAGATGTATTTGGAACTCTAAATACAACACGGTTTGTGCTAGCTTCTTGAAACTTGACACAATAATGTAGTTTCACGTTCTATCTCTATGTTTTGTTTCCTCTTGATGTAGCCCTAAGCACTGACTGGCGTGAAACACTTCCATATAAAGGGGTTGCCAAGCGTCCAAAAATTACGAATCTCCAGAAATCTCAGCAAATATTTTTTCACCCAAACTGGATGATACTTTCAGGTAATGATCAGTACACTAAGGCGACTTGGTTCCCGCAACTTCGTCCTTCTATGTTGAAGCGTTCATTTCCAGTAACAGTTTGAATTTTTAGGTTTCATTCTGTTTTCTCCTATATTGATAGATGTATTTGGAACTCTAAATCCAACACGGTTTGTGCTAGCTTCTTGAAACTTGACACAATAAAGTAGTTTCACGTTCTGTCTCTATGTTTTGTTTCCTCTTGATGTAGCCCTTAGCAGTGACTGGGAGAAACACTTTCATTGAAACGGGTTGCCAAGCGTCCAAAAATTACGAATCTCCAGAAATCTCAGCAAATATTTTTTCACCCAAACTGGATGATACTTTCAGGTAATGATCAGTACACTAAGGCGACTTGGTTCCCGAAACTTCGTCCTTCTATGTTGAAGCGTTCATTTTCAGTAACAGTTTGAATTTTTAGGTTTCACTCTATTTTCTCCTATATTGATAGAGGTATTTGGAACTCTAAATCCAACACGGTTTGTGCTAGCTTCTTGAAACTTGACGCAATAAAGTAGTTTCACGTTCTGTCTCTATGTTTTGTTTCCTCTTGATGTAGCCCTTAGCAGTGACTGGCGAGAAACACTTTCATGGAAACGGGTTGCCAAGCGTCCAAAAATTACGAATCTCCAGAAATCTCAGCAAATATTTTTTCACCCAAACTGGATGAAACTTTCAGGTAATTATCAGAACACTAAGCCCACTTGGTTCACCAAATTTCGTTCTTCTATGTTGAAGCGTTCGTTTCCAGTAACAGTTTGAATTTTTCGGTTTCACTCTGATTTCTCCTATATTGATAGATGTATTTGGAACTCTAAATACAACACGGTTTGTGCTAGCTTCTTGAAACTTGACACAATAATGTAGTTTCACGTTCTATCTCTATGTTTTGTTTCCTCTTGATGTAGCCCTAAGCACTGACTGGAGAGAAACACTTCCATATAAAGGGGTTGACAAGCGTCCAAAAATTACGAATCTCCAGAAATCTCAGCAAATATTTTTTCACCCAAACTTGATGATAGTTTCAGGTAATGATCAGTACACTAAGGCGACTTGGTTCCCGAAACTTCGTTCTTCTATGTTGAAGCGTTCGTTTCCAGTAACAGTTTGAATTTTTAGGTTTCACTCTGTTTTCTCCTATATTGATAGATGTATTTGGAACTCTAAATCCAACACGGTTTGTGCTAGCTTCTTGAAACTTGACAGAATAATGTAGTTTCACGTTCTCTCTCTATGTTTTGTTTCCTCTTGATGTAGCCCTAAGCAGTGACTGGCGAGAAACACTTCCATATAAAGGGGTTGCCAAGCGTCCAAAAATTACGAATCTCCAGAAATCTCAGCAAATATTTTTTCACCCAAACTTGATGATCCTTTCAGGTAATGATCAGTACACTAAGCCCACTTGGTTCACCAAATTTCGTTCTTCTATGTTGAAGCGTTCGTTTCCAGTAACAGTTTGAATTTTTCGGTTTCACTCTGTTTTCTCCTATATTGATAGATGTATTTGGAACTCTAAATCCAACACGGTTTGTGCTAGCTTCTTGAAACTTGACACAATAAAGTAGTTTCACGTTCTGTCTCTATGTTTTGTTTCCTCTTGATGTAGCCCTAAGCACTGACTGGAGAGAAACACTTCCATATAAAGGGGTTGCCAAGCGTCCAAAAATTACGAATCTCCAGAAATCTCAGCAAATATTTTTTCACCCAAACTGGATGATACTTTCAGTAATGATCAGTACACTAAGGCGACTTGGTTCCCGAAACTTCGTTCTTCTATGTTGAAGCGTTCGTTTCCAGTAACAGTTTGAATTTTTAGGTTTCACTCTGTTTTCTCCTATATTGATAGATGTATTTGGAACTCTAAATACAACACGGTTTGTGCTAGCTTCTTTAAACTTGACACAATTATGTAGTTTCATCTTCTATCTCTACGTTTTGTTTCCTCTTGATGTACCCCTAAGCAGTGACGGGCTATAAACACTTTCATGGAAAGGGGCTGCCAAGCTTCCAAAAATTACGTATCTCCAGAAATCTCAGCAAATATTTTTTCACCCAAACTTGATGATAGTTTCAGGTAATGATCAGTACACTAAGGCGACTTGGTTCCCGAAACTTCGTTCTTCTATGTTGAAGCGTTCATTTCCAGTAACAGTTTGAATTATTAGGTTTCATTCCGTTTTCTCCTATATTGATAGATGTATTTGGAACTCTAAATCCAACACGGTTTGTGCTAGCTTCTTGAAACTTGACGCAATAAAGTAGTTTCACGTTCTGTCTCTATGTTTTGTTTCCTCTTGATGTAGCCCTTAGCAGTGACTGGCGAGAAACACTTCCATATAAAGGGGTTGCCAAGCGTCCAAAAATTACGAATCTCCAGAAATCTCAGCAAATATTTTTTCACCCAAACTGGATGATACTTTCAGGTAATGATCAGTACTCTAAGCTGACTTGGTTCCCCAAATTTCATTCTTCTATGTTGAAGCGTTCGTTTCCAGTAACAGTTTGAATTTTTAGGTTTCACTCTGTTTTCTCCTATATTGATAGATGTATTTGGAACTCTAAATCCAACACGGTTTGTGCTAGCTTCTTGAAACTTGACACAATAAAGTAGTTTCACGTTCTATCTCTATGCTTTGTTTCCTCTTGATGTAGCCCTAAGCAGTGACTGGCGAGAAACACTTTCATGGAAAGGGGTTGCCAAGCATCCAAAAATTACGAATCTCCAGAAATCTCAGCAAATATTTTTTCACCCAAACTTGATGATATTTTCAGGTAATGATCAGTACACTAAGGCGACTTGGTTCCCGAAACTTCGTTCTTCTATGTTGAAGCGTTCATTTCCAGTAACAGTTTGAATTTTTAGGTTTCATTCTGTTTTCTCCTATATTGATAGATGTATTTGGAACTCTAAATCCAACACGGTTTGTGCTAGCTTCTTGAAACTTGACACAATAAAGTAGTTTCATATTCTGTCTCTATATTTTGTTTCCTCTTGATGTAGACCTTAGCAGTGACTGGGAGAAACACTTTCATGGAAACGGGTTGCCAAGCGTCCAAAAATTACGAATCTCCAGAAATCTCAGCAAATATTTTTTCACCCAAACTGGATGATACTTTCAGGTAATGATCAGTACACTAAGCTGACTTGGTTCCCCAAATTTCATTCTTCTATGTTGAAGCGTTCGTTTCCAGTAACAGTTTGAATTTTTAGGTTTCACTCTGTTTTCTCCAATATAGATAGATGTATTTGGAACTCTAAATCCAACACGGTTTGTGCTAGCTTCTTGAAACTTGACACAATAATGTAGTTTCACGTTCTCTCTCTATGTTTTGTTTCCTCTTGATGTAGCCCTAAGCAGTGACTGGCGAGAAACACTTCCATATAAAGGGGTTGCCAAGCGTCCAAAAATTACGAATCTCCAGAAATCTCAGCAAATATTTTTTCACCCAAACTGGATGATACTTTCAGGTAATGATCAGTACACTAAGGCGACTTGGTTCCCGCAACTTCGTCCTTCTATGTTGAAGCGTTCATTTTCAGTAACAGTTTGAATTTTTAGGTTTCACTCTATTTTCTCCTATATTGATAGATGTATTTGGAACTCTAAATCCAACACGGTTTGTGCTAGCTTCTTGAAACTTGACGCAATAAAGTAGTTTCACGTTCTGTCTCTATGTTTTGTTTCCTCTTGATGTAGCCCTTAGCAGTGACTGGCGAGAAACACTTTCATGGAAACGGGTTGCCAAGCGTCCAAAAATTATGAATCTCCAGAAATCTCAGCAAATATTTTTTCACCCAAACTGGATGAAACTTTCAGGTAATGATCAGAACACTAAGCCCACTTGGTTCACCAAATTTCGTTCTTCTATGTTGAAGCGTTCGTTTCCAGTAACAGTTTGAATTTTTAGGTTTCACTCTGTTTTCTCCTATATTGATAGATGTATTTGGAACTCTAAATATAACACGGTTTGTGCTACCTTCTTGAAACTTGACACAATAAAGTAGTTTCAGGTTCTATCTCTATGTTTTGTTTCCTTTTGATGTAGCCCTAAGCAGTGACTGGCGAGAAACACTTTCATGGAAAGGGGTTGCCAAGCATCCAAAAATTACGAATCTCCAGAAATCTCAGCAAATATTTTTTCACCCAAACTGGATGATACTTTCACATAATGATCAGCACACTAAGCTGACTTGGTTCCCCAAATTTCATTCTTCTATGTTGAAGCGTTCGTTTCCAGTAACAGTTTGAATTTTTAGGTTTCACTCTGTTTTCTCCTATATTGATAGATGTGTTTGGATCTCTAAATCCAACACGGTTTGTGCTAGCTTCTTGAAACTTGACACAATAATGTAGTTTCACGTTCTATCTCTATGTTTTGTTTCCTCTTGATGTAGCCCTAAGCAGTGACTGGCGAGAAACACTTCCATATAAAGGGGTTGCCAAGCGTCCAAAAATTACGAATCTCCTGAAATCTCAGCAAATATTTTTTCACCCAAACTGGATGATCCTTTCAGGTAATGATCAGTACACTAAGCCCACTTGGATCACCAAATTTCGTTCTTCTATGTTGAAGCGTTCGTTTCCAGTAACAGTTTGAATTTTTAGGTTTCACTCTGTTTTCTCCTATATTGATAGATGTATTTGGAACTCTAAATACAACACGGTTTGTGCTAGCTTCTTGAAACTTGACACAATAATGTAGTTTCACGTTCTATCTCTATGTTTTGTTTCCTCTTGATGTAGCCCTAAGCACTGACTGGCGAGAAACACTTCCATATAAAGGGGTTGCCAAGCGTCCAAAAATTACGAATCTCCAGAAATCTCAGCAAATATTTTTTCACCCAAACTGGATGATACTTTCAGGTAATGATCAGTACACTAAGGCGACTTGGTTCCCGCAACTTCGTCCTTCTATGTTGAAGCGTTCATTTCCAGAAAGAGTTTGAATTTTTAGGTTTCATTCTGTTTTCTCCTATATTGATAGATGTATTTGGAACTCTAAATCCAACACGGTTTGTGCTAGCTTCTTGAAACTTGACACAATAAAGTAGTTTCACGTTCTGTCTCTATGTTTTGTTTCCTCTTGATGTAGCCCTTAGCAGTGACTGGGAGAATCACTTTCATTGAAACGGGTTGCCAAGCGTCCAAAAATTACGAATCTCCAGAAATCTCAGCAAATATTTTTTCACCCAAACTGGATGATACTTTCAGGTAATGATCAGTACACTAAGCTGACTTGGTTCCCCAAATTTCATTCTTCTATGTTGAAGCGTTCGTTTCCAGTAACAGTTTGAATTTTTAGGTTTCACTCTGTTTTCTCCTATATTGATAGATGTATTTGGAACTCTAAATCCAACACGGTTTGTGCTAGCTTCTTGAAACTTGACACAATAAAGTAGTTTCACGTTCTGTCTCTATGTTTTGTTTCCTCTTGATGTAGCCCTTAGCAGTGACTGGGAGAAACACTTTCATGGAAACGGGTTGCCAAGCGTCCAAAAATTACGAATCTCCAGAAATCTCAGCAAATATTTTTTCACCCAAACTGGATGATACTTTCAGGTAATGATCAGTACACTAAGCTGACTTGGTTCCCCAAATTTCATTCTTCTATGTTGAAGCGTTCATTTCCAGTAACAGTTTGAATTTTTAGGTTTCATTCTGTTTTCTCCTATATTGATAGATGTATTTGGAACTCTAAATCCAACACGGTTTGTGCTAGCTTCTTGAAACTTGACAGAATAATGTAGTTTCACGTTCTATCTCTATGTTTTGTTTCCTCTTGATGTAGCCCTAAGCACTGACTGGAGAGAAACACTTCCTTATAAAGGGGTTGACAAGCGTCCAAAAATTACGAATCTCCAGAAATCTCAGCAAATATTTTTTCACCCAAACTTGATGATAGTTTCAGGTAATGATCAGTACACTAAGGCGACTTGGTTCCCGAAACTTCGTTCTTCTATGTTGAAGCGTTCGTTTCCAGTAACAGTTTGAATTTTTAGGTTTCACTCTGTTTTCTCCTATATTGATAGATGTATTTGGAACTCTAAATCCAACACGGTTTGTGCTAGCTTCTTGAAACTTGACGCAATAAAGTAGTTTCACGTTCTGTCTCTATGTTTTGTTTCCTCTTGATGTAGCCCTTAGCAGTGACTGGCGAGAAACACTTTCATGGAAACGGGTTGCCAAGCGTCCAAAAATTACGAATCTCCAGAAATCTCAGCAAATATTTTTTCACCCAAACTGGATGAAACTTTCAGGTAATGATCAGAACACTAAGCCCACTTGGTTCACCAAATTTCGTTCTTCTATGTTGAAGCGTTCGTTTCCAGTAACAGTTTGAATTTTTAGGTTCACTCTGCTTTCTCCTATATTGATAGATGTATTTGGATCTCTAAATCCAAGGCGGTTTGTGCTAGCTTCTTGAAACGTGACACAATAATGTAGTTTCACGTTCTATCTCTATGTTTTGTTTCCTCTTGATGTAGCCCTAAGCAGTGACTGGCGAGAAACACTTCCATATAAAGGGGTTGCCAAGCGTCCAAAAATTACGAATCTCCAGAAATCTCAGCAAATATTTTTTCACCCAAACTTGATGATCCTTTCAGGTAATGATCAGTACACTAAGCCCACTTGGTTCACCAAATTTCGTTCTTCAATGTTGAAGCGTTCGTTTCCAGTAACAGTTTGAATTTTTCGGTTTCACTCTGTTTTCTCCTATATTGATAGATGTATTTGGAACTCTAAATACAACACGGTTTGTGCTAGCTTCTTTAAACTTGACACAATAATGTAGTTTCATCTTCTATCTCTACGTTTTGTTTCCTCTTGATGTACCCCTAAGCAGTGACGGGCGATAAACACTTTCATGGAAAGGGGCTGCCAAGCTTCCAAAAATTACGTATCTCCAGAAATCTCAGCAAATATTTTTTCACCCAAACTTGATGATAGTTTCAGGTAATGATCAGTACACTAAGGCGACTTGGTTCCCGAAACTTCGTTCTTCTATGTTGAAGCGTTCATTTCCAGTAACAGTTTGAATTATTAGGTTTCATTCCGTTTTCTCCTATATTGATAGATGTATTTGGAACTCTAAATCCAACACGGTTTGTGCTAGCTTCTTGAAACTTGACGCAATAAAATAGTTTCACGTTCTGTCTCTATGTTTTGTTTCCTCTTGATGTAGCCCTTAGCAGTGACTGGCGAGAAACACTTCCATATAAAGGGGTTGCCAAGCGTCCAAAAATTACGAATCTCCAGAAATCTCAGCAAATATTTTTTCACCCAAACTGGATGATACTTTCAGGTAATGATCAGTACTCTAAGCTGACTTGGTTCCCCAAATTTCATTCTTCTATGTTGAAGCGTTCGTTTCCACTAACAGTTTGAATTTTTAGGTTTCACTCTGTTTTCTCCTATATTGATAGATGTATTTGGAACTCTAAATCCAACACGGTTTGTGCTAGCTTCTTGAAACTTGACACAATAATGTAGTTTCACGTTCTATCTCTATGCTTTGTTTCCTCTTGATGTAGCCCTAAGCAGTGACTGGCGAGAAACACTTTCATGGAAAGGGGTTGCCAAGCATCCAAAAATTACGAATCTCCAGAAATCTCAGCAAATATTTTTTCACCCAAACTTGATGATAGTTTCAAGTAATGATCAGTACACTAAGGCGACTTGGTTCCCGAAACTTCGTTCTTCTATGTTGAAGCGTTCATTTCCAGTAACAGTTTGAATTATTAGGTTTCATTCTGTTTTCTCCTATATTGATAGATGTATTTGGAACTCTAAATCCAACACGGTTTGTGCTAGCTTCTTGAAACTTGACACAATAAAGTAGTTTCACGTTCTGTCTCTATGTTTTGTTTCCTCTTGATGTAGCCCTTAGCAGTGACTGGGAGAAACACTTTCATGGAAACGGGTTGCCAAGCGTCCAAAAATTAAGAATCTCCAGAAATCTCAGCAAATATTTTTTCACCCAAACTGGATGATACTTTCAGGTAATGATCAGTACACTAAGCTGACTTGGTTCCCCAAATTTCATTCTTCTATGTTGAAGCGTTCGTTTCCAGTAACAGTTTGAATTTTTAGGTTTCACTCTGTTTTCTCCTATATTGATAGATGTATTTGGAACTCTAAATCCAACACGGTTTGTGCTAGCTTCTTGAAACTTGACAGAATAATGTAGTTTCACGTTCTCTCTCTATGTTTTGTTTCCTCTTGATGTAGCCCTAAGCAGTGACTGGCGAGAAACACTTCCATATAAAGGGGTTGCCAAGCGTCCAAAAATTACGAATCTCCAGAAATCTCAGCAAATATTTTTTAACCCAAACTGGATGATACTTTCAGGTAATGATCAGTACACTAAGGCGACTTGGTTCCCGCAACTTCGTTCTTCTATGTTGAAGCGTTCATTTTCAGTAACAGTTTGAATTTTTAGGTTTCACTCTATTTTCTCCTATATTGATAGATGTATTTGGAACTCTAAATCCAACACGGTTTGTGCTAGCTTCTTGAAACTTGACGCAATAAAGTAGTTTCACGTTCTGTCTCTATGTTTTGTTTCCTCTTGATGTAGCCCTTAGCAGTGACTGGCGAGAAACACTTTCATGGAAACGGGTTGCCAAGCGTCCAAAAATTACGAATCTCCAGAAATCTCAGCAAATATTTTTTCACCCAAACTGGATGAAACTTTCAGGTAATGATCAGAACACTAAGCCCACTTGGTTCACCAAATTTCGTTCTTCTATGTTGAAGCGTTCGTTTCCAGTAACAGTTTGAATTTTTAGGTTTCACTCTGCTTTCTCCTATATTGATAGATGTATTTGGATCTCTAAATCCAACGCGGTTTGTGCTAGCTTCTTGAAACGTGACACAATAATGTAGTTTCACGTTCTATCTCTATGTTTTGTTTCCTCTTGATGTAGCCCTAAGCAGTGACTGGCGAGAAACACTTCCATATAAAGGGGTTGCCAAGCGTCCAAAAATTACGAATCTCCAGAAATCTCAGCAAATATTTTTTCACCCAAACTGGATGATACTTTCAGGTAAGGATCAGTACACTAAGGCGACTTGGTTCCCGAAACTTCGTTCTTCTATGTTGAAGCGTTCGTTTCCAGTAACAGTTTGAATTTTTATGTTTCACTCTGTTTTCTCCTATATTGATAGATGTATTTGGAACTCTAAATACAACACGGTTTGTGCTAGCTTCTTTAAACTTGACACAATTATATAGTTTCATCTTCTATCTCTACGTTTTGTTTCCTCTTGATGTACCCCTAAGCAGTGACGGGCTATAAACACTTTCATGGAAAGGGGCTGCCAAGCTTCCAAAAATTACGTATCTCCAGAAATCTCAGCAAATATTTTTTCACCCAAACTTGATGATAGTTTCAGGTAATGATCAGTACACTAAGGCGACTTGGTTCCCGAAACTTCGTTCTTCTATGTTGAAGCGTTCATTTCCAGTAACAGTTTGAATTATTAGGTTTCATTCCGTTTTCTCCTATATTGATAGATGTATTTGGAACTCTAAATCCAACACGGTTTGTGCTAGCTTCTTGAAACTTGACGCAATAAAGTAGTTTCACGTTCTGTCTCTATGTTTTGTTTCCTCTTGATGTAGCCCTTAGCAGTGACTGGCGAGAAACACTTCCATATAAAGGGGTTGCCAAGCGTCCAAAAATTACGAATCTCCAGAAATCTCAGCAAATATTTTTTCACCCAAACTGGATGATACTTTCAGGTAATGATCAGTACACTAAGGCGACTTGGTTCCCGAAACTTCGTTCTTCTATGTTGAAGCGTTCGTTTCCAGTAACAGTTTGAATTTTTAGGTTTCACTCTGTTTTCTCCTATATTGATAGATGTATTTGGAACTCTAAATACAACACGGTTTGTGCTAGCTTCTTTAAACTTGACACAATTATGTAGTTTCATCTTCTATCTCTACGTTTTGTTTCCTCTTGATGTACCCCTAAGCAGTGACGGGCTATAAACACTTTCATGGAAAGGGGCTGCCAAGCTTCCAAAAATTACGTATCTCCAGAAATCTCAGCAAATATTTTTTCACCCAAACTTGATGATAGTTTCAGGTAATGATCAGTACACTAAGGCGACTTGGTTCCCGAAACTTCGTTCTTCTATGTTGAAGCGTTCATTTCCAGTAACAGTTTGAATTATTAGGTTTCATTCCGTTTTCTCCTATATTGATAGATGTATTTGGAACTCTAAATCCAACACGGTTTGTGCTAGCTTCTTGAAACTTGACGCAATAAAGTAGTTTCACGTTCTGTCTCTATGTTTTGTTTCCTCTTGATGTAGCCCTTAGCAGTGACTGGCGAGAAACACTTCCATATAAAGGGGTTGCCAAGCGTCCAAAAATTACGAATCTCCAGAAATCTCAGCAAATATTTTTTCACCCAAACTGGATGATACTTTCAGGTAATGATCAGTACACTAAGCTGACTTGGTTCCCCAAATTTCATTCTTCTATGTTGAAGCGTTCGTTTCCAGTAACAGTTTGAATTTTTAGGTTTCACTCTGTTTTCTCCTATATTGATAGATGTATTTGGAACTCTAAATCCAACACGGTTTGTGCTAGCTTCTTGAAACTTGACACAATAATGTAGTTTCACGTTCTCTCTCTATGTTTTGTTTCCTCTTGATGTAGCCCTAAGCAGTGACTGGCGAGAAACACTTCCATATAAAGGGGTTGCCAAGCGTCCAAAAATTACGAATCTCCAGAAATCTCAGCAAATATTTTTTCACCCAAACTGGATGATACTTTCAGGTAATGATCAGTACACTAAGGCGACTTGGTTCCCGCAACTTCGTCCTTCTATGTTGAAGCGTTCATTTTCAGTAACAGTTTGAATTTTTAGGTTTCACTCTATTTTCTCCTATATTGATAGATGTATTTGGAACTCTAAATCCAACACGGTTTGTGCTAGCTTCTTGAAACTTGACGCAATAAAGTAGTTTCACGTTCTGTCTCTATGTTTTGTTTCCTCTTGATGTAGCCCTTAGCAGTGACTGGCGAGAAACACTTTCATGGAAACGGGTTGCCAAGCGTCCAAAAATTATGAATCTCCAGAAATCTCAGCAAATATTTTTTCACCCAAACTGGATGAAACTTTCAGGTAATGATCAGAACACTAAGCCCACTTGGTTCACCAAATTTCGTTCTTCTATGTTGAAGCGTTCGTTTCCAGTAACAGTTTGAATTTTTAGGTTTCACTCTGTTTTCTCCTATATTGATAGATGTATTTGGAACTCTAAATATAACACGGTTTGTGCTACCTTCTTGAAACTTGACACAATAAAGTAGTTTCAGGTTCTATCTCTATGTTTTGTTTCCTTTTGATGTAGCCCTAAGCAGTGACTGGCGAGAAACACTTTCATGGAAAGGGGTTGCCAAGCGTCCAAAAATTACGAATCTCCAGAAATCTCAGCAAATATTTTTTCACCCAAACTTGATGATCCTTTCAGGTAATGATCAGTACACTAAGCCCACTTGGATCACCAAATTTCGTTCTTCTATGTTGAAGCGTTCGTTTCCAGTAACAGTTTGAATTTTTAGGTTTCACTCTGTTTTCTCCTATATTGATAGATGTATTTGGAACTCTAAATACAACACGGTTTGTGCTAGCTTCTTGAAAGTTGACACAATAATGTAGTTTCACGTTCTATCTCTATGTTTTGTTTCCTCTTGATGTAGCCCTAAGCACTGACTGGCGAGAAACACTTCCATATAAAGGGGTTGCCAAGCGTCCAAAAATTACGAATCTCCAGAAATCTCAGCAAATATTTTTTCACCCAAACTGGATGATACTTTCAGGTAATGATCAGTACACTAAGGCGACTTGGTTCCCGCAACTTCGTCCTTCTATGTTGAAGCGTTCATTTCCAGTAACAGTTTGAATTTTTAGGTTTCATTCTGTTTTCTCCTATATTGATAGATGTATTTGGAACTCTAAATCCAACACGGTTTGTGCTAGCTTCTTGAAACTTGACACAATAAAGTAGTTTCACGTTCTGTCTCTATGTTTTGTTTCCTCTTGATGTAGCCCTTAGCAGTGACTGGGAGAATCACTTTCATTGAAACGGGTTGCCAAGCGTCCAAAAATTACGAATCTCCAGAAATCTCAGCAAATATTTTTTCACCCAAACTGGATGATACTTTCAGGTAATGATCAGTACACTAAGGCGACTTGGTTCCCGAAACTTCGTTCTTCTATGTTGAAGCGTTCATTTCCAGTAACAGTTTGAATTTTTAGGTTTCATTCTGTTTTCTCCTATATTGATAGATGTATTTGGAACTCTAAATCCAACACGGTTTGTGCTAGCTTCTTGAAACTTGACACAATAAAGTAGTTTCACGTTCTGTCTCTATGTTTTGTTTCCTCTTGATGTAGCCCTTAGCAGTGACTGGGAGATACACTTTCATGGAAACGGGTTGCCAAGCGTCCAAAAATTAAGAATCTCCAGAAAGCAAATATTTTTTCACCCAAACTGGATGATACTTTCAGGTAATGATCAGTACACTAAGCTGACTTGGTTCCCCAAATTTCATTCTTCTATGTTGAAGCGTTCGTTTCCAGTAACAGTTTGAATTTTTAGGTTTCACTCTGTTTTCTCCTATATTGATAGATGTATTTGGAACTCTAAATCCAACACGGTTTGTGCTAGCTTCTTGAAACTTGACAGAATAATGTAGTTTCACGTTCTCTCTCTATGTTTTGTTTCCTCTTGATGTAGCCCTAAGCAGTGACTGGCGAGAAACACTTCCATATAAAGGGGTTGCCAAGCGTCCAAAAATTACGAATCTCCAGAAATCTCAGCAAATATTTTTTCACCCAAACTGGATGATACTTTCAGGTAATGATCAGTACACTAAGGCAACTTGGTTCCCGCAACTTCGTCCTTCTATGTTGAAGCGTTCATTTCCAGTAACAGTTTGAATTTTTAGGTTTCACTCTATTTTCTCCTATATTGATAGATGTATTTGGAACTCTAAATCCAACACGGTTTGTGCTAGCTTCTTGAAACTTGACGCAATAAAGTAGTTTCACGTTCTGTCTCTATGTTTTGTTTCCTCTTGATGTAGCCCTTAGCAGTGACTGGCGAGAAACACTTTCATGGAAACGGGTTGACAAGCGTCCAAAAATTACGAATCTCCAGAAATCTCAGCAAATATTTTTTCACCCAAACTGGATGAAACTTTCAGGTAATGATCAGTACACTAAGCTGACTTGGTTCCCCAAATTTCATTCTTCTATATTGAAGCGTTCGTTTCCAGTAACAGTTTGAATTTTTCGGTTTCACTCTGTTTTCTCCTATATTGATAGATGTATTTGGAACTCTAAATACAACACGGTTTGTGCTAGCTTCTTGAAACTTGACACAATAATGTAGTTTCACGTTCTATCTCTATGTTTTGTTTCCTCTTGATGTAGCCCTAAGCACTGACTGGCGAGAAACACTTCCATATAAAGGGGTTGCCAAGCGTCCAAAAATTACGAATCTCCAGAAATCTCAGCAAATATTTTTTCACCCAAACTGGATGATACTTTCAGGTAATGATCAGTACACTAAGGCGACTTGGTTCCCGCAACTTCGTCCTTCTATGTTGAAGCGTTCATTTCCAGTAACAGTTTGAATTTTTAGGTTTCATTCTGTTTTCTCCTATATTGATAGATGTATTTGGAACTCTAAATCCAACATGGTTTGTGCTAGCTTCTTGAAACTTGACACAATAAAGTAGTTTCACGTTCTGTCTCTATGTTTTGTTTCCTCTTGATGTAGCCCTTAGCAGTGACTGGGAGAAACACTTTCATTGAAACGGGTTGCCAAGCGTCCAAAAATTACGAATCTCCAGAAATCTCAGCAAATATTTTTTCACCCAAACTGGATGATACTTTCAGGTAATGATCAGTACACTAAGGCGACTTGGTTCCCGCAACTTCGTCCTTCTATGTTGAAGCGTTCATTTTCAGTAACAGTTTGAATTTTTAGGTTTCACTCTATTTTCTCCTATATTGATAGAGGTATTTGGAACTCTAAATCCAACACGGTTTGTGCTAGCTTCTTGAAACTTGACGCAATAAAGTAGTTTCACGTTCTGTCTCTATGTTTTGTTTCCTCTTGATGTAGCCCTTAGCAGTGACTGGCGAGAAACACTTTCATGGAAACGGGTTGCCAAGCGTCCAAAAATTACGAATCTCCAGAAATCTCAGCAAATATTTTTTCACCCAAACTGGATGAAACTTTCAGGTAATTATCAGAACACTAAGCCCACTTGGTTCACCAAATTTCGTTCTTCTATGTTGAAGCGTTCGTTTCCAGTAACAGTTTGAATTTTTAGGTTTCACTCGGTTTTCTCCTATATTGATAGATGTATTTGGATCTCTAAATCCAACGCGGTTTGTGCTAGCTTCTTGAAACTTGACACAATAATGTAGTTTCACGTTCTATCTCTATGTTTTGTTTCCTCTTGATGTAGCCCTAACCAGTGACTGGCGAGAAACACTTCCATATAAAGGGGTTGCCAAGCGTCCAAAAATTACGAATCTCCAGAAATCTCAGCAAATATTTTTTCACCCAAACTGGATGATACTTTCAGGTAATGATCAGTACACTAAGCCCACTTGGTTCACCAAATTTCGTTCTTCTATGTTGAAGCGTTCGTTTCCAGTAACAGTTTGAATTTTTCGGTTTCACTCTGATTTCTCCTATATTGATAGATGTATTTGGAACTCTAAATACAACACGGTTTGTGCTAGCTTCTTGAAACTTGACACAATAATGTAGTTTCACGTTCTATCTCTATGTTTTGTTTCCTCTTGATGTAGCCCTAAGCACTGACTGGAGAGAAACACTTCCATATAAAGGGGTTGACAAGCGTCCAAAAATTACGAATCTCCAGAAAACTCAGCAAATATTTTTTCACCCAAACTTGATGATAGTTTCAGGTAATGATCAGTACACTAAGGCGACTTGGTTCCCGAAACTTCGTTCTTCTATGTTGAAGCGTTCGTTTCCAGTAACAGTTTGAATTTTTAGGTTTCACTCTGTTTTCTCCTATATTGATAGATGTATTTGGAACTCTAAATACAACACGGTTTGTGCTAGCTTCTTGAAACTTGACACAATAATGTAGTTTCACGTTCTATCTCTATGTTTTGTTTCCTCTTGATGTAGCCCTAAGCACTGACTGGAGAGAAACACTTCCATATAAAGGGGTTGACAAGCGTCCAAAAATTACGAATCTCCAGAAATCTCAGCAAATATTTTTTCACCCAAACTTGATGATAGTTTCAGGTAATGATCAGTACACTAAGGCGACTTGGTTCCCGAAACTTCGTTCTTCTATGTTGAAGCGTTCGTTTCCAGTAACAGTTTGAATTTTTAGGTTTCACTCTGTTTTCTCCTATATTGATAGATGTATTTGGAACTCTAAATCCAACACGGTTTGTGCTAGCTTCTTGAAACTTGACAGAATAATGTAGTTTCACGTTCTCTCTCTATGTTTTGTTTCCTCTTGATGTAGCCCTAAGCAGTGACTGGCGAGAAACACTTCCATATAAAGGGGTTGCCAAGCGTCCAAAAATTACGAATCTCCAGAAATCTCAGCAAATATTTTTTCACCCAAACTGGATGATACTTTCAGGTAAGGATCAGTACACTAAGGCGACTTGGTTCCCGCAACTTCGTCCTTCTATGTTGAAGCGTTCATTTTCAGTAACAGTTTGAATTTTTAGGTTTCACTCTATTTTCTCCTATATTGATAGATGTATTTGGAACTCTAAATCCAACACGGTTTGTGCTAGCTTCTTGAAACTTGACGCAATAAAGTAGTTTCACGTTCTGTCTCTATGTTTTGTTTCCTCTTGATGTAGCCCTTAGCAGTGACTGGCGAGAAACGCTTTCATGGAAACGGGTTGACAAGCGTCCAAAAATTACGAATCTCCAGAAATCTCAGCAAATATTTTTTCACCCAAACTGGATGAAACTTTCAGGTAATGATCAGAACACTAAGCCCACTTGGTTCACCAAATTTCGTTCTTCTATGTTGAAGCGTTCATTTCCAGTAACAGTTTGAATTTTTCGGTTTCACTCTGTTTTCTCCTATATTGATAGATGTATTTGGAACTCTAAATACAACACGGTTTGTGCTAGCTTCTTGAAACTTGACACAATAATGTAGTTTCACGTTCTATCTCTATGTTTTGTTTCCTCTTGATGTAGCCCTAAGCAGTGACTGGCGAGAAACACTTCCATATAAAGGGGTTGCCAAGCGTCCAAAAATTACGAATCTCCAGAAATCTCAGCAAATATTTTTTCACCCAAACTTGATGATAGTTTCAGGTAATGATCAGTACACTAAGGCGACTTGGTTCCCGCAACTTCGTCCTTCTATGTTGAAGCGTTCATTTCCAGTAACAGTTTGAATTTTTAGGTTTCATTCTGTTTTCTCCTATATTGATAGATGTATTTGGAACTCTAAATCCAACACGGTTTGTGCTAGCTTCTTGAAACTTGACACAATAAAGTAGTTTCACGTTCTGTCTCTATGTTTTGTTTCCTCTTGATGTAGCCCTTAGCAGTGACTGGGAGAAACACTTTCATTGAAACGGGTTGCCAAGCGTCCAAAAATTACGAATCTCCAGAAATCTCAGCAAATATTTTTTCACCCAAACTGGATGATACTTTCAGGTAATGATCAGTACACTAAGGTGACTTGGTTCCCGCAACTTCGTCCTTCTATGTTGAAGCGTTCATTTTCAGTAACAGTTTGAATTTTTAGGTTTCACTCTATTTTCTCCTATATTGATAGAGGTATTTGGAACTCTAAATCCAACACGGTTTGTGCTAGCTTCTTGAAACTTGACGCAATAAAGTAGTTTCACGTTCTGTCTCTATGTTTTGTTTCCTCTTGATGTAGCCCTTAGCAGTGACTGGCGAGAAACACTTTCATGGAAACGGGTTGCCAAGCGTCCAAAAATTACGAATCTCCAGAAATCTCAGCAAATATTTTTTCACCCAAACTGGATGAAACTTTCAGGTAATTATCAGAACACTAAGCCCACTTGGTTCACCAAATTTCGTTCTTCTATGTTGAAGCGTTCGTTTCCAGTAACAGTTTGAATTTTTAGGTTTCACTCGGTTTTCTCCTATATTGATAGATGTATTTGGATCTCTAAATCCAACGCGGTTTGTGCTAGCTTCTTGAAACTTGACACAATAATGTAGTTTCACGTTCTATCTCTATGTTTTGTTTCCTCTTGATGTAGCCCTAACCAGTGACTGGCGAGAAACACTTCCATATAAAGGGGTTGCCAAGCGTCCAAAAATTACGAATCTCCAGAAATCTCAGCAAATATTTTTTCACCCAAACTGGATGATACTTTCAGGTAATGATCAGTACACTAAGCCCACTTGGTTCACCAAATTTCGTTCTTCTATGTTGAAGCGTTCGTTTCCAGTAACAGTTTGAATTTTTCGGTTTCACTCTGATTTCTCCTATATTGATAGATGTATTTGGAACTCTAAATACAACACGGTTTGTGCTAGCTTCTTGAAACTTGACACAATAATGTAGTTTCACGTTCTATCTCTATGTTTTGTTTCCTCTTGATGTAGCCCTAAGCACTGACTGGAGAGAAACACTTCCATATAAAGGGGTTGACAAGCGTCCAAAAATTACGAATCTCCAGAAATCTCAGCAAATATTTTTTCACCCAAACTTGATGATAGTTTCAGGTAATGATCAGTACACTAAGGCAACTTGGTTCCCGAAACTTCGTTC
Source organism: Spermophilus citellus (assembly GCF_964194105.1). Classification (NCBI taxonomy): domain Eukaryota; kingdom Metazoa; phylum Chordata; class Mammalia; order Rodentia; family Sciuridae; genus Spermophilus; species Spermophilus citellus. Next base: position 31,627,901 of record NC_138186.1, read on the forward strand.
TTCTATGTTGAAGCGTTCGTTTCCAGTAACAGTTTGAATTTTTAGGTTTCACTCTGTTTTCTCCTATATTGATAGATGTATTTGGAACTCTAAATCCAACACGGTTTGTGCTAGCTTCTTGAAACTTGACAGAATAATGTAGTTTCACGTTCTCTCTCTATGTTTTGTTTCCTCTTGATGTAGCCCTAAGCAGTGACTGGCGAGAAACACTTGCATATAAAGGGGTTGCCAAGCGTCCAAAAATTACGAATCTCCAGAAATCTCAGCAAATATTTTTTCACCCAAACTGGATGATACTTTCAGGTAAGGATCAGTACACTAAGGCGACTTGGTTCCCGCAACTTCGTCCTTCTATGTTGAAGCGTTCATTTTCAGTAACAGTTTGAATTTTTAGGTTTCACTCTATTTTCTCCTATATAGATAGATGTATTTGGAACTCTAAATCCAACACGGTTTGTGCTAGCTTCTTGAAACTTGACGCAATAAAGTAGTTTCACGTTCTGTCTCTATGTTTTGTTTCCTCTTGATGTAGCCCTTAGCAGTGACTGGCGAGAAACACTTTCATGGAAACGGGTTGACAAGCGTCCAAAAATTACGAATCTCCAGAAATCTCAGCAAATATTTTTTCACCCAAACTGGATGAAACTTTCAGGTAATGATCAGAACACTAAGCCCACTTGGTTCACCAAATTTCGTTCTTCTATGTTGAAGCGTTCATTTCCAGTAACAGTTTGAATTTTTCGGTTTCACTCTGTTTTCTCCTATATTGATAGATGTATTTGGAACTCTAAATACAACACGGTTTGTGCTAGCTTCTTGAAACTTGACACAATAATGTAGTTTCACGTTCTCTCTCTATGTTTTGTTTCCTCTTGATGTAGCCCTAAGCACTGACTGGCGAGAAACACTTCCATATAAAGGGGTTGCCAAGCGTCCAAAAATTACGAATCTCCAGAAATCTCAGCAAATATTTTTTCACCCAAACTGGATGATACTTTCAGGTAATGATCAGTACACTAAGGCGACTTGGTTCCCGCAACTTCGTCCTTCTATGTTGTAGCGTTCATTTCCAGTAACAGTTTGAATTTTTAGGTTTCATTCTGTTTTCTCCTATATTGATAGATGTATTTGGAACTCTAAATCCAACACGGTTTGTGCTAGCTTCTTGAAACTTGACACAATAAAGTAGTTTCACGTTCTGTCTCTATGTTTTGTTTCCTCTTGATGTAGCCCTTAGCAGTGACTGGGAGAAACACTTTCATTGAAACGGGTTGCCAAGCGTCCAAAAATTACGAATCTCCAGAAATCTCAGCAAATATTTTTTCACCCAAACTGGATGATACTTTCAGGTAATGATCAGTACACTAAGGCGACTTGGTTCCCGCAACTTCGTCCTTCTATGTTGAAGCGTTCATTTTCAGTAACAGTTTGAATTTTTAGGTTTCACTCTGTTTTCTCCTATATTGATAGAGGTATTTGGAACTCTAAATCCAACACGGTTTGTGCTAGCTTCTTGAAACTTGACGCAATAAAGTAGTTTCACGTTCTGTCTCTATGTTTTGTTTCCTCTTGATGTAGCCCTTAGCAGTGACTGGCGAGAAACACTTTCATGGAAACGGGTTGCCAAGCGTCCAAAAATTACGAATCTCCAGAAATCTCAGCAAATATTTTTTCACCCAAACTGGATGAAACTTTCAGGTAATTATCAGAACACTAAGCCCACTTGGTTCACCAAATTTCGTTCTTCTATGTTGAAGCGTTCGTTTCCAGTAACAGTTTGAATTTTTAGGTTTCACTCGGTTTTCTCCTATATTGATAGATGTATTTGGATCTCTAAATCCAACGCGGTTTGTGCTAGCTTCTTGAAACTTGACACAATAATGTAGTTTCACGTTCTATCTCTATGTTTTGTTTCCTCTTGATGTAGCCCTAAGCAGTGACTGGCGAGAAACACTTCCATATAAAGGGGTTGCCAAGCGTCCAAAAATTACGAATCTCCAGAAATCTCAGCAAATATTTTTTCACCCAAACTGGATGATACTTTCAGGTAATGATCAGTACACTAAGCCCACTTGGTTCACCAAATTTCGTTCTTCTATGTTGAAGCGTTCGTTTCCATTAACAGTTTGAATTTTTCGGTTTCACTCTGATTTCTCCTATATTGATAGATGTATTTGGAACTCTAAATACAACACGGTTTGTGCTAGCTTCTTGAAACTTGACACAATAATGTAGTTTCACGTTCTATCTCTATGTTTTGTTTCCTCTTGATGTAGCCCTAAGCACTGACTGGAGAGAAACACTTCCTTATAAAGGGGTTGACAAGCGTCCAAAAATTACGAATCTCCAGAAATCTCAGCAAATATTTTTTCACCCAAACTTGATGATAGTTTCAGGTAATGATCAGTACACTAAGGCGACTTGGTTCCCGAAACTTCGTTCTTCTATGTTGAAGCGTTCGTTTCCAGTAACAGTTTGAATTTTTAGGTTTCACTCTGTTTTCTCCTATATTGATAGATGTATTTGGAACTCTAAATCCAACACGGTTTGTGCTAGCTTCTTGAAACTTGACGCAATAAAGTAGTTTCACGTTCTGTCTCTATGTTTTGTTTCCTCTTGATGTAGCCCTTAGCAGTGACTGGCGAGAAACACTTCCATATAAAGGGGTTGACAAGCGTCCAAAAATTACGAATCTCCAGAAATCTCAGCAAATATTTTTTCACCCAAACTGGATGAAACTTTCAGGTAATGATCAGAACACTAAGCCCACTTGGTTCACCAAATTTCGTTCTTCTATGTTGAAGCGTTCATTTCCAGTAACAGTTTGAATTTTTCGGTTTCACTCTGTTTTCTCCTATATTGATAGATGTATTTGGAACTCTAAATACAACACGGTTTGTGCTAGCTTCTTGAAACTTGACACAATAATGTAGTTTCACGTTCTATCTCTATGTTTTGTTTCCTCTTGATGTAGCCCTAAGCAGTGACTGGCGAGAAACACTTCCATATAAAGGGGTTGCCAAGCGTCCAAAAATTACGGATCTCCAGAAATCTCAGCAAATATTTTTTCACCCAAACTTGATGATAGTTTCAGGTAATGATCAGTACACTAAGGCGACTTGGTTCCCGCAACTTCGTCCTTCTATGTTGAAGCGTTCATTTCCAGTAACAGTTTGAATTTTTAGGTTTCATTCTGTTTTCTCCTATATTGATAGATGTATTTGGAACTCTAAATCCAACACGGTTTGTGCTAGCTTCTTGAAACTTGACACAATAAAGTAGTTTCACGTTCTGTCTCTATGTTTTGTTTCCTCTTGATGTAGCCCTTAGCAGTGACTGGGAGAAACACTTTCATTGAAACGGGTTGCCAAGCGTCCAAAAATTACGAATCTCCAGAAATCTCAGCAAATATTTTTTCACCCAAACTGGATGATACTTTCAGGTAATGATCAGTACACTAAGGCGACTTGGTTCCCGCAACTTCGTCCTTCTATGTTGAAGCGTTCATTTTCAGTAACAGTTTGAATTTTTAGGTTTCACTCTATTTTCTCCTATATTGATAGAGGTATTTGGAACTCTAAATCCAACACGGTTTGTGCTAGCTTCTTGAAACTTGACGCAATAAAGTAGTTTCACGTTCTGTCTCTATGTTTTGTTTCCTCTTGATGTAGCCCTTAGCAGTGACTGGCGAGAAACACTTTCATGGAAACGGGTTGCCAAGCGTCCAAAAATTACGAATCTCCAGAAATCTCAGCAAATATTTTTTCACCCAAACTGGATGAAACTTTCAGGTAATTATCAGAACACTAAGCCCACTTGGTTCACCAAATTTCGTTCTTCTATGTTGAAGCGTTCGTTTCCAGTAACAGTTTGAATTTTTAGGTTTCACTCGGTTTTCTCCTATATTGATAGATGTATTTGGATCTCTAAATCCAACGCGGTTTGTGCTAGCTTCTTGAAACTTGACACAATAATGTAGTTTCACGTTCTATCTCTATGTTTTGTTTCCTCTTGATGTAGCCCTAAGCAGTGACTGGCGAGAAACACTTCCATATAAAGGGGTTGCCAAGCGTCCAAAAATTACGAATCTCCAGAAATCTCAGCAAATATTTTTTAACCCAAACTTGATGATCCTTTCAGGTAATGATCAGTACACTAAGCCCACTTGGTTCACCAAATTTCGTTCTTCTATGTTGAAGCGTTCGTTTCCAGTAACAGTTTGAATTTTTCGGTTTCACTCTGATTTCTCCTATATTGATAGATGTATTTGGAACTCTAAATACAACACGGTTTGTGCTAGCTTCTTGAAACTTGACACAATAATGTAGTTTCACGTTCTATCTCTATGTTTTGTTTCCTCTTGATGTAGCCCTAAGCACTGACTGGAGAGAAACACTTCCTTATAAAGGGGTTGACAAGCGTCCAAAAATTACGAATCTCCAGAAATCTCAGCAAATATTTTTTCACCCAAACTTGATGATAGTTTCAGGTAATGATCAGTACACTAAGGCGACTTGGTTCCCGAAACTTCGTTCTTCTATGTTGAAGCGTTCGTTTCCAGTAACAGTTTGAATTTTTAGGTTTCACTCTGTTTTCTCCTATATTGATAGATGTATTTGGAACTCTAAATCCAACACGGTTTGTGCTAGCTTCTTGAAACTTGACGCAATAAAGTAGTTTCACGTTCTGTCTCTATGTTTTGTTTCCTCTTGATGTAGCCCTTAGCAGTGACTGGCGAGAAACACTTCCATATAAAGGGGTTGACAAGCGTCCAAAAATTACGAATCTCCAGAAATCTCAGCAAATATTTTTTCACCCAAACTGGATGAAACTTTCAGGTAATGATCAGAACACTAAGCCCACTTGGTTCACCAAATTTCGTTCTTCTATGTTGAAGCGTTCATTTCCAGTAACAGTTTGAATTTTTCGGTTTCACTCTGTTTTCTCCTATATTGATAGATGTATTTGGAACTCTAAATACAACACGGTTTGTGCTAGCTTCTTGAAACTTGACACAATAATGTAGTTTCACGTTCTATCTCTATGTTTTGTTTCCTCTTGATGTAGCCCTAAGCAGTGACTGGCGAGAAACACTTCCATATAAAGGGGTTGCCAAGCGTCCAAAAATTACGGATCTCCAGAAATCTCAGCAAATATTTTTTCACCCAAACTTGATGATAGTTTCAGGTAATGATCAGTACACTAAGGCGACTTGGTTCCCGCAACTTCGTCCTTCTATGTTGAAGCGTTCATTTCCAGTAACAGTTTGAATTTTTAGGTTTCATTCTGTTTTCTCCTATATTGATAGATGTATTTGGAACTCTAAATCCAACACGGTTTGTGCTAGCTTCTTGAAACTTGACACAATAAAGTAGTTTCACGTTCTGTCTCTATGTTTTGTTTCCTCTTGATGTAGCCCTTAGCAGTGACTGGGAGAAACACTTTCATTGAAACGGGTTGCCAAGCGTCCAAAAATTACGAATCTCCAGAAATCTCAGCAAATATTTTTTCACCCAAACTGGATGATACTTTCAGGTAATGATCAGTACACTAAGGCGACTTGGTTCCCGCAACTTCGTCCTTCTATGTTGAAGCGTTCATTTTCAGTAACAGTTTGAATTTTTAGGTTTCACTCTATTTTCTCCTATATTGATAGAGGTATTTGGAACTCTAAATCCAACACGGTTTGTGCTAGCTTCTTGAAACTTGACGCAATAAAGTAGTTTCACGTTCTGTCTCTATGTTTTGTTTCCTCTTGATGTAGCCCTTAGCAGTGACTGGCGAGAAACACTTTCATGGAAACGGGTTGCCAAGCGTCCAAAAATTACGAATCTCCAGAAATCTCAGCAAATATTTTTTCACCCAAACTGGATGAAACTTTCAGGTAATTATCAGAACACTAAGCCCACTTGGTTCACCAAATTTCGTTCTTCTATGTTGAAGCGTTCGTTTCCAGTAACAGTTTGAATTTTTAGGTTTCACTCGGTTTTCTCCTATATTGATAGATGTATTTGGATCTCTAAATCCAACGCGGTTTGTGCTAGCTTCTTGAAACTTGACACAATAATGTAGTTTCACGTTCTATCTCTATGTTTTGTTTCCTCTTGATGTAGCCCTAAGCAGTGACTGGCGAGAAACACTTCCATATAAAGGGGTTGCCAAGCGTCCAAAAATTACGAATCTCCAGAAATCTCAGCAAATATTTTTTAACCCAAACTTGATGATCCTTTCAGGTAATGATCAGTACACTAAGCCCACTTGGTTCACCAAATTTCGTTCTTCTATGTTGAAGCGTTCGTTTCCAGTAACAGTTTGAATTTTTCGGTTTCACTCTGATTTCTCCTATATTGATAGATGTATTTGGAACTCTAAATACAACACGGTTTGTGCTAGCTTCTTGAAACTTGACACAATAATGTAGTTTCACGTTCTATCTCTATGTTTTGTTTCCTCTTGATGTAGCCCTAAGCACTGACTGGAGAGAAACACTTCAATATAAAGGGGTTGACAAGCGTCCAAAAATTACGAATCTCCAGAAATCTCAGCAAATATTTTTTCACCCAAACTTGATGATAGTTTCAGGTAATGATCAGTACACTAAGGCGACTTGGTTCCCGAAACTTCGTTCTTCTATGTTGAAGCGTTCGTTTCCAGTAACAGTTTGAATTTTTAGGTTTCACTCTGTTTTCTCCTATATTGATAGATGTATTTGGAACTCTAAATACAACACGGTTTGTGCTAGCTTCTTTAAACATGACACAATAATGTAGTTTAATCTTCTATCTCTACCTTTTGTTTCCTCTTGATGTACCCCTAAGCAGTGACGGGCGATAAACACTTTCATGGAAAGGGGCTGCCAAGCTTCCAAAAATTACGTATCTCCAGAAATCTCAGCAAATATTTTTTCACCCAAACTTGATGATAGTTTCAGGTAATGATCAGTACACTAAGGCGACTTGGTTCCCGAAACTTCGTTCTTCTATGTTGAAGCGTTCATTTCCAGTAACAGTTTGAATTATTAGGTTTCATTCCGTTTTCTCCTATATTGATAGATGTATTTGGAACTCTAAATCCAACACGGTTTGTGCTAGCTTCTTGAAACTTGACGCAATAAAGTAGTTTCACGTTCTGTCTCTATGTTTTGTTTCCTCTTTATGTAGCCCTTAGCAGTGACTGGGAGAAACACTTTCATGGAAACGGGTTGCCAAGCGTCCAAAAATTACGAATCTCCAGAAATCTCAGCAAATATTTTTTCACCCAAACTGGATGATTCTTTCAGGTAATGATCAGTACACTAAGCTGACTTGGTTCCCCAAATTTCATTCTTCTATGTTGAAGCGTTCGTTTCCAGTAACAGTGTGAATTTTTAGGTTTCACTCTGTTTTCTCCTATATTGATAGATGTATTTGGAACTCTAAATCCAACACGGTTTGTGCTAGCTTCTTGAAACTTGACAGAATAATGTAGTTTCACGTTCTCTCTCTATGTTTTGTTTCCTCTTGATGTAGCCCTAAGCAGTGACTGGCGAGAAACACTTCCATATAAAGGGGTTGCCAAGCGTCCAAAAATTACGAATCTCCAGAAATCTCAGCAAATATTTTTTCACCCAAACTTAATGATCCTTTCAGGTAATGATCAGTACACTAAGCCCACTTGGTTCACCAAATTTCGTTCTTCTATGTTGAAGCGTTCGTTTCCAGTAACAGTTTGAATTTTTCGGTTTCACTCTGATTTCTCCTATATTGATAGATGTATTTGGAACTCTAAATACAACACGGTTTGTGCTAGCTTCTTTAAACATGACACAATAATGTAGTTTAATCTTCTATCTCTACCTTTTTTTTCCTCTTGATGTACCCCTAAGCAGTGACGGGCGATAAACACTTTCATGGAAAGGGGCTGCCAAGCTTCCAAAAATTACGTATCTCCAGAAATCTCAGCAAATATTTTTTCACCCAAACTTGATGATAGTTTCAGGTAATGATCAGTACACTAAGGCGACTTGGTTCCCGAAACTTCGTTCTTCTATATTGAAGCGTTCATTTCCAGTAACAGTTTGAATTATTAGGTTTCATTCCGTTTTCTCCTATATTGATAGATGTATTTGGAACTCTAAATCCAACACGGTTTGTGCTAGCTTCTTGAAACTTGACGCAATAAAGTAGTTTCACGTTCTGTCTCTATGTTTTGTTTCCTCTTTATGTAGCCCTTAGCAGTGACTGGGAGAAACACTTTCATGGAAACGGGTTGCCAAGCGTCCAAAAATTACGAATCTCCAGAAATCTCAGCAAATATTTTTTCACCCAAACTGGATGATACTTTCAGGTAATGATCAGCACACTAAGCTGACTTGGTTCCCCAAATTTCATTCTTCTATGTTGAAGCGTTCGTTTCCAGTAACAGTTTGAATTTTTAGGTTTCACTCTGTTTTCTCCTATATTGATAGATGTATTTGGAACTCTAAATCCAACACGGTTTGTGCTAGCATCTTGAAACTTGACACAATAATGTAGTTTCACGTTCTATCTCTATGTTTTGTTTCCTCTTGATGTAGCCCTAAGCAGTGACTGGCGAGAAACACTTCCATATAAAGGGGTTGCCAAGCGTCCAAAAATTACGAATCTCCAGAAATCTCAGCAAATATTTTTTCACCCAAACTGGATGATACTTTCAGGTAATGATCAGTACACTAAGCTTACTTGGTTCCCCAAATTTCATTCTTCTATGTTGAAGCGTTCGTTTCCAGTAACAGTTTGAATTTTTAGGTTTCACTCTGTTTTCTCCTATATTGATAGATGTATTTGGAACTCTAAATCCAACACGGTTTGTGCTAGCTTCTTGAAACTTGACACAATAATGTAGTTTCACGTTCTATCTCTATGTTTTTTTTTTTCCTCTTGATGTAGCACTAAGCAGTGACTGGCGAGAAACACTTCCATATAAAGGGGTTGCCAAGCGTCCAAAAATTACGAATCTCCAGAAATCTCAGCAAATATTTTTTCACCCAAACTTGATGATCCTTTCAGGTAATGATCAGTACACTAAGCCCACTTGGTTCACCAAATTTCGTTCTTCAATGTTGAAGCGTTCGTTTCCAGTAACAGTTTGAATTTTTCGGTTTCACTCTGTTTTCTCCTATATTGATAGATGTATTTGGAAATCTAAATCCAACACGGTTTGTGCTAGCTTCTTGAAACTTGACACAATAAAGTAGTTTCACGTTCTGTCTCTATGTTTTGTTTCCTCTTGATGTAGCCCTAAGCAGTGACTGGCGAGAAACACTTCCATATAAAGGGGTTGCCAAGCGTCCAAAAATTACGAATCTCCAGAAATCTCAGCAAATATTTTTTCACCCAAACTGGATGATACTTTCAGGTAATGATCAGTATACTAAGGCGACTTGGTTCCCGAAACTTCGTTCTTCTATGTTGAAGCGTTCGTTTCCAGTAACAGTTTGAATTTTTAGGTTTCACTCTGTTTTCTCCTATATTGATAGATGTATTTGGAACTCTAAATACAACACGGTTTGTGCTAGCTTCTTTAAACTTGACACAATTATGTAGTTTCATCTTCTATCTCTACGTTTTGTTTCCTCTTGATGTACCCCTATGCAGTGACGGGCTATAAACACTTTCATGGAAAGGGGCTGCCAAGCTTCCAAAAATTACGTATCTCCAGAAATCTCAGCAAATATTTTTTCACCCAAACTTGATGATAGTTTCAGGTAATGATCAGTACACTAAGGCGACTTGGTTCCCGAAACTTCGTTCTTCTATGTTGAAGCGTTCATTTCCAGTAACAGTTTGAATTATTAGGTTTCATTCCGTTTTCTCCTATATTGATAGATGTATTTGGAACTCTAAATCCAACACGGTTTGTGCTAGCTTCTTGAAACTTGACGCAATAAAGTAGTTTCACGTTCTGTCTCTATGTTTTGTTTCCTCTTGATGTAGCCCTTAGCAGTGACTGGCGAGAAACACTTCCATATAAAGGGGTTGCCAAGCGTCCAAAAATTACGAATCTCCAGAAATCTCAGCAAATATTTTTTCACCCAAACTGGATGATACTTTCAGGTAATGATCAGTACTCTAAGCTGACTTGGTTCCCCAAATTTCATTCTTCTATGTTGAAGCGTTCGTTTCCAGTAACAGTTTGAATTTTTAGGTTTCACTCTGATTTCTCCTATATTGATAGATGTATTTGGAACTCTAAATCCAACACGGTTTGTGCTAGCTTCTTGAAACTTGACACAATAATGTAGTTTCACGTTCTATCTCTATGTTTTTTTTCCTCTTGATGTAGCACTAAGCAGTGACTGGCGAGAAACACTTCCATATAAAGGGGTTGCCAAGCGTCCAAAAATTACGAATCTCCAGAAATCTCAGCAAATATTTTTTCACCCAAACTTGATGATCCTTTCAGGTAATGATCAGTACATTAAGCCCACTTGGTTCACCAAATTTCGTTCTTCTATGTTGAAGCGTTCGTTTCCAGTAACAGTTTGAATTTTTCGGTTTCACTCTGTTTTCTCCTATATTGATAGATGTATTTGGAACTCTAAATCCAACACGGTTTGTGCTAGCTTCTTGAAACTTGACACAATAAAGTAGTTTCACGTTCTGTCTCTATGTTTTGTTTCCTCTTGATGTAGCCCTAAGCACTGACTGGAGAGAAACACTTCCATATAAAGGGGTTGCCAAGCGTCCAAAAATTACGAATCTCCAGAAATCTCAGCAAATATTTTTTCACCCAAACTGGATGATACTTTCAGGTAATGATCAGTACACTAAGGCGACTTGGTTCCCGAAACTTCGTTCTTCTATGTTGAAGCGTTCGTTTCCAGTAACAGTTTGAATTTTTAGGTTTCACTCTGTTTTCTCCTATATTGATAGATGTATTTGGAACTCTAAATACAACACGGTTTGTGCTAGCTTCTTTAAACTTGACACAATTATGTAGTTTCATCTTCTATCTCTACGTTTTGTTTCCTCTTGATGTACCCCTAAGCAGTGACGGGCTATAAACACTTTCATGGAAAGGGGCTGCCAAGCTTCCAAAAATTACGTATCTCCAGAAATCTCAGCAAATATTTTTTCACCCAAACTTGATGATAGTTTCAGGTAATGATCAGTACACTAAGGCGACTTGGTTCCCGAAACTTCGTTCTTCTATGTTGAAGCGTTCATTTCCAGTAACAGTTTGAATTATTAGGTTTCATTCCGTTTTCTCCTATATTGATAGATGTATTTGGAACTCTAAATCCAACACGGTTTGTGCTAGCTTCTTGAAACTTGACGCAATAAAGTAGTTTCACGTTCTGTCTCTATGTTTTGTTTCCTCTTGATGTAGCCCTTAGCAGTGACTGGCGAGAAACACTTCCATATAAAGGGGTTGCCAAGCGTCCAAAAATTACGAATCTCCAGAAATCTCAGCATATATTTTTTCACCCAAACTGGATGATACTTTCAGGTAATGATCAGTACTCTAAGCTGACTTGGTTCCCCAAATTTCATTCTTCTATGTTGAAGCGTTCGTTTCCAGTAACAGTTTGAATTTTTAGGTTTCACTCTGTTTTCTCCTATATTGATAGATGTATTTGGAACTCTAAATCCAACACGGTTTGTGCTAGCTTCTTGAAACTTGACACAATAAAGTAGTTTCACGTTCTATCTCTATGCTTTGTTTCCTCTTGATGTAGCCCTAAGCAGTGACTGGCGAGAAACACTTTCATGGAAAGGGGTTGCCAAGCATCCAAAAATTACGAATCTCCAGAAATCTCAGCAAATATTTTTTCACCCAAACTTGATGATAGTTTCAGGTAATGATCAGTACACTAAGGCGACTTGGTTCCCGAAACTTCGTTCTTCTATGTTGAAGCGTTCATTTCCAGTAACAGTTTGAATTTTTAGGTTTCATTCTGTTTTCTCCTATATTGATAGATGTATTTGGAACTCTAAATCCAACACGGTTTGTGCTAGCTTCTTGAAACTTGACACAATAAAGTAGTTTCATATTCTGTCTCTATATTTTGTTTCCTCTTGATATAGACCTTAGCAGTGACTGGGAGAAACACTTTCATGGAAACGGGTTGCCAAGCGTCCAAAAATTACGAATCTCCAGAAATCTCAGCAAATATTTTTTCACCCAAACTGGATGATACTTTCAGGTAATGATCAGTACACTAAGCTGACTTGGTTCCCCAAATTTCATTCTTCTATGTTGAAGCGTTCGTTTCCAGTAACAGTTTGAATTTTTAGGTTTCACTCTGTTTTCTCCTATATTGATAGATGTATTTGGAACTCTAAATCCAACACGGTTTGTGCTAGCTTCTTGAAACTTGACAGAATAATGTAGTTTCACGTTCTCTCTCTATGTTTTGTTTCCTCTTGATGTAGCCCTAAGCAGTGACTGGCGAGAAACACTTCCATATAAAGGGGTTGCCAAGCGTCCAAAAATTACGAATCTCCAGAAATCTCAGCAAATATTTTTTCACCCAAACTTAATGATCCTTTCAGGTAATGATCAGTACACTAAGCCCACTTGGTTCACCAAATTTCGTTCTTCTATGTTGAAGCGTTCGTTTCCAGTAACAGTTTGAATTTTTCGGTTTCACTCTGATTTCTCCTATATTGATAGATGTATTTGGAACTCTAAATACAACACGGTTTGTGCTAGCTTCTTTAAACATGACACAATAATGTAGTTTAATCTTCTATCTCTACCTTTTTTTTCCTCTTGATGTACCCCTAAGCAGTGACGGGCGATAAACACTTTCATGGAAAGGGGCTGCCAAGCTTCCAAAAATTACGTATCTCCAGAAATCTCAGCAAATATTTTTTCACCCAAACTTGATGATAGTTTCAGGTAATGATCAGTACACTAAGGCGACTTGGTTCCCGAAACTTCGTTCTTCTATATTGAAGCGTTCATTTCCAGTAACAGTTTGAATTATTAGGTTTCATTCCGTTTTCTCCTATATTGATAGATGTATTTGGAACTCTAAATCCAACACGGTTTGTGCTAGCTTCTTGAAACTTGACGCAATAAAGTAGTTTCACGTTCTGTCTCTATGTTTTGTTTCCTCTTTATGTAGCCCTTAGCAGTGACTGGGAGAAACACTTTCATGGAAACGGGTTGCCAAGCGTCCAAAAATTACGAATCTCCAGAAATCTCAGCAAATATTTTTTCACCCAAACTGGATGATACTTTCAGGTAATGATCAGCACACTAAGCTGACTTGGTTCCCCAAATTTCATTCTTCTATGTTGAAGCGTTCGTTTCCAGTAACAGTTTGAATTTTTAGGTTTCACTCTGTTTTCTCCTATATTGATAGATGTATTTGGAACTCTAAATCCAACACGGTTTGTGCTAGCATCTTGAAACTTGACACAATAATGTAGTTTCACGTTCTATCTCTATGTTTTGTTTCCTCTTGATGTAGCCCTAAGCAGTGACTGGCGAGAAACACTTCCATATAAAGGGGTTGCCAAGCGTCCAAAAATTACGAATCTCCAGAAATCTCAGCAAATATTTTTTCACCCAAACTGGATGATACTTTCAGGTAATGATCAGTACACTAAGCTGACTTGGTTCCCCAAATTTCATTCTTCTATGTTGAAGCGTTCGTTTCCAGTAACAGTTTGAATTTTTAGGTTTCACTCTGTTTTCTCCTATATTGATAGATGTATTTGGAACTCTAAATCCAACACGGTTTGTGCTAGCTTCTTGAAACTTGACACAATAATGTAGTTTCACGTTCTATCTCTATGTTTTTTTTTCCTCTTGATGTAGCACTAAGCAGTGACTGGCGAGAAACACTTCCATATAAAGGGGTTGCCAAGCGTCCAAAAATTACGAATCTCCAGAAATCTCAGCAAATATTTTTTCACCCAAACTTGATGATCCTTTCAGGTAATGATCAGTACACTAAGCCCACTTGGTTCACCAAATTTCGTTCTTCTATGTTGAAGCGTTCGTTTCCAGTAACAGTTTGAATTTTTCGGTTTCACTCTGTTTTCTCCTATATTGATAGATGTATTTGGAACTCTAAATCCAACACGGTTTGTGCTAGCTTCTTGAAACTTGACACAATAAAGTAGTTTCACGTTCTGTCTCTATGTTTTGTTTCCTCTTGATGTAGCCCTAAGCACTGACTGGAGAGAAACACTTCCATATAAAGGGGTTGCCAAGCGTCCAAAAATTACGAATCTCCAGAAATCTCAGCAAATATTTTTTCACCCAAACTGGATGATACTTTCAGGTAATGATCAGTATACTAAGGCGACTTGGTTCCCGAAACTTCGTTCTTCTATGTTGAAGCGTTCGTTTCCAGTAACAGTTTGAATTTTTAGGTTTCACTCTGTTTTCTCCTATATTGATAGATGTATTTGGAACTCTAAATACAACACGGTTTGTGCTAGCTTCTTTAAACTTGACACAATTATGTAGTTTCATCTTCTATCTCTACGTTTTGTTTCCTCTTGATGTACCCCTATGCAGTGACGGGCTATAAACACTTTCATGGAAAGGGGCTGCCAAGCTTCCAAAAATTACGTATCTCCAGAAATCTCAGCAAATATTTTTTCACCCAAACTTGATGATAGTTTCAGGTAATGATCAGTACACTAAGGCGACTTGGTTCCCGAAACTTCGTTCTTCTATGTTGAAGCGTTCATTTCCAGTAACAGTTTGAATTATTAGGTTTCATTCCGTTTTCTCCTATATTGATAGATGTATTTGGAACTCTAAATCCAACACGGTTTGTGCTAGCTTCTTGAAACTTGACGCAATAAAGTAGTTTCACGTTCTGTCTCTATGTTTTGTTTCCTCTTGATGTAGCCCTTAGCAGTGACTGGCGAGAAACACTTCCATATAAAGGGGTTGCCAAGCGTCCAAAAATTACGAATCTCCAGAAATCTCAGCAAATATTTTTTCACCCAAACTGGATGATACTTTCAGGTAATGATCAGTACTCTAAGCTGACTTGGTTCCCCAAATTTCATTCTTCTATGTTGAAGCGTTCGTTTCCAGTAACAGTTTGAATTTTTAGGTTTCACTCTGATTTCTCCTATATTGATAGATGTATTTGGAACTCTAAATCCAACACGGTTTGTGCTAGCTTCTTGAAACTTGACACAATAATGTAGTTTCACGTTCTATCTCTATGTTTTTTTTCCTCTTGATGTAGCACTAAGCAGTGACTGGCGAGAAACACTTCCATATAAAGGGGTTGCCAAGCGTCCAAAAATTACGAATCTCCAGAAATCTCAGCAAATATTTTTTCACCCAAACTTGATGATCCTTTCAGGTAATGATCAGTACACTAAGCCCACTTGGTTCACCAAATTTCGTTCTTCTATGTTGAAGCGTTCGTTTCCAGTAACAGTTTGAATTTTTCGGTTTCACTCTGTTTTCTCCTATATTGATAGATGTATTTGGAACTCTAAATCCAACACGGTTTGTGCTAGCTTCTTGAAACTTGACACAATAAAGTAGTTTCACGTTCTGTCTCTATGTTTTGTTTCCTCTTGATGTAGCCCTAAGCACTGACTGGAGAGAAACACTTCCATATAAAGGGGTTGCCAAGCGTCCAAAAATTACGAATCTCCAGAAATCTCAGCAAATATTTTTTCACCCAAACTGGATGATACTTTCAGGTAATGATCAGTACACTAAGGCGACTTGGTTCCCGAAACTTCGTTCTTCTATGTTGAAGCGTTCGTTTCCAGTAACAGTTTGAATTTTTAGGTTTCACTCTGTTTTCTCCTATATTGATAGATGTATTTGGAACTCTAAATACAACACGGTTTGTGCTAGCTTCTTTAAACTTGACACAATTATGTAGTTTCATCTTCTATCTCTACGTTTTGTTTCCTCTTGATGTACCCCTAAGCAGTGACGGGCTATAAACACTTTCATGGAAAGGGGCTGCCAAGCTTCCAAAAATTACGTATCTCCAGAAATCTCAGCAAATATTTTTTCACCCAAACTTGATGATAGTTTCAGGTAATGATCAGTACACTAAGGCGACTTGGTTCCCGAAACTTCGTTCTTCTATGTTGAAGCGTTCATTTCCAGTAACAGTTTGAATTATTAGGTTTCATTCCGTTTTCTCCTATATTGATAGATGTATTTGGAACTCTAAATCCAACACGGTTTGTGCTAGCTTCTTGAAACTTGACGCAATAAAGTAGTTTCACGTTCTGTCTCTATGTTTTGTTTCCTCTTGATGTAGCCCTTAGCAGTGACTGGCGAGAAACACTTCCATATAAAGGGGTTGCCAAGCGTCCAAAAATTACGAATCTCCAGAAATCTCAGCAAATATTTTTTCACCCAAACTGGATGATACTTTCAGGTAATGATCAGTACTCTAAGCTGACTTGGTTCCCCAAATTTCATTCTTCTATGTTGAAGCGTTCGTTTCCAGTAACAGTTTGAATTTTTAGGTTTCACTCTGTTTTCTCCTATATTGATAGATGTATTTGGAACTCTAAATCCAACACGGTTTGTGCTAGCTTCTTGAAACTTGACACAATAAAGTAGTTTCACGTTCTATCTCTATGCTTTGTTTCCTCTTGATGTAGCCCTAAGCAGTGACTGGCGAGAAACACTTTCATGGAAAGGGGTTGCCAAGCATCCAAAAATTACGAATCTCCAGAAATCTCAGCAAATATTTTTTCACCCAAACTTGATGATAGTTTCAGGTAATGATCAGTACACTAAGGCGACTTGGTTCCCGAAACTTCGTTCTTCTATGTTGAAGCGTTCATTTCCAGTAACAGTTTGAATTTTTAGGTTTCATTCTGTTTTCTCCTATATTGATAGATGTATTTGGAACTCTAAATCCAACACGGTTTGTGCTAGCTTCTTGAAACTTGACACAATAAAGTAGTTTCATATTCTGTCTCTATATTTTGTTTCCTCTTGATGTAGACCTTAGCAGTGACTGGGAGAAACACTTTCATGGAAACGGGTTGCCAAGCGTCCAAAAATTACGAATCTCCAGAAATCTCAGCAAATATTTTTTCACCCAAACTGGATGATACTTTCAGGTAATGATCAGTACACTAAGCTGACTTGGTTCCCCAAATTTCATTCTTCTATGTTGAAGCGTTCGTTTCCAGTAACAGTTTGAATTTTTAGGTTTCACTCTGTTTTCTCCTATATTGATAGATGTATTTGGAACTCTAAATCCAACACGGTTTGTGCTAGCTTCTTGAAACTTGACACAATAATGTAGTTTCACGTTCTCTCTCTATGTTTTGTTTCCTCTTGATGTAGCCCTAAGCAGTGACTGGCGAGAAACACTTCCATATAAAGGGGTTGCCAAGCGTCCAAAAATTACGAATCTCCAGAAATCTCAGCAAATATTTTTTCACCCAAACTGGATGATACTTTCAGGTAATGATCAGTACACTAAGGCGACTTGGTTCCCGCAACTTCGTCCTTCTATGTTGAAGCGTTCATTTTCAGTAACAGTTTGAATTTTTAGGTTTCACTCTATTTTCTCCTATATTGATAGATGTATTTGGAACTCTAAATCCAACACGGTTTGTGCTAGCTTCTTGAAACTTGACACAATAAAGTAGTTTCACGTTCTGTCTCTATGTTTTGTTTCCTCTTGATGTAGCCCTTAGCAGTGACTGGCGAGAAACACTTTCATGGAAAGGGGTTGCCAAGCATCCAAAAATTACGAATCTCCAGAAATCTCAGCAAATATTTTTTCACCCAAACTGGATGATACTTTCACATAATGATCAGCACACTAAGCTGACTTGGTTCCCCAAATTTCATTCTTCTATGTTGAAGCGTTCGTTTCCAGTAACAGTTTGAATTTTTAGGTTTCACTCTGTTTTCTCCTATATTGATAGATGTATTTGGATCTCTAAATCCAACGCGGTTTGTGCTAGCTTCTTGAAACTTGACACAATAATGTAGTTTCACGTTCTATCTCTATGTTTTGTTTCCTCTTGATGTAGCCCTAAGCAGTGACTGGCGAGAAACACTTCCATATAAAGGGGTTGCCAAGCGTCCAAAAATTACGAATCTCCAGAAATCTCAGCAAATATTTTTTCACCCAAACTTGATGATCCTTTCAGGTAATGATCAGTACACTAAGCCCACTTGGATCACCAAATTTCGTTCTTCTATGTTGAAGCGTTCGTTTCCAGTAACAGTTTGAATTTTTAGGTTTCACTCTGTTTTCTCCTATATTGATAGATGTATTTGGAACTCTAAATACAACACGGTTTGTGCTAGCTTCTTGAAACTTGACACAATAATGTAGTTTCACGTTCTATCTCTATGTTTTGTTTCCTCTTGATGTAGCCCTAAGCACTGACTGGCGAGAAACACTTCCATATAAAGGGGTTGCCAAGCGTCCAAAAATTACGAATCTCCAGAAATCTCAGCAAATATTTTTTCACCCAAACTGGATGATACTTTCAGGTAATGATCAGTACACTAAGGCGACTTGGTTCCCGCAACTTCGTCCTTCTATGTTGAAGCGTTCATTTCCAGAAAGAGTTTGAATTTTTAGGTTTCATTCTGTTTTCTCCTATATTGATAGATGTATTTGGAACTCTAAATCCAACATGGTTTGTGCTAGCTTCTTGAAACTTGACACAATAAAGTAGTTTCACGTTCTGTCTCTATGTTTTGTTTCCTCTTGATGTAGCCCTTAGCAGTGACTGGGAGAATCACTTTCATTGAAACGGGTTGCCAAGCGTCCAAAAATTACGAATCTCCAGAAATCTCAGCAAATATTTTTTCACCCAAACTGGATGATACTTTCAGGTAATGATCAGTACACTAAGCTGACTTGGTTCCCCAAATTTCATTCTTCTATGTTGAAGCGTTCGTTTCCAGTAACAGTTTGAATTTTTAGGTTTCACTCTGTTTTCTCCTATATTGATAGATGTATTTGGAACTCTAAATCCAACACGGTTTGTGCTAGCTTCTTGAAACTTGACACAATAAAGTAGTTTCACGTTCTGTCTCTATGTTTTGTTTCCTCTTGATGTAGCCCTTAGCAGTGACTGGGAGAAACACTTTCATGGAAACGGATTGCCAAGCGTCCAAAAATTACGAATCTCCAGAAATCTCAGCAAATATTTTTTCACCCAAACTGGATGATACTTTCAGGTAATGATCAGTACACTAAGCTGACTTGGTTCCCCAAATTTCATTCTTCTATGTTGAAGCGTTCGTTTCCAGTAACAGTTTGAATTTTTAGGTTTCACTCTGTTTTCTGCTATATTGATAGATGTATTTGGAACTCTAAATCCAACACGGTTTGTGCTAGCTTCTTGAAACTTGACAGAATAATGTAGTTTCACGTTCTCTCTCTATGTTTTGTTTCCTCTTGATGTAGCCCTAAGCAGTGACTTGCGAGAAACACTTCCATATAAAGGGGTTGCCAAGCGTCCAAATATTACGAATCTCCAGAAATCTCAGCAAATATTTTTTCACCCAAACTGGATGATACTTTCAGGTAATGATCAGTACACTAAGGCGACTTGGTTCCCGCAACTTCGTTCTTCTATGTTGAAGCGTTCATTTTCAGTAACAGTTTGAATTTTTAGGTTTCACTCTATTTTCTCCTATATTGATAGATGTATTTGGAACTCTAAATCCAACACGGTTTGTGCTAGCTTCTTGAAACTTGACGCAATAAAGTAGTTTCACGTTCTGTCTCTATGTTTTGTTTCCTCTTGATGTAGCCCTTAGCAGTGACTGGCGAGAAACACTTTCATGGAAAGGGGTTGCCAAGCGTCCAAAAATTACGAATCTCCAGAAATCTCAGCAAATATTTTTTCACCCAAACTGGATGAAACTTTCAGGTAATGATCAGAACACTAAGCCCACTTGGTTCACCAAATTTCGTTCTTCTATGTTGAAGCGTTCGTTTCCAGTAACAGTTTGAATTTTTAGGTTTCACTCTGCTTTCTCCTATATTGATAGATGTATTTGGATCTCTAAATCCAACGCGGTTTGTGCTAGCTTCTTGAAACGTGACACAATAATGTAGTTTCACGTTCTATCTCTATGTTTTGTTTCCTCTTGATGTAGCCCTAAGCAGTGACTGGCGAGAAACACTTCCATATAAAGGGGTTGCCAAGCGTCCAAAAATTACGAATCTCCAGAAATCTCAGCAAATATTTTTTCACCCAAACTTGATGATCCTTTCAGGTAATGATCAGTACACTAAGCCCACTTGGTTCACCAAATTTCGTTCTTCTATGTTGAAGCGTTCGTTTCCAGTAACAGTTTGAATTTTTCGGTTTCACTCTGTTTTCTCCTATATTGATAGATGTATTTGGAACTCTAAATACAACACGGTTTGTGCTAGCTTCTTTAAACTTGACACAATAATGTAGTTTCATCTTCTATCTCTACGTTTTGTTTCCTCTTGATGTACCCCTAAGCAGTGACGGGCGATAAACACTTTCATGGAAAGGGGCTGCCAAGCTTCCAAAAATTACGTATCTCCAGAAATCTCAGCAAATATTTTTTCACCCAAACTTGATGATAGTTTCAGGTAATGATCAGTACACTTGGCGACTTGGTTCCCGAAACTTCGTTCTTCTATGTTGAAGCGTTCATTTCCAGTAACAGTTTGAATTATTAGGTTTCATTCCGTTTTCTCCTATATTGATAGATGTATTTGGAACTCTAAATCCAACATGGTTTGTGCTAGCTTCTTGAAACTTGACGCAATAAAATAGTTTCACGTTCTGTCTCTATGTTTTGTTTCCTCTTGATGTAGCCCTTAGCAGTGACTGGCGAGAAACACTTCCATATAAAGGGGTTGCCAAGCGTCCAAAAATTACGAATCTCCAGAAATCTCAGCAAATATTTTTTCACCCAAACTGGATGATACTTTCAGGTAATGATCAGTACTCTAAGCTGACTTGGTTCCCCAAATTTCATTCTTCTATGTTGAAGCGTTCGTTTCCACTAACAGTTTGAATTTTTAGGTTTCACTCTGTTTTCTCCTATATTGATAGATGTATTTGGAACTCTAAATCCAACACGGTTTGTGCTAGCTTCTTGAAACTTGACACAATAAAGTAGTTTCACGTTCTATCTCTATGCTTTGTTTCCTCTTGATGTAGCCCTAAGCAGTGACTGGCGAGAAACACTTTCATGGAAAGGGGTTGCCAAGCATCCAAAAATTACGAATCTCCAGAAATCTCAGCAAATATTTTTTCACCCAAACTTGATGATAGTTTCAGGTAATGATCAGTACACTAAGGCGACTTGGTTCCCGAAACTTCGTTCTTCTATGTTGAAGCGTTCATTTCCAGTAACAGTTTGAATTTTTAGGTTTCATTCTGTTTTCTCCTATATTGATAGATGTATTTGGAACTCTAAATCCAACACGGTTTGTGCTAGCTTCTTGAAACTTGACACAATAAAGTAGTTTCACGTTCTGTCTCTATGTTTTGTTTCCTCTTGATGTAGCCCTTAGCAGTGACTGGGAGAAACACTTTCATGGAAACGGGTTGCCAAGCGTCCAAAAATTAAGAATCTCCAGAAATCTCAGCAAATATTTTTTCACCCAAACTGGATGATACTTTCAGGTAATGATCAGTACACTAAGCTGACTTGGTTCCCCAAATTTCATTCTTCTATGTTGAAGCGTTCGTTTCCA
Source organism: Spermophilus citellus (assembly GCF_964194105.1). NCBI lineage: Eukaryota > Metazoa > Chordata > Mammalia > Rodentia > Sciuridae > Spermophilus > Spermophilus citellus. The sequence continues at coordinate 31,649,556 of NC_138186.1, forward strand.
GTAACAGTTTGAATTTTTAGGTTTCACTCTGTTTTCTCCTATATTGATAGATGTATTTGGAACTCTAAATCCAACACGGTTTGTGCTAGCTTCTTGAAACTTGACAGAATAATGTAGTTTCACGTTCTCTCTCTATGTTTTGTTTCCTCTTGATGTAGCCCTAAGCAGTGACTGGCGAGAAACACTTCCATATAAAGGGGTTGCCAAGCGTCCAAAAATTATGAATCTCCAGAAATCTCAGCAAATATTTTTTCACCCAAACTGGATGATACTTTCAGGTAATGATCAGTACACTAAGGCGACTTGGTTCCCGCAACTTCGTTCTTCTATGTTGAAGCGTTCATTTTCAGTAACAGTTTGAATTTTTAGGTTTCACTCTATTTTCTCCTATATTGATAGATGTATTTGGAACTCTAAATCCAACACGGTTTGTGCTAGCTTCTTGAAACTTGACGCAATAAAGTAGTTTCACGTTCTGTCTCTATGTTTTGTTTCCTCTTGATGTAGCCCTTAGCAGTGACTGGTGAGAAACACTTTCATGGAAACGGGTTGCCAAGCGTCCAAAAATTACGAATCTCCAGAAATCTCAGCAAATATTTTTTCACCCAAACTGGATGAAACTTTCAGGTAATGATCAGAACACTAAGCCCACTTGGTTCACCAAATTTCGTTCTTCTATGTTGAAGCGTTCGTTTCCAGTAACAGTTTGAATTTTTAGGTTTCACTCTGCTTTCTCCTATATTGATAGATGTATTTGGATCTCTAAATCCAACGCGGTTTGTGCTAGCTTCTTGAAACGTGACACAATAATGTAGTTTCACGTTCTATCTCTATGTTTTGTTTCCTCTTGATGTAGCCCTAAGCAGTGACTGGCGAGAAACACTTCCATATAAAGGGGTTGCCAAGCGTCCAAAAATTACGAATCTCCAGAAATCTCAGCAAATATTTTTTCACCCAAACTGGATGATACTTTCAGGTAAGGATCAGTACACTAAGGCGACTTGGTTCCCGAAACTTCGTTCTTCTATGTTGAAGCGTTCGTTTCCAGTAACAGTTTGAATTTTTAGGTTTCACTCTGTTTTCTCCTATATTGATAGATGTATTTGGAACTCTAAATACAACACGGTTTGTGCTAGCTTCTTTAAACTTGACACAATTATATAGTTTCATCTTCTATCTCTACGTTTTGTTTCCTCTTGATGTACCCCTAAGCAGTGACGGGCTATAAACACTTTCATGGAAAGGGGCTGCCAAGCTTCCAAAAATTACGTATCTCCAGAAATCTCAGCAAATATTTTTTCACCCAAACTTGATGATAGTTTCAGGTAATGATCAGTACACTAAGGCGACTTGGCTCCCGAAACTTCGTACTTCTATGTTGAAGCGTTCATTTCCAGTAACAGTTTGAATTATTAGGTTTCATTCCGTTTTCTCCTATATTGATAGATGTATTTGGAACTCTAAATCCAACACGGTTTGTGCTAGCTTCTTGAAACTTGACGCAATAAAGTAGTTTCACGTTCTGTCTCTATGTTTTGTTTCCTCTTGATGTAGCCCTTAGCAGTGACTGGCGAGAAACACTTCCATATAAAGGGGTTGCCAAGCGTCCAAAAATTACGAATCTCCAGAAATCTCAGCAAATATTTTTTCACCCAAACTGGATGATACTTTCAGGTAATGATCAGTACTCTAAGCTGACTTGGTTCCCCAAATTTCATTCTTCTATGTTGAAGCGTTCGTTTCCAGTAACAGTTTGAATTTTTAGGTTTCACTCTGTTTTCTCCTATATTGATAGATGTATTTGGAACTCTAAATCCAACACGGTTTGTGCTAGCTTCTTGAAACTTGACACAATAAAGTAGTTTCACGTTCTATCTCTATGCTTTGTTTCCTCTTGATGTAGCCCTAAGCAGTGACTGGCGAGAAACACTTCCATATAAAGGGGTTGCCAAGCGTCCAAAAATTACGAATCTCCAGAAATCTCAGCAAATATTTTTTCACCCAAACTGGATGATACTTTCAGGTAAGGATCAGTACACTAAGGCGACTTGGTTCCCGAAACTTCGTTCTTCTATGTTGAAGCGTTCGTTTCCAGTAACAGTTTGAATTTTTAGGTTTCACTCTGTTTTCTCCTATATTGATAGATGTATTTGGAACTCTAAATACAACACGGTTTGTGCTAGCTTCTTTAAACTTGACACAATTATATAGTTTCATCTTCTATCTCTACGTTTTGTTTCCTCTTGATGTACCCCTAAGCAGTGACGGGCTATAAACACTTTCATGGAAAGGGGCTGCCAAGCTTCCAAAAATTACGTATCTCCAGAAATCTCAGCAAATATTTTTTCACCCAAACTTGATGATAGTTTCAGGTAATGATCAGTACACTAAGGCGACTTGGTTCCCGAAACTTCGTTCTTCTATGTTGAAGCGTTCATTTCCAGTAACAGTTTGAATTATTAGGTTTCATTCCGTTTTCTCCTATATTGATAGATGTATTTGGAACTCTAAATCCAACACGGTTTGTGCTAGCTTCTTGAAACTTGACGCAATAAAGTAGTTTCACGTTCTGTCTCTATGTTTTGTTTCCTCTTGATGTAGCCCTTAGCAGTGACTGGGAGAAACACTTTCATGGAAACGGGTTGCCAAGCGTCCAAAAATTACGAATCTCCAGAAATCTCAGCAAATATTTTTTCACCCAAACTGGATGATACTTTCAGGTAATGATCAGTACATTAAGCTGACTTGGTTCCCGAAATTTCATTCTTCTATGTTGAAGCGTTTGTTTCCAGTAACAGTTTGAATTTTTAGGTTTCACTCTGTTTTCTCCTATATTGATAGATGTATTTGGAACTCTAAATCCAACACGGTTTGTGCTAGCTTCTTGAAACTTGACAGAATAATGTAGTTTCACGTTCTCTCTCTATGTTTTGTTTCCTCTTGATGTAGCCCTAAGCAGTGACTGGCGAGAAACACTTCCATATAAAGGGGTTGCCAAGCGTCCAAAAATTATGAATCTCCAGAAATCTCAGCAAATATTTTTTCACCCAAACTGGATGATACTTTCAGGTAATGATCAGTACACTAAGGCGACTTGGTTCCCGCAACTTCGTCCTTCTATGTTGAAGCGTTCATTTTCAGTAACAGTTTGAATTTTTAGGTTTCACTCTATTTTCTCCTATATTGATAGATGTATTTGGAACTCTAAATCCAACAAGGTTTGTGCTAGCTTCTTGAAACTTGACGCAATAAAGTAGTTTCACGTTCTGTCTCTATATTTTGTTTCCTCTTGATGTAGACCTTAGCAGTGACTGGGAGAAACACTTTCATGGAAACGGGTTGCCAAGCGTCCAAAAATTACGAATCTCCAGAAATCTCAGCAAATATTTTTTCACCCAAACTGGATGATACTTTCAGGTAATGATCAGTACACTAAGCTGACTTGGTTCCCCAAATTTCATTCTTCTATGTTGAAGCGTTCGTTTCCAGTAACAGTTTGAATTTTTAGGTTTCACTCTGTTTTCTCCTATATTGATAGATGTATTTGGAACTCTAAATCCAACACGGTTTGTGCTAGCTTCTTGAAACTTGACGCAATAAAGTAGTTTCACGTTCTGTCTCTATGTTTTGTTTCCTCTTGATGTAGCCCTTAGCAGTGACTGGCGAGAAACACTTTCATGGAAACGGGTTGCCAAGCGTCCAAAAATTATGAATCTCCAGAAATCTCAGCAAATATTTTTTCACCCAAACTGGATGAAACTTTCAGGTAATGATCAGAACACTAAGCCCACTTGGTTCACCAAATTTCGTTCTTCTATGTTGAAGCGTTCGTTTCCAGTAACAGTTTGAATTTTTAGGTTTCACTCTGTTTTCTCCTATATTGATAGATGTATTTGGAACTCTAAATATAACACGGTTTGTGCTACCTTCTTGAAACTTGACACAATAAAGTAGTTTCAGGTTCTATCTCTATGTTTTGTTTCCTCTTGATGTAGCCCTAAGCAGTGACTGGCGAGAAACACTTCCATATAAAGGGGTTGCCAAGCGTCCAAAAATTACGAATCTCCAGAAATCTCAGCAAATATTTTTTCACCCAAACTTGATGATCCTTTCAGGTAATGATCAGTACACTAAGCCCACTTGGATCACCAAATTTCGTTCTTCTATGTTGAAGCGTTCGTTTCCAGTAACAGTTTGAATTTTTAGGTTTCACTCTGTTTTCTCCTATATTGATAGATGTATTTGGAACTCTAAATACAACACGGTTTGTGCTAGCTTCTTGAAACTTGACACAATAATGTAGTTTCACGTTCTATCTCTATGTTTTGTTTCCTCTTGATGTAGCCCTAAGCACTGACTGGCGAGAAACACTTCCATATAAAGGGGTTGCCAAGCGTCCAAAAATTACGAATCTCCAGTAATCTCAGCAAATATTTTTTCACCCAAACTGGATGATACTTTCAGGTAATGATCAGTACACTAAGGCGACTTGGTTCCCGCAACTTCGTCCTTCTATGTTGAAGCGTTCATTTCCAGTAACAGTTTGAATTTTTAGGTTTCATTCTGTTTTCTCCTATATTGATAGATGTATTTGGAACTCTAAATCCAACACGGTTTGTGCTAGCTTCTTGAAACTTGACACAATAAAGTAGTTTCACGTTCTGTCTCTATGTTTTGTTTCCTCTTGATGTAGCCCTTAGCAGTGACTGGGAGAATCACTTTCATTGAAACGGGTTGCCAAGCGTCCAAAAATTACGAATCTCCAGAAATCTCAGCAAATATTTTTTCACCCAAACTGGATGATACTTTCAGGTAATGATCAGTACACTAAGGCGACTTGGTTCCCGAAACTTCGTTCTTCTATGTTGAAGCGTTCATTTCCAGTAACAGTTTGAATTTTTAGGTTTCATTCTGTTTTCTCCTATATTGATAGATGTATTTGGAACTCTAAATCCAACACGGTTTGTGCTAGCTTCTTGAAACTTGACACAATAAAGTAGTTTCACGTTCTGTCTCTATGTTTTGTTTCCTCTTGATGTAGCCCTTAGCAGTGACTGGGAGATACACTTTCATGGAAACGGGTTGCCAAGCGTCCAAAAATTAAGAATCTCCAGAAAGCAAATATTTTTTCACCCAAACTGGATGATACTTTCAGGTAATGATCAGTACACTAAGCTGACTTGGTTCCCCAAATTTCATTCTTCTATGTTGAAGCGTTCGTTTCCAGTAACAGTTTGAATTTTTAGGTTTCACTCTGTTTTCTCCTATATTGATAGATGTATTTGGAACTCTAAATCCAACACGGTTTGTGCTAGCTTCTTGAAACTTGACAGAATAATGTAGTTTCACGTTCTCTCTCTATGTTTTGTTTCCTCTTGATGTAGCCCTAAGCAGTGACTGGCGAGAAACACTTCCATATAAAGGGGTTGCCAAGCGTCCAAAAATTACGAATCTCCAGAAATCTCAGCAAATATTTTTTCACCCAAACTTGATGATCCTTTCAGGTAATGATCAGTACACTAAGCCCACTTGGTTCACCAAATTTCGTTCTTCTATGTTGAAGCGTTCGTTCCCAGTAACAGTTTGAATTTTTCGGTTTCACTCTGTTTTCTCCTATATTGATAGATGTATTTGGAACTCTAAATACAACACGGTTTGTGCTAGCTTCTTGAAACTTGACACAATAAAGTAGTTTCACGTTCTGTCTCTATGTTTTGTTTCCTCTTGATGTAGCCCTTAGCAGTGACTGGGAGAAACACTTTCATGGAAACGGGTTGCCAAGCGTCCAAAAATTACGAATCTCCAGAAATCTCAGCAAATATTTTTTCACCCAAACTGGATGATACTTTCAGGTAATGATCAGTACACTAAGCTGACTTGGTTCCCCAAATTTCATTCTTCTATGTTGAAGCGTTCGTTTCCAGTAACAGTTTGAATTTTTAGGTTTCACTCTGTTTTCTCCTATATTGATAGATGTATTTGGAACTCTAAATCCAACACGGTTTGTGCTAGCTTCTTGAAACTTGACAGAATAATGTAGTTTCACGTTCTCTCTCTATGTTTTGTTTCCTCTTGATGTAGCCCTTAGCAGTGACTGGCGAGAAACACTTTCATGGAAACGGGTTGCCAAGCGTCCAAAAATTACGAATCTCCAGAAATCTCAGCAAATATTTTTTCACCCAAACTGGATGAAACTTTCAGGTAATGATCAGAACACTAAGCCCACTTGGTTCACCAAATTTCGTTCTTCTATGTTGAAGCGTTCATTTCCAGTAACAGTTTGAATTTTTAGGTTTCACTCTGTTTTCTCCTATATTGATAGATGTTTTTGGAACTCTAAATACAACACGGTTTGTGCTAACTTCTTGAAACTTGACACAATAAAGTAGTTTCAGGTTCTATCTCTATGTTTTGTTTCCTCTTGATGTAGCCCTAAGCAGTGACTGGCTAGAAACACTTTCATGGAAAGGGGTTGCCAAGCATCCAAAAATTACGAATCTCCAGAAAACTCAGCAAATATTTTTTCACCCAAACTTGATGATAGTTTCAGGTAATGATCAGTACACTAAGGCGACTTGGTTCCTGAAACTTTGTTCTTCTATGTTGAAGCATTCATTTCCAGTAACAGTTTGAATTTTTAGGTTTCATTCTGTTTTCTCCTATATTGATAGATGTATTTGGAACTCTAAATCCAACACGGTTTGTGCTAGCTTCTTGAAACTTGACACAATAAAGTAGTTTCACGTTCTGTCTCTATGTTTTGTTTCCTCTTGATGTAGCCCTTAGCAGTGACTGGGAGAAACACTTTCATGGAAACGGGTTGCCAAGCGTCCAAAAATTACGAATCTCCAGAAATCTCAGCAAATATTTTTTCACCCAAACTGGATGATACTTTCAGGTAATGATCAGTACATTAAGCTGACTTGGTTCCCGAAATTTCATTCTTCTATGTTGAAGCGTTTGTTTCCAGTAACAGTTTGAATTTTTAGGTTTCACTCTGTTTTCTCCTATATTGATAGATGTATTTGGAACTCTAAATCCAACACGGTTTGTGCTAGCTTCTTGAAACTTGACAGAATAATGTAGTTTCACGTTCTCTCTCTATGTTTTGTTTCCTCTTGATGTAGCCCTAAGCAGTGACTGGCGAGAAACACTTCCATATAAAGGGGTTGCCAAGCGTCCAAAAATTATGAATCTCCAGAAATCTCAGCAAATATTTTTTCACCCAAACTGGATGATACTTTCAGGTAATGATCAGTACACTAAGGCGACTTGGTTCCCGCAACTTCGTCCTTCTATGTTGAAGCGTTCATTTTCAGTAACAGTTTGAATTTTTAGGTTTCACTCTATTTTCTCCTATATTGATAGATGTATTTGGAACTCTAAATCCAACAAGGTTTGTGCTAGCTTCTTGAAACTTGACGCAATAAAGTAGTTTCACGTTCTGTCTCTATGTTTTGTTTCCTCTTGATGTAGCCCTTAGCAGTGACTGGCGAGAAACACTTTCATAAAAACGGGTTGCCAAGCGTCCAAAAATTACGAATCTCCAGAAATCTCAGCAAATATTTTTTCACCCAAACTGGATGAAACTTTCAGGTAATGATCAGAACACTAAGCCCACTTGGTTCACCAAATTTCGTTCTTCTATGTTGAAGCATTCGTTTCCAGTAACAGTTTGAATTTTTAGGTTTCACTCTGTTTTCTCCTATATTGATAGATGTATTTGGAACTCTAAATACAACACGGTTTGTGCTACCTTCTTGAAACTTGACACAATAAAGTAGTTTCAGGTTCTATCTCTATGTTTTGTTTCCTTTTGATGTAGCCCTAAGCAGTGACTGGCGAGAAACACTTTCATGGAAAGGGGTTGCCAAGCATCCAAAAATTACGAATCTCCAGAAATCTAAGCAAATATTTTTTCACCCAAACTGGATGATACTTTCACATAATGATCAGCACACTAAGCTGACTTGGTTCCCCAAATTTCATTCTTCTATGTTGAAGCGTTCGTTTCCAGTAACAGTTTGAATTTTTCGGTTTCACTCTGTTTTCTCCTATATTGATAGATGTATTTGGATCTCTAAATCCAACGCGGTTTGTGCTAGCTTCTTGAAACTTGACACAATAATGTAGTTTCACGTTCTATCTCTATGTTTTGTTTCCTCTTGATGTAGCCCTAAGCAGTGACTGGCGAGAAACACTTCCATATAAAGGGGTTGCCAAGCGTCCAAAAATTACGAATCTCCAGAAATCTCAGCAAATATTTTTTCACCCAAACTTGAAGATCCTTTCAGGTAATGATCAGTACACTAAGCCCACTTGGTTCACCAAATTTCGTTCTTCTATGTTGAAGCGTTCGTTTCCAGTAACAGTTTGAATTTTTCGGTTTCACTCTGTTTTCTCCTATATTGATAGATGTATTTGGAACTCTAAATCCAACACGGTTTGTGCTAGCTTCTTGAAACTTGACACAATAATGTAGTTTCACGTTCTATCTCTATGTTTTGTTTCCTCTTGATGTAGCCCTAAGCAGTGACTGGCGAGAAACATTTCCATATAAAGGGGTTGCCAAGCGTCCAAAAATTATGAATCTCCAGAAATCTCAGCAAATATTTTTTCACCCAAACTGGATGATACTTTCGGGTAATGATCAGTACACTAAGCTGACTTGGTTCCCCAAATTTCATTCTTCTATGTTGAAGCGTTCGTTTCCAGTAACAGTTTGAATTTTTAGGTTTCACTCTGTTTTCTCCTATATTGATAGATGTATTTGGAACTCTAAATCCAACACGGTTTGTGCTAGCTTCTTGAAACTTGACACAATAATGTAGTTTCACGTTCTATCTCTATGTTTTGTTTCCTCTTGATGTAGCCCTAAGCACTGACTGGCGAGAAACACTTCCATATAAAGGGGTTGCCAAGCGTCCAAAAATTATGAATCTCCAGAAATCTCAGCAAATATTTTTTCACCCAAACTTGATGATAGTTTCAGGTAATGATCAGTACACTAAGGCGACTTGGTTCCCGAAACTTCGTTCTTCTATGTTGAAGCGTTCATTTCCAGTAACAGTTTGAATTTTTAGGTTTCATTCTGTTTTCTCCTATATTGATAGATGTATTTGGAACTCTAAATCCTACACGGTTTGTGCTAGCTTCTTGAAACTTGACACAATAAAGTAGTTTCACGTTCTGTCTCTATGTTTTGTTTCCTCTTGATGTAGCCCTTAGCAGTGACTGGGAGAAACACTTTCATGGAAACGGGTTGCCAAGCGTCCAAAAATTACGAATCTCCAGAAATCTCAGCAAATATTTTTTCACCCAAACTGGATGATACTTTCAGGTAATGATCAGTACACTAAGCTGACTTGGTTCCCCAAATTTCATTCTTCTATGTTGAAGCATTCATTTCCAGTAACAGTTTGAATTTTTAGGTTTCACTCTGTTTTCTCCTATATTGATAGATGTATTTGAAACTCTAAATCCAACACGGTTTGTGCTAGCTTCTTGAAACTTGACAGAATAATGTAGTTTCACGTTCTCTCTCTATGTTTTGTTTCCTCTTGATGTAGCCCTAAGCAGTGACTGGCGAGAAACACTTCCATATAAAGGGGTTGCCAAGCGTCCAAAAATTACGAATCTCCAGAAATCTCAGCAAATATTTTTTCACCCAAACTGGATGATACTTTCAGGTAAGGATCAGTACACTAAGGCGACTTGGTTCCCGCAACTTCATCCTTCTATGTTGAAGCGTTCATTTTCAGTAACAGTTTGAATTTTTAGGTTTCACTCTATTTTCTCCTATATTGATAGATGTATTTGGAACTCTAAATCCAACACGGTTTGTGCTAGCTTCTTGAAACTTGACGCAATAAAGTAGTTTCACGTTCTGTCTCTATGTTTTGTTTCCTCTTGATGTAGCCCTTAGCAGTGACTGGCGAGAAACACTTTCATGGAAACGGGTTGACAAGCGTCCAAAAATTACGAATCTCCAGAAATCTCAGCAAATATTTTTTCACCCAAACTGGATGAAACTTTCAGGTAATGATCAGTACACTAAGCTGACTTGGTTCCCCAAATTTCATTCTTCTATGTTGAAGCGTTCGTTTCCAGTAACAGTTTGAATTTTTCGGTTTCACTCTGTTTTCTCCTATATTGATAGATGTATTTGGAACTCTAAATACAACACGGTTTGTGCTAGCTTCTTGAAACTTGACACAATAATGTAGTTTCACGTTCTATCTCTATGTTTTGTTTCCTCTTGATGTAGCCCTAAGCACTGACTGGCGAGAAACACTTCCATATAAAGGGGTTGCCAAGCGTCCAAAAATTACGAATCTCCAGAAATCTCAGCAAATATTTTTTCACCCAAACTGAATGATACTTTCAGGTAATGATCAGTACACTAAGGCGACTTGGTTCCCGCAACTTCGTCCTTCTATGTTGAAGCGTTCATTTCCAGTAACAGTTTGAATTTTTAGGTTTCATTCTGTTTTCTCCTATATTGATAGATGTATTTGGAACTCTAAATCCAACATGGTTTGTGCTAGCTTCTTGAAACTTGACACAATAAAGTAGTTTCACGTTCTGTCTCTATGTTTTGTTTCCTCTTGATGTAGCCCTTAGCAGTGACTGGGAGAAACACTTTCATTGAAACGGGTTGCCAAGCGTCCAAAAATTACGAATCTCCAGAAATCTCAGCAAATATTTTTTCACCCAAACTGGATGATACTTTCAGGTAATGATCAGTACACTAAGGCGACTTGGTTCCCGCAACTTCGTCCTTCTATGTTGAAGCGTTCATTTTCAGTAACAGTTTGAATTTTTAGGTTTCACTCTATTTTCTCCTATATTGATAGAGGTATTTGGAACTCTAAATCCAACACGGTTTGTGCTAGCTTCTTGAAACTTGACGCAATAAAGTAGTTTCACGTTCTGTCTCTATGTTTTGTTTCCTCTTGATGTAGCCCTTAGCAGTGACTGGCGAGAAACACTTTCATGGAAACGGGTTGCCAAGCGTCCAAAAATTACGAATCTCCAGAAATCTCAGCAAATATTTTTTCACCCAAACTGGATGAAACTTTCAGGTAATTATCAGAACACTAAGCCCACTTGGTTCACCAAATTTCGTTCTTCTATGTTGAAGCGTTCGTTTCCAGTAACAGTTTGAATTTTTAGGTTTCACTCGGTTTTCTCCTATATTGATAGATGTATTTGGATCTCTAAATCCAACGCGGTTTGTGCTAGCTTCTTGAAACTTGACACAATAATGTAGTTTCACGTTCTATCTCTATGTTTTGTTTCCTCTTGATGTAGCCCTAACCAGTGACTGGCGAGAAACACTTCCATATAAAGGGGTTGCCAAGCGTCCAAAAATTACGAATCTCCAGAAATCTCAGCAAATATTTTTTCACCCAAACTGGATGATACTTTCAGGTAATGATCAGTACACTAAGCCCACTTGGTTCACCAAATTTCGTTCTTCTATGTTGAAGCGTTCGTTTCCAGTAACAGTTTGAATTTTTCGGTTTCACTCTGATTTCTCCTATATTGATAGATGTATTTGGAACTCTAAATACAACACGGTTTGTGCTAGCTTCTTGAAACTTGACACAATAATGTAGTTTCACGTTCTATCTCTATGTTTTGTTTCCTCTTGATGTAGCCCTAAGCACTGACTGGACAGAAACACTTCCATATAAAGGGGTTGACAAGCGTCCAAAAATTACGAATCTCCAGAAATCTCAGCAAATATTTTTTCACCCAAACTTGATGATAGTTTCAGGTAATGATCAGTACACTAAGGCGACTTGGTTCCCGAAACTTCGTTCTTCTATGTTGAAGCGTTCGTTTCCAGTAACAGTTTGAATTTTTAGGTTTCACTCTGTTTTCTCCTATATTGATAGATGTATTTGGAACTCTAAATCCAACACGGTTTGTGCTAGCTTCTTGAAACTTGACAGAATAATGTAGTTTCACGTTCTCTCTCTATGTTTTGTTTCCTCTTGATGTAGCCCTAAGCAGTGACTGGCGAGAAACACTTCCATATAAAGGGGTTGCCAAGCGTCCAAAAATTACGAATCTCCAGAAATCTCAGCAAATATTTTTTCACCCAAACTGGATGATACTTTCAGGTAAGGATCAGTACACTAAGGCGACTTGGTTCCCGCAACTTCGTCCTTCTATGTTGAAGCGTTCATTTTCAGTAACAGTTTGAATTTTTAGGTTTCACTCTATTTTCTCCTATATTGATAGATGTATTTGGAACTCTAAATCCAACACGGTTTGTGCTAGCTTCTTGAAACTTGACGCAATAAAGTAGTTTCACGTTCTGTCTCTATGTTTTGTTTCCTCTTGATGTAGCCCTTAGCAGTGACTGGCGAGAAACACTTTCATGGAAACGGGTTGACAAGCGTCCAAAAATTACGAATCTCCAGAAATCTCAGCAAATATTTTTTCACCCAAACTGGATGAAACTTTCAGGTAATGATCAGAACACTAAGCCCACTTGGTTCACCAAATTTCGTTCTTCTATGTTGAAGCGTTCATTTCCAGTAACAGTTTGAATTTTTCGGTTTCACTCTGTTTTCTCCTATATTGATAGATGTATTTGGAACTCTAAATACAACACGGTTTGTGCTAGCTTCTTGAAACTTGACACAATAATGTAGTTTCACGTTCTATCTCTATGTTTTGTTTCCTCTTGATGTAGCCCTAAGCAGTGACTGGCGAGAAACACTTCCATATAAAGGGGTTGCCAAGCGTCCAAAAATTACGAATCTCCAGAAATCTCAGCAAATATTTTTTCACCCAAACTTGATGATAGTTTCAGGTAATGATCAGTACACTAAGGCGACTTGGTTCCCGCAACTTCGTCCTTCTATGTTGAAGCGTTCATTTCCAGTAACAGTTTGAATTTTTAGGTTTCATTCTGTTTTCTCCTATATTGATAGATGTATTTGGAACTCTAAATCCAACACGGTTTGTGCTAGCTTCTTGAAACTTGACACAATAAAGTAGTTTCACGTTCTGTCTCTATGTTTTGTTTCCTCTTGATGTAGCCCTTAGCAGTGACTGGGAGAAACACTTTCATTGAAACGGGTTGCCAAGCGTCCAAAAATTACGAATCTCCAGAAATCTCAGCAAATATTTTTTCACCCAAACTGGATGATACTTTCAGGTAATGATCAGTACACTAAGGCGACTTGGTTCCCGCAACTTCGTCCTTCTATGTTGAAGCGTTCATTTTCAGTAACAGTTTGAATTTTTAGGTTTCACTCTATTTTCTCCTATATTGATAGAGGTATTTGGAACTCTAAATCCAACACGGTTTGTGCTAGCTTCTTGAAACTTGACGCAATAAAGTAGTTTCACGTTCTGTCTCTATGTTTTGTTTCCTCTTGATGTAGCCCTTAGCAGTGACTGGCGAGAAACACTTTCATGGAAACGGGTTGCCAAGCGTCCAAAAATTACGAATCTCCAGAAATCTCAGCAAATATTTTTTCACCCAAACTGGATGAAACTTTCAGGTAATTATCAGAACACTAAGCCCACTTGGTTCACCAAATTTCGTTCTTCTATGTTGAAGCGTTCGTTTCCAGTAACAGTTTGAATTTTTAGGTTTCACTCGGTTTTCTCCTATATTGATAGATGTATTTGGATCTCTAAATCCAACGCGGTTTGTGCTAGCTTCTTGAAACTTGACACAATAATGTAGTTTCACGTTCTATCTCTATGTTTTGTTTCCTCTTGATGTAGCCCTAACCAGTGACTGGCGAGAAACACTTCCATATAAAGGGGTTGCCAAGCGTCCAAAAATTACGAATCTCCAGAAATCTCAGCAAATATTTTTTCACCCAAACTGGATGATACTTTCAGGTAATGATCAGTACACTAAGCCCACTTGGTTCACCAAATTTCGTTCTTCTATGTTGAAGCGTTCGTTTCCAGTAACAGTTTGAATTTTTCGGTTTCACTCTGATTTCTCCTATATTGATAGATGTATTTGGAACTCTAAATACAACACGGTTTGTGCTAGCTTCTTGAAACTTGACACAATAATGTAGTTTCACGTTCTATCTCTATGTTTTGTTTCCTCTTGATGTAGCCCTAAGCACTGACTGGAGAGAAACACTTCCATATAAAGGGGTTGACAAGCGTCCAAAAATTACGAATCTCCAGAAATCTCAGCAAATATTTTTTCACCCAAACTTGATGATAGTTTCAGGTAATGATCAGTACACTAAGGCGACTTGGTTCCCGAAACTTCGTTCTTCTATGTTGAAGCGTTCGTTTCCAGTAACAGTTTGAATTTTTAGGTTTCACTCTGTTTTCTCCTATATTGATAGATGTATTTGGAACTCTAAATCCAACACGGTTTGTGCTAGCTTCTTGAAACTTGACAGAATAATGTAGTTTCACGTTCTCTCTCTATGTTTTGTTTCCTCTTGATGTAGCCCTAAGCAGTGACTGGCGAGAAACACTTCCATATAAAGGGGTTGCCAAGCGTCCAAAAATTACGAATCTCCAGAAATCTCAGCAAATATTTTTTCACCCAAACTGGATGATACTTTCAGGTAAGGATCAGTACACTAAGGCGACTTGGTTCCCGCAACTTCGTCCTTCTATGTTGAAGCGTTCATTTTCAGTAACAGTTTGAATTTTTAGGTTTCACTCTATTTTCTCCTATATAGATAGATGTATTTGGAACTCTAAATCCAACACGGTTTGTGCTAGCTTCTTGAAACTTGACGCAATAAAGTAGTTTCACGTTCTGTCTCTATGTTTTGTTTCCTCTTGATGTAGCCCTTAGCAGTGACTGGCGAGAAACACTTTCATGGAAACGGGTTGACAAGCGTCCAAAAATTACGAATCTCCAGAAATCTCAGCAAATATTTTTTCACCCAAACTGGATGAAACTTTCAGGTAATGATCAGAACACTAAGCCCACTTGGTTCACCAAATTTCGTTCTTCTATGTTGAAGCGTTCATTTCCAGTAACAGTTTGAATTTTTCGGTTTCACTCTGTTTTCTCCTATATTGATAGATGTATTTGGAACTCTAAATACAACACGGTTTGTGCTAGCTTCTTGAAACTTGACACAATAATGTAGTTTCACGTTCTATCTCTATGTTTTGTTTCCTCTTGATGTAGCCCTAAGCACTGACTGGCGAGAAACACTTCCATATAAAGGGGTTGCCAAGCGTCCAAAAATTACGAATCTCCAGAAATCTCAGCAAATATTTTTTCACCCAAACTGGATGATACTTTCAGGTAATGATCAGTACACTAAGGCGACTTGGTTCCCGCAACTTCGTCCTTCTATGTTGAAGCGTTCATTTCCAGTAACAGTTTGAATTTTTAGGTTTCATTCTGTTTTCTCCTATATTGATAGATGTATTTGGAACTCTAAATCCAACACGGTTTGTGCTAGCTTCTTGAAACTTGACACAATAAAGTAGTTTCACGTTCTGTCTCTATGTTTTGTTTCCTCTTGATGTAGCCCTTAGCAGTGACTGGGAGAAACACTTTCATTGAAACGGGTTGCCAAGCGTCCAAAAATTACGAATCTCCAGAAATCTCAGCAAATATTTTTTCACCCAAACTGGATGATACTTTCAGGTAATGATCAGTACACTAAGGCGACTTGGTTCCCGCAACTTCGTCCTTCTATGTTGAAGCGTTCATTTTCAGTAACAGTTTGAATTTTTAGGTTTCACTCTATTTTCTCCTATATTGATAGAGGTATTTGGAACTCTAAATCCAACACGGTTTGTGCTAGCTTCTTGAAACTTGACGCAATAAAGTAGTTTCACGTTCTGTCTCTATGTTTTGTTTCCTCTTGATGTAGCCCTTAGCAGTGACTGGCGAGAAACACTTTCATGGAAACGGGTTGCCAAGCGTCCAAAAATTACGAATCTCCAGAAATCTCAGCAAATATTTTTTCACCCAAACTGGATGAAACTTTCAGGTAATTATCAGAACACTAAGCCCACTTGGTTCACCAAATTTCGTTCTTCTATGTTGAAGCGTTCGTTTCCAGTAACAGTTTGAATTTTTAGGTTTCACTCGGTTTTCTCCTATATTGATAGATGTATTTGGATCTCTAAATCCAACGCGGTTTGTGCTAGCTTCTTGAAACTTGACACAATAATGTAGTTTCACGTTCTATCTCTATGTTTTGTTTCCTCTTGATGTAGCCCTAACCAGTGACTGGCGAGAAACACTTCCATATAAAGGGGTTGCCAAGCGTCCAAAAATTACGAATCTCCAGAAATCTCAGCAAATATTTTTTCACCCAAACTGGATGATACTTTCAGGTAATGATCAGTACACTAAGCCCACTTGGTTCACCAAATTTCGTTCTTCTATGTTGAAGCGTTCGTTTCCAGTAACAGTTTGAATTTTTCGGTTTCACTCTGATTTCTCCTATATTGATAGATGTATTTGGAACTCTAAATACAACACGGTTTGTGCTAGCTTCTTGAAACTTGACACAATAATGTAGTTTCACGTTCTATCTCTATGTTTTGTTTCCTCTTGATGTAGCCCTAAGCACTGACTGGAGAGAAACACTTCCATATAAAGGGGTTGACAAGCGTCCAAAAATTACGAATCTCCAGAAATCTCAGCAAATATTTTTTCACCCAAACTTGATGATAGTTTCAGGTAATGATCAGTACACTAAGGCGACTTGGTTCCCGAAACTTCGTTCTTCTATGTTGAAGCGTTCGTTTCCAGTAACAGTTTGAATTTTTAGGTTTCACTCTGTTTTCTCCTATATTGATAGATGTATTTGGAACTCTAAATCCAACACGGTTTGTGCTAGCTTCTTGAAACTTGACAGAATAATGTAGTTTCACGTTCTCTCTCTATGTTTTGTTTCCTCTTGATGTAGCCCTAAGCAGTGACTGGCGAGAAACACTTCCATATAAAGGGGTTGCCAAGCGTCCAAAAATTACGAATCTCCAGAAATCTCAGCAAATATTTTTTCACCCAAACTGGATGATACTTTCAGGTAAGGATCAGTACACTAAGGCGACTTGGTTCCCGCAACTTCGTCCTTCTATGTTGAAGCGTTCATTTTCAGTAACAGTTTGAATTTTTAGGTTTCACTCTATTTTCTCCTATATAGATAGATGTATTTGGAACTCTAAATCCAACACGGTTTGTGCTAGCTTCTTGAAACTTGACGCAATAAAGTAGTTTCACGTTCTGTCTCTATGTTTTGTTTCCTCTTGATGTAGCCCTTAGCAGTGACTGGCGAGAAACACTTTCATGGAAACGGGTTGACAAGCGTCCAAAAATTACGAATCTCCAGAAATCTCAGCAAATATTTTTTCACCCAAACTGGATGAAACTTTCAGGTAATGATCAGAACACTAAGCCCACTTGGTTCACCAAATTTCGTTCTTCTATGTTGAAGCGTTCATTTCCAGTAACAGTTTGAATTTTTCGGTTTCACTCTGTTTTCTCCTATATTGATAGATGTATTTGGAACTCTAAATACAACACGGTTTGTGCTAGCTTCTTGAAACTTGACACAATAATGTAGTTTCACGTTCTATCTCTATGTTTTGTTTCCTCTTGATGTAGCCCTAAGCACTGACTGGCGAGAAACACTTCCATATAAAGGGGTTGCCAAGCGTCCAAAAATTACGAATCTCCAGAAATCTCAGCAAATATTTTTTCACCCAAACTGGATGATACTTTCAGGTAATGATCAGTACACTAAGGCGACTTGGTTCCCGCAACTTCGTCCTTCTATGTTGAAGCGTTCATTTCCAGTAACAGTTTGAATTTTTAGGTTTCATTCTGTTTTCTCCTATATTGATAGATGTATTTGGAACTCTAAATCCAACACGGTTTGTGCTAGCTTCTTGAAACTTTACACAATAAAGTAGTTTCACGTTCTGTCTCTATGTTTTGTTTCCTCTTGATGTAGCCCTTAGCAGTGACTGGGAGAAACACTTTCATTGAAACGGGTTGCCAAGCGTCCAAAAATTACGAATCTCCAGAAATCTCAGCAAATATTTTTTCACCCAAACTGGATGATACTTTCAGGTAATGATCAGTACACTACGGCGACTTGGTTCCCGCAACTTCGTCCTTCTATGTTGAAGCGTTCATTTTCAGTAAGAGTTTGAATTTTTAGGTTTCACTCTATTTTCTCCTATATTGATAGAGGTATTTGGAACTCTAAATCCAACACGGTTTGTGCTAGCTTCTTGAAACTTGACGCAATAAAGTAGTTTCACGTTCTGTCTCTATGTTTTGTTTCCTCTTGATGTAGCCCTTAGCAGTGACTGGCGAGAAACACTTTCATGGAAACGGGTTGCCAAGCGTCCAAAAATTACGAATCTCCAGAAATCTCAGCAAATATTTTTTCACCCAAACTGGATGAAACTTTCAGGTAATTATCAGAACACTAAGCCCACTTGGTTCACCAAATTTCGTTCTTCTATGTTGAAGCGTTCGTTTCCAGTAACAGTTTGAATTTTTAGGTTTCACTCGGTTTTCTCCTATATTGATAGATGTATTTGGATCTCTAAATCCAACGCGGTTTGTGCTAGCTTCTTGAAACTTGACACAATAATGTAGTTTCACGTTCTATCTCTATGTTTTGTTTCCTCTTGATGTAGCCCTAAGCAGTGACTGGCGAGAAACACTTCCATATAAAGGGGTTGCCAAGCGTCCAAAAATTACGAATCTCCAGAAATCTCAGCAAATATTTTTTCACCCAAACTGGATGATACTTTCAGGTAATGATCAGTACACTAAGCCCACTTGGTTCACCAAATTTCGTTCTTCTATGTTGAAGCGTTCGTTTCCAGTAACAGTTTGAATTTTTCGGTTTCACTCTGATTTCTCCTATATTGATAGATGTATTTGGAACTCTAAATACAACACGGTTTGTGCTAGCTTCTTGAAACTTGACACAATAATGTAGTTTCACGTTCTATCTCTATGTTTTGTTTCCTCTTGATGTAGCCCTAAGCACTGACTGGAGAGAAACACTTCCATATAAAGGGGTTGACAAGCGTCCAAAAATTACGAATCTCCAGAAATCTCAGCAAATATTTTTTCACCCAAACTTGATGATAGTTTCAGGTAATGATCAGTACACTAAGGCGACTTGGTTCCCGAAACTTCGTTCTTCTATGTTGAAGCGTTCGTTTCCAGTAACAGTTTGAATTTTTAGGTTTCACTCTGTTTTCTCCTATATTGATAGATGTATTTGGAACTCTAAATCCAACACGGTTTGTGCTAGCTTCTTGAAACTTGACAGAATAATGTAGTTTCACGTTCTCTCTCTATGTTTTGTTTCCTCTTGATGTAGCCCTAAGCAGTGACTGGCGAGAAACACTTCCATATAAAGGGGTTGCCAAGCGTCCAAAAATTACGAATCTCCAGAAATCTCAGCAAATATTTTTTCACCCAAACTGGATGATACTTTCAGGTAAGGATCAGTACACTAAGGCGACTTGGTTCCCGCAACTTCGTCCTTCTATGTTGAAGCGTTCATTTTCAGTAACAGTTTGAATTTTTAGGTTTCACTCTATTTTCTCCTATATAGATAGATGTATTTGGAACTCTAAATCCAACACGGTTTGTGCTAGCTTCTTGAAACTTGACGCAATAAAGTAGTTTCACGTTCTGTCTCTATGTTTTGTTTCCTCTTGATGTAGCCCTTAGCAGTGACTGGCGAGAAACACTTTCATGGAAACGGGTTGACAAGCGTCCAAAAATTACGAATCTCCAGAAATCTCAGCAAATATTTTTTCACCCAAACTGGATGAAACTTTCAGGTAATGATCAGAACACTAAGCCCACTTGGTTCACCAAATTTCGTTCTTCTATGTTGAAGCGTTCATTTCCAGTAACAGTTTGAATTTTTCGGTTTCACTCTGTTTTCTCCTATATTGATAGATGTATTTGGAACTCTAAATACAACACGGTTTGTGCTAGCTTCTTGAAACTTGACACAATAATGTAGTTTCACGTTCTATCTCTATGTTTTGTTTCCTCTTGATGTAGCCCTAAGCACTGACTGGCGAGAAACACTTCCATATAAAGGGGTTGCCAAGCGTCCAAAAATTACGAATCTCCAGAAATCTCAGCAAATATTTTTTCACCCAAACTGGATGATACTTTCAGGTAATGATCAGTACACTAAGGCGACTTGGTTCCCGCAACTTCGTCCTTCTATGTTGAAGCGTTCATTTCCAGTAACAGTTTGAATTTTTAGGTTTCATTCTGTTTTCTCCTATATTGATAGATGTATTTGGAACTCTAAATCCAACACGGTTTGTGCTAGCTTCTTGAAACTTGACACAATAAAGTAGTTTCACGTTCTGTCTCTATGTTTTGTTTCCTCTTGATGTAGCCCTTAGCAGTGACTGGGAGAAACACTTTCATTGAAACGGGTTGCCAAGCGTCCAAAAATTACGAATCTCCAGAAATCTCAGCAAATATTTTTTCACCCAAACTGGATGATACTTTCAGGTAATGATCAGTACACTAAGGCGACTTGGTTCCCGCAACTTCGTCCTTCTATGTTGAAGCGTTCATTTTCAGTAACAGTTTGAATTTTTAAGTTTCAATCTATTTTCTCCTATATTGATAGAGGTATTTGGAACTCTAAATCCAACACGGTTTGTGCTAGCTTCTTGAAACTTGACGCAATAAAGTAGTTTCACGTTCTGTCTCTATGTTTTGTTTCCTCTTGATGTAGCCCTTAGCAGTGACTGGCGAGAAACACTTTCATGGAAACGGGTTGCCAAGCGTCCAAAAATTACGAATCTCCAGAAATCTCAGCAAATATTTTTTCACCCAAACTGGATGAAACTTTCAGGTAATTATCAGAACACTAAGCCCACTTGGTTCACCAAATTTCGTTCTTCTATGTTGAAGCGTTCGTTTCCAGTAACAGTTTGAAATTTTAGATTTCACTCGGTTTTCTCCTATATTGATAGATGTATTTGGATCTCTAAATCCAACGCGGTTTGTGCTAGCTTCTTGAAACTTGACACAATAATGTAGTTTCACGTTCTATCTCTATG
The DNA here is from genome assembly GCF_964194105.1 of Spermophilus citellus. Taxonomy (NCBI): domain Eukaryota; kingdom Metazoa; phylum Chordata; class Mammalia; order Rodentia; family Sciuridae; genus Spermophilus; species Spermophilus citellus. The sequence goes on from NC_138186.1 coordinate 31,670,616, forward strand.
TTTTGTTTCCTCTTGATGTAGCCCTAAGCAGTGACTGGCGAGAAACACTTCCATATAAAGGGGTTGCCAAGCGTCCAAAAATTACGAATCTCCAGAAATCTCAGCAAATATTTTTTCACCCAAACTGGATGATACTTTCAGGTAATGATCAGTACACTAAGCCCACTTGGTTCACCAAATTTCGTTCTTCTATGTTGAAGCGTTCGTTTCCAGTAACAGTTTGAATTTTTCGGTTTCACTCTGATTTCTCCTATATTGATAGATGTATTTGGAACTCTAAATACAACACGGTTTGTGCTAGCTTCTTGAAACTTGACACAATAATGTAGTTTCACGTTCTATCTCTATGTTTTGTTTCCTCTTGATGTAGCCCTAAGCACTGACTGGAGAGAAACACTTCCTTATAAAGGGGTTGACAAGCGTCCAAAAATTACGAATCTCCAGAAATCTCAGCAAATATTTTTTCACCCAAACTTGATGATAGTTTCAGGTAATGATCAGTACACTAAGGCGACTTGGTTCCCGAAACTTCGTTCTTCTATGTTGAAGCGTTCGTTTCCAGTAACAGTTTGAATTTTTAGGTTTCACTCTGTTTTCTCCTATATTGATAGATGTATTTGGAACTCTAAATCCAACACGGTTTGTGCTAGCTTCTTGAAACTTGACGCAATAAAGTAGTTTCACGTTCTGTCTCTATGTTTTGTTTCCTCTTGATGTAGCCCTTAGCAGTGACTGGCGAGAAACACTTTCATGGAAACGGGTTGACAAGCGTCCAAAAATTACGAATCTCCAGAAATCTCAGCAAATATTTTTTTCACCCAAACTGGATGAAACTTTCAGGTAATGATCAGAACACTAAGCCCACTTGGTTCACCAAATTTCGTTCTTCTATGTTGAAGCGTTCATTTCCAGTAACAGTTTGAATTTTTCGGTTTCACTCTGTTTTCTCCTATATTGATAGATGTATTTGGAACTCTAAATACAACACGGTTTGTGCTAGCTTCTTGAAACTTGACACAATAATGTAGTTTCACGTTCTATCTCTATGTTTTGTTTCCTCTTGATGTAGCCCTAAGCAGTGACTGGCGAGAAACACTTCCATATAAAGGGGTTGCCAAGCGTCCAAAAATTACGAATCTCCAGAAATCTCAGCAAATATTTTTTCACCCAAACTTGATGATAGTTTCAGGTAATGATCAGTACACTAAGGCGACTTGGTTCCCGCAACTTCGTCCTTCTATGTTGAAGCGTTCATTTCCAGTAACAGTTTGAATTTTTAGGTTTCATTCTGTTTTCTCCTATATTGATAGATGTATTTGGAACTCTAAATCCAACACGGTTTGTGCTAGCTTCTTGAAACTTGACACAATAAAGTAGTTTCACGTTCTGTCTCTATGTTTTGTTTCCTCTTGATGTAGCCCTTAGCAGTGACTGGGAGAAACACTTTCATTGAAACGGGTTGCCAAGCGTCCAAAAATTACGAATCTCCAGAAATCTCAGCAAATATTTTTTCACCCAAACTGGATGATACTTTCAGGTAATGATCAGTACACTAAGGCGACTTGGTTCCCGCAACTTCGTCCTTCTATGTTGAAGCGTTCATTTTCAGTAACAGTTTGAATTTTTAGGTTTCACTCTATTTTCTCCTATATTGATAGAGGTATTTGGAACTCTAAATCCAACACGGTTTGTGCTAGCTTCTTGAAACTTGACGCAATAAAGTAGTTTCACGTTCTGTCTCTATGTTTTGTTTCCTCTTGATGTAGCCCTTAGCAGTGACTGGCGAGAAACACTTTCATGGAAACGGGTTGCCAAGCGTCCAAAAATTACGAATCTCCAGAAATCTCAGCAAATATTTTTTCACCCAAACTGGATGAAACTTTCAGGTAATTATCAGAACACTAAGCCCACTTGGTTCACCAAATTTCGTTCTTCTATGTTGAAGCGTTCGTTTCCAGTAACAGTTTGAATTTTTAGGTTTCACTCGGTTTTCTCCTATATTGATAGATGTATTTGGATCTCTAAATCCAACGCGGTTTGTGCTAGCTTCTTGAAACTTGACACAATAATGTAGTTTCACGTTCTATCTCTATGTTTTGTTTCCTCTTGATGTAGCCCTAAGCAGTGACTGGCGAGAAACACTTCCATATAAAGGGGTTGCCAAGCGTCCAAAAATTACGAATCTCCAGAAATCTCAGCAAATATTTTTTCACCCAAACTGGATGATACTTTCAGGTAATGATCAGTACACTAAGCCCACTTGGTTCACCAAATTTCGTTCTTCTATGTTGAAGCGTTCGTTTCCAGTAACAGTTTGAATTTTTCGGTTTCACTCTGATTTCTCCTATATTGATAGATGTATTTGGAACTCTAAATACAACACGGTTTGTGCTAGCTTCTTGAAACTTGACACAATAATGTAGTTTCACGTTCTATCTCTATGTTTTGTTTCCTCTTGATGTAGCCCTAAGCACTGACTGGAGAGAAACACTTCCTTATAAAGGGGTTGACAAGCGTCCAAAAATTACGAATCTCCAGAAATCTCAGCAAATATTTTTTCACCCAAACTTGATGATAGTTTCAGGTAATGATCAGTACACTAAGGCGACTTGGTTCCCGAAACTTCGTTCTTCTATGTTGAAGCGTTCGTTTCCAGTAACAGTTTGAATTTTTAGGTTTCACTCTGTTTTCTCCTATATTGATAGATGTATTTGGAACTCTAAATCCAACACGGTTTGTGCTAGCTTCTTGAAACTTGACGCAATAAAGTAGTTTCACGTTCTGTCTCTATGTTTTGTTTCCTCTTGATGTAGCCCTTAGCAGTGACTGGCGAGAAACACTTTCATGGAAAGGGGTTGACAAGCGTCCAAAAATTACGAATCTCCAGAAATCTCAGCAAATATTTTTTCACCCAAACTGGATGAAACTTTCAGGTAATGATCAGAACACTAAGCCCACTTGGTTCACCAAATTTCGTTCTTCTATGTTGAAGCGTTCATTTCCAGTAACAGTTTGAATTTTTCGGTTTCACTCTGTTTTCTCCTATATTGATAGATGTATTAGGAACTCTAAATACAACACGGTTTGTGCTAGCTTCTTGAAACTTGACACAATAATGTAGTTTCACGTTCTATCTCTATGTTTTGTTTCCTCTTGATGTAGCCCTAAGCAGTGACTGGCGAGAAACACTTCCATATAAAGGGGTTGCCAAGCGTCCAAAAATTACGGATCTCCAGAAATCTCAGCAAATATTTTTTCACCCAAACTTGATGATAGTTTCAGGTAATGATCAGTACACTAAGGCGACTTGGTTCCCGCAACTTCGTCCTTCTATGTTGAAGCGTTCATTTCCAGTAACAGTTTGAATTTTTAGGTTTCATTCTGTTTTCTCCTATATTGATAGATGTATTTGGAACTCTAAATCCAACACGGTTTGTGCTAGCTTCTTGAAACTTGACACAATAAAGTAGTTTCACGTTCTGTCTCTATGTTTTGTTTCCTCTTGATGTAGCCCTTAGCAGTGACTGGGAGAAACACTTTCATTGAAACGGGTTGCCAAGCGTCCAAAAATTACGAATCTCCAGAAATCTCAGCAAATATTTTTTCACCCAAACTGGATGATACTTTCAGGTAATGATCAGTACACTAAGGCGACTTGGTTCCCGCAACTTCGTCCTTCTATGTTGAAGCGTTCATTTTCAGTAACAGTTTGAATTTTTAGGTTTCACTCTATTTTCTCCTATATTGATAGAGGTATTTGGAACTCTAAATCCAACACGGTTTGTGCTAGCTTCTTGAAACTTGACGCAATAAAGTAGTTTCACGTTCTGTCTCTATGTTTTGTTTCCTCTTGATGTAGCCCTTAGCAGTGACTGGCGAGAAACACTTTCATGGAAACGGGTTGCCAAGCGTCCAAAAATTACGAATCTCCAGAAATCTCAGCAAATATTTTTTCACCCAAACTGGATGAAACTTTCAGGTAATTATCAGAACACTAAGCCCACTTGGTTCACCAAATTTCGTTCTTCTATGTTGAAGCGTTCGTTTCCAGTAACAGTTTGAATTTTTAGGTTTCACTCGGTTTTCTCCTATATTGATAGATGTATTTGGATCTCTAAATCCAACGCGGTTTGTGCTAGCTTCTTGAAACTTGACACAATAATGTAGTTTCACGTTCTATCTCTATGTTTTGTTTCCTCTTGATGTAGCCCTAAGCAGTGACTGGCGAGAAACACTTCCATATAAAGGGGTTGCCAAGCGTCCAAAAATTACGAATCTCCAGAAATCTCAGCAAATATTTTTTCACCCAAACTTGATGATCCTTTCAGGTAATGATCAGTACACAAAGCCCACTTGGTTCACCAAATTTCGTTCTTCTATGTTGAAGCGTTCGTTTCCAGTAACAGTTTGAATTTTTCGGTTTCACTCTGATTTCTCCTATATTGATAGATGTATTTGGAACTCTAAATACAACACGGTTTGTGCTAGCTTCTTTAAACATGACACAATAATGTAGTTTAATCTTCTATCTCTACCTTTTGTTTCCTCTTGATGTACCCCTAAGCAGTGACGGGCGATAAACACTTTCATGGAAAGGGGCTGCCAAGCTTCCAAAAATTACGTATCTCCAGAAATCTCAGCAAATATTTTTTCACCCAAACTTGATGATAGTTTCAGGTAATGATCAGTACACTAAGGCGACTTGGTTCCCGAAACTTCGTTCTTCTATGTTGAAGCGTTCATTTCCAGTAACAGTTTGAATTATTAGGTTTCATTCCGTTTTCTCCTATATTGATAGATGTATTTGGAACTCTAAATCCAACACGGTTTGTGCTAGCTTCTTGAAACTTGACGCAATAAAGTAGTTTCACGTTCTGTCTCTATGTTTTGTTTCCTCTTTATGTAGCCCTTAGCAGTGACTGGGAGAAACACTTTCATGGAAACGGGTTGCCAAGCGTCCAAAAATTACGAATCTCCAGAAATCTCAGCAAATATTTTTTCACCCAAACTGGATGATACTTTCAGGTAATGATCAGTACACTAAGCTGACTTGGTTCCCCAAATTTCATTCTTCTATGTTGAAGCGTTCGTTTCCAGTAACAGTTTGAATTTTTAGGTTTCACTCTGTTTTCTCCTATATTGATAGATGTATTTGGAACTCTAAATCCAACACGGTTTGTGCTAGCTTCTTGAAACTTGACAGAATAATGTAGTTTCACGTTCTCTCTCTATGTTTTGTTTCCTCTTGATGTAGCCCTAAGCAGTGACTGGCGAGAAACACTTCCATATAAAGGGGTTGCCAAGCGTCCAAAAATTACGAATCTCCAGAAATCTCAGCAAATATTTTTTCACCCAAACTTAATGATCCTTTCAGGTAATGATCAGTACACTAAGCCCACTTGGTTCACCAAATTTCGTTCTTCTATGTTGAAGCGTTCGTTTCCAGTAACAGTTTGAATTTTTCGGTTTCACTCTGATTTCTCCTATATTGATAGATGTATTTGGAACTCTAAATACAACACGGTTTGTGCTAGCTTCTTTAAACATGACACAATAATGTAGTTTAATCTTCTATCTCTACCTTTTTTTTCCTCTTGATGTACCCCTAAGCAGTGACGGGCGATAAACACTTTCATGGAAAGGGGCTGCCAAGCTTCCAAAAATTACGTATCTCCAGAAATCTCAGCAAATATTTTTTCACCCAAACTTGATGATAGTTTCAGGTAATGATCAGTACACTAAGGCGACTTGGTTCCCGAAACTTCGTTCTTCTATATTGAAGCGTTCATTTCCAGTAACAGTTTGAATTATTAGGTTTCATTCCGTTTTCTCCTATATTGATAGATGTATTTGGAACTCTAAATCCAACACGGTTTGTGCTAGCTTCTTGAAACTTGACGCAATAAAGTAGTTTCACGTTCTGTCTCTATGTTTTGTTTCCTCTTTATGTAGCCCTTAGCAGTGACTGGGAGAAACACTTTCATGGAAACGGGTTGCCAAGCGTCCAAAAATTACGAATCTCCAGAAATCTCAGCAAATATTTTTTCACCCAAACTGGATGATACTTTCAGGTAATGATCAGCACACTAAACTGACTTGGTTCCCCAAATTTCATTCTTCTATGTTGAAGCGTTCATTTCCAGTAACAGTTTGAATTTTTAGGTTTCACTCTGTTTTCTCCTATATTGATAGATGTATTTGGAACTCTAAATCCAACACGGTTTGTGCTAGCATCTTGAAACTTGACACAATAATGTAGTTTCACGTTCTATCTCTATGTTTTGTTTCCTCTTGATGTAGCCCTAAGCAGTGACTGGCGAAAAACACTTCCATATAAAGGGGTTGCCAAGCGTCCAAAAATTACGAATCTCCAGAAATCTCAGCAAATATTTTTTCACCCAAACTGGATGATACTTTCAGGTAATGATCAGTACACTAAGCTGACTTGGTTCCCCAAATTTCATTCTTCTATGTTGAAGCGTTCGTTTCCAGTAACAGTTTGAATTTTTAGGTTTCACTCTGTTTTCTCCTATATTGATAGATGTATTTGGAACTCTAAATCCAACACGGTTTGTGCTAGCTTCTTGAAACTTGACACAATAATGTAGTTTCACGTTCTATCTCTATGTTTTTTTTTCCTCTTGATGTAGCACTAAGCAGTGACTGGCGAGAAACACTTCCATATAAAGGGGTTGCCAAGCGTCCAAAAATTACGAATCTCCAGAAATCTCAGCAAATATTTTTTCACCCAAACTTGATGATCCTTTCAGGTAATGATCAGTACACTAAGCCCACTTGGTTCACCAAATTTCGTTCTTCTATGTTGAAGCGTTCGTTTCCAGTAACAGTTTGAATTTTTCGGTTTCACTCTGTTTTCTCCTATATTGATAGATGTATTTGGAACTCTAAATCCAACACGGTTTGTGCTAGCTTCTTGAAACTTGACACAATAAAGTAGTTTCACGTTCTGTCTCTATGTTTTGTTTCCTCTTGATGTAGCCCTAAGCACTGACTGGAGAGAAACACTTCCATATAAATGGGTTGCCAAGCGTCCAAAAATTACGAATCTCCAGAAATCTCAGCAAATATTTTTTCACCCAAACTGGATGATACTTTCAGGTAATGATCAGTATACTAAGGCGACTTGGTTCCCGAAACTTCGTTCTTCTATGTTGAAGCGTTCGTTTCCAGTAACAGTTTGAATTTTTAGGTTTCACTCTGTTTTCTCCTATATTGATAGATGTATTTGGAACTCTAAATACAACACGGTTTGTGCTAGCTTCTTTAAACTTGACACAATTATGTAGTTTCATCTTCTATCTCTACGTTTTGTTTCCTCTTGATGTACCCCTAAGCAGTGACGGGCTATAAACACTTTCATGGAAAGGGGCTGCCAAGCTTCCAAAAATTACGTATCTCCAGAAATCTCAGCAAATATTTTTTCACCCAAACTTGATGATAGTTTCAGGTAATGATCAGTACACTAAGGCGACTTGGTTCCCGAAACTTCGTTCTTCTATGTTGAAGCGTTCATTTCCAGTAACAGTTTGAATTATTAGGTTTCATTCCGTTTTCTCCTATATTGATAGATGTATTTGGAACTCTAAATCCAACACGGTTTGTGCTAGCCTCTTGAAACTTGACGCAATAAAGTAGTTTCACGTTCTGTCTCTATGTTTTGTTTCCTCTTGATGTAGCCCTTAGCAGTGACTGGCGAGAAACACTTCCATATAAAGGGGTTGCCAAGCGTCCAAAAATTACGAATCTCCAGAAATCTCAGCAAATATTTTTTCACCCAAACTGGATGATACTTTCAGGTAATGATCAGTACTCTAAGCTGACTTGGTTCCCCAAATTTCATTCTTCTATGTTGAAGCGTTCGTTTCCAGTAACAGTTTGAATTTTTAGGTTTCACTCTGATTTCTCCTATATTGATAGATGTATTTGGAACTCTAAATCCAACACGGTTTGTGCTAGCTTCTTGAAACTTGACACAATAATGTAGTTTCACGTTCTATCTCTATGTTTTTTTTCCTCTTGATGTAGCACTAAGCAGTGACTGGCGAGAAACACTTCCATATAAAGGGGTTGCCAAGCGTCCAAAAATTACGAATCTCCAGAAATCTCAGCAAATATTTTTTCACCCAAACTTGATGATCCTTTCAGGTAATGATCAGTACACTAAGCCCACTTGGTTCACCAAATTTCGTTCTTCTATGTTGAAGCGTTCGTTTCCAGTAACAGTTTGAATTTTTCGGTTTCACTCTGTTTTCTCCTATATTGATAGATGTATTTGGAACTCTAAATCCAACACGGTTTGTGCTAGCTTCTTGAAACTTGACACAATAAAGTAGTTTCACGTTCTGTCTCTATGTTTTGTTTCCTCTTGATGTAGCCCTAAGCACTGACTGGAGAGAAACACTTCCATATAAAGGGGTTGCCAAGCGTCCAAAAATTACGAATCTCCAGAAATCTCAGCAAATATTTTTTCACCCAAACTGGATGATACTTTCAGGTAATGATCAGTACACTAAGGCGACTTGGTTCCCGAAACTTCGTTCTTCTATGTTGAAGCGTTCGTTTCCAGTAACAGTTTGAATTTTTAGGTTTCACTCTGTTTTCTCCTATATTGATAGATGTATTTGGAACTCTAAATACAACACGGTTTGTGCTAGCTTCTTTAAACTTGACACAATTATGTAGTTTCATCTTCTATCTCTACGTTTTGTTTCCTCTTGATGTACCCCTAAGCAGTGACGGGCTATAAACACTTTCATGGAAAGGGGCTGCCAAGCTTCCAAAAATTAGGTATCTCCAGAAATCTCAGCAAATATTTTTTCACCCAAACTTGATGATAGTTTCAGGTAATGATCAGTACACTAGGCGACTTGGTTCCCGAAACTTCGTTCTTCTATGTTGAAGCGTTCATTTCCAGTAACAGTTTGAATTATTAGGTTTCATTCCGTTTTCTCCTATATTGATAGATGTATTTGGAACTCTAAATCCAACACGGTTTGTGCTAGCTTCTTGAAACTTGACGCAATAAAGTAGTTTCACGTTCTGTCTCTATGTTTTGTTTCCTCTTGATGTAGCCCTTAGCAGTGACTGGCGAGAAACACTTCCATATAAAGGGGTTGCCAAGCGTCCAAAAATTACGAATCTCCAGAAATCTCAGCAAATATTTTTTCACCCATACTTGATGATAGTTTCAGGTAATGATCAGTACACTAAGGCGACTTGGTTCCCGAAACTTCGTTCTTCTATGTTGAAGCGTTCATTTCCAGTAACAGTTTGAATTTTTAGGTTTCATTCTGTTTTCTCCTATATTGATAGATGTATTTGGAACTCTAAATCCAACACGGTTTGTGCTAGCTTCTTGAAACTTGACACAATAAAGTAGTTTCATATTCTGTCTCTATATTTTGTTTCCTCTTCATGTAGACCTTAGCAGTGACTGGGAGAAACACTTTCATGGAAACGGGTTGCCAAGCGTCCAAAAATTACGAATCTCCAGAAATCTCAGCAAATATTTTTTCACCCAAACTGGATGATACTTTCAGGTAATGATCAGTACACTAAGCTGACTTGGTTCCCCAAATTTCATTCTTCTATGTTGAAGCGTTCGTTTCCAGTAACAGTTTGAATTTTTAGGTTTCACTCTGTTTTCTCCTATATTGATAGAAGTATTTGGAACTCTAAATCCAACACGGTTTGTGCTAGCTTCTTGAAACTTGACACAATAATGTAGTTTCACGTTCTCTCTCTATGTTTTGTTTCCTCTTGATGTAGCCCTAAGCAGTGACTGGCGAGAAACACTTCCATATAAAGGGGTTGCCAAGCGTCCAAAAATTACGAATCTCCAGAAATCTCAGCAAATATTTTTTCACCCAAACTGGATGATACTTTCAGGTAATGATCAGTACACTAAGGCGACTTGGTTCCCGCAACTTCGTCCTTCTATGTTGAAGCGTTCATTTTCAGTAACAGTTTGAATTTTTAGGTTTCACTCTATTTTCTCCTATATTGATAGATGTATTTGGAACTCTAAATCCAACACGGTTTGTGCTAGCTTCTTGAAACTTGACGCAATAAAGTAGTTTCACGTTCTGTCTCTATGTTTTGTTTCCTCTTGATGTAGCCCTTAGCAGTGACTGGCGAGAAACACTTTCATGGAAACGGGTTGCCAAGCGTCCAAAAATTATGAATCTCCAGAAATCTCAGCAAATATTTTTTCACCCAAACTGGATGAAACTTTCAGGTAATGATCAGTACACTAAGGCGACTTGGTTCCCGAAACTTCGTTCTTCTATGTTGAAGCGTTCGTTTCCAGTAACAGTTTGAATTTTTAGGTTTCACTCTGTTTTCTCCTATATTGATAGATGTATTTGGAACTCTAAATACAACACGGTTTGTGCTAGCTTCTTTAAACTTGACACAATTATGTAGTTTCATCTTCTATCTCTACGTTTTGTTTCCTCTTGATGTACCCCTAAGCAGTGACGGGCTATAAACACTTTCATGGAAAGGGGCTGCCAAGCTTCCAAAAATTACGTATCTCCAGAAATCTCAGCAAATATTTTTTCACCCAAACTTGATGATAGTTTCAGGTAATGATCAGTACACTAGGCGACTTGGTTCCCGAAACTTCGTTCTTCTATGTTGAAGCGTTCATTTCCAGTAACAGTTTGAATTATTAGGTTTCATTCCGTTTTCTCCTATATTGATAGATGTATTTGGAACTCTAAATCCAACACGGTTTGTGCTAGCTTCTTGAAACTTGACGCAATAAAGTAGTTTCACGTTCTGTCTCTATGTTTTGTTTCCTCTTGATGTAGCCCTTAGCAGTGACTGGCGAGAAACACTTCCATATAAAGGGGTTGCCAAGCGTCCAAAAATTACGAATCTCCAGAAATCTCAGCAAATATTTTTTCACCCATACTTGATGATAGTTTCAGGTAATGATCAGTACACTAAGGCGACTTGGTTCCCGAAACTTCGTTCTTCTATGTTGAAGCGTTCATTTCCAGTAACAGTTTGAATTTTTAGGTTTCATTCTGTTTTCTCCTATATTGATAGATGTATTTGGAACTCTAAATCCAACATGGTTTGTGCTAGCTTCTTGAAACTTGACACAATAAAGTAGTTTCATATTCTGTCTCTATATTTTGTTTCCTCTTCATGTAGACCTTAGCAGTGACTGGGAGAAACACTTTCATGGAAACGGGTTGCCAAGCGTCCAAAAATTACGAATCTCCAGAAATCTCAGCAAATATTTTTTCACCCAAACTGGATGATACTTTCAGGTAATGATCAGTACACTAAGCTGACTTGGTTCCCCAAATTTCATTCTTCTATGTTGAAGCGTTCGTTTCCAGTAACAGTTTGAATTTTTAGGTTTCACTCTGTTTTCTCCTATATTGATAGAAGTATTTGGAACTCTAAATCCAACACGGTTTGTGCTAGCTTCTTGAAACTTGACACAATAATGTAGTTTCACGTTCTCTCTCTATGTTTTCTTTCCTCTTGATGTAGCCCTAAGCAGTGACTGGCGAGAAACACTTCCATATAAAGGGGTTGCCAAGCGTCCAAAAATTACGAATCTCCAGAAATCTCAGCAAATATTTTTTCACCCAAACTGGATGATACTTTCAGGTAATGATCAGTACACTAAGGCGACTTGGTTCCCGCAACTTCGTCCTTCTATGTTGAAGCGTTCATTTTCAGTAACAGTTTGAATTTTTAGGTTTCACTCTATTTTCTCCTATATTGATAGATGTATTTGGAACTCTAAATCCAACACGGTTTGTGCTAGCTTCTTGAAACTTGACGCAATAAAGTAGTTTCACGTTCTGTCTCTATGTTTTGTTTCCTCTTGATGTAGCCCTTAGCAGTGACTGGCGAGAAACACTTTCATGGAAACGGGTTGCCAAGCGTCCAAAAATTATGAATCTCCAGAAATCTCAGCAAATATTTTTTCACCCAAACTGGATGAAACTTTCAGGTAATGATCAGAACACTAAGCCCACTTGGTTCACCAAATTTCGTTCTTCTATGTTGAAGCGTTCGTTTCCAGTAACAGTTTGAATTTTTAGGTTTCACTCTGTTTTCTCCTATATTGATAGATGTATTTGGATCTCTAAATCCAACGCGGTTTGTGCTAGCTTCTTGAAACTTGACACAATAATGTAGTTTCACGTTCTATCTCTATGTTTTGTTTCCTCTTGATGTAGCCCTAAGCAGTGACTGGCGAGAAACACTTCCATATAAAGGGGTTGCCAAGCGTCCAAAAATTACGAATCTCCAGAAATCTCAGCAAATATTTTTTCACCCAAACTGGATGATCCTTTCAGGTAATGATCAGTACACTAAGCCCACTTGGATCACCAAATTTCGTTCTTCTATGTTGAAGCGTTCGTTTCCAGTAACAGTTTGAATTTTTCGGTTTCACTCTGTTTTCTCCTATATTGATAGATGTATTTGGAACTCTAAATACAACACGGTTTGTGCTAGCTTCTTTAAACTTGACACAATAATGTAGTTTCATCTTCTATCTCTACGTTTTGTTTCCTCTTGATGTACCCCTAAGCAGTGACGGGCGATAAACACTTTCATGGAAAGGGGCTGCCAAGCTTCCAAAAATTACGTATCTCCAGAAATCTCAGCAAATATTTTTTCACCCAAACTTGATGATAGTTTCAGGTAATGATCAGTACACTTGGCGACTTGGTTCCCGAAACTTCGTTCTTCTATGTTGAAGCGTTCATTTCCAGTAACAGTATGAATTATTAGGTTTCATTCCGTTTTCTCCTATATTGATAGATGTATTTGGAACTCTAAATCCAACACGGTTTGTGCTAGCTTCTTGAAACTTGACGCAATAAAATAGTTTCACGTTCTGTCTCTATGTTTTGTTTCCTCTTGATGAAGCCCTTAGCAGTGACTGGCGAGAAACACTTCCATATAAAGGGGTTGCCAAGCGTCCAAAAATTACGAATCTCCAGAAATCTCAGCAAATATTTTTTCACCCAAACTGGATGATACTTTCAGGTAATGATCAGTACTCTAAGCTGACTTGGTTCCCCAAATTTCATTCTTCTATGTTGAAGCGTTCGTTTCCACTAACAGTTTGAATTTTTAGGTTTCACTCTGTTTTCTCCTATATTGATAGATGTATTTGGAACTCTAAATCCAACACGGTTTGTGCTAGCTTCTTGAAACTTGACACAATAAAGTAGTTTCACGTTCTATCTCTATGCTTTGTTTCCTCTTGATGTAGCCCTAAGCAGTGACTGGCGAGAAACACTTTCATGGAAAGGGGTTGCCAAGCATCCAAAAATTACGAATCTCCAGAAATCTCAGCAAATATTTTTTCACCCAAACTTGATGATAGTTTCAGGTAATGATCAGTACACTAAGGCGACTTGGTTCCCGAAACTTCGTTCTTCTATGTTGAAGCGTTCATTTCCAGTAACAGTTTGAATTTTTAGGTTTCATTCTGTTTTCTCCTATATTGATAGATGTATTTGGAACTCTAAATCCAACACGGTTTGTGCTAGCTTCTTGAAACTTGACACAATAAAGTAGTTTCACGTTCTGTCTCTATGTTTTGTTTCCTCTTGATGTAGCCCTTAGCAGTGACTGGGAGAAACACTTTCATGGAAACGGGTTGCCAAGCGTCCAAAAATTAAGAATCTCCAGAAATCTCAGCAAATATTTTTTCACCCAAACTGGATGATACTTTCAGGTAATGATCAGTACACTAAGCTGACTTGGTTCCCCAAATTTCATTCTTCTATGTTGAAGCGTTCGTTTCCAGTAACAGTTTGAATTTTTAGGTTTCACTCTGTTTTCTCCTATATTGATAGATGTATTTGGAACTCTAAATCCAACAGGGTTTGTGCTAGCTTCTTGAAACTTGACAGAATAATGTAGTTTCACGTTCTCTCTCTATGTTTTGTTTCCTCTTGATGTAGCCCTAAGCAGTGACTGGCGAGAAACACTTCCATATAAAGGGGTTGCCAAGCGTCCAAAAATTACGAATCTCCAGAAATCTCAGCAAATATTTTTTCACCCAAACTGGATGATACTTTCAGGTAATGATCAGTACACTAAGGCGACTTGGTTCCCGCAACTTCGTCCTTCTATGTTGAAGCGTTCATTTTCAGTAACAGTTTGAATTTTTAGGTTTCACTCTATTTTCTCCTATATTGATAGATGTATTTGGAACTCTAAATCCAACACGGTTTGTGCTAGCTTCTTGAAACTTGACGCAATAAAGTAGTTTCACGTTCTGTCTCTATGTTTTGTTTCCTCTTGATGTAGCCCTTAGCAGTGACTGGCGAGAAACACTTTCATGGAAACGGGTTGCCAAGCGTCCAAAAATTATGAATCTCCAGAAATCTCAGCAAATATTTTTTCACCCAAACTGGATGAAACTTTCAGGTAATGATCAGAACACTAAGCCCACTTGGTTCACCAAATTTCGTTCTTCTATGTTGAAGCGTTCGTTTCCAGTAACAGTTTGAATTTTTAGGTTTCACTCTGTTTTCTCCTATATTGATAGATGTATTTGGAACTCTAAATATAACACGGTTTGTGCTACCTTCTTGAAACTTGACACAATAAAGTAGTTTCAGGTTCTATCTCTATGTTTTGTTTCCTTATGATGTAGCCCTAAGCAGTGACTGGCGAGAAACACTTTCATGGAAAGGGGTTGCCAAGCATCCAAAAATTACGAATCTCCAGAAATCTCAGCAAATATTTTTTCACCCAAACTGGATGATACTTTCACATAATGATCAGCACACTAAGCTGACTTGGTTCCCCAAATTTCATTCTTCTATGTTGAAGCGTTCGTTTCCAGTAACAGTTTGAATTTTTAGGTTTCACTCTGTTTTCTCCTATATTGATAGATGTATTTGGATCTCTAAATCCAACGCGGTTTGTGCTAGCTTCTTCAAACTTGACACAATAATGTAGTTTCACGTTCTATCTCTATGTTTTGTTTCCTCTTGATGTAGCCCTAAGCAGTGACTGGCGAGAAACACTTCCATATAAAGGGGTTGCCAAGCGTCCAAAAATTACGAATCTCCAGAAATCTCAGCAAATATTTTTTCACCCAAACTTGATGATCCTTTCAGGTAATGATCAGTACACTAAGCCCACTTGGTTCACCAAATTTCGTTCTTCTATGTTGAAGCGTTCGTTTCCAGTAACAGTTTGAATTTTTCGGTTTCACTCTGTTTTCTCCTATATTGATAGATGTATTTGGAACTCTAAATACAACACGGTTTGTGCTAGCTTCTTTAAACTTGACACAATAATGTAGTTTCATCTTCTATCTCTACGTTTTGTTTCCTCTTGATGTACCCCTAAGCAGTGACGGGCGATAAACACTTTCATGGAAAGGGGCTGCCAAGCTTCCAAAAATTACGTATCTCCAGAAATCTCAGCAAATATTTTTTCACCCAAACTTGATGATAGTTTCAGGTAATGATCAGTACACTTGGCGACTTGGTTCCCGAAACTTCGTTCTTCTATGTTGAAGCGTTCATTTCCAGTAACAGTATGAATTATTAGGTTTCATTCCGTTTTCTCCTATATTGATAGATGTATTTGGAACTCTAAATCCAACACGGTTTGTGCTAGCTTCTTGAAACTTGACGCAATAAAATAGTTTCACGTTCTGTCTCTATGTTTTGTTTCCTCTTGATGTAGCACTTAGCAGTGACTGGCGAGAAACACTTCCATATAAAGGGGTTGCCAAGCGTCCAAAAATTACGAATCTCCAGAAATCTCAGCAAATATTTTTTCACCCAAACTGGATGATACTTTCAGGTAATGATCAGTACTCTAAGCTGACTTGGTTCCCCAAATTTCATTCTTCTATGTTGAAGCGTTCGTTTCCACTAACAGTTTGAATTTTTAGGTTTCACTCTGTTTTCTCCTATATTGATAGATGTATTTGGAACTCTAAATCCAACACGGTTTGTGCTAGCTTCTTGAAACTTGACACAATAAAGTAGTTTCACGTTCTATCTCTATGCTTTGTTTCCTCTTGATGTAGCCCTAAGCAGTGACTGGCGAGAAACACTTTCATGGAAAGGGGTTGCCAAGCATCCAAAAATTACGAATCTCCAGAAATCTCAGCAAATATTTTTTCACCCAAACTTGATGATAGTTTCAGGTAATGATCAGTACACTAAGGCGACTTGGTTCCCGAAACTTCGTTCTTCTATGTTGAAGCGTTCATTTCCAGTAACAGTTTGAATTTTTAGGTTTCATTCTGTTTTCTCCTATATTGATAGATGTATTTGGAACTCTAAATCCAACACGGTTTGTGCTAGCTTCTTGAAACTTGACACAATAAAGTAGTTTCACGTTCTGTCTCTATGTTTTGTTTCCTCTTGATGTAGCCCTTAGCAGTGACTGGGAGAAACACTTTCATGGAAACGGGTTGCCAAGCGTCCAAAAATTAAGAATCTCCATAAATCTCAGCAAATATTTTTTCACCCAAACTGGATGATACTTTCAGGTAATGATCAGTACACTAAGCTGACTTGGTTCCCCAAATTTCATTCTTCTATGTTGAAGCGTTCGTTTCCAGTAACAGTTTGAATTTTTAGGTTTCACTCTGTTTTCTCCTATATTGATAGATGTATTTGGAACTCTAAATCCAACAGGGTTTGTGCTAGCTTCTTGAAACTTGACAGAATAATGTAGTTTCACGTTCTCTCTCTATGTTTTGTTTCCTCTTGATGTAGCCCTAAGCAGTGACTGGCGAGAAACACTTCCATATAAAGGGGTTGCCAAGCGTCCAAAAATTACGAATCTCCAGAAATCTCAGCAAATATTTTTTCACCCAAACTGGATGATACTTTCAGGTAATGATCAGTACACTAAGGCGACTTGGTTCCCGCAACTTCGTTCTTCTATGTTGAAGCGTTCATTTTCAGTAACAGTTTGAATTTTTAGGTTTCACTCTATTTTCTCCTATATTGATAGATGTATTTGGAACTCTAAATCCAACACGGTTTGTGCTAGCTTCTTGAAACTTGACGCAATAAAGTAGTTTCACGTTCTGTCTCTATGTTTTGTTTCCTCTTGATGTAGCCCTTAGCAGTGACTGGTGAGAAACACTTTCATGGAAACGGGTTGCCAAGCGTCCAAAAATTACGAATCTCCAGAAATCTCAGCAAATATTTTTTCACCCAAACTGGATGAAACTTTCAAGTAATGATCAGAACACTAAGCCCACTTGGTTCACCAAATTTCGTTCTTCTATGTTGAAGCGTTCGTTTCCAGTAACAGTTTGAATTTTTAGGTTTCACTCTGCTTTCTCCTATATTGATAGATGTATTTGGATCTCTAAATCCAACGCGGTTTGTGCTAGCTTCTTGAAACGTGACACAATAATGTAGTTTCACGTTCTATCTCTATGTTTTGTTTCCTCTTGATGTAGCCCTAAGCAGTGACTGGCGAGAAACACTTCCATATAAAGGGGTTGCCAAGCGTCCAAAAATTACGAATCTCCAGAAATCTCAGCAAATATTTTTTCACCCAAACTGGATGATACTTTCAGGTAAGGATCAGTACACTAAGGCGACTTGGTTCCCGAAACTTCGTTCTTCTATGTTGAAGCGTTCGTTTCCAGTAACAGTTTGAATTTTTAGGTTTCACTCTGTTTTCTCCTATATTGATAGATGTATTTGGAACTCTAAATACAACACGGTTTGTGCTAGCTTCTTTAAACTTGACACAATTATATGGTTTCATCTTCTATCTCTACGTTTTGTTTCCTCTTGATGTACCCCTAAGCAGTGTCGGGCTATAAACACTTTCATGGAAAGGGGCTGCCAAGCTTCCAAAAATTACGTATCTCCAGAAATCTCAGCAAATATTTTTTCACCCAAACTTGATGATAGTTTCAGGTAATGATCAGTACACTAAGGCGACTTGGTTCCCGAAACTTCGTACTTCTATGTTGAAGCGTTCATTTTCAGTAACAGTTTGAATTTTTAGGTTTCACTCTATTTTCTCCTATATTGATAGATGTATTTGGAACTCTAAATCCAACACGGTTTGTGCTAGCTTCTTGAAACTTGACGCAATAAAGTAGTTTCACGTTCTGTCTCTATGTTTTGTTTCCTCTTGATGTAGCCCTTAGCAGTGACTGGCGAGAAACACTTTCATGGAAACGGGTTGCCAAGCGTCCAAAAATTATGAATCTCCAGAAATCTCAGCAAATATTTTTTCACCCAAACTGGATGAAACTTTCAGGTAATGATCAGAACACTAAGCCCACTTGGTTCACCAAATTTCGTTCTTCTATGTTGAAGCGTTCGTTTCCAGTAACAGTTTGAATTTTTAGGTTTCACTCTGTTTTCTCCTATATTGATAGATGTATTTGGAACTCTAAATATAACACGGTTTGTGCTACCTTCTTGAAACTTGACACAATAAAGTAGTTTCAGGTTCTATCTCTATGTTTTGTTTCCTTTTGATGTAGCCCTAAGCAGTGACTGGCGAGAAACACTTTCATGGAAAGGGGTTGCCAAGCATCCAAAAATTACGAATCTCCAGAAATCTCAGCAAATATTTTTTCACCCAAACTGGATGATACTTTCACATAATGATCAGCACACTAAGCTGACTTGGTTCCCCAAATTTCATTCTTCTATGTTGAAGCGTTCGTTTCCAGTAACAGTTTGAATTTTTAGGTTTCACTCTGTTTTCTCCTATATTGATAGATGTATTTGGATCTCTAAATCCAACGCGGTTTGTGCTAGCTTCTTGAAACTTGACACAATAATGTAGTTTCACGTTCTATCTCTATGTTTTGTTTCCTCTTGATGTAGCCCTAAGCAGTGACTGGCGAGAAACACTTCCATATAAAGGGGTTGCCAAGCGTCCAAAAATTACGAATCTCCAGAAATCTCAGCAAATATTTTTTCACCCAAACTGGATGATCCTTTCAGGTAATGATCAGTACACTAAGCCCACTTGGATCACCAAATTTCGTTCTTCTATGTTGAAGCGTTCGTTTCCAGTAACAGTTTGAATTTTTAGGTTTCACTCTGTTTTCTCCTATATTGATAGATGTATTTGGAACTCTAAATACAACACGGTTTGTGCTAGCTTCTTGAAACTTGACACAATAATGTAGTTTCACGTTCTATCTCTATGTTTTGTTTCCTCTTGATGTAGCCCTAAGCACTGACTGGCGAGAAACACTTCCATATAAAGGGGTTGCCAAGCGTCCAAAAATTACGAATCTCCAGAAATCTCAGCAAATATTTTTTCACCCAAACTGGATGATACTTTCAGGTAATGATCAGTACACTAAGGCGACTTGGTTCCCGCAACTTCGTCCTTCTATGTTGAAGCGTTCATTTCCAGTAACAGTTTGAATTTTTAGGTTTCATTCTGTTTTCTCCTATATTGATAGATGTATTTGGAACTCTAAATCCAACACGGTTTGTGCTAGCTTCTTGAAACTTGACACAATAAAGTAGTTTCACGTTCTGTCTCTATGTTTTGTTTCCTCTTGATGTAGCCCTTAGCAGTGACTGGGAGAATCACTTTCATTGAAACGGGTTGCCAAGCGTCCAAAAATTACGAATCTCCAGAAATCTCAGCAAATATTTTTTCACCCAAACTGGATGATACTTTCAGGTAATGATCAGTACACTAAGGCGACTTGGTTCCCGAAACTTCGTTCTTCTATGTTGAAGCGTTCATTTCCAGTAACAGTTTGAATTTTTAGGTTTCATTCTGTTTTCTCCTATATTGATAGATGTATTTGGAACTCTAAATCCAACACGGTTTGTGCTAGCTTCTTGAAACTTGACACAATAAAGTAGTTTCACGTTCTGTCTCTATGTTTTGTTTCCTCTTGATGTAGCCCTTAGCAGTGACTGGGAGATACACTTTCATGGAAACGGGTTGCCAAGCGTCCAAAAATTAAGAATCTCCAGAAAGCAAATATTTTTTCACCCAAACTGGATGATTCTTTCAGGTAATGATCAGTACACTAAGCTGACTTGGTTCCCCAAATTTCATTCTTCTATGTTGAAGCGTTCGTTTCCAGTAACAGTTTGAATTTTTAGGTTTCACTCTGTTTTCTCCTATATTGATAGATGTATTTGGAACTCTAAATCCAACACGGTTTGTGCTAGCTTCTTGAAACTTGACAGAATAATGTAGTTTCACGTTCTCTCTCTATGTTTTGTTTCCTCTTGATGTAGCCCTAAGCAGTGACTGGCGAGAAACACTTCCATATAAAGGGGTTGCCAAGCGTCCAAAAATTACGAATCTCCAGAAATCTCAGCAAATATTTTTTCACCCAAACTGGATGATACTTTCAGGTAATGATCAGTACACTAAGGCAACTTGGTTCCCGCAACTTCGTCCTTCTATGTTGAAGCGTTCATTTCCAGTAACAGTTTGAATTTTTAGGTTTCAATCTATTTTCTCCTATATTGATAGATGTATTTGGAACTCTAAATCCAACACGGTTTGTGCTAGCTTCTTGAAACTTGACGCAATAAAGTAGTTTCACGTTCTGTCTCTATGTTTTGTTTCCTCTTGATGTAGCCCTTAGCAGTGACTGGCGAGAAACACTTTCATGGAAACGGGTTGCCAAGCGTCCAAAAATTACGAATCTCCAGAAATCTCAGCAAATATTTTTTCACCCAAACTGGATGAAACTTTCAGGTAATGATCAGAACACTAAGCCCACTTGGTTCACCAAATTTCGTTCTTCTATGTTGAAGCGTTCGTTTCCAGTAACAGTTTGAATTTTTAGGTTTCACTCTGCTTTCTCCTATATTGATAGATGTATTTGGATCTCTAAATCCAACGCGGTTTGTGCTAGCTTCTTGAAACGTGACACAATAATGTAGTTTCACGTTCTATCTCTATGTTTTGTTTCCTCTTGATGTAGCCCTAAGCAGTGACTGGCGAGAAACACTTCCATATAAAGGGGTTGCCAAGCGTCCAAAAATTACGAATCTCCAGAAATCTCAGCAAATATTTTTTCACCCAAACTTGATGATCCTTTCAGGTAATGATCAGTACACTAAGCCCACTTGGTTCACCAAATTTCGTTCTTCTATGTTGAAGCGTTCGTTCCCAGTAACAGTTTGAATTTTTCGGTTTCACTCTGTTTTCTCCTATATTGATAGATGTATTTGGAACTCTAAATCCAACACGGTTTGTGCTAGCTTCTTGAAACTTGACACAATAATGTAGTTTCACGTTCTATCTCTATGTTTTGTTTCCTCTTGATGTAGCCCTAAGCAATGACTGGAGAGAAACACTTCCATATAAAGGGGTTGCCAAGCGTCCAAAAATTACGAATCTCCAGAAATCTCAGCAAATATTTTTTCACCCAAACTGGATGATACTTTCAGGTAATGATCAGTACACTAAGGCGACTTGGTTCCTGAAACTTCGTTCTTCTATGTTGAAGCGTTCGTTTCCAGTAACAGTTTGAATTTTTAGGTTTCACTCTGTTTTCTCCTATATTGATAGATGTATTTGGAACTCTAAATACAACACGGTTTGTGCTAGCTTCTTTAAACTTGACACAATAATGTAGTTTCATCTTCTATCTCTACGTTTTGTTTCCTCTTGATGTACCCCTAAGCAGTGACGGGCGATAAACACTTTCATGGAAAGGGGCTGCCAAGCTTCCAAAAATTACGTATCTCCAGAAATCTCAGCAAATATTTTTTCACCCAAACTTGATGATAGTTTCAGGTAATGATCAGTACACTAAGGCGACTTGGTTCCCGAAACTTCGTTCTTCTATGTTGAAGCGTTCATTTCCAGTAACAGTTTGAATTATTAGGTTTCATTCCGTTTTCTCCTATATTGATAGATGTATTTGGAACTCTAAATCCAACACGGTTTGTGCTAGCTTCTTGAAACTTGACGCAATAAAATAGTTTCACGTTCTGTCTCTATGTTTTGTTTCCTCTTGATGTAGCCCTTAGCAGTGACTGGCGAGAAACACTTCCATATAAAGGGGTTGCCAAGCGTCCAAAAATTACGAAACTCCAGAAATCTCAGCAAATATTTTTTCACCCAAACTGGATGATACTTTCAGGTAATGATCAGTACTCTAAGCTGACTTGGTTCCCCAAATTTCATTCTTCTATGTTGAAGCGTTCGTTTCCACTAACAGTTTGAATTTTTAGGTTTCACTCTGTTTTCTCCTATATTGATAGATGTATTTGGAACTCTAAATCCAACACGGTTTGTGCTAGCTTCTTGAAACTTGACACAATAAAGTAGTTTCACGTTCTATCTCTATGCTTTGTTTCCTCTTGATGTAGCCCTAAGCAGTGACTGGCGAGAAACACTTTCATGGAAAGGGGTTGCCAAGCATCCAAAAATTACGAATCTCCAGAAATCTCAGCAAATATTTTTTCACCCAAACTTGATGATAGTTTCAGGTAATGATCAGTACACTAAGGCGACTTGGTTCCCGAAACTTCGTTCTTCTATGTTGAAGCGTTCATTTCCAGTAACAGTTTGAATTTTTAGGTTTCATTCTGTTTTCTCCTATATTGATAGATGTATTTGGAACTCTAAATCCAACACGGTTTGTGCTAGCTTCTTGAAACTTGACACAATAAAGTAGTTTCACGTTCTGTCTCTATGTTTTGTTTCCTCTTGATGTAGCCCTTAGCAGTGACTGGGAGAAACACTTTCATGGAAACGGGTTGCCAAGCGTCCAAAAATTACGAATCTCCAGAAATCTCAGCAAATATTTTTTCACCCAAACTGGATGATACTTTCAGGTAATGATCAGTACACTAAGCTGACTTGGTTCCCCAAATTTCATTCTTCTATGTTGAAGCGTTCGTTTCCAGTAACAGTTTGAATTTTTAGGTTTCACTCTGTTTTCTCCTATATTGATAGATGTATTTGGAACTCTAAATCCAACACGGTTTGTGCTAGCTTCTTGAAACTTGACACAATAAAGTAGTTTCAAGTTCTATCTCTATGTTTTGTTTCCTCTTGATGTAGCCCTAAGCAGTGACTGGCGAGAAACACTTTCATGGAAAGGGGTTGCCAAGCATCCAAAAATTACGAATCTCCAGAAATCTCAGCAAATATTTTTTCACCCAAACTTGATGATAGTTTCAGGTAATGATCAGTACACTAAGGCGACTTGGTTCCCAAAACTTCATTCTTCTATGTTGAAGCGTTCGTTTCCAGTAACAGTTTGAATTTTTAGGTTTCACTCTGTTTTCTCCTATATTGATAGATGTATTTGGAACTCTAAATACAACACGGTTTGTGCTAGCTTCTTTAAACTTGACACAATAAAGTAGTTTCACGTTCTATCTCTATGCTTTGTTTCCTCTTGATGTAGCCCTAAGCAGTGACTGGCGAGAAAAACTTTCATGGA
Organism: Spermophilus citellus; assembly: GCF_964194105.1. Lineage (NCBI taxonomy): Eukaryota > Metazoa > Chordata > Mammalia > Rodentia > Sciuridae > Spermophilus > Spermophilus citellus. The sequence continues at coordinate 31,694,038 of NC_138186.1, forward strand.
AAGGGGTTGCCAAGCATCCAAAAATTACGAATCTCCAGAAATCTCAGCAAATATTTTTTCACCCAAACTTGATGATAGTTTCAGGTAATGATCAGTACACTAAGGCGACTTGGTTCCCGAAACTTCGTTCTTCTATGTTGAAGCGTTCGTTTCCAGTAACAGTTTGAATTTTTAGGTTTCACTCTGTTTTCTCCTATATTGATGGATGTATTTGGAACTCTAAATCCAACACGGTTTGTGCTAGCTTCTTGAAACTTGACACAATAATGTAGTTTAACGTTCTATCTCTATGTTTTGTTTCCTCTTGATGTAGCCCTAAGCAGTGACTGGCGAGAAACACTTCCATATAAAGGGGTTGCCAAGCGTCCAAAAATTACGAATCTCCAGAAATCTCAGCAAATATTTTTTCACCCAAACTTAATGATAGTTTCAGGTAATGATCAGTACACTAAGGCGACTTGGTTCCCGAAATTTCGTTCTTCTATGTTGAAGCGTTCATTTCCAGTAACAGTTTGAATTTTAGGTTTCATTCTGTTTTCTCCTATATTGATAGATGTATTTGGAACTCTAAATCCAACACGGTTTGTGCTAGCTTCTTGAAACTTGACACAATAAAGTAGTTTCACGTTCTGTCTCTATGTTTTGTTTCCTCTTGATGTAGCCCTTAGCAGTGACTGGGAGAAACACTTTCATGGAAACGGGTTGCCAAGCGTCCAAAAATTACGAATCTCCAGAAATCTCAGCAAATATTTTTTCACCCAAACTGGATGATACTTTCAGGTAATGATCAGTACACTAAGCTGACTTGGTTCCCCAAATTTCATTCTTCTATGTTGAAGCGTTCGTTTCCAGTAACAGTTTGAATTTTTAGGTTTCATTCCGTTTTCTCCTATATTGATAGATGTATTTGGAACTCTAAATCCAACACGGTTTGTGCTAGCTTCTTGAAACTTGACAGAATAATGTAATTTCACGTTCTCTCTCTATGTTTTGTTTCCTCTTGATGTAGCCCTTAGCAGTGACTGGCGAGAAACACTTTCATGGAAACGGGTTGCCAAGCGTCCAAAAATTACGAATCTCCAGAAATCTCAGCAAATATTTTTTCACCCAAACTGGATGAAACTTTCAGGTAATGATCAGAACACTAAGCCCACTTGGTTCACCAAATTTCGTTCTTCTATGTTGAAGCGTTCATTTCCAGTAACAGTTTGAATTTTTAGGTTTCACTCTGTTTTCTCCTATATTGATAGATGTATTTGGAACTCTAAATACAACACGGTTTGTGCTAACTTCTTGAAACTTGACACAATAAAGTAGTTTCAGGTTCTATCTCTATGTTTTGTTTCCTCTTGATGTAGCCCTAAGCAGTGACTGGCGAGAAACACTTTCATGGAAAGGGGTTGCCAAGCATCCAAAAATTACGAATCTCCAGAAATCTCAGCAAATATTTTTTCACCCAAACTTGATGATAGTTTCAGGTAATGATCAGTACACTAAGGCGACTTGGTTCCCGAAACTTCGTTCTTCTATGTTGAAGCGTTCATTTCCAGTAACAGTTTGAATTTTTAGGTTTCATTCTGTTTTCTCCTATATTGATAGATGTATTTGGAACTCTAAATCCAACACGGTTTGTGCTAGCTTCTTGAAACTTGACACAATAAAGTAGTTTCACGTTATGTCTCTATGTTTTGTTTCCTCTTGATGTAGGCCTTAGCAGTGACTGGGAGAAACACTTTCATGGAAACGGGTTGCCAAGCGTCCAAAAATTACGAATCTCCAGAAATCTCAGCAAATATTTTTTCACCCAAACTGGATGATACTTTCAGGTAATGATCAGTACACTAAGCTGACTTGGTTCCCCAAATTTCATTCTTCTATGTTGAAGCGTTCGTTTCCAGTAACAGTTTGAATTTTTAGGTTTCACTCTGTTTTCTCCTATATTGATAGATGTATTTGGAACTCTAAATACAACACGGTTTGTGCTAGCTTCTTGAAACTTGACACAATAATGTAGTTTCACGTTCTCTCTCTATGTTTTGTTTCCTCTTGATGTAGCCCTAAGCAGTGACTGGCGAGAAACACTTCCATATAAAGGGGTTGCCAAGCGTCCAAAAATTACGAATCTCCAGAAATCTCAGCAAATATTTTTTCACCCAAACTGGATGATACTTTCAGGTAATGATCAGTACACTAAGGCGACTTGGTTCCCGCAACTTCGTCCTTCTATGTTGAAGCGTTCATTTTCAGTAACAGTTTGAATTTTTAGGTTTCACTCTATTTTCTCCTATATTGATAGATGTATTTGGAACTCTAAATCCAACACGGTTTGTGCTAGCTTCTTGAAACTTGACGCAATAAAGTAGTTTCACGTTCTGTCTCTATGTTTTGTTTCCTCTTGATGTAGCCCTTAGCAGTGACTGGCGAGAAACACTTTCATGGAAACGGGTTGCCAAGCGTCCAAAAATTACGAATCTCCAGAAATCTCAGCAAATATTTTTTCACACAAACTGGATGATCCTTTCAGGTAATGATCAGAACACTAAGCCCACTTGGTTCACCAAATTTCGTTCTTCTATGTTGAAGCGTTCTTTTCCAGTAACAGTTTGAATTTTTAGGTTTCACTCTGTTTTCTCCTATATTGATAGATGTATTTGGAACTCTAAATACAACACGGTTTGTGCTAACTTCTTGAAACTTGACACAATAAAGTAGTTTCAGGTTCTATCTCTATGTTTTGTTTCCTCTTGATGTAGCCCTAAGCAGTGACTGGCGAGACACACTTTCATGGAAAGGGGTTGCCAAGCATCCAAAAATTACGAATCTCCAGAAATCTCAGCAAATATTTTTTCACCCAAACTTGATGATAGTTTCAGGTAATGATCAGTACACTAAGGCGACTTGGTTCCCAAAACTTCGTTCTTCTATGTTGAAGCGTTCATTTCCAGTAACAGTTTGAATTTTTAGGTTTCATTCTGTTTTCTCCTATATTGATAGATGTATTTGGAACTCTAAATCCAACACGGTTTGTGCTAGCTTCTTGAAACTTGACACAATAAAGTAGTTTCACGTTATGTCTCTATGTTTTGTTTCCTCTTGATGTAGGCCTTAGCAGTGACTGGGAGAAACACTTTCATGGAAACGGGTTGCCAAGCGTCCAAAAATTACGAATCTCCAGAAATCTCAGCAAATATTTTTTCACCCAAACTGGATGATACTTTCAGGTAATGATCAGTACACTAAGCTGACTTGGTTCCCCAAATTTCATTCTTCTATGTTGAAGCGTTCGTTTCCAGTAACAGTTTGAATTTTTAGGTTTCACTCTGTTTTCTCCTATATTGATAGATGTATTTGGAACTCTAAATCCAACACGGTTTGTGCTAGCTTCTTGAAACTTGACAGAATAATGTAGTTTCACGTTCTCTCTCTATGTTTTGTTTCCTCTTGATGTAGCCCTAAGCAGTGACTGGCAAGAAACACTTCCATATAAAGGGGTTGCCAAGCGTCCAAAAATTACGAATCTCCAGAAATCTCAGCAAATATTTCTTCACCCAAACTGGATGATCCTTTCAGGTAATGATCAGTACACTAAGCCCACTTGGATCACCAAATTTCGTTCTTCTATGTTGAAGCGTTCGTTTCCAGTAACTGTTTGAATTTTTAGGTTTCACTCTGTTTTCTCCTATATTGATAGATGTATTTGGAACTCTAAATACAACACGGTTTGTGCTAGCTTCTTGAAACTTGACACAATAATGTAGTTTCACGTTCTATCTCTATGTTTTGTTTCCTCTTGATGTAGCCCTAAGCACTGACTGGCGAGAAACACTTCCATATAAAGGGGTTGCCAAGCGTCCAAAAATTACGAATCTCCAGAAATCTCAGCAAATATTTTTTCACCCAAACTGGATGATACTTTCAGGTAATGATCAGTACACTAAGGCGACTTGGTTCCCGCAACTTCGTCCTTCTATGTTGAAGCGTTCATTTCCAGTAACAGTTTGAATTTTTAGGTTTCATTCTGTTTTCTCCTATATTGATAGATGTATTTGGAACTCTAAATCCAACACGGTTTGTGCTAGCTTCTTGAAACTTGACACAATAAAGTAGTTTCACGTTCTGTCTCTATGTTTTGTTTCCTCTTGATGTAGCCCTTAGCAGTGACTGGGAGAATCACTTTCATTGAAACGGGTTGCCAAGCGTCCAAAAATTACGAATCTCCAGAAATCTCAGCAAATATTTTTTCACCCAAACTGGATGATACTTTCAGGTAATGATCAGTACACTAAGGCGACTTGGTTCCCAAAACTTCGTTCTTCTATGTTGAAGCGTTCGTTTCCAGTAACAGTTTGAATTTTTAGGTTTCACTCTGTTTTCTCCTATATTGATAGATGTATTTGGAACTCTAAATACAACACGGTTTGTGCTAGCTTCTTTAAACTTGACACAATAAAGTAGTTTCACGTTCTATCTCTATGCTTTGTTTCCTCTTGATGTAGCCCTAAGCAGTGACTGCCGAGAAAAACTTTCATGGAAAGGGGTTGCCAAGCATCCAAAAATTACGAATCTCCAGAAATCTCAGCAAATATTTTTTCACCCAAACTTGATGATAGTTTCAGGTAATGATCAGTACACTAAGGCGACTTGGTTCCCGAAACTTCGTTCTTCTATGTTGAAGCGTTCGTTTCCAGTAACAGTTTGAATTTTTAGGTTTCACTCTGTTTTCTCCTATATTGATGGATGTATTTGGAACTCTAAATCCAACACGGTTTGTGCTAGCTTCTTGAAACTTGACACAATAATGTAGTTTAACGTTCTATCTCTATGTTTTGTTTCCTCTTGATGTAGCCCTAAGCAGTGACTGGCGAGAAACACTTCCATATAAAGGGGTTGCCAAGCGTCCAAAAATTACGAATCTCCAGAAATCTCAGCAAATATTTTTTCACCCAAACTTAATGATAGTTTCAGGTAATGATCAGTACACTAAGGCGACTTGGTTCCCGAAATTTCGTTCTTCTATGTTGAAGCGTTCATTTCCAGTAACAGTTTGAATTTTAGGTTTCATTCTGTTTTCTCCTATATTGATAGATGTATTTGGAACTCTAAATCCAACACGGTTTGTGCTAGCTTCTTGAAACTTGACACAATAAAGTAGTTTCACGTTCTGTCTCTATGTTTTGTTTCCTCTTGATGTAGCCCTTAGCAGTGACTGGGAGAAACACTTTCATGGAAACGGGTTGCCAAGCGTCCAAAAATTACGAATCTCCAGAAATCTCAGCAAATATTTTTTCACCCAAACTGGATGATACTTTCAGGTAATGATCAGTACACTAAGCTGACTTGGTTCCCCAAATTTCATTCTTCTATGTTGAAGCGTTCGTTTCCAGTAACAGTTTGAATTTTTAGGTTTCATTCCGTTTTCTCCTATATTGATAGATGTATTTGGAACTCTAAATCCAACACGGTTTGTGCTAGCTTCTTGAAACTTGACAGAATAATGTAATTTCACGTTCTCTCTCTATGTTTTGTTTCCTCTTGATGTAGCCCTTAGCAGTGACTGGCGAGAAACACTTTCATGGAAACGGGTTGCCAAGCGTCCAAAAATTACGAATCTCCAGAAATCTCAGCAAATATTTTTTCACCCAAACTGGATGAAACTTTCAGGTAATGATCAGAACACTAAGCCCACTTGGTTCACCAAATTTCGTTCTTCTATGTTGAAGCGTTCATTTCCAGTAACAGTTTGAATTTTTAGGTTTCACTCTGTTTTCTCCTATATTGATAGATGTATTTGGAACTCTAAATACAACACGGTTTGTGCTAACTTCTTGAAACTTGACACAATAAAGTAGTTTCAGGTTCTATCTCTATGTTTTGTTTCCTCTTGATGTAGCCCTAAGCAGTGACTGGCGAGAAACACTTTCATGGAAAGGGGTTGCCAAGCATCCAAAAATTACGAATCTCCAGAAATCTCAGCAAATATTTTTTCACCCAAACTTGATGATAGTTTCAGGTAATGATCAGTACACTAAGGCGACTTGGTTCCCGAAACTTCGTTCTTCTATGTTGAAGCGTTCATTTCCAGTAACAGTTTGAATTTTTAGGTTTCATTCTGTTTTCTCCTATATTGATAGATGTATTTGGAACTCTAAATCCAACACGGTTTGTGCTAGCTTCTTGAAACTTGACACAATAAAGTAGTTTCACGTTATGTCTCTATGTTTTGTTTCCTCTTGATGTAGGCCTTAGCAGTGACTGGGAGAAACACTTTCATGGAAACGGGTTGCCAAGCGTCCAAAAATTACGAATCTCCAGAAATCTCAGCAAATATTTTTTCACCCAAACTGGATGATACTTTCAGGTAATGATCAGTACACTAAGGCGACTTGGTTCCCGCAACTTCGTCCTTCTATGTTGAAGCGTTCATTTTCAGTAACAGTTTGAATTTTTAGGTTTCACTCTATTTTCTCCTATATTGATAGATGTATTTGGAACTCTAAATCCAACACGGTTTGTGCTAGCTTCTTGAAACTTGACGCAATAAAGTAGTTTCACGTTCTGTCTCTATGTTTTGTTTCCTCTTGATGTAGCCCTTAGCAGTGACTGGCGAGAAACACTTTCATGGAAACGGGTTGCCAAGCGTCCAAAAATTACGAATCTCCAGAAATCTCAGCAAATATTTTTTCACACAAACTGGATGATCCTTTCAGGTAATGATCAGAACACTAAGCCCACTTGGTTCACCAAATTTCGTTCTTCTATGTTGAAGCGTTCTTTTCCAGTAACAGTTTGAATTTTTAGGTTTCACTCTGTTTTCTCCTATATTGATAGATGTATTTGGAACTCTAAATACAACACGGTTTGTGCTAACTTCTTGAAACTTGACACAATAAAGTAGTTTCAGGTTCTATCTCTATGTTTTGTTTCCTCTTGATGTAGCCCTAAGCAGTGACTGGCGAGACACACTTTCATGGAAAGGGGTTGCCAAGCATCCAAAAATTACGAATCTCCAGAAATCTCAGCAAATATTTTTTCACCCAAACTTGATGATAGTTTCAGGTAATGATCAGTACACTAAGGCGACTTGGTTCCCAAAACTTCGTTCTTCTATGTTGAAGCGTTCATTTCCAGTAACAGTTTGAATTTTTAGGTTTCATTCTGTTTTCTCCTATATTGATAGATGTATTTGGAACTCTAAATCCAACACGGTTTGTGCTAGCTTCTTGAAACTTGACACAATAAAGTAGTTTCACGTTATGTCTCTATGTTTTGTTTCCTCTTGATGTAGGCCTTAGCAGTGACTGGGAGAAACACTTTCATGGAAACGGGTTGCCAAGCGTCCAAAAATTACGAATCTCCAGAAATCTCAGCAAATATTTTTTCACCCAAACTGGATGATACTTTCAGGTAATGATCAGTACACTAAGCTGACTTGGTTCCCCAAATTTCATTCTTCTATGTTGAAGCGTTCGTTTCCAGTAACAGTTTGAATTTTTAGGTTTCACTCTGTTTTCTCCTATATTGATAGATGTATTTGGAACTCTAAATCCAACACGGTTTGTGCTAGCTTCTTGAAACTTGACAGAATAATGTAGTTTCACGTTCTCTCTCTATGTTTTGTTTCCTCTTGATGTAGCCCTAAGCAGTGACTGGCAAGAAACACTTCCATATAAAGGGGTTGCCAAGCGTCCAAAAATTACGAATCTCCAGAAATCTCAGCAAATATTTCTTCACCCAAACTGGATGATCCTTTCAGGTAATGATCAGTACACTAAGCCCACTTGGATCACCAAATTTCGTTCTTCTATGTTGAAGCGTTCGTTTCCAGTAACAGTTTGAATTTTTAGGTTTCACTCTGTTTTCTCCTATATTGATAGATGTATTTGGAACTCTAAATACAACACGGTTTGTGCTAGCTTCTTGAAACTTGACACAATAATGTAGTTTCACGTTCTATCTCTATGTTTTGTTTCCTCTTGATGTAGCCCTAAGCACTGACTGGCGAGAAACACTTCCATATAAAGGGGTTGCCAAGCGTCCAAAAATTACGAATCTCCAGAAATCTCAGCAAATATTTTTTCACCCAAACTGGATGATACTTTCAGGTAATGATCAGTACACTAAGGCGACTTGGTTCCCGCAACTTCGTCCTTCTATGTTGAAGCGTTCATTTCCAGTAACAGTTTGAATTTTTAGGTTTCATTCTGTTTTCTCCTATATTGATAGATGTATTTGGAACTCTAAATCCAACACGGTTTGTGCTAGCTTCTTGAAACTTGACACAATAAAGTAGTTTCACGTTCTGTCTCTATGTTTTGTTTCCTCTTGATGTAGCCCTTAGCAGTGACTGGGAGAATCACTTTCATTGAAACGGGTTGCCAAGCGTCCAAAAATTACGAATCTCCAGAAATCTCAGCAAATATTTTTTCACCCAAACTGGATGATACTTTCAGGTAATGATCAGTACACTAAGGCGACTTGGTTCCCGAAACTTCGTTCTTCTATGTTGAAGCGTTCATTTCCAGTAACAGTTTGAATTTTTAGGTTTCATTCTGTTTTCTCCTATATTGATAGATGTATTTGGAACTCTAAATCCAACACGGTTTGTGCTAGCTTCTTGAAACTTGACACAATAAAGTAGTTTCACGTTCTGTCTCTATGTTTTGTTTCCTCTTGATGTAGCCCTTAGCAGTGACTGGGAGATACACTTTCATGGAAACGGGTTGCCAAGCGTCCAAAAATTAAGAATCTCCAGAAAGCAAATATTTTTTCACCCAAACTGGATGATACTTTCAGGTAATGATCAGTACACTAAGCTGACTTGGTTCCCCAAATTTCATTCTTCTATGTTGAAGCGTTCGTTTCCAGTAACAGTTTGAATTTTTAGGTTTCACTCTGTTTTCTCCTATATTGATAGATGTATTTGGAACTCTAAATCCAACACGGTTTGTGCTAGCTTCTTGAAACTTGACAGAATAATGTAGTTTCACGTTCTCTCTCTATGTTTTGTTTCCTCTTGATGTAGCCCTAAGCAGTGACTGGCGAGAAACACTTCCATATAAAGGGGTTGCCAAGCGTCCAAAAATTACGAATCTCCAGAAATCTCAGCAAATATTTTTTCACCCAAACTGGATGATACTTTCAGGTAATGATCAGTACACTAAGGCAACTTGGTTCCCGCAACTTCGTCCTTCTATGTTGAAGCGTTCATTTCCAGTAACAGTTTGAATTTTTAGGTTTCAATCTATTTTCTCCTATATTGATAGATGTATTTGGAACTCTAAATCCAACACGGTTTGTGCTAGCTTCTTGAAACTTGACGCAATAAAGTAGTTTCACGTTCTGTCTCTATGTTTTGTTTCCTCTTGATGTAGCCCTTAGCAGTGACTGGCGAGAAACACTTTCATGGAAACGGGTTGCCAAGCGTCCAAAAATTACGAATCTCCAGAAATCTCAGCAAATATTTTTTCACCCAAACTGGATGAAACTTTCAGGTAATGATCAGAACACTAAGCCCACTTGGTTCACCAAATTTCGTTCTTCTATGTTGAAGCGTTCGTTTCCAGTAACAGTTTGAATTTTTAAGTTTCACTCTGCTTTCTCCTATATTGATAGATGTATTTGGATCTCTAAATCCAACGCGGTTTGTGCTAGCTTCTTGAAACGTGACACAATAATGTAGTTTCACGTTCTATCTCTATGTTTTGTTTCCTCTTGATGTAGCCCTAAGCAGTGACTGGCGAGAAACACTTCCATATAAAGGGGTTGCCAAGCGTCCAAAAATTACGAATCTCCAGAAATCTCAGCAAATATTTTTTCACCCAAACTTGATGATCCTTTCAGGTAATGATCAGTACACTAAGCCCACTTGGTTCACCAAATTTCGTTCTTCTATGTTGAAGCGTTCGTTCCCAGTAACAGTTTGAATTTTTCGGTTTCACTCTGTTTTCTCCTATATTGATAGATGTATTTGGAACTCTAAATCCAACACGGTTTGTGCTAGCTTCTTGAAACTTGACACAATAATGTAGTTTCACGTTCTATCTCTATGTTTTGTTTCCTCTTGATGTAGCCCTAAGCAATGACTGGAGAGAAACACTTCCATATAAAGGGGTTGCCAAGCGTCCAAAAATTACGAATCTCCAGAAATCTCAGCAAATATTTTTTCACCCAAACTGGATGATACTTTCAGGTAATGATCAGTACACTAAGGCGACTTGGTTCCTGAAACTTCGTTCTTCTATGTTGAAGCGTTCGTTTCCAGTAACAGTTTGAATTTTTAGGTTTCACTCTGTTTTCTCCTATATTGATAGATGTATTTGGAACTCTAAATACAACACGGTTTGTGCTAGCTTCTTTAAACTTGACACAATAATGTAGTTTCATCTTCTATCTCTACGTTTTGTTTCCTCTTGATGTACCCCTAAGCAGTGACGGGCGATAAACACTTTCATGGAAAGGGGCTGCCAAGCTTCCAAAAATTACGTATCTCCAGAAATCTCAGCAAATATTTTTTCACCCAAACTTGATGATAGTTTCAGGTAATGATCAGTACACTAAGGCGACTTGGTTCCCGAAACTTCGTTCTTCTATGTTGAAGCGTTCATTTCCAGTAACAGTTTGAATTATTAGGTTTCATTCCGTTTTCTCCTATATTGATAGATGTATTTGGAACTCTAAATCCAACACGGTTTGTGCTAGCTTCTTGAAACTTGACGCAATAAAATAGTTTCACGTTCTGTCTCTATGTTTTGTTTCCTCTTGATGTAGCCCTTAGCAGTGACTGGCGAGAAACACTTCCATATAAAGGGGTTGCCAAGCGTCCAAAAATTACGAAACTCCAGAAATCTCAGCAAATATTTTTTCACCCAAACTGGATGATACTTTCAGGTAATGATCAGTACTCTAAGCTGACTTGGTTCCCCAAATTTCATTCTTCTATGTTGAAGCGTTCGTTTCCACTAACAGTTTGAATTTTTAGGTTTCACTCTGTTTTCTCCTATATTGATAGATGTATTTGGAACTCTAAATCCAACACGGTTTGTGCTAGCTTCTTGAAACTTGACACAATAAAGTAGTTTCACGTTCTATCTCTATGCTTTGTTTCCTCTTGATGTAGCCCTAAGCAGTGACTGGCGAGAAACACTTTCATGGAAAGGGGTTGCCAAGCATCCAAAAATTACGAATCTCCAGAAATCTCAGCAAATATTTTTTCACCCAAACTTGATGATAGTTTCAGGTAATGATCAGTACACTAAGGCGACTTGGTTCCCGAAACTTCGTTCTTCTATGTTGAAGCGTTCATTTCCAGTAACAGTTTGAATTTTTAGGTTTCATTCTGTTTTCTCCTATATTGATAGATGTATTTGGAACTCTAAATCCAACACGGTTTGTGCTAGCTTCTTGAAACTTGACACAATAAAGTAGTTTCACGTTCTGTCTCTATGTTTTGTTTCCTCTTGATGTAGCCCTTAGCAGTGACTGGGAGAAACACTTTCATGGAAACGGGTTGCCAAGCGTCCAAAAATTACGAATCTCCAGAAATCTCAGCAAATATTTTTTCACCCAAACTGGATGATACTTTCAGGTAATGATCAGTACACTAAGCTGACTTGGTTCCCCAAATTTCATTCTTCTATGTTGAAGCGTTCGTTTCCAGTAACAGTTTGAATTTTTAGGTTTCACTCTGTTTTTTCCTATATTGATAGATGTATTTGGAACTCTAAATCCAACACGGTTTGTGCTAGCTTCTTGAAACTTGACACAATAAAGTAGTTTCAAGTTCTATCTCTATGTTTTGTTTCCTCTTGATGTAGCCCTAAGCAGTGACTGGCGAGAAACACTTTCATGGAAAGGGGTTGCCAAGCATCCAAAAATTACGAATCTCCAGAAATCTCAGCAAATATTTTTTCACCCAAACTTGATGATAGTTTCAGGTAATGATCAGTACACTAAGGCGACTTGGTTCCCAAAACTTCGTTCTTCTATGTTGAAGCGTTCGTTTCCAGTAACAGTTTGAATTTTTAGGTTTCACTCTGTTTTCTCCTATATTGATAGATGTATTTGGAACTCTAAATACAACACGGTTTGTGCTAGCTTCTTTAAACTTGACACAATAAAGTAGTTTCACGTTCTATCTCTATGCTTTGTTTCCTCTTGATGTAGCCCTAAGCAGTGACTGGCGAGAAAAACTTTCATGGAAAGGGGTTGCCAAGCATCCAAAAATTACGAATCTCCAGAAATCTCAGCAAATATTTTTTCACCCAAACTTGATGATAGTTTCAGGTAATGATCAGTACACTAAGGCGACTTGGTTCCCGAAACTTCGTTCTTCTATGTTGAAGCGTTCGTTTCCAGTAACAGTTTGAATTTTTAGGTTTCACTCTGTTTTCTCCTATATTGATGGATGTATTTGGAACTCTAAATCCAACACGGTTTGTGCTAGCTTCTTGAAACTTGACACAATAATGTAGTTTAACGTTCTATCTCTATGTTTTGTTTCCTCTTGATGTAGCCCTAAGCAGTGACTGGCGAGAAACACTTCCATATAAAGGGGTTGCCAAGCGTCCAAAAATTACGAATCTCCAGAAATCACAGCAAATATTTTTTCACCCAAACTTAATGATAGTTTCAGGTAATGATCAGTACACTAAGGCGACTTGGTTCCCGAAATTTCGTTCTTCTATGTTGAAGCGTTCATTTCCAGTAACAGTTTGAATTTTAGGTTTCATTCTGTTTTCTCCTATATTGATAGATGTATTTGGAACTCTAAATCCAACACGGTTTGTGCTAGCTTCTTGAAACTTGACACAATAAAGTAGTTTCACGTTCTGTCTCTATGTTTTGTTTCCTCTTGATGTAGCCCTTAGCAGTGACTGGGAGAAACACTTTCATGGAAACGGGTTGCCAAGCGTCCAAAAATTACGAATCTCCAGAAATCTCAGCAAATATTTTTTCACCCAAACTGGATGATACTTTCAGGTAATGATCAGTACACTAAGCTGACTTGGTTCCCCAAATTTCATTCTTCTATGTTGAAGCGTTCGTTTCCAGTAACAGTTTGAATTTTTAGGTTTCATTCCGTTTTCTCCTATATTGATAGATGTATTTGGAACTCTAAATCCAACACGGTTTGTGCTAGCTTCTTGAAACTTGACAGAATAATGTAATTTCACGTTCTCTCTCTATGTTTTGTTTCCTCTTGATGTAGCCCTTAGCAGTGACTGGCGAGAAACACTTTCATGGAAACGGGTTGCCAAGCGTCCAAAAATTACGAATCTCCAGAAATCTCAGCAAATATTTTTTCACCTAAACTGGATGAAACTTTCAGGTAATGATCAGAACACTAAGCCCACTTGGTTCACCAAATTTCGTTCTTCTATGTTGAAGCGTTCATTTCCAGTAACAGTTTGAATTTTTAGGTTTCACTCTGTTTTCTCCTATATTGATAGATGTATTTGGAACTCTAAATACAACACGGTTTGTGCTAACTTCTTGAAACTTGACACAATAAAGTAGTTTCAGGTTCTATCTCTATGTTTTGTTTCCTCTTGATGTAGCCCTAAGCAGTGACTGGCGAGAAACACTTTCATGGAAAGGGGTTGCCAAGCATCCAAAAATTACGAATCTCCAGAAATCTCAGCAAATATTTTTTCACCCAAACTTGATGATAGTTTCAGGTAATGATCAGTACACTAAGGCGACTTGGTTCCCGAAACTTCGTTCTTCTATGTTGAAGCGTTCATTTCCAGTAACAGTTTGAATTTTTAGGTTTCATTCTGTTTTCTCCTATATTGATAGATGTATTTGGAACTCTAAATCCAACACGGTTTGTGCTAGCTTCTTGAAACTTGACACAATAAAGTAGTTTCACGTTATGTCTCTATGTTTTGTTTCCTCTTGATGTAGGCCTTAGCAGTGACTGGGAGAAACACTTTCATGGAAACGGGTTGCCAAGCGTCCAAAAATTACGAATCTCCAGAAATCTAAGCAAATATTTTTTCACCCAAACTGGATGATACTTTCAGGTAATGATCAGTACACTAAGCTGACTTGGTTCCCCAAATTTCATTCTTCTATGTTGAAGCGTTCGTTTCCAGTAACAGTTTGAATTTTTAGGTTTCACTCTGTTTTCTCCTATATTGATAGATGTATTTGGAACTCTAAATACAACACGGTTTGTGCTAGCTTCTTGAAACTTGACACAATAATGTAGTTTCACGTTCTCTCTCTATGTTTTGTTTCCTCTTGATGTAGCCCTAAGCAGTGACTGGCGAGAAACACTTCCATATAAAGGGGTTGCCAAGCGTCCAAAAATTACGAATCTCCAGAAATCTCAGCAAATATTTTTTCACCCAAACTGGATGATACTTTCAGGTAATGATCAGTACACTAAGGCGACTTGGTTCCCGCAACTTCGTCCTTCTATGTTGAAGCGTTCATTTTCAGTAACAGTTTGAATTTTTAGGTTTCACTCTATTTTCTCCTATATTGATAGATGTATTTGGAACTCTAAATCCAACACGGTTTGTGCTAGCTTCTTGAAACTTGACGCAATAAAGTAGTTTCACGTTCTGTCTCTATGTTTTGTTTCCTCTTGATGTAGCCCTTAGCAGTGACTGGCGAGAAACACTTTCATGGAAACGGGTTGCCAAGCGTCCAAAAATTACGAATCTCCAGAAATCTCAGCAAATATTTTTTCACACAAACTGGATGATCCTTTCAGGTAATGATCAGAACACTAAGCCCACTTGGTTCACCAAATTTCGTTCTTCTATGTTGAAGCGTTCTTTTCCAGTAACAGTTTGAATTTTTAGGTTTCACTCTGTTTTCTCCTATATTGATAGATGTATTTGGAACTCTAAATACAACACGGTTTGTGCTAACTTCTTGAAACTTGACACAATAAAGTAGTTTCAGGTTCTATCTCTATGTTTTGTTTCCTCTTGATGTAGCCCTAAGCAGTGACTGGCGAGACACACTTTCATGGAAAGGGGTTGCCAAGCATCCAAAAATTACGAATCTCCAGAAATCTCAGCAAATATTTTTTCACCCAAACTTGATGATAGTTTCAGGTAATGATCAGTACACTAAGGCGACTTGGTTCCCAAAACTTCGTTCTTCTATGTTGAAGCGTTCATTTCCAGTAACAGTTTGAATTTTTAGGTTTCATTCTGTTTTCTCCTATATTGATAGATGTATTTGGAACTCTAAATCCAACACGGTTTGTGCTAGCTTCTTGAAACTTGACACAATAAAGTAGTTTCACGTTATGTCTCTATGTTTTGTTTCCTCTTGATGTAGGCCTTAGCAGTGACTGGGAGAAACACTTTCATGGAAACGGGTTGCCAAGCGTCCAAAAATTACGAATCTCCAGAAATCTCAGCAAATATTTTTTCACCCAAACTGGATGATACTTTCAGGTAATGATCAGTACACTAAGCTGACTTGGTTCCCCAAATTTCATTCTTCTATGTTGAAGCGTTCGTTTCCAGTAACAGTTTGAATTTTTAGGTTTCACTCTGTTTTCTCCTATATTGATAGATGTATTTGGAACTCTAAATCCAACACGGTTTGTGCTAGCTTCTTGAAACTTGACAGAATAATGTAGTTTCACGTTCTCTCTCTATGTTTTGTTTCCTCTTGATGTAGCCCTAAGCAGTGACTGGCAAGAAACACTTCCATATAAAGGGGTTGCCAAGCGTCCAAAAATTACGAATCTCCAGAAATCTCAGCAAATATTTTTTCACCCAAACTGGATGATACTTTCAGGTAATGATCAGTACACTAAGGCGACTTGGTTCCCGCAACTTCGTCCTTCTATGTTGAAGCGTTCATTTTCAGTAACAGTTTGAATTTTTAGGTTTCACTCTATTTTCTCCTATATTGATAGATGTATTTGGAACTCTAAATCCAACACGGTTTGTGCTAGCTTCTTGAAACTTGACGCAATAAAGTAGTTTCACGTTCTGTCTCTATGTTTTGTTTCCTCTTGATGTAGCCCTTAGCAGTGACTGGCGAGAAACACTTTCATGGAAACTGGTTGCCAAGCGTCCAAAAATTACGAATCTCCAGAAATCTCAGCAAATATTTTTTCACACAAACTGGATGATCCTTTCAGGTAATGATCAGAACACTAAGCCCACTTGGTTCACCAAATTTCGTTCTTCTATGTTGAAGCGTTCTTTTCCAGTAACAGTTTGAATTTTTAGGTTTCACTCTGTTTTCTCCTATATTGATAGATGTATTTGGAACTCTAAATCCAACACGGTTTGTGCTAGCTTCTTGAAACTTGACACAATAGTGTAGTTTCACGTTCTATCTCTATGTTTTGTTTCCTCTTGATGTAGCCCTAAGCAGTGACTGGCGAGAAACATTTCCATATAAAGGGGTTGGCAAGCGTCCAAAAATTACGAATCTCCAGAAATCTCAGCAAATATTTTTTCACCCAAACTGGATGATACTTTCAGGTAATGATCAGTACACTAAGCTGACTTGGTTCCCCAAATTTCATTCTTCTATGTTGAAGCGTTCGTTTCCAGTAACAGTTTGAATTTTTAGGTTTCACTCTGTTTTCTCCTATATTGATAGATGTATTTGGAACTCTAAATCCAACACGGTTTGTGCTAGCTTCTTGAAACTTGACACAATAAAGTAGTTTCACATTCTATCTCTATGTTTTGTTTCCTCTTGATGTAGCCCTAAGCAGTGACTGGCGAGAAACACTTTCATGGAAAGGGGTTGCCAAGCATCCAAAAATTACGAATCTCCAGAAATCTCAGCAAATATTTTTTCACCCAAACATGATGATAGTTTCAGGTAATGATCAGTACACTAAGGCGACTTGGTTCCCGAAACTTCGTTCTTCCATGTTGAAGCGTTCGTTTCCAGTAACAGTTTGAATTTTTAGGTTTCACTCTGTTTTCTCCTATATTGATAGATGTATTTGGAACTCTAAATACAACACGGTTTGTGCTAGCTTCTTTAAACTTGACACAATAATGTAGTTTCATCTTCTATCTCTACGTTTTGTTTCCTCTTGATGTACCCCTAAGCAGTGACGGGCGATAAACACTTTCATGGAAAGCGGCTGCCAAGCTTCCAAAAATTACGTATCTCCAGAAATCTCAGCAAATATTTTTTCACCCAAACTTGATGATAGTTTCAGGTAATGATCAGTACACTAAGGCAACTTGGTTCCCGATACTTCGTTCTTCTATGTTGAAGCGTTCATTTCCAGTAACAGTTTGAATTTTTAGGTTTCATTCCGTTTTCTCCTATATTGATAGATGTATTTGGAACTCTGAATCCAACACGGTTTGTGCTAGCTTCTTGAAACTTGACACAATAAAGTAGTTTCACGTTCTATCTCTATGCTTTGTTTCCTCTTGATGTAGCCCTAAGAAGTGACTGGCGAGAAACACTTTCATGGAAAGGGGTTGCCAAGCATCCAAAAATTACGAATCTCCAGAAATCTCAGCAAATATTTTTTCACCCAAACTTGATGATAGTTTCAGGTAATGATCAGTACACTAAGGCGACTTGGTTCCCGAAACTTCGTTCTTCTATGTTGAAGCGTTCATTTCCAGTAACAGTTTGAATTTTTAGGTTTCATTCTGTTTTCTCCTATATTGATAGATGTATTTGGAACTCTAAATCCAACACGGTTTGTGCTAGCTTCTTGAAACTTGACACAATAAAGTAGTTTCACGTTCTGTCTCTGTGTTTTGTTTCCTCTTGATGTAGCCCTTAGCAGTGACTGGGAGAAACACTTTCATGGAAACGGGTTGCCAAGCGTCCAAAAATTACGAATCTCCAGAAATCTCAGCAAATATTTTTTCACCCAAACTGGATGATACTTTCAGGTAATGATCAGTACACTAAGGCAACTTGGTTCCCGCAACTTCGTCCTTCTATGTTGAAGCGTTCATTTCCAGTAACAGTTTGAATTTTTAGGTTTCACTCTGTTTTCTCCTATATTGATAGATGTATTTGGAACTCTAAATCCAACACGGTTTGTGCTAGCTTCTTGAAACATGACACAATAATGTAGTTTCACGTTCTATCTCTATGTTTTGTTTCCTCTTGATGTAGCCCTAAGCAGTGACTGGCGAGAAACACTTCCATATAAAGGGGTTGCCAAGCGTCCAAAAATTACGAATCTCCAGAAATCTCAGCAAATATTTTTTCACCCAAACTGGATGATACTTTCGGGTAATGATCAGTACACTAAGCTGACTTGGTTCCCCAAATTTCATTCTTCTATGTTGAAGCGTTTGTTTCCAGTAACAGTTTGAATTTTTAGGTTTCACTCTGTTTTCTCCTATATTAATAGATGTATTTGGAACCCTAAATCCAACACGGTTTGTGCTAGCTTCTTTAAACATGACACAATAATGTAGTTTCATCTTCTATCTCTACCTTTTGTTTCCTCTTGATGTACCCCTAAGCAGTGACGGGCGATAAACACTTTCATGGAAAGGGGCTGCCAAGCTTCCAAAAATTACGTATCTCCAGAAATCTCAGCAAATATTTTTTCACCCAAACTTGATGATAGTTTCAGGTAATGATCAGAACACTAAGCCCACTTGGTTCACCAAATTTCGTTCTTCTATGTTGAAGCGTTCATTTCCAGTAACAGTTTGAATTTTTAGGTTTCACTCTGTTTTCTCCTATATTGATAGATGTATTTGGAACTCTAAATCCAACACGGTTTGTGCTAGCTTCTTGAAACTTGACACAATAATGTAGTTTCACGTTCTATCTCTATGTTTTGTTTCCTCTTGATGTAGCCCTTAGCAGTGACTGGGAGAAACACTTTCATTGAAACGGGTTGCCAAGCGTCCAAAAATTACGAATCTCCAGAAATCTCAGCAAATATTTTTTCACCCAAACTGGATGATACTTTCAGGTAATGATCAGTACACTAAGGCGACTTGGTTCCCGCAACTTCGTCCTTCTATGTTGAAGCGTTCATTTTCAGTAACAGTTTGAATTTTTAGGTTTCACTCTATTTTCTCCTATATTGATAGAGGTATTTGGAACTCTAAATCCAACACGGTTTGTGCTAGCTTCTTGAAACTTGACGCAATAAAGTAGTTTCACGTTCTGTCTCTATGTTTTGTTTCCTCTTGATGTAGCCCTTAGCAGTGACTGGCGATAAACACTTTCATGGAAACGGGTTGCCAAGCGTCCAAAAATTACGAATCTCCAGAAATCTCAGCAAATATTTTTTCACCCAAACTGGATGAAACTTTCAGGTAATTATCAGAACACTAAGCCCACTTGGTTCACCAAATTTCGTTCTTCTATGTTGAAGCGTTCGTTTCCAGTAACAGTTTGAATTTTTAGGTTTCACTCGGTTTTCTCCTATATTGATAGATGTATTTGGATCTCTAAATCCAACGCGGTTTGTGCTAGCTTCTTGAAACTTGACACAATAATGTAGTTTCACGTTCTATCTCTATGTTTTGTTTCCTCTTGATGTAGCCCTAAGCAGTGACTGGCGAGAAACACTTCCATATAAAGGGGTTGCCAAGCGTCCAAAAATTACGAATCTCCAGAAATCTCAGCAAACATTTTTTCACCCAAACTTGATGATCCTTTCAGGTAATGATCAGTACACTAAGCCCACTTGGTTCACCAAATTTCGTTCTTCTATGTTGAAGCGTTCGTTTCCAGTAACAGTTTGAATTTTTCGGTTTCACTCTGATTTCTCCTATATTGATAGATGTATTTGGAATCTAAATACAACACGGTTTGTGCTAGCTTCTTGAAACTTGACACAATAATGTAGTTTCACGTTCTATCTCTATGTTTTGTTTCCTCTTGATGTAGCCCTAAGCACTGACTGGAGAGAAACACTTCCATATAAAGGGGTTGCCAAGCGTCCAAAAATTACGAATCTCCAGAAATCTCAGCAAATATTTTTTCACCCAAACTTGATGATAGTTTCAGGTAATGATCAGTACACTAAGGCGACTTGGTTCCCGAAACTTCGTTCTTCTATGTTGAAGCGTTCGTTTCCAGTAACAGTTTGAATTTTTAGGTTTCACTCTGTTTTCTCCTATATTGATAGATGTATTTGGAACTCTAAATACAACACGGTTTGTGCTAGCTTCTTTAAACATGACACAATAATGTAGTTTAATCTTCTATCTCTACCTTTTGTTTCCTCTTGATGTACCCCTAAGCAGTGACGGGCGATAAACACTTTCATGGAAAGGGGCTGCCAAGCTTCCAAAAATTACGTATCTCCAGAAATCTCAGCAAATATTTTTTCACCCAAACTTGATGATAGTTTCAGGTAATGATCAGTACACTAAGGCGACTTGGTTCCCGAAACTTTGTTCTTCTATGTTGAAGCGTTCATTTTCAGTAACAGTTTGAATTATTAGGTTTCATTCCGTTTTCTCCTATATTGATAGATGTATTTGGAACTCTAAATCCAACACGGTTTGTGCTAGCTTCTTGAAACTTGACGCAATAAAGTAGTTTCACGTTCTGTCTCTATGTTTTGTTTCCTCTTGATGTAGCCCTTAGCAGTGACTGGCGAGAAACACTTTCATGGAAACGGGTTGCCAAGCGTCCAAAAATTATGAATCTCCAGAAATCTCAGCAAATATTTTTTCACCCAAACTGGATGAAACTTTCAGGTAATGATCAGAACACTAAGCCCACTTGGTTCACCAAATTTCGTTCTTCTATGTTGAAGCGTTCGTTTCCAGTAACAGTTTGAATTTTTAGGTTTCACTCTGTTTTCTCCTATATTGATAGATGTATTTGGAACTCTAAATATAACACGGTTTGTGCTACCTTCTTGAAACTTGACACAATAAAGTAGTTTCAGGTTCTATCTCTATGTTTTGTTTCCTTTTGATGTAGCCCTAAGCAGTGACTGGCGAGAAACACTTTCATGGAAAGGGGTTGCCAAGCATCCAAAAATTACGAATCTCCAGAAATCTCAGCAAATATTTTTTCACCCAAACTGGATGATACTTTCACATAATGATCAGCACACTAAGCTGACTTGGTTCCCCAAATTTCATTCTTCTATGTTGAAGCGTTCGTTTCCAGTAACAGTTTGAATTTTTAGGTTTCACTCTGTTTTCTCCTATATTGATAGATGTATTTGGATCTCTAAATCCAACGCGGTTTGTGCTAGCTTCTTGAAACTTGACACAATAATGTAGTTTCACGTTCTATCTCTATGTTTTGTTTCCTCTTGATGTAGCCCTAAGCAGTGACTGGCGAGAAACACTTCCATATAAAGGGGTTGCCAAGCGTCCAAAAATTACGAATCTCCAGAAATCTCAGCAAATATTTTTTCACCCAAACTGGATGATCCTTTCAGGTAATGATCAGTACACTAAGCCCACTTGGATCACCAAATTTCGTTCTTCTATGTTGAAGCGTTCGTTTCCAGTAACAGTTTGAATTTTTAGGTTTCACTCTGTTTTCTCCTATATTGATAGATGTATTTGGAACTCTAAATACAACACGGTTTGTGCTAGCTTCTTGAAACTTGACACAATAATGTAGTTTCACGTTCTATCTCTATGTTTTGTTTCCTCTTGATGTAGCCCTAAGCACTGACTGGCGAGAAACACTTCCATATAAAGGGGTTGCCAAGCGTCCAAAAATTACGAATCTCCAGAAATCTCAGCAAATATTTTTTCACCCAAACTGGATGATACTTTCAGGTAATGATCAGTACACTAAGGCGACTTGGTTCCCGCAACTTCGTCCTTCTATGTTGAAGCGTTCATTTCCAGTAACAGTTTGAATTTTTAGGTTTCATTCTGTTTTCTCCTATATTGATAGATGTATTTGGAACTCTAAATCCAACACGGTTTGTGCTAGCTTCTTGAAACTTGACACAATAAAGTAGTTTCACGTTCTGTCTCTATGTTTTGTTTCCTCTTGATGTAGCCCTTAGCAGTGACTGGGAGAATCACTTTCATTGAAACGGGTTGCCAAGCGTCCAAAAATTACGAATCTCCAGAAATCTCAGCAAATATTTTTTCACCCAAACTCGATGATACTTTCAGGTAATGATCAGTACACTAAGGCGACTTGGTTCCCGAAACTTCGTTCTTCTATGTTGAAGCGTTCATTTCCAGTAACAGTTTGAATTTTTAGGTTTCATTCTGTTTTCTCCTATATTGATAGATGTATTTGGAACTCTAAATCCAACACGGTTTGTGCTAGCTTCTTGAAACTTGACACAATAAAGTAGTTTCACGTTCTGTCTCTATGTTTTGTTTCCTCTTGATGTAGCCCTTAGCAGTGACTGGGAGATACACTTTCATGGAAACGGGTTGCCAAGCGTCCAAAAATTAAGAATCTCCAGAAAGCAAATATTTTTTCACCCAAACTGGATGATACTTTCAGGTAATGATCAGTACACTAAGCTGACTTGGTTCCCCAAATTTCATTCTTCTATGTTGAAGCGTTCGTTTCCAGTAACAGTTTGAATTTTTAGGTTTCACTCTGTTTTCTCCTATATTGATAGATGTATTTGGAACTCTAAATCCAACACGGTTTGTGCTAGCTTCTTGAAACTTGACGCAATAAAGTAGTTTCACGTTCTGTCTCTATGTTTTGTTTCCTCTTGATGTAGCCCTTAGCAGTGACTGGCGAGAAACACTTCCATATAAAGGGGTTGCCAAGCGTCCAAAAATTACGAATCTCCAGAAATCTCAGCAAATATTTTTTCACCCATACTTGATGATAGTTTCAGGTAATGATCAGTACACTAAGGCGACTTGGTTCCCGAAACTTCGTTCTTCTATGTTGAAGCGTTCATTTCCAGTAACAGTTTGAATTTTTAGGTTTCATTCTGTTTTCTCCTATATTGATAGATGTATTTGGAACTCTAAATCCAACACGGTTTGTGCTAGCTTCTTGAAACTTGACACAATAAAGTAGTTTCATATTCTGTCTCTATATTTTGTTTCCTCTTGATGTAGACCTTAGCAGTGACTGGGAGAAACACTTTCATGGAAACGGGTTGCCAAGCGTCCAAAAATTACGAATCTCCAGAAATCTCAGCAAATATTTTTTCACCCAAACTGGATGATACTTTCAGGTAATGATCAGTACACTAAGCTGACTTGGTTACCCAAATTTCATTCTTCTATGTTGAAGCGTTCGTTTCCAGTAACAGTTTGAATTTTTAGGTTTCACTCTGTTTTCTCCTATATTGATAGAAGTATTTGGAACTCTAAATCCAACACGGTTTGTGCTAGCTTCTTGAAACTTGACACAATAATGTAGTTTCACGTTCTCTCTCTATGTTTTCTTTCCTCTTGATGTAGCCCTAAGCAGTGACTGGCGAGAAACACTTCCATATAAAGGGGTTGCCAAGCGTCCAAAAATTACGAATCTCCAGAAATCTCAGCAAATATTTTTTCACCCAAACTGGATGATACTTTCAGGTAATGATCAGTACACTAATGCGACTTGGTTCCCGCAACTTCGTCCTTCTATGTTGAAGCGTTCATTTTCAGTAACAGTTTGAATTTTTAGGTTTCACTCTATTTTCTCCTATATTGATAGATGTATTTGGAACTCTAAATCCAACACGGTTTGTGCTAGCTTCTTGAAACTTGACGCAATAAAGTAGTTTCACGTTCTGTCTCTATGTTTTGTTTCCTCTTGATGTAGCCCTTAGCAGTGACTGGCGAGAAACACTTTCATGGAAACGGGTTGCCAAGCGTCCAAAAATTATGAATCTCCAGAAATCTCAGCAAATATTTTTTCACCCAAACTGGATGAAACTTTCAGGTAATGATCAGAACACTAAGCCCACTTGGTTCACCAAATTTCGTTCTTCTATGTTGAAGCGTTCGTTTCCAGTAACAGTTTGAATTTTTAGGTTTCACTCTGTTTTCTCCTATATTGATAGATGTATTTGGAACTCTAAATATAACACGGTTTGTGCTACCTTCTTGAAACTTGACACAATAAAGTAGTTTCAGGTTCTATCTCTATGTTTTGTTTCCTTTTGATGTAGCCCTAAGCAGTGACTGGCGAGAAACACTTTCATGGAAAGGGGTTGCCAAGCATCCAAAAATTACGAATCTCCAGAAATCTCAGCAAATATTTTTTCACCCAAACTGGATGATACTTTCACATAATGATCAGCACACTAAGCTGACTTGGTTCCCCAAATTTCATTCTTCTATGTTGAAGCGTTCGTTTCCAGTAACAGTTTGAATTTTTAGGTTTCACTCTGTTTTCTCCTATATTGATAGATGTATTTGGATCTCTAAATCCAACGCGGTTTGTGCTAGCTTCTTCAAACTTGACACAATAATGTAGTTTCACGTTCTATCTCTATGTTTTGTTTCCTCTTGATGTAGCCCTAAGCAGTGACTGGCGAGAAACACTTCCATATAAAGGGGTTGCCAAGCGTCCAAAAATTACGAATCTCCAGAAATCTCAGCAAATATTTTTTCACCCAAACTTGATGATCCTTTCAGGTAATGATCAGTACACTAAGCCCACTTGGTTCACCAAATTTCGTTCTTCTATGTTGAAGCGTTCGTTTCCAGTAACAGTTTGAATTTTTCGGTTTCACTCTGTTTTCTCCTATATTGATAGATGTATTTGGAACTCTAAATACAACACGGTTTGTGCTAGCTTCTTTAAACTTGACACAATAATGTAGTTTCATCTTCTATCTCTACGTTTTGTTTCCTCTTGATGTACCCCTAAGCAGTGACGGGCGATAAACACTTTCATGGAAAGGGGCTGCCAAGCTTCAAAATTACGTATCTCCAGAAATCTCAGCAAATATTTTTTCACCCAAACTTGATGATAGTTTCAGGTAATGATCAGTACACTTGGCGACTTGGTTCCCGAAACTTCGTTCTTCTATGTTGAAGCGTTCATTTCCAGTAACAGTATGAATTATTAGGTTTCATTCCGTTTTCTCCTATATTGATAGATGTATTTGGAACTCTAAATCCAACACGGTTTGTGCTAGCTTCTTGAAACTTGACGCAATAAAATAGTTTCACGTTCTGTCTCTATGTTTTGTTTCCTCTTGATGTAGCCCTTAGCAGTGACTGGCGAGAAACACTTCCATATAAAGGGGTTGCCAAGCGTCCAAAAATTACGAATCTCCAGAAATCTCAGCAAATATTTTTTCACCCAAACTGGATGATACTTTCAGGTAATGATCAGTACTCTAAGCTGACTTGGTTCCCCAAATTTCATTCTTCTATGTTGAAGCGTTCGTTTCCACTAACAGTTTGAATTTTTAGGTTTCACTCTGTTTTCTCCTATATTGATAGATGTATTTGGAACTCTAAATCCAACACGGTTTGTGCTAGCTTCTTGAAACTTGACACAATAAAGTAGTTTCACGTTCTATCTCTATGCTTTGTTTCCTCTTGATGTAGCCCTAAGCAGTGACTGGCGAGAAACACTTTCATGGAAAGGGGTTGCCAAGCATCCAAAAATTACGAATCTCCAGAAATCTCAGCAAATATTTTTTCACCCAAACTTGATGATAGTTTCAGGTAATGATCAGTACACTAAGGCGACTTGGTTCCCGAAACTTCGTTCTTCTATGTTGAAGCGTTCATTTCCAGTAACAGTTTGAATTTTTAGGTTTCATTCTGTTTTCTCCTATATTGATAGATGTATTTGGAACTCTAAATCCAACACGGTTTGTGCTAGCTTCTTGAAACTTGACACAATAAAGTAGTTTCACGTTCTGTCTCTATGTTTTGTTTCCTCTTGATGTAGCCCTTAGCAGTGACTGGGAGAAACACTTTCATGGAAACGGGTTGCCAAGCGTCCAAAAATTAAGAATCTCCAGAAATCTCAGCAAATATTTTTTCACCCAAACTGGATGATACTTTCAGGTAATGATCAGTACACTAAGCTGACTTGGTTCCCCAAATTTCATTCTTCTATGTTGAAGCGTTCGTTTCCAGTAACAGTTTGAATTTTTAGGTTTCACTCTGTTTTCTCCTATATTGATAGATGTATTTGGAACTCTAAATCCAACAGGGTTTGTGCTAGCTTCTTGAAACTTGACAGAATAATGTAGTTTCACGTTCTCTCTCTATGTTTTGTTTCCTCTTGATGTAGCCCTAAGCAGTGACTGGCGAGAAACACTTCCATATAAAGGGGTTGCCAAGCGTCCAAAAATTACGAATCTCCAGAAATCTCAGCAAATATTTTTTCACCCAAACTGGATGATACTTTCAGGTAATGATCAGTACACTAAGGCGACTTGGTTCCCGCAACTTCGTTCTTCTATGTTGAAGCGTTCATTTTCAGTAACAGTTTGAATTTTTAGGTTTCACTCTATTTTCTCCTATATTGATAGATGTATTTGGAACTCTAAATCCAACACGGTTTGTGCTAGCTTCTTGAAACTTGACGCAATAAAGTAGTTTCACGTTCTGTCTCTATGTTTTGTTTCCTCTTGATGTAGCCCTTAGCAGTGACTGGTGAGAAACACTTTCATGGAAACGGGTTGCCAAGCGTCCAAAAATTACGAATCTCCAGAAATCTCAGCAAATATTTTTTCACCCAAACTGGATGAAACTTTCAAGTAATGATCAGAACACTAAGCCCACTTGGTTCACCAAATTTCGTTCTTCTATGTTGAAGCGTTCGTTTCCAGTAACAGTTTGAATTTTTAGGTTTCACTCTGTTTTCTCCTATATTGATAGATGTATTTGGATCTCTAAATCCAACGCGGTTTGTGCTAGCTTCTTCAAACTTGACACAATAATGTAGTTTCACGTTCTATCTCTATGTTTTGTTTCCTCTTGATGTAGCCCTAAGCAGTGACTGGCGAGAAACACTTCCATATAAAGGGGTTGCCAAGCGTCCAAAAATTACGAATCTCCAGAAATCTCAGCAAATATTTTTTCACCCAAACTTGATGATCCTTTCAGGTAATGATCAGTACACTAAGCCCACTTGGTTCACCAAATTTCGTTCTTCTATGTTGAAGCGTTCGTTTCCAGTAACAGTTTGAATTTTTCGGTTTCACTCTGTTTTCTCCTATATTGATAGATGTATTTGGAACTCTAAATACAACACGGTTTGTGCTAGCTTCTTTAAACTTGACACAATAATGTAGTTTCATCTTCTATCTCTACGTTTTGTTTCCTCTTGATGTACCCCTAAGCAGTGACGGGCGATAAACACTTTCATGGAAAGGGGCTGCCAAGCTTCCAAAAATTACGTATCTCCAGAAATCTCAGCAAATATTTTTTCACCCAAACTTGATGATAGTTTCAGGTAATGATCAGTACACTTGGCGACTTGGTTCCCGAAACTTCGTTCTTCTATGTTGAAGCGTTCATTTCCAGTAACAGTATGAATTATTAGGTTTCATTCCGTTTTCTCCTATATTGATAGATGTATTTGGAACTCTAAATCCAACACGGTTTGTGCTAGCTTCTTGAAACTTGACGCAATAAAATAGTTTCACGTTCTGTCTCTATGTTTTGTTTCCTCTTGATGTAGCCCTTAGCAGTGACTGGCGAGAAACACTTCCATATAAAGGGGTTGCCAAGCGTCCAAAAATTACGAATCTCCAGAAATCTCAGCAAATATTTTTTCACCCAAACTGGATGATACTTTCAGGTAATGATCAGTACTCTAAGCTGACTTGGTTCCCCAAATTTCATTCTTCTATGTTGAAGCGTTCGTTTCCACTAACAGTTTGAATTTTTAGGTTTCACTCTGTTTTCTCCTATATTGATAGATGTATTTGGAACTCTAAATCCAACACGGTTTGTGCTAGCTTCTTGAAACTTGACACAATAAAGTAGTTTCACGTTCTATCTCTATGCTTTGTTTCCTCTTGATGTAGCCCTAAGCAGTGACTGGCGAGAAACACTTTCATGGAAAGGGGTTGCCAAGCATCCAAAAATTACGAATCTCCAGAAATCTCAGCAAATATTTTTTCACCCAAACTTGATGATAATTTCAGGTAATGATCAGTACACTAAGGCGACTTGGTTCCCGAAACTTCGTTCTTCTATGTTGAAGCGTTCATTTCCAGTAACAGTTTGAATTTTTAGGTTTCATTCTGTTTTCTCCTATATTGATAGATGTATTTGGAACTCTAAATCCAACACGGTTTGTGCTAGCTTCTTGAAACTTGACACAATAAAGTAGTTTCACGTTCTGTCTCTATGTTTTGTTTCCTCTTGATGTAGCCCTTAGCAGTGACTGGGAGAAACACTTTCATGGAAACGGGTTGCCAAGAGTCCAAAAATTAAGAATCTCCAGAAATCTCAGCAAATATTTTTTCACCCAAACTGGATGATACTTTCAGGTAATGATCAGTACACTAAGCTGACTTGGTTCCCCAAATTTCATTCTTCTATGTTGAAGCGTTCGTTTCCAGTAACAGTTTGAATTTTTAGGTTTCACTCTGTTTTCTCCTATATTGATAGATGTATTTGGAACTCTAAATCCAACAGGGTTTGTGCTAGCTTCTTGAAACTTGACAGAATAATGTAGTTTCACGTTCTCTCTCTATGTTTTGTTTCCTCTTGATGTAGCCCTAAGCAGTGACTGGCGAGAAACACTTCCATATAAAGGGGTTGCCAAGCGTCCAAAAATTACGAATCTCCAGAAATCTCAGCAAATATTTTTTCACCCAAACTGGATGATACTTTCAGGTAATGATCAGTACACTAAGGCGACTTGGTTCCCGCAACTTCGTTCTTCTATGTTGAAGCGTTCATTTTCAGTAACAGTTTGAATTTTTAGGTTTCACTCTATTTTCTCCTATATTGATAGATGTATTTGGAACTCTAAATCCAACACGGTTTGTGCTAGCTTCTTGAAACTTGACGCAATAAAGTAGTTTCACGTTCTGTCTCTATGTTTTGTTTCCTCTTGATGTAGCCCTTAGCAGTGACTGGTGAGAAACACTTTCATGGAAACGGGTTGCCAAGCGTCCAAAAATTACGAATCTCCAGAAATCTCAGCAAATATTTTTTCACCCAAACTGGATGAAACTTTCAAGTAATGATCAGAACACTAAGCCCACTTGGTTCACCAAATTTCGTTCTTCTATGTTGAAGCGTTCGTTTCCAGTAACAGTTTGAATTTTTAGGTTTCACTCTGCTTTCTCCTATATTGATAGATGTATTTGGATCTCTAAATCCAACGCGGTTTGTGCTAGCTTCTTGAAACGTGACACAATAATGTAGTTTCACGTTCTATCTCTATGTTTTGTTTCCTCTTGATGTAGCCCTAAGCAGTGACTGGCGAGAAACACTTCCATATAAAGGGGTTGCCAAGCGTCCAAAAATTACGAATCTCCAGAAATCTCAGCAAATATTTTTTCACCCAAACTGGATGATACTTTCAGGTAAGGATCAGTACACTAAGGCGACTTGGTTCCCGAAACTTCGTTCTTCTATGTTGAAGCGTTCGTTTCCAGTAACAGTTTGAATTTTTAGGTTTCACTCTGTTTTCTCCTATATTGATAGATGTATTTGGAACTCTAAATACAACACGGTTTGTGCTAGCTTCTTTAAACTTGACACAATTATATAGTTTCATCTTCTATCTCTACGTTTTGTTTCCTCTTGATGTACCCCTAAGCAGTGACGGGCTATAAACACTTTCATGGAAAGGGGCTGCCAAGCTTCCAAAAATTACGTATCTCCAGAAATCTCAGCAAATATTTTTTCACCCAAACTTGATGATAGTTTCAGGTAATGATCAGTACACTAAGGCGACTTGGTTCCCGAAACTTCGTACTTCTATGTTGAAGCGTTCATTTCCAGTAACAGTTTGAATTATTAGGTTTCATTCCGTTTTCTCCTATATTGATAGATGTATTTGGAACTCTAAATCCAACACGGTTTGTGCTAGCTTCTTGAAACTTGACGCAATAAAGTAGTTTCAAGTTCTGTCTCTATGTTTTGTTTCCTCTTGATGTAGCCCTTAGCAGTGACTGGCGAGAAACACTTCCATATAAAGGGGTTGCCAAGCGTCCAAAAATTACGAATCTCCAGAAATCTCAGCAAATATTTTTTCACCCAAACTGGATGATACTTTCAGGTAATGATCAGTACTCTAAGCTGACTTGGTTCCCCAAATTTCATTCTTCTATGTTGAAGCGTTCGTTTCCAGTAACAGTTTGAATTTTTAGGTTTCACTCTGTTTTCTCCTATATTGATAGATGTATTTGGAACTCTAAATCCAACACGGTTTGTGCTAGCTTCTTGAAACTTGACACAATAAAGTAGTTTCACGTTCTATCTCTATGCTTTGTTTCCTCTTGATGTAGCCCTAAGCAGTGACTGGCGAGAAACACTTTCATGGAAAGGGGTTGCCAAGCATCCAAAAATTACGAATCTCCAGAAATCTCAGCAAATATTTTTTCACCCAAACTTGATGATAGTTTCAGGTAATGATCAGTACACTAAGGCGACTTGGTTCCCGAAACTTCGTTCTTCTATGTTGAAGCGTTCATTTCCAGTAACAGTTTGAATTTTTAGGTTTCATTCTGTTTTCTCCTATATTGATAGATGTATTTGGAACTCTAAATCCAACACGGTTTGTGCTAGCTTCTTGAAACTTGACACAATAAAGTAGTTTCATATTCTGTCTCTATATTTTGTTTCCTCTTGATGTAGACCTTAGCAGTGACTGGGAGAAACACTTTCATGGAAACGGGTTGCCAAGCGTCCAAAAATTACGAATCTCCAGAAATCTCAGCAAATATTTTTTCACCCAAACTGGATGATCCTTTCAGGTAATGATCAGTACACTAAGGCGACTTGGTTCCCGCAACTTCGTCCTTCTATGTTGAAGCGTTCATTTCCAGTAACAGTTTGAATTTTTAGGTTTCATTCTGTTTTCTCCTATATTGATAGATGTATTTGGAACTCTAAATCCAACACGGTTTGTGCTAGCTTCTTGAAACTTGACACAATAAAGTAGTTTCACGTTCTGTCTCTATGTTTTGTTTCCTCTTGATGTAGCCCTTAGCAGTGACTGGGAGAATCACTTTCATTGAAACGGGTTGCCAAGCGTCCAAAAATTACGAATCTCCAGAAATCTCAGCAAATATTTTTTCACCCAAACTGGATGATACTTTCAGGTAATGATCAGTACACTAAGGCGACTTGGTTCCCGAAACTTCGTTCTTCTATGTTGAAGCGTTCATTTCCAGTAACAGTTTGAATTTTTAGGTTTCATTCTGTTTTCTCCTATATTGATAGATGTATTTGGAACTCTAAATCCAACACGGTTTGTGCTAGCTTCTTGAAACTTGACACAATAAAGTAGTTTCACGTTCTGTCTCTATGTTTTGTTTCCTCTTGATGTAGCCCTTAGCAGTGACTGGGAGATACACTTTCATGGAAACGGGTTGCCAAGCGTCCAAAAATTAAGAATCTCCAGAAAGCAAATATTTTTTCACCCAAACTGGATGATACTTTCAGGTAATGATCAGTACACTAAGCTGACTTGGTTCCCCAAATTTCATTCTTCTATGTTGAAGCGTTCGTTTCCAGTAACAGTTTGAATTTTTAGGTTTCACTCTGTTTTCTCCTATATTGATAGATGTATTTGGAACTCTAAATCCAACACGGTTTGTGCTAGCTTCTTGAAACTTGACGCAATAAAGTAGTTTCACGTTCTGTCTCTATGTTTTGTTTCCTCTTGATGTAGCCCTTAGCAGTGACTGGCGAGAAACACTTCCATATAAAGGGGTTGCCAAGCGTCCAAAAATTACGAATCTCCAGAAATCTCAGCAAATATTTTTTCACCCATACTTGATGATAGTTTCAGGTAATGATCAGTACACTAAGGCGACTTGGTTCCCGAAACTTCGTTCTTCTATGTTGAAGCGTTCATTTCCAGTAACAGTTTGAATTTTTAGGTTTCATTCTGTTTTCTCCTATATTGATAGATGTATTTGGAACTCTAAATCCAACACGGTTTGTGCTAGCTTCTTGAAACTTGACACAATAAAGTAGTTTCATATTCTGTCTCTATATTTTGTTTCCTCTTGATGTAGACCTTAGCAGTGAGTGGGAGAAACACTTTCATGGAAACGGGTTGCCAAGCGTCCAAAAATTACGAATCTCCAGAAATCTCAGCAAATATTTTTTCACCCAAACTGGATGATACTTTCAGGTAATGATCAGTACACTAAGCTGACTTGGTTACCCAAATTTCATTCTTCTATGTTGAAGCGTTCGTTTCCAGTAACAGTTTGAATTTTTAGGTTTCACTCTGTTTTCTCCTATATTGATAGAAGTATTTGGAACTCTAAATCCAACACGGTTTGTGCTAGCTTCTTGAAACTTGACACAATAATGTAGTTTCACGTTCTCTCTCTATGTTTTCTTTCCTCTTGATGTAGCCCTAAGCAGTGACTGGCGAGAAACACTTCCATATAAAGGGGTTGCCAAGCGTCCAAAAATTACGAATCTCCAGAAATCTCAGCAAATATTTTTTCACCCAAACTGGATGATACTTTCAGGTAATGATCAGTACACTAAGGCGACTTGGTTCCCGCAACTTCGTCCTTCTATGTTGAAGCGTTCATTTTCAGTAACAGTTTGAATTTTTAGGTTTCACTCTATTTTCTCCTATATTGATAGATGTATTTGGAACTCTAAATCCAACACGGTTTGTGCTAGCTTCTTGAAACTTGACGCAATAAAGTAGTTTCACGTTCTGTCTCTATGTTTTGTTTCCTCTTGATGTAGCCCTTAGCAGTGACTGGCGAGAAACACTTTCATGGAAACGGGTTGCCAAGCGTCCAAAAATTATGAATCTCCAGAAATCTCAGCAAATATTTTTTCACCCAAACTGGATGAAACTTTCAGGTAATGATCAGAACACTAAGCCCACTTGGTTCACCAAATTTCGTTCTTCTATGTTGAAGCGTTCGTTTCCAGTAACAGTTTGAATTTTTAGGTTTCACTCTGTTTTCTCCTATATTGATAGATGTATTTGGAACTCTAAATATAACACGGTTTGTGCTACCTTCTTGAAACTTGACACAATAAAGTAGTTTCAGGTTCTATCTCTATGTTTTGTTTCCTTTTGATGTAGCCCTAAGCAGTGACTGGCGAGAAACACTTTCATGGAAAGGGGTTGCCAAGCATCCAAAAATTACGAATCTCCAGAAATCTCAGCAAATATTTTTTCACCCAAACTGGATGATACTTTCACATAATGATCAGCACACTAAGCTGACTTGGTTCCCCAAATTTCATTCTTCTATGTTGAAGCGTTCGTTTCCAGTAACAGTTTGAATTTTTAGGTTTCACTCTGTTTTCTCCTATATTGATAGATGTATTTGGATCTCTAAATCCAACGCGGTTTGTGCTAGCTTCTTCAAACTTGACACAATAATGTAGTTTCACGTTCTATCTCTATGTTTTGTTTCCTCTTGATGTAGCCCTAAGCAGTGACTGGCGAGAAACACTTCCATATAAAGGGGTTGCCAAGCGTCCAAAAATTACGAATCTCCAGAAATCTCAGCAAATATTTTTTCACCCAAACTTGATGATCCTTTCAGGTAATGATCAGTACACTAAGCCCACTTGGTTCACCAAATTTCGTTCTTCTATGTTGAAGCGTTCGTTTCCAGTAACAGTTTGAATTTTTCGGTTTCACTCTGTTTTCTCCTATATTGATAGATGTATTTGGAACTCTAAATACAACACGGTTTGTGCTAGCTTCTTTAAACTTGACACAATAATGTAGTTTCATCTTCTATCTCTACGTTTTGTTTCCTCTTGATGTACCCCTAAGCAGTGACGGGCGATAAACACTTTCATGGAAAGGGGCTGCCAAGCTTCAAAATTACGTATCTCCAGAAATCTCAGCAAATATTTTTTCACCCAAACTTGATGATAGTTTCAGGTAATGATCAGTACACTTGGCGACTTGGTTCCCGAAACTTCGTTCTTCTATGTTGAAGCGTTCATTTCCAGTAACAGTATGAATTATTAGGTTTCATTCCGTTTTCTCCTATATTGATAGATGTATTTGGAACTCTAAATCCAACACGGTTTGTGCTAGCTTCTTGAAACTTGACGCAATAAAATAGTTTCACGTTCTGTCTCTATGTTTTGTTTCCTCTTGATGTAGCCCTTAGCAGTGACTGGCGAGAAACACTTCCATATAAAGGGGTTGCCAAGCGTCCAAAAATTACGAATCTCCAGAAATCTCAGCAAATATTTTTTCACCCAAACTGGATGATACTTTCAGGTAATGATCAGTACTCTAAGCTGACTTGGTTCCCCAAATTTCATTCTTCTATGTTGAAGCGTTCGTTTCCACTAACAGTTTGAATTTTTAGGTTTCACTCTGTTTTCTCCTATATTGATAGATGTATTTGGAACTCTAAATCCAACACGGTTTGTGCTAGCTTCTTGAAACTTGACACAATAAAGTAGTTTCACGTTCTATCTCTATGCTTTGTTTCCTCTTGATGTAGCCCTAAGCAGTGACTGGCGAGAAACACTTTCATGGAAAGGGGTTGCCAAGCATCCAAAAATTACGAATCTCCAGAAATCTCAGCAAATATTTTTTCACCCAAACTTGATGATAGTTTCAGGTAATGATCAGTACACTAAGGCGACTTGGTTCCCGAAACTTCGTTCTTCTATGTTGAAGCGTTCATTTCCAGTAACAGTTTGAATTTTTAGGTTTCATTCTGTTTTCTCCTATATTGATAGATGTATTTGGAACTCTAAATCCAACACGGTTTGTGCTAGCTTCTTGAAACTTGACACAATAAAGTAGTTTCACGTTCTGTCTCTATGTTTTGTTTCCTCTTGATGTAGCCCTTAGCAGTGACTGGGAGAAACACTTTCATGGAAACGGGTTGCCAAGCGTCCAAAAATTAAGAATCTCCAGAAATCTCAGCAAATATTTTTTCACCCAAACTGGATGATACTTTCAGGTAATGATCAGTACACTAAGCTGACTTGGTTCCCCAAATTTCATTCTTCTATGTTGAAGCGTTCGTTTCCAGTAACAGTTTGAATTTTTCGGTTTCACTCTGTTTTCTCCTATATTGATAGATGTATTTGGAACTCTAAATCCAACAGGGTTTGTGCTAGCTTCTTGAAACTTGACAGAATAATGTAGTTTCACGTTCTCTCTCTATGTTTTGTTTCCTCTTGATGTAGCCCTAAGCAGTGACTGGCGAGAAACACTTCCATATAAAGGGGTTGCCAAGCGTCCAAAAATGACGAATCTCCAGAAATCTCAGCAAATATTTTTTCACCCAAACTGGATGATACTTTCAGGTAATGATCAGTACACTAAGCCCACTTGGTTCACCAAATTTCATTCTTCTATGTTGAAGCGTTCGTTTCCAGTAACAGTTTGAATTTTTCGGTTTCACTCTGTTTTCTCCTATATTGATAGATGTATTTGGAACTCTAAATCCAACACGGTTTGTGCTAGCTTCTTGAAACTTGACACAATAATGTAGTTTCACGTTCTATCTCTATGTTTTGTTTCCTCTTGATGTAGCCCTAAGCAGTGACTGGCGAGAAACACTTCCATATAAAGGGGTTGCCAAGCGTCCAAAAATTACGAATCTCCAGAAATCTCAGCAAATATTTTTTCACCCAAACTGGATGATACTTTCAGGTAATGATCAGTACACTAAGCTGACTTGGTTCCCCAAATTTCATTCTTCTATGTTGTAGCGTTCGTTTCCAGTAACAGTTTGAATTTTTCGGTTTCACTCTGTTTTCTCCTATATTGATAGATGTATTTGGAACTCTAAATCCAACACGGTTTGTGCTAGCTTCTTGAAACTTGACACAATAATGTAGTTTCACGTTCTATCTCTATGTTTTGTTTCCTCTTGATGTAGCCCTAAGCAGTGACTGGCGAGAAACACTTCCATATAAAGGGGTTGCCAAGCGTCCAAAAATTACGAATCTCCAGAAATCTCAGCAAATATTTTTTCACCCAAACTGGATGATACTTTCAGGTAAGGATCAGTACACTAAGGCGACTTGGTTCCCGAAACTTCGTTCTTCTATGTTGAAGCGTTCGTTTCCAGTAACAGTTTGAATTTTTAGGTTTCACTCTGTTTTCTCCTATATTGATAGATGTATTTGGAACTCTAAATACAACACGGTTTGTGCTAGCTTCTTTAAACTTGACACAATTATATAGTTTCATCTTCTATCTCTATGTTTTGTTTCCTCTTGATGTACCCCTAAGCAGTGACGGGCTATAAACACTTTCATGGAAAGGGGCTGCCAAGCTTCCAAAAATTACGTATCTCCAGAAATCTCAGCAAATATTTTTTCACCCAAACTTGATGATAGTTTCAGGTAATGATCAGTACACTAAGGCGACTTGGTTCCCGAAACTTCGTACTTCTATGTTGAAGCGTTCATTTCCAGTAACAGTTTGAATTATTAGGTTTCATTCCGTTTTCTCCTATATTGATAGATGTATTTGGAACTCTAAATCCAACACGGTTTGTGCTAGCTTCTTGAAACTTGACGCAATAAAGTAGTTTCACGTTCTGTCTCTATGTTTTGTTTCCTCTTGATGTACCCCTTAGCAGTGACTGGCGAGAAACACTTCCATATAAAGGGGTTGCCAAGCGTCCAAAAATTACGAATCTCCAGAAATCTCAGCAAATATTTTTTCACCCAAACTGGATGATACTTTCAGGTAATGATCAGTACTCTAAGCTGACTTGGTTCCCCAAATTTCATTCTTCTATGTTGAAGCGTTCGTTTCCAGTAACAGTTTGAATTTTTAGGTTTCACTCTGTTTTCTCCTATATTGATAGATGTATTTGGAACTCTAAATCCAACACGGTTTGTGCTAGCTTCTTGAAACTTGACACAATAAAGTAGTTTCACGTTCTATCTCTATGCTTTGTTTCCTCTTGATGTAGCCCTAAGCAGTGACTGGCGAGAAACACTTTCATGGAAAGGGGTTGCCAAGCATCCAAAAATTACGAATCTCCAGAAATCTCAGCAAATATTTTTTCACCCAAACTTGATGATAGTTTCAGGTAATGATCAGTACACTAAGGCGACTTGGTTCCCGAAACTTCGTTCTTCTATGTTGAAGCGTTCATTTCCAGTAACAGTTTGAATTTTTAGGTTTCATTCTGTTTTCTCCTATATTGATAGATGTATTTGGAACTCTAAATCCAACACGGTTTGTGCTAGCTTCTTGAAACTTGACACAATAAAGTAGTTTCATATTCTGTCTCTATATTTTGTTTCCTCTTGATGTAGACCTTAGCAGTGACTGGGAGAAACACTTTCATGGAAACGGGTTGCCAAGCGTCCAAAAATTACGAATCTCCAGAAATCTCAGCAAATATTTTTTCACCCAAACTGGATGATACTTTCAGGTAATGATCAGTACACTAAGCTGACTTGGTTCCCCAAATTTCATTCTTCTATGTTGAAGCGTTCGTTTCCAGTAACAGTTTGAATTTTTAGGTTTCACTCTGTTTTCTCCTATATTGATAGAAGTATTTGGAACTCTAAATCCAACACGGTTTGTGCTAGCTTCTTGAAACTTGACACAATAATGTAGTTTCACGTTCTCTCTCTATGTTTTGTTTCCTCTTGATGTAGCCCTAAGCAGTGACTGGCGAGAAACACTTCCATATAAAGGGGTTGCCAAGCGTCCAAAAATTACGAATCTCCAGAAATCTCAGCAAATATTTTTTCACCCAAACTGGATGATACTTTCAGGTAATGATCAGTACACTAAGGCGACTTGGTTCCCGCAACTTCGTCCTTCTATGTTGAAGCGTTCATTTTCAGTAACAGTTTGAATTTTTAGGTTTCACTCTATTTTCTCCTATATTGATAGATGTATTTGGAACTCTAAATCCAACACGGTTTGTGCTAGCTTCTTGAAACTTGACGCAATAAAGTAGTTTCACGTTCTGTCTCTATGTTTTGTTTCCTCTTGATGTAGCCCTTAGCAGTGACTGGCGAGAAACACTTTCATGGAAACGGGTTGCCAAGCGTCCAAAAATTATGAATCTCCAGAAATCTCAGCAAATATTTTTTCACCCAAACTGGATGAAACTTTCAGGTAATGATCAGAACACTAAGCCCACTTGGTTCACCAAATTTCGTTCTTCTATGTTGAAGCGTTCGTTTCCAGTAACAGTTTGAATTTTTAGGTTTCACTCTGTTTTCTCCTATATTGATAGATGTATTTGGAACTCTAAATATAACACGGTTTGTGCTACCTTCTTGAAACTTGACACAATAAAGTAGTTTCAGGTTCTATCTCTATGTTTTGTTTCCTTTTGATGTAGCCCTAAGCAGTGACTGGCGAGAAACACTTTCATGGAAAGGGGTTGCCAAGCATCCAAAAATTACGAATCTCCAGAAATCTCAGCAAATATTTTTTCACCCAAACTGGATGATCCTTTCAGGTAATGATCAGTACACTAAGCCCACTTGGATCACCAAATTTCGTTCTTCTATGTTGAAGCGTTCATTTCCAGTAACAGTTTGAATTTTTAGGTTTCACTCTGTTTTCTCCTATATTGATAGATGTATTTGGAACTCTAAATACAACACGGTTTGTGCTAGCTTCTTGAAACTTGACACAATAATGTAGTTTCACGTTCTATCTCTATGTTTTGTTTCCTCTTGATGTAGCCCTAAGCACTGACTGGCGAGAAACACTTCCATATAAAGGGGTTGCCAAGCGTCCAAAAATTACGAATCTCCAGAAATCTCAGCAAATATTTTTTCACCCAAACTGGATGATACTTTCAGGTAATGATCAGTACACTAAGGCGACTTGGTTCCCGCAACTTCGTCCTTC
The DNA here is from genome assembly GCF_964194105.1 of Spermophilus citellus. NCBI lineage: Eukaryota > Metazoa > Chordata > Mammalia > Rodentia > Sciuridae > Spermophilus > Spermophilus citellus. The sequence continues at coordinate 31,732,858 of NC_138186.1, forward strand.
TATGTTGAAGCGTTCATTTCCAGTAACAGTTTGAATTTTTAGGTTTCATTCTGTTTTCTCCTATATTGATAGATGTATTTGGAACTCTAAATCCAACACGGTTTGTGCTAGCTTCTTGAAACTTGACGCAATAAAGTAGTTTCACGTTCTGTCTCTATGTTTTGTTTCCTCTTGATGTAGCCCTTAGCAGTGACTGGGAGAATCACTTTCATTGAAACGGGTTGCCAAGCGTCCAAAAATTACGAATCTCCAGAAATCTCAGCAAATATTTTTTCACCCAAACTGGATGATACTTTCAGGTAATGATCAGTACACTAAGGCGACTTGTTTCCCGAAACTTCGTTCTTCTATGTTGAAGCGTTCATTTCCAGTAACAGTTTGAATTTTTAGGTTTCATTCTGTTTTCTCCTATATTGATAGATGTATTTGGAACTCTAAATCTAACACGGTTTGTGCTAGCTTCTTGAAACTTGACACAATAAAGTAGTTTCACGTTCTGTCTCTATGTTTTGTTTCCTCTTGATGTAGCCCTTAGAAGTGACTGGGAGATACACTTTCATGGAAACGGGTTGCCAAGCGTCCAAAAATTAAGAATCTCCAGAAAGCAAATATTTTTTCACCCAAACTGGATGATACTTTCAGGTAATGATCAGTACACTAAGCTGACTTGGTTCCCCAAATTTCATTCTTCTATGTTGAAGCGTTCGTTTCCAGTAACAGTTTGAATTTTTAGGTTTCACTCTGTTTTCTCCTATATTGATAGATGTATTTGGAACTCTAAATCCAACACGGTTTGTGCTAGCTTCTTGAAACTTGACAGAATAATGTAGTTTCACGTTCTCTCTCTATGTTTTGTTTCCTCTTGATGTAGCCCTAAGCAGTGACTGGCGAGAAACACTTCCATATAAAGGGGTTGCCAAGCGTCCAAAAATTACGAATCTCCAGAAATCTCAGCAAATATTTTTTCACCCAAACTGGATGATACTTTCAGGTAATGATCAGTACACTAAGGCAACTTGGTTCCCGCAACTTCGTCCTTCTATGTTGAAGCGTTCATTTCCAGTAACAGTTTGAATTTTTAGGTTTCAATCTATTTTCTCCTATATTGATAGATGTATTTGGAACTCTAAATCCAACACGGTTTGTGCTAGCTTCTTGAAACTTGACGCAATAAAGTAGTTTCACGTTCTGTCTCTATGTTTTGTTTCCTCTTGATGTAGCCCTTAGCAGTGACTGGCGAGAAACACTTTCATGGAAACGGGTTGCCAAGCGTCCAAAAATTACGAATCTCCAGAAATCTCAGCAAATATTTTTTCACCCAAACTGGATGAAACTTTCAGGTAATGATCAGAACACTAAGCCCACTTGGTTCACCAAATTTCGTTCTTCTATGTTGAAGCGTTCGTTTCCAGTAACAGTTTGAATTTTTAGGTTTCACTCTGCTTTCTCCTATATTGATAGATGTATTTGGATCTCTAAATCCAACGCGGTTTGTGCTAGCTTCTTGAAACGTGACACAATAATGTAGTTTCACGTTCTATCTCTATGTTTTGTTTCCTCTTGATGTAGCCCTAAGCAGTGACTGGCGAGAAACACTTCCATATAAAGGGGTTGCCAAGCGTCCAAAAATTACGAATCTCCAGAAATCTCAGCAAATATTTTTTCACCCAAACTTGATGATCCTTTCAGGTAATGATCAGTACACTAAGCCCACTTGGTTCACCAAATTTCGTTCTTCTATGTTGAAGCGTTCGTTCCCAGTAACAGTTTGAATTTTTCGGTTTCACTCTGTTTTCTCCTATATTGATAGATGTATTTGGAACTCTAAATCCAACACGGTTTGTGCTAGCTTCTTGAAACTTGACACAATAATGTAGTTTCACGTTCTATCTCTATGTTTTGTTTCCTCTTGATGTAGCCCTAAGCAATGACTGGAGAGAAACACTTCCATATAAAGGGGTTGCCAAGCGTCCAAAAATTACGAATCTCCAGAAATCTCAGCAAATATTTTTTCACCCAAACTGGATGATACTTTCAGGTAATGATCAGTACACTAAGGCGACTTGGTTCCTGAAACTTCGTTCTTCTATGTTGAAGCGTTCGTTTCCAGTAACAGTTTGAATTTTTAGGTTTCACTCTGTTTTCTCCTATATTGATAGATGTATTTGGAACTCTAAATACAACACGGTTTGTGCTAGCTTCTTTAAACTTGACACAATAATGTAGTTTCATCTTCTATCTCTACGTTTTGTTTCCTCTTGATGTACCCCTAAGCAGTGACGGGCGATAAACACTTTCATGGAATGGGGCTGCCAAGCTTCCAAAAATTACGTATCTCCAGAAATCTCAGCAAATATTTTTTCACCCAAACTTGATGATAGTTTCAGGTAATGATCAGTACACTAAGGCGACTTGGTTCCCGAAACTTCGTTCTTCTATGTTGAAGCGTTCATTTCCAGTAACAGTTTGAATTATTAGGTTTCATTCCGTTTTCTCCTATATTGATAGATGTATTTGGAACTCTAAATCCAACACGGTTTGTGCTAGCTTCTTGAAACTTGACGCAATAAAATAGTTTCACGTTCTGTCTCTATGTTTTGTTTCCTCTTGATGTAGCCCTTAGCAGTGACTGGCGAGAAACACTTCCATATAAAGGGGTTGCCAAGCGTCCAAAAATTACGAAACTCCAGAAATCTCAGCAAATATTTTTTCACCCAAACTGGATGATACTTTCAGGTAATGATCAGTACTCTAAGCTGACTTGGTTCCCCAAATTTCATTCTTCTATGTTGAAGCGTTCGTTTCCACTAACAGTTTGAATTTTTAGGTTTCACTCTGTTTTCTCCTATATTGATAGATGTATTTGGAACTCTAAATCCAACACGGTTTGTGCTAGCTTCTTGAAACTTGACACAATAAAGTAGTTTCACGTTCTATCTCTATGCTTTGTTTCCTCTTGATGTAGCCCTAAGCAGTGACTGGCGAGAAACACTTTCATGGAAAGGGGTTGCCAAGCATCCAAAAATTACGAATCTCCAGAAATCTCAGCAAATATTTTTTCACCCAAACTTGATGATAGTTTCAGGTAATGATCAGTACACTAAGGCGACTTGGTTCCCGAAACTTCGTTCTTCTATGTTGAAGCGTTCATTTCCAGTAACAGTTTGAATTTTTAGGTTTCATTCTGTTTTCTCCTATATTGATAGATGTATTTGGAACTCTAAATCCAACACGGTTTGTGCTAGCTTCTTGAAACTTGACACAATAAAGTAGTTTCACGTTCTGTCTCTATGTTTTGTTTCCTCTTGATGTAGCCCTTAGCAGTGACTGGGAGAAACACTTTCATGGAAACGGGTTGCCAAGCGTCCAAAAATTACGAATCTCCAGAAATCTCAGCAAATATTTTTTCACCCAAACTGGATGATACTTTCAGGTAATGATCAGGACACTAAGCTGACTTGGTTCCCCAAATTTCATTCTTCTATGTTGAAGCGTTCGTTTCCAGTAACAGTTTGAATTTTTAGGTTTCACTCTGTTTTCTCCTATATTGATAGATGTATTTGGAACTCTAAATCCAACACGGTTTGTGCTAGCTTCTTGAAACTTGACACAATAAAGTAGTTTCAAGTTCTATCTCTATGTTTTGTTTCCTCTTGATGTAGCCCTAAGCAGTGACTGGCGAGAAACACTTTCATGGAAAGGGGTTGCCAAGCATCCAAAAATTACGAATCTCCAGAAATCTCAGCAAATATTTTTTCACCCAAACTTGATGATAGTTTCAGGTAATGATCAGTACACTAAGGCGACTTGGTTCCCAAAACTTCGTTCTTCTATGTTGAAGCGTTCGTTTCCAGTAACAGTTTGAATTTTTAGGTTTCACTCTGTTTTCTCCTATATTGATAGATGTATTTGGAACTCTAAATACAACACGGTTTGTGCTAGCTTCTTTAAACTTGACACAATAAAGTAGTTTCACGTTCTATCTCTATGCTTTGTTTCCTCTTGATGTAGCCCTAAGCAGTGACTGGCGAGAAAAACTTTCATGGAAAGGGGTTGCCAAGCATCCAAAAATTACGAATCTCCAGAAATCTCAGCAAATATTTTTTCACCCAAACTTGATGATAGTTTCAGGTAATGATCAGTACACTAAGGCGACTTGGTTCCCGAAACTTCGTTCTTCTATGTTGAAGCGTTCGTTTCCAGTAACAGTTTGAATTTTTAGGTTTCACTCTGTTTTCTCCTATATTGATGGATGTATTTGGAACTCTAAATCCAACACGGTTTGTGCTAGCTTCTTGAAACTTGACACAATAATGTAGTTTAACGTTCTATCTCTATGTTTTGTTTCCTCTTGATGTAGCCCTAAGCAGTGACTGGCGAGAAACACTTCCATATAAAGGGGTTGCCAAGCGTCCAAAAATTACGAATCTCCAGAAATCTCAGCAAATATTTTTTCACCCAAACTTAATGATAGTTTCAGGTAATGATCAGTACACTAAGGCGACTTGGTTCCCGAAATTTCGTTCTTCTATGTTGAAGCGTTCATTTCCAGTAACAGTTTGAATTTTAGGTTTCATTCTGTTTTCTCCTATATTGATAGATGTATTTGGAACTCTAAATCCAACACGGTTTGTGCTAGCTTCTTGAAACTTGACACAATAAAGTAGTTTCACGTTCTGTCTCTATGTTTTGTTTCCTCTTGATGTAGCCCTTAGCAGTGACTGGGAGAAACACTTTCATGGAAACGGGTTGCCAAGCGTCCAAAAATTACGAATCTCCAGAAATCTCAGCAAATATTTTTTCACCCAAACTGGATGATACTTTCAGGTAATGATCAGTACACTAAGCTGACTTGGTTCCCCAAATTTCATTCTTCTATGTTGAAGCGTTCGTTTCCAGTAACAGTTTGAATTTTTAGGTTTCATTCCGTTTTCTCCTATATTGATAGATGTATTTGGAACTCTAAATCCAACACGGTTTGTGCTAGCTTCTTGAAACTTGACAGAATAATGTAATTTCACGTTCTCTCTCTATGTTTTGTTTCCTCTTGATGTAGCCCTTAGCAGTGACTGGCGAGAAACACTTTCATGGAAACGGGTTGCCAAGCGTCCAAAAATTACGAATCTCCAGAAATCTCAGCAAATATTTTTTCACCCAAACTGGATGAAACTTTCAGGTAATGATCAGAACACTAAGCCCACTTGGTTCACCAAATTTCGTTCTTCTATGTTGAAGCGTTCATTTCCAGTAACAGTTTGAATTTTTAGGTTTCACTCTGTTTTCTCCTATATTGATAGATGTATTTGGAACTCTAAATACAACACGGTTTGTGCTAACTTCTTGAAACTTGACACAATAAAGTAGTTTCAGGTTCTATCTCTATGTTTTGTTTCCTCTTGATGTAGCCCTAAGCAGTGACTGGCGAGAAACACTTTCATGGAAAGGGGTTGCCAAGCATCCAAAAATTACGAATCTCCAGAAATCTCAGCAAATATTTTTTCACCCAAACTTGATGATAGTTTCAGGTAATGATCAGTACACTAAGGCGACTTGGTTCCCGAAACTTCGTTCTTCTATGTTGAAGCGTTCATTTCCAGTAACAGTTTGAATTTTTAGGTTTCATTCTGTTTTCTCCTATATTGATAGATGTATTTGGAACTCTAAATCCAACACGGTTTGTGCTAGCTTCTTGAAACTTGACACAATAAAGTAGTTTCACGTTATGTCTCTATGTTTTGTTTCCTCTTGATGTAGGCCTTAGCAGTGACTGGGAGAAACACTTTCATGGAAACGGGTTGCCAAGCGTCCAAAAATTACGAATCTCCAGAAATCTCAGCAAATATTTTTTCACCCAAACTGGATGATACTTTCAGGTAATGATCAGTACACTAAGCTGACTTGGTTCCCCAAATTTCATTCTTCTATGTTGAAGCGTTCGTTTCCAGTAACAGTTTGAATTTTTAGGTTTCACTCTGTTTTCTCCTATATTGATAGATGTATTTGGAACTCTAAATACAACACGGTTTGTGCTAGCTTCTTGAAACTTGACACAATAATGTAGTTTCACGTTCTCTCTCTATGTTTTGTTTCCTCTTGATGTAGCCCTAAGCAGTGACTGGCGAGAAACACTTCCATATAAAGGGGTTGCCAAGCGTCCAAAAATTACGAATCTCCAGAAATCTCAGCAAATATTTTTTCACCCAAACTGGATGATACTTTCAGGTAATGATCAGTACACTAAGGCGACTTGGTTCCCGCAACTTCGTCCTTCTATGTTGAAGCGTTCATTTTCAGTAACAGTTTGAATTTTTAGGTTTCACTCTATTTTCTCCTATATTGATAGATGTATTTGGAACTCTAAATCCAACACGGTTTGTGCTAGCTTCTTGAAACTTGACGCAATAAAGTAGTTTCACGTTCTGTCTCTATGTTTTGTTTCCTCTTGATGTAGCCCTTAGCAGTGACTGGCGAGAAACACTTTCATGGAAACGGGTTGCCAAGCGTCCAAAAATTACGAATCTCCAGAAATCTCAGCAAATATTTTTTCACACAAACTGGATGATCCTTTCAGGTAATGATCAGAACACTAAGCCCACTTGGTTCACCAAATTTCGTTCTTCTATGTTGAAGCGTTCTTTTCCAGTAACAGTTTGAATTTTTAGGTTTCACTCTGTTTTCTCCTATATTGATAGATGTATTTGGAACTCTAAATACAACACGGTTTGTGCTAACTTCTTGAAACTTGACACAATAAAGTAGTTTCAGGTTCTATCTCTATGTTTTGTTTCCTCTTGATGTAGCCCTAAGCAGTGACTGGCGAGACACACTTTCATGGAAAGGGGTTGCCAAGCATCCAAAAATTACGAATCTCCAGAAATCTCAGCAAATATTTTTTCACCCAAACTTGATGATAGTTTCAGGTAATGATCAGTACACTAAGGCGACTTGGTTCCCAAAACTTCGTTCTTCTATGTTGAAGCGTTCATTTCCAGTAACAGTTTGAATTTTTAGGTTTCATTCTGTTTTCTCCTATATTGATAGATGTATTTGGAACTCTAAATCCAACACGGTTTGTGCTAGCTTCTTGAAACTTGACACAATAAAGTAGTTTCACGTTATGTCTCTATGTTTTGTTTCCTCTTGATGTAGGCCTTAGCAGTGACTGGGAGAAACACTTTCATGGAAACGGGTTGCCAAGCGTCCAAAAATTACGAATCTCCAGAAATCTCAGCAAATATTTTTTCACCCAAACTGGATGATACTTTCAGGTAATGATCAGTACACTAAGCTGACTTGGTTCCCCAAATTTCATTCTTCTATGTTGAAGCGTTCGTTTCCAGTAACAGTTTGAATTTTTAGGTTTCACTCTGTTTTCTCCTATATTGATAGATGTATTTGGATCTCTAAATCCAACGCGGTTTGTGCTAGCTTCTTGAAACTTGACACAATAATGTAGTTTCACGTTCTATCTCTATGTTTTGTTTCCTCTTGATGTAGCCCTAAGCAGTGACTGGCGAGAAACACTTCCATATAAAGGGGTTGCCAAGCGTCCAAAAATTACGAATCTCCAGAAATCTCAGCAAATATTTTTTCACCCAAACTGGATGATCCTTTCAGGTAATGATCAGTACACTAAGCCCACTTGGATCACCAAATTTCGTTCTTCTATGTTGAAGCGTTCGTTTCCAGTAACAGTTTGAATTTTTAGGTTTCACTCTGTTTTCTCCTATATTGATAGATGTATTTGGAACTCTAAATACAACACGGTTTGTGCTAGCTTCTTGAAACTTGACACAATAATGTAGTTTCACGTTCTATCTCTATGTTTTGTTTCCTCTTGATGTAGCCCTAAGCACTGACTGGCGAGAAACACTTCCATATAAAGGGGTTGCCAAGCGTCCAAAAATTACGAATCTCCAGAAATCTCAGCAAATATTTTTTCACCCAAACTGGATGATACTTTCAGGTAATGATCAGTACACTAAGGCGACTTGGTTCCCGCAACTTCGTCCTTCTATGTTGAAGCGTTCATTTCCAGTAACAGTTTGAATTTTTAGGTTTCATTCTGTTTTCTCCTAAATTGATAGATGTATTTGGAACTCTAAATCCAACACGGTTTGTGCTAGCTTCTTGAAACTTGACACAATAAAGTAGTTTCACGTTCTGTCTCTATGTTTTGTTTCCTCTTGATGTAGCCCTTAGCAGTGACTGGGAGAATCACTTTCATTGAAACGGGTTGCCAAGCGTCCAAAAATTACGAATCTCCAGAAATCTCAGCAAATATTTTTTCACCCAAACTGGATGATACTTTCAGGTAATGATCAGTACACTAAGGCGACTTGGTTCCCGAAACTTCGTTCTTCTATGTTGAAGCGTTCATTTCCAGTAACAGTTTGAATTTTTAGGTTTCATTCTGTTTTCTCCTATATTGATAGATGTATTTGGAACTCTAAATCCAACACGGTTTGTGCTAGCTTCTTGAAACTTGACACAATAAAGTAGTTTCACGTTCTGTCTCTATGTTTTGTTTCCTCTTGATGTAGCCCTTAGCAGTGACTGGGAGATACACTTTCATGGAAATGGGTTGCCAAGCGTCCAAAAATTAAGAATCTCCAGAAAGCAAATATTTTTTCACCCAAACTGGATGATACTTTCAGGTAATGATCAGTACACTAAGCTGACTTGGTTCCCCAAATTTCATTCTTCTATGTTGAAGCGTTCGTTTCCAGTAACAGTTTGAATTTTTAGGTTTCACTCTGTTTTCTCCTATATTGATAGATGTATTTGGAACTCTAAATCCAACACGGTTTGTGCTAGCTTCTTGAAACTTGACAGAATAATGTAGTTTCACGTTCTCTCTCTATGTTTTGTTTCCTCTTGATGTAGCCCTAAGCAGTGACTGGCGAGAAACACTTCCATATAAAGGGGTTGCCAAGCGTCCAAAAATTACGAATCTCCAGAAATCTCAGCAAATATTTTTTCACCCAAACTGGATGATACTTTCAGGTAATGATCAGTACACTAAGGCAACTTGGTTCCCGCAACTTCGTCCTTCTATGTTGAAGCGTTCATTTCCAGTAACAGTTTGAATTTTTAGGTTTCAATCTATTTTCTCCTATATTGATAGATGTATTTGGAACTCTAAATCCAACACGGTTTGTGCTAGCTTCTTGAAACTTGACGCAATAAAGTAGTTTCACGTTCTGTCTCTATGTTTTGTTTCCTCTTGATGTAGCCCTTAGCAGTGACTGGCGAGAAACACTTTCATGGAAACGGGTTGCCAAGCGTCCAAAAATTACGAATCTCCAGAAATCTCAGCAAATATTTTTTCACCCAAACTGGATGAAACTTTCAGGTAATGATCAGAACACTAAGCCCACTTGGTTCACCAAATTTCGTTCTTCTATGTTGAAGCGTTCGTTTCCAGTAACAGTTTGAATTTTTAGGTTTCACTCTGCTTTCTCCTATATTGATAGATGTATTTGGATCTCTAAATCCAACGCGGTTTGTGCTAGCTTCTTGAAACGTGACACAATAATGTAGTTTCACGTTCTATCTCTATGTTTTGTTTCCTCTTGATGTAGCCCTAAGCAGTGACTGGCGAGAAACACTTCCATATAAAGGGGTTGCCAAGCGTCCAAAAATTACGAATCTCCAGAAATCTCAGCAAATATTTTTTCACCCAAACTTGATGATCCTTTCAGGTAATGATCAGTACACTAAGCCCACTTGGTTCACCAAATTTCGTTCTTCTATGTTGAAGCGTTCGTTCCCAGTAACAGTTTGAATTTTTCGGTTTCACTCTGTTTTCTCCTATATTGATAGATGTATTTGGAACTCTAAATCCAACACGGTTTGTGCTAGCTTCTTGAAACTTGACACAATAATGTAGTTTCACGTTCTATCTCTATGTTTTGTTTCCTCTTGATGTAGCCCTAAGCAATGACTGGAGAGAAACACTTCCATATAAAGGGGTTGCCAAGCGTCCAAAAATTACGAATCTCCAGAAATCTCAGCAAATATTTTTTCACCCAAACTGGATGATACTTTCAGGTAATGATCAGTACACTAAGGCGACTTGGTTCCTGAAACTTTGTTCTTCTATGTTGAAGCGTTCGTTTCCAGTAACAGTTTGAATTTTTAGGTTTCACTCTGTTTTCTCCTATATTGATAGATGTATTTGGAACTCTAAATACAACACGGTTTGTGCTAGCTTCTTTAAACTTGACACAATAATGTAGTTTCATCTTCTATCTCTACGTTTTGTTTCCTCTTGATGTACCCCTAAGCAGTGACGGGCGATAAACACTTTCATGGAAAGGGGCTGCCAAGCTTCCAAAAATTACGTATCTCCAGAAATCTCAGCAAATATTTTTTCACCCAAACTTGATGATAGTTTCAGGTAATGATCAGTACACTAAGGCGACTTGGTTCCCGAAACTTCGTCCTTCTATCTTGAAGCGTTCATTTCCAGTAACAGTTTGAATTTTTAGGTTTCATTCTGTTTTCTCCTATATTGATAGATGTATTTGGAACTCTAAATCCAACACGGTTTGTGCTAGCTTCTTGAAACTTGACACAATAAAGTAGTTTCACGTTCTGTCTCTACGTTTTGTTTCCTCTTGATGTAGCCTTTAGCAGTTACTGGGAGAAACACTTTCATGGAAACGGGTTGCCAAGCGTCCAAAAATTTCGAATCTCCAGAAATCTCAGCAAATATTTTTTCATCCAAACTGGATGATACTTTCAGGTAATGATCAGTACACTAAGGCGACTTGGTTCCCGCAACTTCGTCCTTCTATGTTGAAGCGTTCATTTCCAGTAACAGTTTGAATTTTTAGGTTTCACTCTATTTTCGCCTATATTGATAGATGTATTTGGAACTCTAAATCCAACACGGTTTGTGCTAGCTTCTTGAAACTTGACACAATAATGTAGTTTCACGTTCTATCTCTATGTTTTGTTTCCTCTTGATGTAGCCCTAAGCAGTGACTGGCGAGAAACACTTCCATATAAAGGGATTGCCAAGCGTCCAAATATTACGAATCTCCAGAAATCTCAGCAAATATTTTTTCACCCAAACTGGATGATACTTTCAGGTAATGATCAGTACACTAAGCTGACTTGGTTCCCCAAATTTCATTCTTCTATGTTGAAGCGTTCGTTTCCAGTAACAGTTTGAATTTTTAGGTTTCACTCTGTTTTCTCCTATATTGATAGATGTATTTGGAACTCTAAATCCAACACGGTTTGTGCTACCTTCTTGAAACTTGACACAATAATGTAGTTTCATGTTCTAATGTTCTATCTCTATGTTTTGTTTCCTCTTGATGTAGCCCTAAGCAGTGACTTGCGAGAAACACTTCCATATAAAGGGTTGCCAAGCGTCCAAAAATTACGAATCTCCAGAAATCTCAGCAAATATTTTTTCACCCAAACTGGATGATACTTTCAGGTAATGATCAGTACACTAAGCTGACTTGGTTCACCAAATTTCGTTCTTCTATGTTGTAGCGTTCGTTTCCAGTAACAGTTTGAATTTTTCGGTTTCACTCTGTTTTCTCCTATATTGATAGATGTATTTGGAACTCTAAATACAACACGGTTTGTGCTAGCTTCTTGAAACTTGACACAAAATGTAGTTTCACGTTCTATCTCTATGTTTTGTTTCCTCTTGATGTAGCCCTAAGCACTGACTGGCGAGAAACACTTCCATATAAAGGGGTTGCCAAGCGTCCAAATATTACGAATCTCCAGAAATCTCAGCAAATATCTTTTCACCCAAACTGGATGATACTTTCAGGTAATGATCAGTACACTAAGCTGACTTGGTTCACCAAATTTCGTTCTTCTATGTTGTAGCGTTCGTTTCCAGGAACAGTTTGAATTTTTAGGTTTCACTCTGTTTTCTCCTATATTGATAGATGTATTTGGAACTCTAAATACAACACGGTTTGTGCTAGCTTCTTGAAACTTGACACAATAATGTAGTTTCACGTTCTATCTCTATGTTTTGTTTCCTCTTGATGTAGCCCTAAGCAGTGACTGGCGAGAAACACTTCCATATAAAGGGGTTGCCAAGAGTCCAAAAATTACGAATCTCCAGAAATCTCAGCAAATATTTTTTCATCCAAACTGGATGATACTTTCAGGTAATGATCAGTACACTAAGGCGACTTGGTTCCCGCAACTTCGTCCTTCTATGTTGAAGCGTTCATTTCCAGTAACAGTTTGAATTTTTAGGTTTCACTCTATTTTCACCTATATTGATAGATGTATTTGGAACTCTAAATCCAACACGGATTGTGCTAGCTTCTTGAAACTTGACACTATAATATAGTTTCACGTTCTATCTCTCTGTTTTGTTTCCTCTTGATGTAGCCCTAAGCAGTGACTGGCGAGAAACACTTCCATATAAAGGGATTGCCAAGCGTCCAAATATTACGAATCTCCAGAAATCTCAGCAAATATATTTTCACCCAAACTGGATGATACTTTCAGGTAATGATCAGTACAATAAGCTGACTTGGTTCCCCAAATTTCATTCTTCTATGTTGAAGCGTTCGTTTCCAGTAACAGTTTGAATTTTTAGGTTTCACTCTGTTTTCTCCTATATTGATAGATGTATTTGGAACTCTAAATCCAACACGGTTTGTGCTAGCTTCTTGAAACTTGACACAATAAAGTAGTTTCACGTTCTATCTCTATGTTTTGTTTCCTCTTGATGTAGCCCTAAGCAGTGACTGGCGAGAAACACTTTCATGGAAAGGGGTTGCCAAGCATCCAAAAATTACGAATCTCCAGAAATCTCAGCAAATATTTTTTCACCCAAACTTGATGATAGTTTCAGGTAATGATCAGTACACTAAGGCGACTTGGTTCCCGAAACTTCGTTCTTCTATGTTGAAGCGTTCATTTCCAGTAACAGTTTGAATTTTTAGGTTTCATTCCGTTTTCTCCTATATTGATAGATGTATTTGGAACTCTAAATCCAACACGGTTTGTGCTAGCTTCTTGAAACTTGACACAATAAAGTAGTTTCACGTTCTGTCTCTATGTTTTGTTTCCTCTTGATGTAGCCCTTAGCAGTGACTGGGAGAAACACTTTCATTGAAACGGGTTGCCAAGCGTCCAAAAATTTCGAATCTCCAGAAATCTCAGCAAATATTTTTTCACCCAAACTGGATGATACTTTCAGGTAATGATCAGTACACTAAGCTGACTTGGTTCCCCAAATTTCATTCTTCTATGTTGAAGCGTTCGTTTCCAGTAACAGTTTGAATTTTTAGGTTTCACTCTGTTTTCTCCTATATTGATAGATGTATTTGGAACTCTAAATCCAACACAGTTTGTGCTAACTTCTTGAAACTTGACACAATAAAGTAGTTTCAGGTTCTATCTCTATGTTTTGTTTCCTCTTGATGTAGCCCTAAGCAGTGACTGGCGAGAAACACTTTCATGGAAAGGGGTTGCCAAGCATCCAAAAATTACGAATCTCCAGAAATCTCAGCAAATATTTTTTCACCCAAACTTGATGATAGTTTCAGGTAATGATCAGTACACTAAGGCGACTTGGTTTCCGAAACTTGGTGCTTCTATGTTGAAGCGTTCATTTCCAGTAACAGTTTGAATTTTTCGGTTTCATTCTGTTTTCTCCTATATTGATAGATGTATTTGGGACTCTAAATCCAACACGGTTTGTGCTAGCTTCTTGAAACTTGACACAATAAAGTAGTTTCACGTTCTGTCTCTATGTTTTGTTTCCTCTGGATGTAGACCTTAGCAGTGACTGGGAGAAACACTTTCATTGAAACGGGTTGCCAAGCGTCCAAAAATTACGAATCTCCAGAAATCTCAGCAAATATTTTTTCACCCAAACTGGATGATACTTTCAGGTAATGATCAGTACACTAAGCTGACTTGGTTCCCCAAATTTCATTCTTCTATGTTGAAGCGTTCGTTTCCAGTAACAGTTTGAATTTTTAGGTTTCACTCTGTTTTCTCCTATATTGATAGATGTATTTGGAACTCTAAATCCAACACGGTTTGTGCTAGCTTCTTGAAACTTGACACAATAATGTCGTTTCATGTTCTAATGTTCTATCTCTATGTTTTGTTTCCTCTTGATGTAGCCCTAAGCAGTGACTGGCGAGAAACTCTTCCATATAAAGGGGTTGCCAAGCGTCCAAAAATTACGAATCTCCAGAAATCTCAGCAAATATTTTTTCACCCAAACTGGATGATACTTTCAGGTAATGATCAGTACACTAAGCTGACTTGGTTCACCAAATTTCGTTCTTCTATGTTGTAGCGTTCGTTTCCAGTAACAGTTTGAATTTTTCGGTTTCACTCTGTTTTGTCCTATATTGATAGATGTATTTGGAACTCTAAATACAACACGGTTTGTGCTAGCTTCTTGAAACTTGACACAATAATGTAGTTTCACGTTCTATCTCTATGTTTTGTTTCCTCTTGATGTAGCCCTAAGCACTGACTGGCGAGAAACACTTCCATATAAAGGGGTTGCCAAGCGTCCAAAAATTACGAATCTCCAGAAATCTCAGCAAATATTTTTTCACCCAAACTGGATGATACTTTCAGGTAATGATCAGTACACTAAGCTGACTTGGTTCACCAAATTTCGTTCTTCTATGTTGTAGCGTTCGTTTCCAGGAACAGTTTGAATTTTTAGGTTTCACTCTGTTTTCTCCTATATTGATAGATGTATTTGGAACTCTAAATACAACACGGTTTGTGCTAGCTTCTTGAAACTTGACACAATAAAGTAGTTTCACGTTCTATCTCCATGTTTTGTTTCCTCTTGATGTAGCCCTAAGCAGTGACTGGCGAGAAACACTTTCATGGAAATGGGTTGCCAAGCTTCCAAAAATTACGAATCTCCAGAAATGTCAGCAAATATTTTTTCATCCAAACTGGATGATACTTTCAGGTAATGATCAGTACACTAAGGCGACTTGGTTCCCGCAACTTCGTCCTTCTATGTTGAAGCGTTCGTTTCCAGTAACAGTTTGAATTTTTAGGTTTCACTCTGTTTTCTCCTATATTGATAGATGTATTTGGAACTCTATATCCAACACGGTTTGTGCTAGCTTCTTGAAACTTGACACAATAAAGTAGTTTCACGTTCTATCTCTATGTTTTGTTTCCTCTTGATGTAGCCCTAAGCAGTGACTGGCGAGAAACACTTTCATGGAAAGGGGTTGCCAAGCATCCAAAAATTACGAATCTCCAGAAATCTCAGCAAATAGTTTTTTCACCCAAACTTGATGATAGTTTCAGGTAATGATCAGTACACTAAGGCGACTTGGTTCCCGAAACTTCGTTCTTCTATGTTGAAGCGTTCATTTCCAGTAACAGTTTGAATTTTTAGGTTTCATTCTGTTTTCTCCTATATTGATAGATGTATTTGGAACTCTAAATCCAACACGGATTGTGCTAGCTTCTTGAAACTTGACACAATAAAGTAGTTTCACGTTCTGTCTCTATCTTTTGTTTCCTCTTGATGTAGCCCTTAGCAGTGACTGGGAGAAACACTTTCATGGAAACGGGTTGCCAAGCGTCCAAAAATTTCGAATCTCCAGAAATCTCAGCAAATATTTTTTCACCCAAACTGGATGATACTTTCAGGTAATGATCAGTACACTAAGCTGACTTGGTTCCCCAAATTTCATTTTTCTATGTTGAAGCGTTCGTTTCCAGTAACAGTTTGAATTTTTAGGTTTCACTCTGTTTTCTCCTATATTGATAGATGTATTTGGAACTCTAAATCCAACACGGTTTGTGCTAGCTTCTTGAAACTTGACACAATAATGTAGTTTCACGTTCTATCTCTATGTTTTGTTTCCTCTTGATGTAGCCCTAAGCAGTGACTGGCGAGAAACACTTCCATATAAAGGGGTTGCCAAGCGTCCAAAAATTACGAATCTCCAGAAATCTCAGCAAATATTTTTTCACCCAAACTGGATGATACTTTCAGGTAATGATCAGTACACTAAGGCGACTTGGTTCCCGCAACTTCGTCCTTCTATGTTGAAGCGTTCATTTCCAGTAACAGTTTCAATTTTTAGGTTTCACTCTATTTTCTCCTATATTGATAGATGTATTTGGAACTCTAAATCCAACACGGTTTGTGCTAGCTTCTTGAAACTTGACACAATAAAGTTGTTTCACGTTCTGTCTCTATGTTTTGTTTCCTCTTGATGTAGCCCTTAGCAGTGACTGGCGAGAAACACTTTCATGGAAACGGGTTGCCAAGCGTCCAAAAATTACGAATCTCCAGAAATCTCAGCAAATATTTTTTCACCCAAACTGGATGATACTTTCAGGTAATGATCAGTACACTAAGCCCACTTGGTTCCCCAATTTTCATTCTTCTATGTTGAAGCGTTCGTTTCCAGTAACAGTTTGAATTTTTAGGTTTCACTCTGTTTTCTCCTATATTGATAGATGTATTTGGAACTCTAAATCCAACACGGTTTGTGCTAGCTTCTTGAAACTTGACACAATAATGTAGTTTCACGTTCTGTCTCTATGTTTTGTTTCCTCTTGATGTAGCCCTAAGCAGTGACTGGCGAGAAACACTTCCATATAAAGGGGTTGCCAAGCGTCCAAAAATTACGAATCTCCAGAAATCTCAGCAAATATTTTTTCACCCAAACTGGATGATACTTTCAGGTAATGATCAGTACACCAAGCCCACTTGGTTCACCAAATTTCGTTCTTCTATGTTGAAGCGTTCGTTTCCAGTAACAGTTTGAATTTTTCGGTTTCACTCTGTTTTCTCCTATATTGATAGATGTATTTGGAACTCTAAATCCAACACGGTTTGTGCTAGCTTCTTGAAACTTGACAAAATAATGTAGTTTCACGTTCTATCTCTATGTTTTGTTTCCTCTTGATGTAGCCCTAAGCACTGACTGGCGAGAAACACTTCCATATAAAGGGGTTGCCAAGCGTCCAAAAATTACGAATCTCCAGAAATCTCAGCAAATATTTTTTCACCCAAACTGGATGATACTTTCAGGTAATGATCAGTACACTAAGCTGACTTGGTTCACCAAATTTCGTTCTTCTATGTTGTAGCGTTCGTTTCCAGGAACAGTTTGAATTTTTAGGTTTCACTCTGTTTTCTCCTATATTGATAGATGTATTTGGAACTCTAAATACAACACGGTTTGTGCTAGCTTCTTGAAACTTGACACAATAAAGTAGTTTCACGTTCTATCTCCATGTTTTGTTTCCTCTTGATGTAGCCCTAAGCAGTGACTGGCGAAAAACACTTTCATGGAAAGGGGTTGCCAAGCTTCCAAAAATTACGAATCTCCAGAAATGTCAGCAAATATTTTTTCACCCAAACTGGATGATACTTTCAGGTAATGATCAGTACACTAAGCTGACTTGGTTCCCCAAATTTCATTCTTCTATGTTGAAGCGTTCGTTTCCAGTAACAGTTTGAATTTTTAGGTTTCACTCTGTTTTCTCCTATATTGATAGATGTATTTGGAACTCTAAATCCAACACGGTTTATGCTAGCTTCTTGAAACTTGACACAATAAAGTTGTTTCACGTTCCGTCTCTATGTTTTGTTTCCTGTTGATGTAGCCCTTAGCAGTGACTGGGAGAAACACTTTCATGGAAACGGGTTGCCAAGCGTCCAAAAATTACGAATCTCCAGAAATCTCAGCAAATATTTTTTCACCCAAACTGGAAGATACTTTCAGGTAATGATCAGTACACTAAGCTGACTTGGTTCCCCAAATTTCATTCTTCTATGTTGAAGCGTTCGTTTCCAGTAACAGTTTGAATTTTTAGGTTTCACTCTGTTTTCTCCTATATTGATAGATGTATTTGGAACTCTAAATCCAACACGGTTTGTGCTAGCTTTTTAAAACTTGACACAATAATGTAGTTTCACGTTCTCTCTCTATGTTTTGTTTCCTCTTGATGTAGCCCTAAACAGTGACTGGCGAGAAACACTTCCATATAAAGGGGTTGCCAAGCGTCCAAAAATTACGAATCTCCAGAAATCTCAGCAAATATTTTTTCACCCAAACTGGATGATACTTTCAGGTAATGATCAGTACACTAAGCTGACTTGGTTCACCAAATTTCGTTCTTCTATGTTGTAGCGTTCGTTTCCAGGAACAGTTTGAATTTGTAGGTTTCACTCTGTTTTCTCCTATATTGATAGATGTATTTGGAACTCTAAATCCAACACGGTTTGTGCTAGCTTCTTGAAACTTGACACTATAATGTAGTTTCACGTTCTATCTCTATGTTTTGTTTCCTCTTGATGTAGCCCTAAGCAGTGACTGGCGAGAAACACTTCCATATAAAGGGATTGCCAAGCGTCCACATATTACGAATCTCCAGAAATCTCAGCAAATATATGTTCACCCAAACTGGATGATACTTTCAGGTAATGATCAGTACACTACGCTGACTTGGTTCCCCAAATTTCATTCTTCTATGTTGAAGCGTTCGTTTCCAGTAACAGTTTGAATTTTTAGGTTTCACTCTGTTTTCTCCTATATTGATAGATGTATTTGGAACTCTAAATCCAACACGGTTTGTGCTAGCTTCTTGAAACTTGACACAATAAAGTAGTTTCACATTCTATCTCTATGTTTTGTTTCCTCTTGATGTAGCCCTAAGCAGTGACTGGCGAGAAACACTTTCATGGAAAGGTGTTGCCAAGCATCCAAAAATTACGAATCTCCAGAAATCTCAGCAAATATTTTTTCACCCAAACTTGATGATAGTTTCAGGTAATGATCAGTACACTAAGGCGACTTGGTTCCCGAAACTTCGTTCTCTATGTTGAAGCGTTCATTTCCAGTAACAGTTTGAATTTTTAGGTTTCATTCTGTTTTCTCCTATATTGATAGATGTATTTGGAACTCTAAATACAACACGGTTTGTGCTAGCTTCTTGAAACTTGACACAATAAAGTAGTTTCACGTTCTGTCTCTATGTTTTGTTTCCTCTTGATGTAGCCCTTAGCAGTGACTGGGAGAAACACTTTCATGGAAACGGGTTGCCAAGCGTCCAAAAATTTCGAATCTCCAGAAATCTCAGCAAATATTTTTTCACCCAAACTGGATGATACTTTCAGGTAATTATCAGTACACTAAGCTGACTTGGTTCCCCAAATTTCATTCTTCTATGTTGAAGCGTTCGTTTCCAGTAACAGTTTGAATTTTTAGGTTTCACTCTGTTTTCTCCTATATTGATAGATGTATTTGGAACTCTAAATCCAACACGGTTTGTGCTAGCTCCTTGAAACTTGACACAATAATGTAGTTTCATGTTCTAATGTTCTATCTCTATGTTTTGTTTCCTCTTGATGTAGCCCTAAGCAGTGACTGGCGAGAAACACTTCCATATAAAGGGGTTGCCAAGCGTCCAAAAATTACGAATCTCCAGAAATCTCAGCAAATATTTTTTCACCCAAATTGGATGATACTTTGAGGTAATGATCAGTACACTAAGGTGACTTGGTTCCCGCAACTTCGTCCTTCAATGTTGAAGCGTTCATTTCCAGTAACAGTTTGAATTTTTAGGTTTCACTCTATTTTCTCCTATATTGATAGATGTATTTGGAACTCTAAATCCAACACGGTTTGTGCTAGCTTCTTGAAACTTGACACAATAAAGTTGTTTCACGTTCTGTCTCTATGTTTTGTTTCCTCTTGATGTAGCCCTAAGCAGTGACTGGCGAGAAACACTTCCATATAAAGGGTTGCCAAGCGTCCAAAAATTACGAATCTCCAGAAATCCAGCAAATATTTTTTCACCCAAACTGGATGATACTTTCAGGTAATGATCAGTACACTAAGCTGACTTGGTTCCCCAAATTTCATTCTTCTATGTTGAAGCGTTCGTTTCCAGTAACAGTTTGAATTTTTAGGTTTCACTCTGTTTTCTCCTATATTGATAGATGTATTTGGAACTCTAAATCCAACACGGTTTGTGCTAGCTTCTTGAAACTTGACACAATAATGTAGTTTCACGTTCTATCTCTATGTTTTGTTTCCTCTTGATGTAGCCCTAAGCAGTGACTGGCGAGAAACACTTCCATATAAAGGGGTTGCCAAGCGTCCAAAAATTACGAATCTCCAGAAATCTCAGCAAATATTTTTTCACCCAAACTGGATGATACTTTCAGATAATGATCAGTACACTACGCCCACTTGGTTCACCAAATTTCGTTCTTCTATGTTGAAGCGTTCGTTTCCAGTAACAGTTTGAATTTTTCGGTTTCACTCTGTTTTCTCCTATATTGATAGATGTATTTGGAACTCTAAATCCAACACGGTTTGTGCTAGCTTCTTGAAACTTGACACAATAATGTAGTTTCACGTTCTATCTCTATGTTTTGTTTCCTCTTGATGTAGCCCTAAGCAGTGACTGGCAAGAAACACTTCCATATAAAGGGGTTGCCAAGCGTCCAAAAATTACGAATCTCCAGAAATCTCAGCAAATATTTTTTCACCCAAACTGGAAGATACTTTCAGGTAATGATCAGTACACTAAGCTGAGTTGGTTCACCAAATTTTGTTCTTCTATGTTGTAGCGTTCGTTTCCAGTAACAGTTTGAATTTTTCGGTTTCACTCTGTTTTCTCCTAAATTGATAGATGTATTTGGAACTCTAAATACAACACGGTTTGCGCTAGCTTCTTGAAACTTGACACAATAATGTAGTTTCACGTTCTATCTCTATGTTTTGTTTCCTCTTGATGTAGCCCTAAGCACTGACTGGCGAGAAACACTTCCATATAAAGGGGTTGCCAAGCGTCCAAAAATTACGAATCTCCAGAAATCTCAGCAAATATTTTTTCACCCAAACTGGATGATACTTTCAGGTAATGATCAGTACACTAAGCTGACTTGGTTCACCAAATTTCGTTCTTCTATGTTGTAGCGTTCTTTTCCAGGAACAGTTTGAATTTTTAGGTTTCACTCTGTTTTCTCCTATATTGATAGATGTATTTGGAACTCTAAATACAACACGGTTTGTGCTAGCTTCTTGAAACTTGACACAATAAAGTAGTTTCACATTCTATCTCCATGTTTTGTTTCCTCTTGATGTAGCCCTAAGCAGTGACTGGCGAGAAACACTTTCATGGAAAGCGGTTGCCAAGCTTCCAAAAATTACGAATCTCCAGAAATGTCAGCAAATATTTTTTCATCCAAACTGGATGATACTTTCAGGTAATGATCAGTACACTAAGGCGACTTGGTTCCCGCAACTTCGTCCTTCTATGTTGAAGCGTTCATTTCCAGTAACAGTTTGAATTTTTAGGTTTCACTCTATTTTCACCTATATTGATAGATGTATTTGGAACTCTAAATCCAACACGGTTTGTGCTAGCTTCTTGAAACTTGACACTATAATGTAGGTTCACGTTCTATCTCTATGTTTTCTTTCCTCTTGATGTAGCCCTAAGCAGTGACTGGCGAGAAACACTTCCATATAAAGGGATTGCCAAGCGTCCAAATATTACGAATCTCCAGAAATCTCAGCAAATATATTTTCACCCAAACTTGATGATACTTTCAGGTAATGATCAGTACACTAAGCTGACTTGGTTCCCCAAATTTCATTCTTCTATGTTGAAGCGTTCGTTTCCAGTAACAGTTTGAATTTTTAGGTTTCACTCTGTTTTCTCCTATATTGATAGATGTATTTGGAACTCTAAATCAAACACGGTTTGTGCTAGCTTCTTGAAACTTGACACAATAAAGTAGTTTCACGTTCTATCTCTATGTTTTGTTTCCTCTTGATGTAGCCCTAAGCAGTGACTGGCGAGAAACACTTTCATGGAAAGGGGTTGCCAAGCATCCAAAAATTACGAATCTCCAAAAATCTCAGCAAATATTTTTTCACCCAAACTTGATGATAGTTTCAGGTAATGATCAGTACACTAAGGCGACTTGGTTCCCGAAACTTCGTTCTTCTATGTTGAAGCGTTCATTTCCAGTAACAGTTTGAATTTTTAGGTTTCATTCTGTTTTCTCCTATATTGATAGATGTATTTGGAACTCTAAATCCAACACGGTTTGTGCTAGCTTCTTGAAACTTGACACAATAAAGTAGTTTCACGTTCTGTCTCTATGTTTTGTTTCCTCTTGATGTAGCCCTTAGCAGTGACTGGGAGAAACACTTTCATGGAAACGGGTTGCCAAGCGTCCAAAAATTTCGAATCTCCAGAAATCTCAGCAAATATTTTTTCACCCAAACTGGATGATACTTTCAGGTAATGATCAGTACACTAAGCTGACTTGGTTCCCCAAATTTCATTCTTCTATGTTGAAGCGTTCGTTTCCAGTAACAGTTTGAATTTTTAGGTTTCACTCTGTTTTCTCCTATATTGATAGATGTATTTGGAACTCTAAATCCAACACGGTTTGTGCTAGCTTCTTGAAACTTGACACAATAAAGTAGTTTCACGTTCTATCTCTATGTTTTGTTTCCTCTTGATGTAGCCCTAAGCAGTGACTGGCGAGAAACACTTTCATGGAAAGGGGTTGCCAAGCATCCAAAAATTACGAATCTCCAGAAATCTCAGCAAATATTTTTTCACCCAAACTTGATGATAGTTTCAGGTAATGATCAGTACACTAAGGCGACTTGGTTCCCGAAACTTCGTTCTTCTATGTTGAAGCGTTCATTTCCAGTAACAGTTTGAATTTTTAGGTTTCATTCTGTTTTCTCCTATATTGATAGATGTATTTGGAACTCTAAATCCAACATGGTTTGTGCTAGCTTCTTGAAACTTGACACAATAAAGTAGTTTCACGTTCTGTCTCTATGTTTTGTTTCCTCTTGATGTAGCCCTTAGCAGTGACTGGGAGAAATACTTTCATGGAAACGGGTTGCCAAGCGTCCAAAAATTTTGAATCTCCAGAAATCTCAGCAAATATTTTTTCACCCAAACTGGATGATACTTTCAGGTAATGATCAGTACACTAAGCTGACTTGGTTCCCCAAATTTCATTCTTCTATGTTGAAGCGTTCGTTTCCAGTAACAGTTTGAATTTTTAGGTTTCACTCTGTTTTCTCCTATATTGATAGATGTATTTGGAACTCTAAATCCAACACGGTTTGTGCTAGCTTCTTGAAACTTGACACAATAATGTAGTTTCATGTTCTATCTCTATGTTTTGTTTCCTCTTGATGTAGCCCTAAGCAGTGACTGGCGAGAAACACTTCCATATAAAGGGGTTGACAAGCGTCCAAAAATTACGAATCTCCAGAAATCTCAGCAAATATTTTTTCACCCAAACTGGATGATACTTTCAGGTAATGATCAGTACACTAAGCTGACTTGGTTCACCAAATTTCGTTCTTCTATGTTGTAGCGTTCGTTTCCAGTAACAGTTTGAATTTTTAGGTTTCACTCTGTTTTCTCCTATATTGATAGATGTATTTGGAACTCTAAATCCAACACGGTTTGTGCTAGCTTCTTGAAACTTGACACAATAATGTAGTTTCAAGTTATATCTCCATGTTTTGTTTCCTCTTTATGTAGCCCTAAGCAGTGACTGGCGAGAAACACTTCCATATAAAGGGGTTGCCAAGCGTCCAAAAATTACGAATCTCCAGAAATCTCAGCAAATATTTTTTCACCCAAACTGGATGATACTTTCAGGTAATGATCAGTACACTAAGGCGACTTGGTTCCCGCAACTTCGTCCTTCTATGTTGAAGCGTTCATTTCCAGTAACAGTTTGAATTTTTAGGTTTCACTCTATTTTCTCCTATATTGATAGATGTATTTGGAACTCTAAATCCAACACGGTTTGTGCTAGCTTCTTGAAACTTGACACAATAAAGTTGTTTCACGTTCCGTCTCTATGTTTTGTTTCCTCTTGATGTAGCCCTTAACAGTGACTGGGAGAAACAGTTTCATGGAAACGGGTTTCCAAGCGTCCAAAAATTACGAATCTCCAGAAATCACAGCAAATATTTTTTCACCCAAACTGGATGATACTTTCAGGTAATGATCAGTACACTAAGCTGACTTGGTTCCCTAAATTTCATTCTTCTATGTTGAAGCGTTCGTTTCCAGTAACAGTTTGAATTTTTAGGTTTCACTCTGTTTTCTCCTATATTGATAGATGTATTTGGAACTCTAAATCCAACACGGTTTGTGCTAGCTTCTTGAAACTTGACACAATAATGTAGTTTCACGTTCTATCTCTATGTTTTGTTTCCTCTTGATGTAGCCCTTAGCAGTGACTGGGAGAAACACTTTCATGGAAACGGGTTGCGAAGCGTCCAAAAATTACGAATCTCCAGAAATCTCAGCAAATATTTTTTCACCCAAACTGGATGATACTTTCAGGTAATGATCAGTACACTAAGCCCACTTGGTTCACCAAATTTCGTTCTTCTATGTTGAAGTGTTCGTTTCCAGTAACAGTTTGAATTTTTCGGTTTCACTCTGTTTTCTCCTATATTGATAGACGTATTTGGAACTCTAAATACAACACGGTTTGTGCTAGCTTCTTGAAACTTGACACAATAATGTAGTTTCACGTTCTATCTCTATGTTTTGTTTCCTCTTGATGTAGCCCTAAGCACTGACTGGCGAGAAACACTTCCATATAAAGGGGTTGCCAAGCGCCCCAAAATTACGAATCTCCAGAAATCTCAGCAAATATTTTTTCACCCAAACTGGATGATACTTTCAGGTAATGATCAGTACACTAAGCTGACTTGGTTCCCCAAATTTCATTCTTCTATGTTGAAGCGTTCGTTTCCAGTAACAGTTTGAATTTTTAGGTTTCACTCTGTTTTCTCCTATATTGATAGATGTATTTGGAACTCTAAATCCAACACGGTTTGTGCTAGCTTCTTGAAACTTGACACAATAAAGTAGTTTCATGTTCTATCTCTATGTTTTGTTTCCTCTTGATGTAGCCCTAAGCAGTGACTGGCGAGAAACACTTTCATGGAAAGGGGTTGCCAAGCATCCAAAAATTACGAATCTCCAGAAATCTCAGCAAATATTTTTTCACCCAAACTTGATGATAGTTTCAGGTAATGATCAGTACACTAAGGCGACTTGGTTCCCAAAACTTCGTTCTTCTATGTTGAAGCGTTCATTTCCAGTAACAGTTTGAATTTTTAGGTTTCATTCTGTTTTCTCCTATATTGATAGATGTATTTGGAACTCTAAATCCAACATGGTTTGTGCTAGCTTCTTGAAACTTGACACAATAAAGTAGTTTCACGTTCTCTCTCTATGTTTTGTTTCCTCTTGATGTAGCCCTTAGCAGTGACTGGGAGAAACACTTTCATGGAAACGGGTTGCCAAGCGTCCAAAAATTTCGAATCTCCAGAAATCTCAGCAAATATTTTTTCACCCAAACTGGATGATACTTTCAGGTAATGATCAGTACACTAAGCTGACTTGGTTCCCCAAATTTCATTCTTCTATGTTGAAGCGTTCGTTTCCAGTAACAGTTTGAATTTTTAGGTTTCACTCTGTTTTCTCCTATATTGATAGATGTATTTGGAACTCTAAATCCAACACGGTTTGTGCTAGCTTCTTGAAACTTGACACAATAATGTAGTTTCATGTTCTATCTCTATGTTTTGTTTCCTCTTGATGTAGCCCTAAGCAGTGACTGGCGAGAAACACTTCCATATAAAGGGGTTGACAAGCGTCCAAAAATTACGAATCTCCAGAAATCTCAGCAAATATTTTTTCACCCAAACTGGATGATACTTTCAGGTAATGATCAGTACACTAAGCTGACTTGGTTCACCAAATTTCTTTCTTCTATGTTGTAGCGTTCGTTTCCAGTAACAGTTTGAATTTTTAGGTTTCACTCTGTTTTCTCCTATATTGATAGATGTATTTGGAACTCTAAATCCAACACGGTTTGTGCTAGCTTCTTGAAACTTGACACAATAATGTAGTTTCAAGTTCTATCTCCATGTTTTGTTTCCTCTTGATGTAGCCCTAAGCAGTGACTGGCGAGAAACACTTCCATATAAAGGGGTTGCCAAGCGTCCAAAAATTACGAATCTCCAGAAATCTCAGCAAATATTTTTTCACCCAAACTGGATGATACTTTCAGGTAATGATCAGTACACTAAGGCGACTTGGTTCCCGCAACTTCGTCCTTCTATGTTGAAGCGTTCATTTCCAGTAACAGTTTGAATTTTTAGGTTTCACTCTATTTTCTCCTATATTGATAGATGTATTTGGAACTCTAAATCCAACACGGTTTGTGCTAGCTTCTTGAAACTTGACACAATAAAGTTGTTTCACGTTCCGTCTCTATGTTTTGTTTCCTCTTGATGTAGCCCTTAGCAGTGACTGGGAGAAACAGTTTCATGGAAACGGGTTGCCAAGCGTCCAAAAATTACGAATCTCCAGAAATCACAGCAAATATTTTTTCACCCAAACTGGATGATACTTTCAGGTAATGATCAGTACACTAAGCTGACTTGGTTCCCTAAATTTCATTCTTCTATGTTGAAGCGTTCGTTTCCAGTAACAGTTTGAATTTTTAGGTTTCACTCTGTTTTCTCCTATATTGATAGATGTATTTGGAACTCTAAATCCAACACGGTTTGTGCTAGCTTCTTGAAACTTGACACAATAATGTAGTTTCACGTTCTCTCTCTATGTTTTGTTTCCTCTTGATGTAGCCCTAAGCAGTGACTGGCGAGAAACACTTCCATATAAAGGGGTTGCCAAGCGTCCAAAAATTACGAATCTCCAGAAATCTCAGCAAATATTTTTTCACCGAAACTGGATGATACTTTCAGGTAATGATCAGTACACTAAGCCCACTTGGTTCACCAAATTTCGTTCTTCTATGTTGAAGCGTTCGTTTCCAGTAACAGTTTGAATTTTTCGGTTTCACGCTGTTTTCTCCTATATTGATAGATGTATTTGGAACTCTAAATACAACACGGTTTGTGCTAGCTTCTTGAAACTTGACACAATAATGTAGTTTCACGTTCTATCTCTATGTTTTGTTTCCTCTTGATGTAGCCCTAAGCACTGACTGGCGAGAAACACTTCCATATAAAGGGGTTGCCAAGCGCCCCAAAATTACGAATCTCCAGAAATCTCAGCAAATATTTTTTCACCCAAACTGGATGATACTTTCAGGTAATGATCAGTACACTAAGCTGACTTGGTTCACCAAATTTCGTTCTTCTATGTTGTAGCGTTCGTTTCCAGGAACAGTTTGAATTTGTAGGTTTCACTCTGTTTTCTCCTATATTGATAGATGTATTTGGAACTCTAAATACAACACGGTTTGTGCTAGCTTCTTGAAACTTGACACAATAAAGTAGTTTCACGTTCTATCTCCATGTTTTGTTTCCTCTTGATGTAGCCCTAAGCAGTGACTGGCGAGAAACACTTTCATGGAAAGGGTTTGCCAAGCTTCCAAAAATTACGAATCTCCAGAAATCTCAGCAAATATTTTTTCACCCAAACTGGATGATACTTTCAGGTAATGATCAGTACACTAAGCTGACTTGGTTCCCCAAATTTCATTCTTCTATGTTGAAGCGTTCGTTTCCAGTAACAGTTTGAATTTTTAGGTTTCACTCTGTTTTCTCCTATATTGATAGAAGTATTTGGAACTCTAAATCCAACACGGTTTGTGCTAGCTTCTTGAAACTTGACACAATAATGTAGTTTCACGTTCTCTCTCTATGTTTTGTTTCCTCTTGATGTAGCCCTAAGAAGTGACTGGCGAGAAACACTTCCATATAAAGGGGTTGCCAAGCGTCCAAAAATTACGAATCTCCAGAAAGCTCAGCAAATATTTTTTCACCCAAACTGGATGATACTTTCAGGTAATGATCAGTACACTAAGCTGACTTGGTTCACCAAATTTCGTTCTTCTATGTTGTAGCGTTCGTTTCCAGGAACAGTTTGAATTTGTAGGTTTCACTCTGTTTTCTCCTATATTGATAGATGTATTTGGAACTCTAAATACAACACGGTTTGTGCTAGCTTCTTGAAACTTGACACAATAAAGTAGTTTCACGTTCTATCTCCATGTTTTGTTTCCTCTTGATGTAGCCCTAAGCAGTGACTGGCGAGAAACACTTTCATGGAAAGGGTTTGCCAAGCTTCCAAAAATTACGAATCTCCAGAAATCTCAGCAAATATTTTTTCACCCAAACTTGTGATAGTTTCAGGTAATGATCAGTACACTAAGGCGACTTGGTTCCCGAAACATTGTTCTTCTATGTTGAAGCGTTCATTTCCAGTAAAGTTTGAATTTTTAGGTTTCATTCTGTTTTCTCGTATATTGATAGATGTATTTGGAACTCTAAATCCAACACGGTTTGTGCTAGCTTCTTGAAACTTGACACAATAAAGTAGTTTCACGTTCTGTCTCTATGTTTTGTTTCCTCTTGATGTAGCCCTTAGCAGTGACTGGGAGAAACACTTTCATTGAAACGGGTTGCCAAGCGTCCAAAAATTACGAATCTCCAGAAATCTCAGCAAATATTTTTTCACCCAAACTGGATGATACTTTCAGGTAATGATCAGTACACTAAGCTGACTTGGTTCCCCAAATTTCATTCTTCTATGTTGAAGCGTTCGTTTCCAGTAACAGTTTGAATTTTTAGGTTTCACTCTGTTTTCTCCTATATTGATAGATGTATTTGGAACTCTAAATCCAACACGGTTTGTGGTAGCTTCTTGAAACTTGATACAATAATGTAGTTTCACGTTCTATCTCTATGTTTTGTTTCCTCTTGATGTAGCCCTAAGCAGTGACTGGCGAGAAACACTTCCATATAAAGGGGTTGCCAAGCGTGCAAAAATTACGAATCTCCAGAAATCTCAGCAAATATTTTTTCACCCAAACTGGATGATACTTTCAGGTAATGATCAGTACACTAAGCCCACTTGGTTCACCAAATTTCGTTCTTCTATGTTGAAGCGTTCGTTTCCAGTAACAGTTTGAATTTTTCGGTTTCACTCTGTTTTCTCCTATATTGATAGATGTATTTGAAACTCTAAATACAACACGGTTTGTGCTAGCTTCTTGAAACTTGACACAATAAAGTAGTTTCACGTTCTATCTCTATGTTTTGTTTCCTCTTGATGTAGCCCTAAGCACTGACTGGCGAGAAACACTTCCATATAAAGGGGTTGCCAAGCGTCCAAAAATTACGAATCTCCAGAAATCTCAGCAAATATTTTTTCACCCAAACTGGATGATACTTTCAGGTAATGATCAGTACACTAAGCTGACTTGGTTCCCCCAAATTTCATTCTTCTATGTTGAAGCGTTCGTTTCCAGTAACAGTTTGAATTTTTAGGTTTCACTCTGTTTTCTCCTATATTGATAGATGTATTTGGAACTCTAAATCCAACACGGTTTGTGCTAGCTTCTTGAAACTTGACACAATAAAGTAGTTTCACGTTCTATCTCTATGTTTTGTTTCCTCTTGATGTAGCCCTAAGCAGTGACTGGCGAGAAACACTTTCATGGAAAGGGGTTGCCAAGCATCCAAAAATTACGAATCTCCAGAAATCTCAGCAAATATTTTTTCACCCAAACTTGATGATAGTTTCAGGTAATGATCAGTACACTAAGGCGACTTGGTTCCCGAAACTTCGTTCTTCTATGTTGAAGCGTTCATTTCCAGTAACAGTTTGAATTTTTAGGTTTCATTCTGTTTTCTCCTTTATTGATAGATGTATTTGGAACTCTAAATCCAACACGGTTTGTGCTAGCTTCTTGAAACTTGACACAATAAAGTAGTTTCACGTTCTGTCTCTATGTTTTGTTTCCTCTTGATGTAGCCCTAAGCAGTGACTGGCGAGAAACACTTTCATGGAAACGGGTTGCCAAGCGTCCAAAAATTACGAATCTCCAGAAATCTCAGCAAATATTTTTCACCCAAACTGGATGATACTTTCAGGTAATGATCAGTACACTAAGCCCACTTGGTTCACCAAATTTCGTTCTTCTATGTTGAAGCGTTCGTTTCCAGGAACAGTTTGAATTTTTCGGTTTCACTCTGTTTTCTCCTATATTGATAGATGTATTTGGAACTCTAAATACAACACGGTTTGTGCTAGCTTCTTGAAACTTGACACAATAATGTAGTTTCACGTTCTATCTCTATGTTTTGTTTCCTCTTGATGTAGACCTAAGCAGTGACTGGCGAGAAACACTTCCACATAAAGGGGTTGCCAAGCGTCCAAAAATTACGAATCTCCAGAAATCTCAGCAAATATTTTTTCACCCAAACTGGATGATACTTTCAGGTAATGATCAGTACACTAAGGCGACTTGGTTCCCGCAACTTCGTCCTTCTATTTTGAAGCGTTCATTTCCACTAACAGTTTGAATTTTTAGGTTTCACTCTATTTTCTCCTATATTGATAGATGTATTTGGAACTCTAAATCCAACACGGTTTGTGCTAGCTTCTTGAAACTTGACACAATAAAGTAGTTTCACGTTCTGTCTCTATGTTTTGTTTCCTCTTGATGTAGCCCTTAGCAGTGACTGGCGAGAAACACTTTCATGGAAACGGGTTGCCAAGCGTCCAAAAATTACGAATCTCCAGAAATCTCAGCAAATATTTTTTCACCCAAACTGGATGATACTTTCAGGTAATGATCAGTACACTAAGCTGACTTGGTTCCCCAAATTTCATTCTTCTATGTTGAAGCGTTCGTTTCCAGTAACAGTTTGAATTTTTAGGTTTCACTCTGTTTTCTCCTATATTGATAGATGTATTTGGAACTCTAAATCCAACACGGTTTGTGCTAGCTTCTTGAAACTTGACACAATAATGTAGTTTCACGTTCCATCTCTATGTTTTGTTTCCTCTTGATGTAGCCCTAACCAGTGACTGGCGAGAAACACTTCCATATAAAGGGGTTGCCAAGCGTCCAAAAATTTTGAATCTCCAGAAATCTCAGCAAATATTTTTTCACCCAAACTGGATGATACTTTCAGGTAATGATCAGTACACTAAGCTGACTTGGTTCCCCAAATTTCATTCTTCTATGTTGAAGCGTTCGTTTCCAGTAACAGTTTGAATTTTTAGGTTTCACTCTGTTTTCTCCTATATTGATAGATGTATTTGGAACTCTAAATCCAACACGGTTTGTGCTAGCTCCTTGAAACTTGACACAATAATGTAGTTTCATGTTCTAATGTTCTATCTCTATGTTTTGTTTCCTCTTGATGTAGCCCTAAGCAGTGACTGGCGAGAAACACTTCCATATAAAGGGGTTGCCAAGCGTCCAAAAATTACGAATCTCCAGAAATCTCAGCAAATATTTTTTCACCCAAATTGGATGATACTTTGAGGTAATGATCAGTACACTAAGGTGACTTGGTTCCCGCAACTTCGTCCTTCAATGTTGAAGCGTTCATTTCCAGTAACAGTTTGAATTTTTAGGTTTCACTCTATTTTCTCCTATATTGATAGATGTATTTGGAACTCTAAATCCAACACGGTTTGTGCTAGCTTCTTGAAACTTGACACAATAAAGTTGTTTCACGTTCTGTCTCTATGTTTTGTTTCCTCTTGATGTAGCCCTAAGCAGTGACTGGCGAGAAACACTTCCATATAAAGGGTTGCCAAGCGTCCAAAAATTACGAATCTCCAGAAATCCAGCAAATATTTTTTCACCCAAACTGGATGATACTTTCAGGTAATGATCAGTACACTAAGCTGACTTGGTTCCCCAAATTTCATTCTTCTATGTTGAAGCGTTCGTTTCCAGTAACAGTTTGAATTTTTAGGTTTCACTCTGTTTTCTCCTATATTGATAGATGTATTTGGAACTCTAAATCCAACACGGTTTGTGCTAGCTTCTTGAAACTTGACACAATAATGTAGTTTCACGTTCTATCTCTATGTTTTGTTTCCTCTTGATGTAGCCCTAAGCAGTGACTGGCGAGAAACACTTCCATATAAAGGGGTTGCCAAGCGTCCAAAAATTACGAATCTCCAGAAATCTCAGCAAATATTTTTTCACCCAAACTGGATGATACTTTCAGATAATGATCAGTACACTACGCCCACTTGGTTCACCAAATTTCGTTCTTCTATGTTGAAGCGTTCGTTTCCAGTAACAGTTTGAATTTTTCGGTTTCACTCTGTTTTCTCCTATATTGATAGATGTATTTGGAACTCTAAATCCAACACGGTTTGTGCTAGCTTCTTGAAACTTGACACAATAATGTAGTTTCACGTTCTATCTCTATGTTTTGTTTCCTCTTGATGTAGCCCTAAGCAGTGACTGGCAAGAAACACTTCCATATAAAGGGGTTGCCAAGCGTCCAAAAATTACGAATCTCCAGAAATCTCAGCAAATATTTTTTCACCCAAACTGGAAGATACTTTCAGGTAATGATCAGTACACTAAGCTGAGTTGGTTCACCAAATTTTGTTCTTCTATGTTGTAGCGTTCGTTTCCAGTAACAGTTTGAATTTTTCGGTTTCACTCTGTTTTCTCCTAAATTGATAGATGTATTTGGAACTCTAAATACAACACGGTTTGCGCTAGCTTCTTGAAACTTGACACAATAATGTAGTTTCACGTTCTATCTCTATGTTTTGTTTCCTCTTGATGTAGCCCTAAGCACTGACTGGCGAGAAACACTTCCATATAAAGGGGTTGCCAAGCGTCCAAAAATTACGAATCTCCAGAAATCTCAGCAAATATTTTTTCACCCAAACTGGATGATACTTTCAGGTAATGATCAGTACACTAAGCTGACTTGGTTCACCAAATTTCGTTCTTCTATGTTGTAGCGTTCTTTTCCAGGAACAGTTTGAATTTTTAGGTTTCACTCTGTTTTCTCCTATATTGATAGATGTATTTGGAACTCTAAATACAACACGGTTTGTGCTAGCTTCTTGAAACTTGACACAATAAAGTAGTTTCACATTCTATCTCCATGTTTTGTTTCCTCTTGATGTAGCCCTAAGCAGTGACTGGCGAGAAACACTTTCATGGAAAGGGGTTGCCAAGCTTCCAAAAATTACGAATCTCCAGAAATGTCAGCAAATATTTTTTCATCCAAACTGGATGATACTTTCAGGTAATGATCAGTACACTAAGGCGACTTGGTTCCCGCAACTTCGTCCTTCTATGTTGAAGCGTTCATTTCCAGTAACAGTTTGAATTTTTAGGTTTCACTCTATTTTCACCTATATTGATAGATGTATTTGGAACTCTAAATCCAACACGGTTTGTGCTAGCTTCTTGAAACTTGACACTATAATGTAGGTTCACGTTCTATCTCTATGTTTTCTTTCCTCTTGATGTAGCCCTAAGCAGTGACTGGCGAGAAACACTTCCATATAAAGGGATTGCCAAGCGTCCAAATATTACGAATCTCCAGAAATCTCAGCAAATATATTTTCACCCAAACTTGATGATACTTTCAGGTAATGATCAGTACACTAAGCTGACTTGGTTCTCCAAATTTCATTCTTCTATGTTGAAGCGTTCGTTTCCAGTAACAGTTTGAATTTTTAGGTTTCACTCTGTTTTCTCCTATATTGATAGATGTATTTGGAACTCTAAATCAAACACGGTTTGTGCTAGCTTCTTGAAACTTGACACAATAAAGTAGTTTCACGTTCTATCTCTATGTTTTGTTTCCTCTTGATGTAGCCCTAAGCAGTGACTGGCGAGAAACACTTTCATGGAAAGGGGTTGCCAAGCATCCAAAAATTACGAATCTCCAAAAATCTCAGCAAATATTTTTTCACCCAAACTTGATGATAGTTTCAGGTAATGATCAGTACACTAAGGCGACTTGGTTCCCGAAACTTCGTTCTTCTATGTTGAAGCGTTCATTTCCAGTAACAGTTTGAATTTTTAGGTTTCATTCTGTTTTCTCCTATATTGATAGATGTATTTGGAACTCTAAATCCAACACGGTTTGTGCTAGCTTCTTGAAACTTGACACAATAAAGTAGTTTCACGTTCTGTCTCTATGTTTTGTTTCCTCTTGATGTAGCCCTTAGCAGTGACTGGGAGAAACACTTTCATGGAAACGGGTTGCCAAGCGTCCAAAAATTTCGAATCTCCAGAAATCTCAGCAAATATTTTTTCACCCAAACTGGATGATACTTTCAGGTAATGATCAGTACACTAAGCTGACTTGGTTCCCCAAATTTCATTCTTCTATGTTGAAGCGTTCGTTTCCAGTAACAGTTTGAATTTTTAGGTTTCACTCTGTTTTCTCCTATATTGATAGATGTATTTGGAACTCTAAATCCAACACGGTTTGTGCTAGCTTCTTGAAACTTGACACAATAAAGTAGTTTCACGTTCTATCTCTATGTTTTGTTTCCTCTTGATGTAGCCCTAAGCAGTGACTGGCGAGAAACACTTTCATGGAAAGGGGTTGCCAAGCATCCAAAAATTACGAATCTCCAGAAATCTCAGCAAATATTTTTTCACCCAAACTTGATGATAGTTTCAGGTAATGATCAGTACACTAAGGCGACTTGGTTCCCGAAACTTCGTTCTTCTATGTTGAAGCGTTCATTTCCAGTAACAGTTTGAATTTTTAGGTTTCATTCTGTTTTCTCCTATATTGATAGATGTATTTGGAACTCTAAATCCAACATGGTTTGTGCTAGCTTCTTGAAACTTGACACAATAAAGTAGTTTCACGTTCTGTCTCTATGTTTTGTTTCCTCTTGATGTAGCCCTAAGCAGTGACTGGGAGAAATACTTTCATGGAAACGGGTTGCCAAGCGTCCAAAAATTTTGAATCTCCAGAAATCTCAGCAAATATTTTTTCACCCAAACTGGATGATACTTTCAGGTAATGATCAGTACACTAAGCTGACTTGGTTCCCCAAATTTCATTCTTCTATGTTGAAGCGTTCGTTTCCAGTAACAGTTTGAATTTTTAGGTTTCACTCTGTTTTCTCCTATATTGATAGATGTATTTGGAACTCTAAATCCAACACGGTTTGTGCTAGCTTCTTGAAACTTGACACAATAATGTAGTTTCATGTTCTATCTCTATGTTTTGTTTCCTCTTGATGTAGCCCTAAGCAGTGACTGGCGAGAAACACTTCCATATAAAGGGGTTGACAAGCGTCCAAAAATTACGAATCTCCAGAAATCTCAGCAAATATTTTTTCACCCAAACTGGATGATACTTTCAGGTAATGATCAGTACACTAAGCTGACTTGGTTCACCAAATTTCGTTCTTCTATGTTGTAGCGTTCGTTTCCAGTAACAGTTTGAATTTTTAGGTTTCACTCTGTTTTCTCCTATATTGATAGATGTATTTGGAACTCTAAATCCAACACGGTTTGTGCTAGCTTCTTGAAACTTGACACAATAATGTAGTTTCAAGTTCTATCTCCATGTTTTGTTTCCTCTTTATGTAGCCCTAAGCAGTGACTGGCGAGAAACACTTCCATATAAAGGGGTTGCCAAGCGTCCAAAAATTACGAATCTCCAGAAATCTCAGCAAATATTTTTTCACCCAAACTGGATGATACTTTCAGGTAATGATCAGTACACTAAGGCGACTTGGTTCCCGCAACTTCGTCCTTCTATGTTGAAGCGTTCATTTCCAGTAACAGTTTGAATTTTTAGGTTTCACTCTATTTTCTCCTATATTGATAGATGTATTTGGAACTCTAAATCCAACACGGTTTGTGCTAGCTTCTTGAAACTTGACACAATAAAGTTGTTTCACGTTCCGTCTCTATGTTTTGTTTCCTCTTGATGTAGCCCTTAACAGTGACTGGGAGAAACAGTTTCATGGAAACGGGTTTCCAAGCGTCCAAAAATTACGAATCTCCAGAAATCACAGCAAATATTTTTTCACCCAAACTGGATGATACTTTCAGGTAATGATCAGTACACTAAGCTGACTTGGTTCCCTAAATTTCATTCTTCTATGTTGAAGCGTTCGTTTCCAGTAACAGTTTGAATTTTTAGGTTTCACTCTGTTTTCTCCTATATTGATAGATGTATTTGGAACTCTAAATCCAACACGGTTTGTGCTAGCTTCTTGAAACTTGACACAATAATGTAGTTTCACGTTCTATCTCTATGTTTTGTTTCCTCTTGATGTAGCCCTTAGCAGTGACTGGGAGAAACACTTTCATGGAAACGGGTTGCGAAGCGTCCAAAAATTACGAATCTCCAGAAATCTCAGCAAATATTTTTTCACCCAAACTGGATGATACTTTCAGGTAATGATCAGTACACTAAGCCCACTTGGTTCACCAAATTTCGTTCTTCTATGTTGAAGTGTTCGTTTCCAGTAACAGTTTGAATTTTTCGGTTTCACTCTGTTTTCTCCTATATTGATAGACGTATTTGGAACTCTAAATACAACACGGTTTGTGCTAGCTTCTTGAAACTTGACACAATAATGTAGTTTCACGTTCTATCTCTATGTTTTGTTTCCTCTTGATGTAGCCCTAAGCACTGACTGGCGAGAAACACTTCCATATAAAGGGGTTGCCAAGCGCCCCAAAATTACGAATCTCCAGAAATCTCAGCAAATATTTTTTCACCCAAACTGGATGATACTTTCAGGTAATGATCAGTACACTAAGCTGACTTGGTTCCCCAAATTTCATTCTTCTATGTTGAAGCGTTCGTTTCCAGTAACAGTTTGAATTTTTAGGTTTCACTCTGTTTTCTCCTATATTGATAGATGTATTTGGAACTCTAAATCCAACACGGTTTGTGCTAGCTTCTTGAAACTTGACACAATAAAGTAGTTTCATGTTCTATCTCTATGTTTTGTTTCCTCTTGATGTAGCCCTAAGCAGTGACTGGCGAGAAACACTTTCATGGAAAGGGGTTGCCAAGCATCCAAAAATTACGAATCTCCAGAAATCTCAGCAAATATTTTTTCACCCAAACTTGATGATAGTTTCAGGTAATGATCAGTACACTAAGGCGACTTGGTTCCCGAAACTTCGTTCTTCTATGTTGAAGCGTTCATTTCCAGTAACAGTTTGAATTTTTAGGTTTCATTCTGTTTTCTCCTATATTGATAGATGTATTTGGAACTCTAAATCCAACATGGTTTGTGCTAGCTTCTTGAAACTTGACACAATAAAGTAGTTTCACGTTCTCTCTCTATGTTTTGTTTCCTCTTGATGTAGCCCTTAGCAGTGACTGGGAGAAACACTTTCATGGAAACGGGTTGCCAAGCGTCCAAAAATTTCGAATCTCCAGAAATCTCAGCAAATATTTTTTCACCCAAACTGGATGATACTTTCAGGTAATGATCAGTACACTAAGCTGACTTGGTTCCCCAAATTTCATTCTTCTATGTTGAAGCGTTCGTTTCCAGTAACAGTTTGAATTTTTAGGTTTCACTCTGTTTTCTCCTATATTGATAGATGTATTTGGAACTCTAAATCCAACACGGTTTGTGCTAGCTTCTTGAAACTTGACACAATAATGTAGTTTCATGTTCTATCTCTATGTTTTGTTTCCTCTTGATGTAGCCCTAAGCAGTGACTGGCGAGAAACACTTCCATATAAAGGGGTTGACAAGCGTCCAAAAATTACGAATCTCCAGAAATCTCAGCAAATATTTTTTCACCCAAACTGGATGATACTTTCAGGTAATGATCAGTACACTAAGCTGACTTGGTTCACCAAATTTCTTTCTTCTATGTTGTAGCGTTCGTTTCCAGTAACAGTTTGAATTTTTAGGTTTCACTCTGTTTTCTCCTATATTGATAGATGTATTTGGAACTCTAAATCCAACACGGTTTGTGCTAGCTTCTTGAAACTTGACACAATAATGTAGTTTCAAGTTCTATCTCCATGTTTTGTTTCCTCTTGATGTAGCCCTAAGCAGTGACTGGCGAGAAACACTTCCATATAAAGGGGTTGCCAAGCGTCCAAAAATTACGAATCTCCAGAAATCTCAGCAAATATTTTTTCACCCAAACTGGATGATACTTTCAGGTAATGATCAGTACACTAAGGCGACTTGGTTCCCGCAACTTCGTCCTTCTATGTTGAAGCGTTCATTTCCAGTAACAGTTTGAATTTTTAGGTTTCACTCTATTTTCTCCTATATTGATAGATGTATTTGGAACTCTAAATCCAACACGGTTTGTGCTAGCTTCTTGAAACTTGACACAATAAAGTTGTTTCACGTTCCGTCTCTATGTTTTGTTTCCTCTTGATGTAGCCCTTAGCAGTGACTGGGAGAAACAGTTTCATGGAAACGGGTTGCCAAGCGTCCAAAAATTACGAATCTCCAGAAATCACAGCAAATATTTTTTCACCCAAACTGGATGATACTTTCAGGTAATGATCAGTACACTAAGCTGACTTGGTTCCCTAAATTTCATTCTTCTATGTTGAAGCGTTCGTTTCCAGTAACAGTTTGAATTTTTAGGTTTCACTCTGTTTTCTCCTATATTGATAGATGTATTTGGAACTCTAAATCCAACACGGTTTGTGCTAGCTTCTTGAAACTTGACACAATAATGTAGTTTCACGTTCTCTCTCTATGTTTTGTTTCCTCTTGATGTAGCCCTAAGCAGTGACTGGCGAGAAACACTTCCATATAAAGGGGTTGCCAAGCGTCCAAAAATTACGAATCTCCAGAAATCTCAGCAAATATTTTTTCACCGAAACTGGATGATACTTTCAGGTAATGATCAGTACACTAAGCCCACTTGGTTCACCAAATTTCGTTCTTCTATGTTGAAGCGTTCGTTTCCAGTAACAGTTTGAATTTTTCGGTTTCACGCTGTTTTCTCCTATATTGATAGATGTATTTGGAACTCTAAATACAACACGGTTTGTGCTAGCTTCTTGAAACTTGACACAATAATGTAGTTTCACGTTCTATCTCTATGTTTTGTTTCCTCTTGATGTAGCCCTAAGCACTGACTGGCGAGAAACACTTCCATATAAAGGGGTTGCCAAGCGCCCCAAAATTACGAATCTCCAGAAATCTCAGCAAATATTTTTTCACCCAAACTGGATGATACTTTCAGGTAATGATCAGTACACTAAGCTGACTTGGTTCACCAAATTTCGTTCTTCTATGTTGTAGCGTTCGTTTCCAGGAACAGTTTGAATTTGTAGGTTTCACTCTGTTTTCTCCTATATTGATAGATGTATTTGGAACTCTAAATACAACACGGTTTGTGCTAGCTTCTTGAAACTTGACACAATAAAGTAGTTTCACGTTCTATCTCCATGTTTTGTTTCCTCTTGATGTAGCCCTAAGCAGTGACTGGCGAGAAACACTTTCATGGAAAGGGTTTGCCAAGCTTCCAAAAATTACGAATCTCCAGAAATCTCAGCAAATATTTTTTCACCCAAACTGGATGATACTTTCAGGTAATGATCAGTACACTAAGCTGACTTGGTTCCCCAAATTTCATTCTTCTATGTTGAAGCGTTCGTTTCCAGTAACAGTTTGAATTTTTAGGTTTCACTCTGTTTTCTCCTATATTGATAGAAGTATTTGGAACTCTAAATCCAACACGGTTTGTGCTAGCTTCTTGAAACTTGACACAATAATGTAGTTTCACGTTCTCTCTCTATGTTTTGTTTCCTCTTGATGTAGCCCTAAGAAGTGACTGGCGAGAAACACTTCCATATAAAGGGGTTGCCAAGCGTCCAAAAATTACGAATCTCCAGAAAGCTCAGCAAATATTTTTTCACCCAAACTGGATGATACTTTCAGGTAATGATCAGTACACTAAGCTGACTTGGTTCACCAAATTTCGTTCTTCTATGTTGTAGCGTTCGTTTCCAGGAACAGTTTGAATTTGTAGGTTTCACTCTGTTTTCTCCTATATTGATAGATGTATTTGGAACTCTAAATACAACACGGTTTGTGCTAGCTTCTTGAAACTTGACACAATAAAGTAGTTTCACGTTCTATCTCCATGTTTTGTTTCCTCTTGATGTAGCCCTAAGCAGTGACTGGCGAGAAACACTTTCATGGAAAGGGTTTGCCAAGCTTCCAAAAATTACGAATCTCCAGAAATCTCAGCAAATATTTTTTCACCCAAACTTGTGATAGTTTCAGGTAATGATCAGTACACTAAGGCGACTTGGTTCCCGAAACATTGTTCTTCTATGTTGAAGCGTTCATTTCCAGTAACAGTTTGAATTTTTAGGTTTCATTCTGTTTTCTCGTATATTGATAGATGTATTTGGAACTCTAAATCCAACACGGTTTGTGCTAGCTTCTTGAAACTTGACACAATAAAGTAGTTTCACGTTCTGTCTCTATGTTTTGTTTCCTCTTGATGTAGCCCTTAGCAGTGACTGGGAGAAACACTTTCATTGAAACGGGTTGCCAAGCGTCCAAAAATTACGAATCTCCAGAAATCTCAGCAAATATTTTTTCACCCAAACTGGATGATACTTTCAGGTAATGATCAGTACACTAAGCTGACTTGGTTCCCCAAATTTCATTCTTCTATGTTGAAGCGTTCGTTTCCAGTAACAGTTTGAATTTTTAGGTTTCACTCTGTTTTCTCCTATATTGATAGATGTATTTGGAACTCTAAATCCAACACGGTTTGTGGTAGCTTCTTGAAACTTGATACAATAATGTAGTTTCACGTTCTATCTCTATGTTTTGTTTCCTCTTGATGTAGCCCTAAGCAGTGACTGGCGAGAAACACTTCCATATAAAGGGGTTGCCAAGCGTGCAAAAATTACGAATCTCCAGAAATCTCAGCAAATATTTTTTCACCCAAACTGGATGATACTTTCAGGTAATGATCAGTACACTAAGCCCACTTGGTTCACCAAATTTCGTTCTTCTATGTTGAAGCGTTCGTTTCCAGTAACAGTTTGAATTTTTCGGTTTCACTCTGTTTTCTCCTATATTGATAGATGTATTTGAAACTCTAAATACAACACGGTTTGTGCTAGCTTCTTGAAACTTGACACAATAAAGTAGTTTCACGTTCTATCTCTATGTTTTGTTTCCTCTTGATGTAGCCCTAAGCACTGACTGGCGAGAAACACTTCCATATAAAGGGGTTGCCAAGCGTCCAAAAATTACGAATCTCCAGAAATCTCAGCAAATATTTTTTCACCCAAACTGGATGATACTTTCAGGTAATGATCAGTACACTAAGCTGACTTGGTTCCCCCAAATTTCATTCTTCTATGTTGAAGCGTTCGTTTCCAGTAACAGTTTGAATTTTTAGGTTTCACTCTGTTTTCTCCTATATTGATAGATGTATTTGGAACTCTAAATCCAACACGGTTTGTGCTAGCTTCTTGAAACTTGACACAATAAAGTAGTTTCACGTTCTATCTCTATGTTTTGTTTCCTCTTGATGTAGCCCTAAGCAGTGACTGGCGAGAAACACTTTCATGGAAAGGGGTTGCCAAGCATCCAAAAATTACGAATCTCCAGAAATCTCAGCAAATATTTTTTCACCCAAACTTGATGATAGTTTCAGGTAATGATCAGTACACTAAGGCGACTTGGTTCCCGAAACTTCGTTCTTCTATGTTGAAGCGTTCATTTCCAGTAACAGTTTGAATTTTTAGGTTTCATTCTGTTTTCTCCTTTATTGATAGATGTATTTGGAACTCTAAATCCAACACGGTTTGTGCTAGCTTCTTGAAACTTGACACAATAAAGTAGTTTCACGTTCTGTCTCTATGTTTTGTTTCCTCTTGATGTAGCCCTAAGCAGTGACTGGCGAGAAACACTTTCATGGAAACGGGTTGCCAAGCGTCCAAAAATTACGAATCTCCAGAAATCTCAGCAAATATTTTTCACCCAAACTGGATGATACTTTCAGGTAATGATCAGTACACTAAGCCCACTTGGTTCACCAAATTTTGTTCTTCTATGTTGAAGCGTTCGTTTCCAGGAACAGTTTGAATTTTTCGGTTTCACTCTGTTTTCTCCTATATTGATAGATGTATTTGGAACTCTAAATACAACACGGTTTGTGCTAGCTTCTTGAAACTTGACACAATAATGTAGTTTCACGTTCTATCTCTATGTTTTGTTTCCTCTTGATGTAGACCTAAGCAGTGACTGGCGAGAAACACTTCCACATAAAGGGGTTGCCAAGCGTCCAAAAATTACGAATCTCCAGAAATCTCAGCAAATATTTTTTCACCCAA
The DNA here is from genome assembly GCF_964194105.1 of Spermophilus citellus. Lineage (NCBI taxonomy): Eukaryota > Metazoa > Chordata > Mammalia > Rodentia > Sciuridae > Spermophilus > Spermophilus citellus. The sequence continues at coordinate 31,775,004 of NC_138186.1, forward strand.
ACTGGATGATACTTTCAGGTAATGATCAGTACACTAAGGCGACTTGGTTCCCGCAACTTCGTCCTTCTATTTTGAAGCGTTCATTTCCACTAACAGTTTGAATTTTTAGGTTTCACTCTATTTTCTCCTATATTGATAGATGTATTTGGAACTCTAAATCCAACACGGTTTGTGCTAGCTTCTTGAAACTTGACACAATAAAGTAGTTTCACGTTCTGTCTCTATGTTTTGTTTCCTCTTGATGTAGCCCTTAGCAGTGACTGGCGAGAAACACTTTCATGGAAACGGGTTGCCAAGCGTCCAAAAATTACGAATCTCCAGAAATCTCAGCAAATATTTTTTCACCCAAACTGGATGATACTTTCAGGTAATGATCAGTACACTAAGCTGACTTGGTTCCCCAAATTTCATTCTTCTATGTTGAAGCGTTCGTTTCCAGTAACAGTTTGAATTTTTAGGTTTCACTCTGTTTTCTCCTATATTGATAGATGTATTTGGAACTCTAAATCCAACACGGTTTGTGCTAGCTTCTTGAAACTTGACACAATAATGTAGTTTCACGTTCCATCTCTATGTTTTGTTTCCTCTTGATGTAGCCCTAACCAGTGACTGGCGAGAAACACTTCCATATAAAGGGGATGCCAAGCGTCCAAAAATTTTGAATCTCCAGAAATCTCAGCAAATATTTTTTCACCCAAACTGGATGATACTTTCAGGTAATGATCAGTACACTAAGCTGACTTGGTTCCCCAAATTTCATTCTTCTATGTTGAAGCGTTCGTTTCCAGTAACAGTTTGAATTTTTAGGTTTCACTCTGTTTTCTCCTATATTGATAGATGTATTTGGAACTCTAAATCCAACACGGTTTGTGCTAGCTCCTTGAAACTTGACACAATAATGTAGTTTCATGTTCTAATGTTCTATCTCTATGTTTTGTTTCCTCTTGATGTAGCCCTAAGCAGTGACTGGCGAGAAACACTTCCATATAAAGGGGTTGCCAAGCGTCCAAAAATTACGAATCTCCAGAAATCTCAGCAAATATTTTTTCACCCAAATTGGATGATACTTTGAGGTAATGATCAGTACACTAAGGTGACTTGGTTCCCGCAACTTCGTCCTTCAATGTTGAAGCGTTCATTTCCAGTAACAGTTTGAATTTTTAGGTTTCACTCTATTTTCTCCTATATTGATAGATGTATTTGGAACTCTAAATCCAACACGGTTTGTGCTAGCTTCTTGAAACTTGACACAATAAAGTTGTTTCACGTTCTGTCTCTATGTTTTGTTTCCTCTTGATGTAGCCCTAAGCAGTGACTGGCGAGAAACACTTCCATATAAAGGGTTGCCAAGCGTCCAAAAATTACGAATCTCCAGAAATCCAGCAAATATTTTTTCACCCAAACTGGATGATACTTTCAGGTAATGATCAGTACACTAAGCTGACTTGGTTCCCCAAATTTCATTCTTCTATGTTGAAGCGTTCGTTTCCAGTAACAGTTTGAATTTTTAGGTTTCACTCTGTTTTCTCCTATATTGATAGATGTATTTGGAACTCTAAATCCAACACGGTTTGTGCTAGCTTCTTGAAACTTGACACAATAATGTAGTTTCACGTTCTATCTCTATGTTTTGTTTCCTCTTGATGTAGCCCTAAGCAGTGACTGGCGAGAAACACTTCCATATAAAGGGGTTGCCAAGCGTCCAAAAATTACGAATCTCCAGAAATCTCAGCAAATATTTTTTCACCCAAACTGGATGATACTTTCAGATAATGATCAGTACACTACGCCCACTTGGTTCACCAAATTTCGTTCTTCTATGTTGAAGCGTTCGTTTCCAGTAACAGTTTGAATTTTTCGGTTTCACTCTGTTTTCTCCTATATTGATAGATGTATTTGGAACTCTAAATCCAACACGGTTTGTGCTAGCTTCTTGAAACTTGACACAATAATGTAGTTTCACGTTCTATCTCTATGTTTTGTTTCCTCTTGATGTAGCCCTAAGCATTGACTGGCAAGAAACACTTCCATATAAAGGGGTTGCCAAGCGTCCAAAAATTACGAATCTCCAGAAATCTCAGCAAATATTTTTTCACCCAAACCGGAAGATACTTTCAGGTAATGATCAGTACACTAAGCTGAGTTGGTTCACCAAATTTTGTTCTTCTATGTTGTAGCGTTCGTTTCCAGTAACAGTTTGAATTTTTCGGTTTCACTCTGTTTTCTCCTAAATTGATAGATGTATTTGGAACTCTAAATACAACACGGTTTGCGCTAGCTTCTTGAAACTTGACACAATAATGTAGTTTCACGTTCTATCTCTATGTTTTGTTTCCTCTTGATGTAGCCCTAAGCACTGACTGGCGAGAAACACTTCCATATAAAGGGGTTGCCAAGCGTCCAAAAATTACGAATCTCCAGAAATCTCAGCAAATATTTTTTCACCCAAACTGGATGATACTTTCAGGTAATGATCAGTACACTAAGCTGACTTGGTTCACCAAATTTCGTTCTTCTATGTTGTAGCGTTCTTTTCCAGGAACAGTTTGAATTTTTAGGTTTCACTCTGTTTTCTCCTATATTGATAGATGTATTTGGAACTCTAAATACAACACGGTTTGTGCTAGCTTCTTGAAACTTGACACAATAAAGTAGTTTCACATTCTATCTCCATGTTTTGTTTCCTCTTGATGTAGCCCTAAGCAGTGACTGGCGAGAAACACTTTCATGGAAAGGGGTTGCCAAGCTTCCAAAAATTACGAATCTCCAGAAATGTCAGCAAATATTTTTTCATCCAAACTGGATGATACTTTCAGGTAATGATCAGTACACTAAGGCGACTTGGTTCCCGCAACTTCGTCCTTCTATGTTGAAGCGTTCATTTCCAGTAACAGTTTGAATTTTTAGGTTTCACTCTATTTTCACCTATATTGATAGATGTATTTGGAACTCTAAATCCAACACGGTTTGTGCTAGCTTCTTGAAACTTGACACTATAATGTAGGTTCACGTTCTATCTCTATGTTTTCTTTCCTCTTGATGTAGCCCTAAGCAGTGACTGGCGAGAAACACTTCCATATAAAGGGATTGCCAAGCGTCCAAATATTACGAATCTCCAGAAATCTCAGCAAATATATTTTCACCCAAACTTGATGATACTTTCAGGTAATGATCAGTACACTAAGCTGACTTGGTTCTCCAAATTTCATTCTTCTATGTTGAAGCGTTCGTTTCCAGTAACAGTTTGAATTTTTAGGTTTCACTCTGTTTTCTCCTATATTGATAGATGTATTTGGAACTCTAAATCAAACACGGTTTGTGCTAGCTTCTTGAAACTTGACACAATAAAGTAGTTTCACGTTCTATCTCTATGTTTTGTTTCCTCTTGATGTAGCCCTAAGCAGTGACTGGCGAGAAACACTTTCATGGAAAGGGGTTGCCAAGCATCCAAAAATTACGAATCTCCAAAAATCTCAGCAAATATTTTTTCACCCAAACTTGATGATAGTTTCAGGTAATGATCAGTACACTAAGGCGACTTGGTTCCCGAAACTTCGTTCTTCTATGTTGAAGCGTTCATTTCCAGTAACAGTTTGAATTTTTAGGTTTCATTCTGTTTTCTCCTATATTGATAGATGTATTTGGAACTCTAAATCCAACACGGTTTGTGCTAGCTTCTTGAAACTTGACACAATAAAGTAGTTTCACGTTCTGTCTCTATGTTTTGTTTCCTCTTGATGTAGCCCTTAGCAGTGACTGGGAGAAACACTTTCATGGAAACGGGTTGCCAAGCGTCCAAAAATTTCGAATCTCCAGAAATCTCAGCAAATATTTTTTCACCCAAACTGGATGATACTTTCAGGTAATGATCAGTACACTAAGCTGACTTGGTTCCCCAAATTTCATTCTTCTATGTTGAAGCGTTCGTTTCCAGTAACAGTTTGAATTTTTAGGTTTCACTCTGTTTTCTCCTATATTGATAGATGTATTTGGAACTCTAAATCCAACACGGTTTGTGCTAGCTTCTTGAAACTTGACACAATAAAGTAGTTTCACGTTCTATCTCTATGTTTTGTTTCCTCTTGATGTAGCCCTAAGCAGTGACTGGCGAGAAACACTTTCATGGAAAGGGGTTGCCAAGCATCCAAAAATTACGAATCTCCAGAAATCTCAGCAAATATTTTTTCACCCAAACTTGATGATAGTTTCAGGTAATGATCAGTACACTAAGGCGACTTGGTTCCCGAAACTTCGTTCTTCTATGTTGAAGCGTTCATTTCCAGTAACAGTTTGAATTTTTAGGTTTCATTCTGTTTTCTCCTATATTGATAGATGTATTTGGAACTCTAAATCCAACATGGTTTGTGCTAGCTTCTTGAAACTTGACACAATAAAGTAGTTTCACGTTCTGTCTCTATGTTTTGTTTCCTCTTGATGTAGCCCTTAGCAGTGACTGGGAGAAATACTTTCATGGAAACGGGTTGCCAAGCGTCCAAAAATTTTGAATCTCCAGAAATCTCAGCAAATATTTTTTCACCCAAACTGGATGATACTTTCAGGTAATGATCAGTACACTAAGCTGACTTGGTTCCCCAAATTTCATTCTTCTATGTTGAAGCGTTCGTTTCCAGTAACAGTTTGAATTTTTAGGTTTCACTCTGTTTTCTCCTATATTGATAGATGTATTTGGAACTCTAAATCCAACACGGTTTGTGCTAGCTTCTTGAAACTTGACACAATAATGTAGTTTCATGTTCTATCTCTATGTTTTGTTTCCTCTTGATGTAGCCCTAAGCAGTGACTGGCGAGAAACACTTCCATATAAAGGGGTTGACAAGCGTCCAAAAATTACGAATCTCCAGAAATCTCAGCAAATATTTTTTCACCCAAACTGGATGATACTTTCAGGTAATGATCAGTACACTAAGCTGACTTGGTTCACCAAATTTCGTTCTTCTATGTTGTAGCGTTCGTTTCCAGTAACAGTTTGAATTTTTAGGTTTCACTCTGTTTTCTCCTATATTGATAGATGTATTTGGAACTCTAAATCCAACACGGTTTGTGCTAGCTTCTTGAAACTTGACACAATAATGTAGTTTCAAGTTCTATCTCCATGTTTTGTTTCCTCTTTATGTAGCCCTAAGCAGTGACTGGCGAGAAACACTTCCATATAAAGGGGTTGCCAAGCGTCCAAAAATTACGAATCTCCAGAAATCTCAGCAAATATTTTTTCACCCAAACTGGATGATACTTTCAGGTAATGATCAGTACACTAAGGCGACTTGGTTCCCGCAACTTCGTCCTTCTATGTTGAAGCGTTCATTTCCAGTAACAGTTTGAATTTTTAGGTTTCACTCTATTTTCTCCTATATTGATAGATGTATTTGGAACTCTAAATCCAACACGGTTTGTGCTAGCTTCTTGAAACTTGACACAATAAAGTTGTTTCACGTTCCGTCTCTATGTTTTGTTTCCTCTTGATGTAGCCCTTAACAGTGACTGGGAGAAACAGTTTCATGGAAACGGGTTTCCAAGCGTCCAAAAATTACGAATCTCCAGAAATCACAGCAAATATTTTTTCACCCAAACTGGATGATACTTTCAGGTAATGATCAGTACACTAAGCTGACTTGGTTCCCTAAATTTCATTCTTCTATGTTGAAGCGTTCGTTTCCAGTAACAGTTTGAATTTTTAGGTTTCACTCTGTTTTCTCCTATATTGATAGATGTATTTGGAACTCTAAATCCAACACGGTTTGTGCTAGCTTCTTGAAACTTGACACAATAATGTAGTTTCACGTTCCATCTCTATGTTTTGTTTCCTCTTGATGTAGCCCTAACCAGTGACTGGCGAGAAACACTTCCATATAAAGGGGTTGCCAAGCGTCCAAAAATTTTGAATCTCCCGAAATCTCAGCAAATATTTTTTCACCCAAACTGGATGATACTTTCAGGTAATGATCAGTACACTAAGCTGACTTGGTTCCCCAAATTTCATTCTTCTATGTTGAAGCGTTCGTTTCCAGTAACAGTTTGAATTTTTAGGTTTCACTCTGTTTTCTCCTATATTGATAGATGTATTTGGAACTCTAAATCCAACACGGTTTGTGCTAGCTCCTTGAAACTTGACACAATAATGTAGTTTCATGTTCTAATGTTCTATCTCTATGTTTTGTTTCCTCTTGATGTAGCCCTAAGCAGTGACTGGCGAGAAACACTTCCATATAAAGGGGTTGCCAAGCGTCCAAAAATTACGAATCTCCAGAAATCTCAGCAAATATTTTTTCACCCAAATTGGATGATACTTTGAGGTAATGATCAGTACACTAAGGTGACTTGGTTCCCGCAACTTCGTCCTTCAATGTTGAAGCGTTCATTTCCAGTAACAGTTTGAATTTTTAGGTTTCACTCTATTTTCTCCTATATTGATAGATGTATTTGGAACTCTAAATCCAACACGGTTTGTGCTAGCTTCTTGAAACTTGACACAATAAAGTTGTTTCACGTTCTGTCTCTATGTTTTGTTTCCTCTTGATGTAGCCCTAAGCAGTGACTGGCGAGAAACACTTCCATATAAAGGGTTGCCAAGCGTCCAAAAATTACGAATCTCCAGAAATCCAGCAAATATTTTTTCACCCAAACTGGATGATACTTTCAGGTAATGATCAGTACACTAAGCTGACTTGGTTCCCCAAATTTCATTCTTCTATGTTGAAGCGTTCGTTTCCAGTAACAGTTTGAATTTTTAGGTTTCACTCTGTTTTCTCCTATATTGATAGATGTATTTGGAACTCTAAATCCAACACGGTTTGTGCTAGCTTCTTGAAACTTGACACAATAATGTAGTTTCACGTTCTATCTCTATGTTTTGTTTCCTCTTGATGTAGCCCTAAGCAGTGACTGGCGAGAAACACTTCCATATAAAGGGGTTGCCAAGCGTCCAAAAATTACGAATCTCCAGAAATCTCAGCAAATATTTTTTCACCCAAACTGGATGATACTTTCAGATAATGATCAGTACACTACGCCCACTTGGTTCACCAAATTTCGTTCTTCTATGTTGAAGCGTTCGTTTCCAGTAACAGTTTGAATTTTTCGGTTTCACTCTGTTTTCTCCTATATTGATAGATGTATTTGGAACTCTAAATCCAACACGGTTTGTGCTAGCTTCTTGAAACTTGACACAATAATGTAGTTTCACGTTCTATCTCTATGTTTTGTTTCCTCTTGATGTAGCCCTAAGCAGTGACTGGCAAGAAACACTTCCATATAAAGGGGTTGCCAAGCGTACAAAAATTACGAATCTCCAGAAATCTCAGCAAATATTTTTTCACCCAAACTGGAAGATACTTTCAGGTAATGATCAGTACACTAAGCTGAGTTGGTTCACCAAATTTTGTTCTTCTATGTTGTAGCGTTCGTTTCCAGTAACAGTTTGAATTTTTCGGTTTCACTCTGTTTTCTCCTAAATTGATAGATGTATTTGGAACTCTAAATACAACACGGTTTGCGCTAGCTTCTTGAAACTTGACACAATAATGTAGTTTCACGTTCTATCTCTATGTTTTGTTTCCTCTTGATGTAGCCCTAAGCACTGACTGGCGAGAAACACTTCCATATAAAGGGGTTGCCAAGCGTCCAAAAATTACGAATCTCCAGAAATCTCAGCAAATATTTTTTCACCCAAACTGGATGATACTTTCAGGTAATGATCAGTACACTAAGCTGACTTGGTTCACCAAATTTCGTTCTTCTATGTTGTAGCGTTCTTTTCCAGGAACAGTTTGAATTTTTAGGTTTCACTCTGTTTTCTCCTATATTGATAGATGTATTTGGAACTCTAAATACAACACGGTTTGTGCTAGCTTCTTGAAACTTGACACAATAAAGTAGTTTCACATTCTATCTCCATGTTTTGTTTCCTCTTGATGTAGCCCTAAGCAGTGACTGGCGAGAAACACTTTCATGGAAAGGGGTTGCCAAGCTTCCAAAAATTACGAATCTCCAGAAATGTCAGCAAATATTTTTTCATCCAAACTGGATGATACTTTCAGGTAATGATCAGTACACTAAGGCAACTTGGTTCCCGCAACTTCGTCCTTCTATGTTGAAGCGTTCATTTCCAGTAACAGTTTGAATTTTTAGGTTTCACTCTATTTTCACCTATATTGATAGATGTATTTGGAACTCTAAATCCAACACGGTTTGTGCTAGCTTCTTGAAACTTGACACTATAATGTAGGTTCACGTTCTATCTCTATGTTTTCTTTCCTCTTGATGTAGCCCTAAGCAGTGACTGGCGAGAAACACTTCCATATAAAGGGATTGCCAAGCGTCCAAATATTACGAATCTCCAGAAATCTCAGCAAATATATTTTCACCCAAACTTGATGATACTTTCAGGTAATGATCAGTACACTAAGCTGACTTGGTTCTCCAAATTTCATTCTTCTATGTTGAAGCGTTCGTTTCCAGTAACAGTTTGAATTTTTAGGTTTCACTCTGTTTTCTCCTATATTGATAGATGTATTTGGAACTCTAAATCAAACACGGTTTGTGCTAGCTTCTTGAAACTTGACACAATAAAGTAGTTTCACGTTCTATCTCTATGTTTTGTTTCCTCTTGATGTAGCCCTAAGCAGTGACTGGCGAGAAACACTTTCATGGAAAGGGGTTGCCAAGCATCCAAAAATTACGAATCTCCAGAAATCTCAGCAAATATTTTTTCACCCAAACTTGATGATAGTTTCAGGTAATGATCAGTACACTAAGGCGACTTGGATCCCGAAACTTCGTTCTTCTATGTTGAAGCGTTCATTTCCAGTAACAGTTTGAATTTTTAGGTTTCATTCTGTTTTCTCCTATATTGATAGATGTATTTGGAACTCTAAATCCAACACGGTTTGTGCTAGCTTCTTGAAACTTGACACAATAAAGTAGTTTCACGTTCTGTCTCTATGTTTTGTTTCCTCTTGATGTAGCCCTTAGCAGTGACTGGGAGAAACACTTTCATGGAAACGGGTTGCCAAGCGTCCAAAAATTTCGAATCTCCAGAAATCTCAGCAAATATTTTTTCACCCAAACTGGATGATACTTTCAGGTAATGATCAGTACACTAAGCTGACTTGGTTCCCCAAATTTCATTCTTCTATGTTGAAGCGTTCGTTTCCAGTAACAGTTTGAATTTTTAGGTTTCACTCTGTTTTCTCCTATATTGATAGATGTATTTGGAACTCTAAATCCAACACGGTTTGTGCTAGCTTCTTGAAACTTGACACAATAAAGTAGTTTCACGTTCTATCTCTATGTTTTGTTTCCTCTTGATGTAGCCCTAAGCAGTGACTGGCGAGAAACACTTTCATGGAAAGGGGTTGCCAAGCATCCAAAAATTACGAATCTCCAGAAATCTCAGCAAATATTTTTTCACCCAAACTTGATGATAGTTTCAGGTAATGATCAGTACACTAAGGCGACTTGGTTCCCGAAACTTCGTTCTTCTATGTTGAAGCGTTCATTTCCAGTAACAGTTTGAATTTTTAGGTTTCATTCTGTTTTCTCCTATATTGATAGATGTATTTGGAACTCTAAATCCAACATGGTTTGTGCTAGCTTCTTGAAACTTGACACAATAAAGTAGTTTCACGTTCTGTCTCTATGTTTTGTTTCCTCTTGATGTAGCCCTTAGCAGTGACTGGGAGAAATACTTTCATGGAAACGGGTTGCCAAGCGTCCAAAAATTTTGAATCTCCAGAAATCTCAGCAAATATTTTTTCACCCAAACTGGATGATACTTTCAGGTAATGATCAGTACACTAAGCTGACTTGGTTCCCCAAATTTCATTCTTCTATGTTGAAGCGTTCGTTTCCAGTAACAGTTTGAATTTTTAGGTTTCACTCTGTTTTCTCCTATATTGATAGATGTATTTGGAACTCTAAATCCAACACGGTTTGTGCTAGCTTCTTGAAACTTGACACAATAATGTAGTTTCATGTTCTATCTCTATGTTTTGTTTCCTCTTGATGTAGCCCTAAGCAGTGACTGGCGAGAAACACTTCCATATAAAGGGGTTGACAAGCGTCCAAAAATTACGAATCTCCAGAAATCTCAGCAAATATTTTTTCACCCAAACTGGATGATACTTTCAGGTAATGATCAGTACACTAAGCTGACTTGGTTCACCAAATTTCGTTCTTCTATGTTGTAGCGTTCGTTTCCAGTAACAGTTTGAATTTTTAGGTTTCACTCTGTTTTCTCCTATATTGATAGATGTATTTGGAACTCTAAATCCAACACGGTTTGTGCTAGCTTCTTGAAACTTGACACAATAATGTAGTTTCAAGTTCTATCTCCATGTTTTGTTTCCTCTTTATGTAGCCCTAAGCAGTGACTGGCGAGAAACACTTCCATATAAAGGGGTTGCCAAGCATCCAAAAATTACGAATCTCCAGATATCTCAGCAAATATTTTTTCACCCAAACTGGATGATACTTTCAGGTAATGATCAGTACACTAAGGCGACTTGGTTCCCGCAACTTCGTCCTTCTATGTTGAAGCGTTCATTTCCAGTAACAGTTTGAATTTTTAGGTTTCACTCTATTTTCTCCTATATTGATAGATGTATTTGGAACTCTAAATCCAACACGGTTTGTGCTAGCTTCTTGAAACTTGACACAATAAAGTTGTTTCACGTTCCGTCTCTATGTTTTGTTTCCTCTTGATGTAGCCCTTAACAGTGACTGGGAGAAACAGTTTCATGGAAACGGGTTTCCAAGCGTCCAAAAATTACGAATCTCCAGAAATCACAGCAAATATTTTTTCACCCAAACTGGATGATACTTTCAGGTAATGATCAGTACACTAAGCTGACTTGGTTCCCTAAATTTCATTCTTCTATGTTGAAGCGTTCGTTTCCAGTAACAGTTTGAATTTTTAGGTTTCACTCTGTTTTCTCCTATATTGATAGATGTATTTGGAACTCTAAATCCAACACGGTTTGTGCTAGCTTCTTGAAACTTGACACAATAATGTAGTTTCACGTTCTATCTCTATGTTTTGTTTCCTCTTGATGTAGCCCTTAGCAGTGACTGGGAGAAACACTTTCATGGAAACGGGTTGCGAAGCGTCCAAAAATTACGAATCTCCAGAAATCTCAGCAAATATTTTTTCACCCAAACTGGATGATACTTTCAGGTAATGATCAGTACACTAAGCCCACTTGGTTCACCAAATTTCGTTCTTCTATGTTGAAGTGTTCGTTTCCAGTAACAGTTTGAATTTTTCGGTTTCACTCTGTTTTCTCCTATATTGATAGACGTATTTGGAACTCTAAATACAACACGGTTTGTGCTAGCTTCTTGAAACTTGACACAATAATGTAGTTTCACGTTCTATCTCTATGTTTTGTTTCCTCTTGATGTAGCCCTAAGCACTGACTGGCGAGAAACACTTCCATATAAAGGGGTTGCCAAGCGCCCCAAAATTACGAATCTCCAGAAATCTCAGCAAATATTTTTTCACCCAAACTGGATGTTACTTTCAGGTAATGATCAGTACACTAAGCTGACTTGGTTCCCCAAATTTCATTCTTCTATGTTGAAGCGTTCGTTTCCAGTAACAGTTTGAATTTTTAGGTTTCACTCTGTTTTCTCCTATATTGATAGATGTATTTGGAACTCTAAATCCAACACGGTTTGTGCTAGCTTCTTGAAACTTGACACAATAAAGTAGTTTCATGTTCTATCTCTATGTTTTGTTTCCTCTTGATGTAGCCCTAAGCAGTGACTGGCGAGAAACACTTTCATGGAAAGGGGTTGCCAAGCATCCAAAAATTACGAATCTCCAGAAATCTCAGCAAATATTTTTTCACCCAAACTTGATGATAGTTTCAGGTAATGATCAGTACACTAAGGCGACTTGGTTCCCGAAACTTCGTTCTTCTATGTTGAAGCGTTCATTTCCAGTAACAGTTTGAATTTTTAGGTTTCATTCTGTTTTCTCCTATATTGATAGATGTATTTGGAACTCTAAATCCAACATGGTTTGTGCTAGCTTCTTGAAACTTGACACAATAATGTAGTTTCATGTTCTATCTCTATGTTTTGTTTCCTCTTGATGTAGCCCTAAGCAGTGACTGGCGAGAAACACTTCCATATAAAGGGGTTGACAAGCGTCCAAAAATTACGAATCTCCAGAAATCTCAGCAAATATTTTTTCACCCAAACTGGATGATACTTTCAGGTAATGATCAGTACACTAAGCTGACTTGGTTCACCAAATTTCTTTCTTCTATGTTGTAGCGTTCGTTTCCAGTAACAGTTTGAATTTTTAGGTTTCACTCTGTTTTCTCCTATATTGATAGATGTATTTGGAACTCTAAATCCAACACGGTTTGTGCTAGCTTCTTGAAACTTGACACAATAATGTAGTTTCAAGTTCTATCTCCATGTTTTGTTTCCTCTTGATGTAGCCCTAAGCAGTGACTGGCGAGAAACACTTCCATATAAAGGGGTTGCCAAGCGTCCAAAAATTACGAATCTCCAGAAATCTCAGCAAATATTTTTTCACCCAAACTGGATGATACTTTCAGGTAATGATCAGTACACTAAGGCGACTTGGTTCCCGCAACTTCGTCCTTCTATGTTGAAGCGTTCATTTCCAGTAACAGTTTGAATTTTTAGGTTTCACTCTATTTTCTCCTATATTGATAGATGTATTTGGAACTCTAAATCCAACACGGTTTGTGCTAGCTTCTTGAAACTTGACACAATAAAGTTGTTTCACGTTCCGTCTCTATGTTTTGTTTCCTCTTGATGTAGCCCTTAGCAGTGACTGGGAGAAACAGTTTCATGGAAACGGGTTGCCAAGCGTCCAAAAATTACGAATCTCCAGAAATCACAGCAAATATTTTTTCACCCAAACTGGATGATACTTTCAGGTAATGATCAGTACACTAAGCTGACTTGGTTCCCTAAATTTCATTCTTCTATGTTGAAGCGTTCGTTTCCAGTAACAGTTTGAATTTTTAGGTTTCACTCTGTTTTCTCCTATATTGATAGAAGTATTTGGAACTCTAAATCCAACACGGTTTGTGCTAGCTTCTTGAAACTTGACACAATAATGTAGTTTCACGTTCTCTCTCTATGTTTTGTTTCCTCTTGATGTAGCCCTAAGAAGTGACTGGCGAGAAACACTTCCATATAAAGGGGTTGCCAAGCGTCCAAAAATTACGAATCTCCAGAAAGCTCAGCAAATATTTTTTCACCCAAACTGGATGATACTTTCAGGTAATGATCAGTACACTAAGCTGACTTGGTTCACCAAATTTCGTTCTTCTATGTTGTAGCGTTCGTTTCCAGGAACAGTTTGAATTTGTAGGTTTCACTCTGTTTTCTCCTATATTGATAGATGTATTTGGAACTCTAAATACAACACGGTTTGTGCTAGCTTCTTGAAACTTGACACAATAAAGTAGTTTCACGTTCTATCTCCATGTTTTGTTTCCTCTTGATGTAGCCCTAAGCAGTGACTGGCGAGAAACACTTTCATGGAAAGGGTTTGCCAAGCTTCCAAAAATTACGAATCTCCAGAAATCTCAGCAAATATTTTTTCACCCAAACTTGTGATAGTTTCAGGTAATGATCAGTACACTAAGGCGACTTGGTTCCCGAAATATTGTTCTTCTATGTTGAAGCGTTCATTTCCAGTAACAGTTTGAATTTTTAGGTTTCATTCTGTTTTCTCGTATATTGATAGATGTATTTGGAACTCTAAATCCAACACGGTTTGTGCTAGCTTCTTGAAACTTGACACAATAAAGTAGTTTCACGTTCTGTCTCTATGTTTTGTTTCCTCTTGATGTAGCCCTTAGCAGTGACTGGGAGAAACACTTTCATTGAAACGGGTTGCCAAGCGTCCAAAAATTACGAATCTCCAGAAATCTCAGCAAATATTTTTTCACCCAAACTGGATGATACTTTCAGGTAATGATCAGTACACTAAGCTGACTTGGTTCCCCAAATTTCATTCTTCTATGTTGAAGCGTTCGTTTCCAGTAACAGTTTGAATTTTTAGGTTTCACTCTGTTTTCTCCTATATTGATAGATGTATTTGGAACTCTAAATCCAACACGGTTTGTGGTAGCTTCTTGAAACTTGATACAATAATGTAGTTTCACGTTCTATCTCTATGTTTTGTTTCCTCTTGATGTAGCCCTAAGCAGTGACTGGCGAGAAACACTTCCATATAAAGGGGTTGCCAAGCGTGCAAAAATTACGAATCTCCAGAAATCTCAGCAAATATTTTTTCACCCAAACTGGATGATACTTTCAGGTAATGATCAGTACACTAAGCCCACTTGGTTCACCAAATTTCGTTCTTCTATGTTGAAGCGTTCGTTTCCAGTAACAGTTTGAATTTTTCGGTTTCACTCTGTTTTCTCCTATATTGATAGATGTATTTGAAACTCTAAATACAACACGGTTTGTGCTAGCTTCTTGAAACTTGACACAATAAAGTAGTTTCACGTTCTATCTCTATGTTTTGTTTCCTCTTGATGTAGCCCTAAGCACTGACTGGCGAGAAACACTTCCATATAAAGGGGTTGCCAAGCGTCCAAAAATTACGAATCTCCAGAAATCTCAGCAAATATTTTTTCACCTAAACTGGATGATACTTTCAGGTAATGATCAGTACACTAAGCTGACTTGGTTCCCCCAAATTTCATTCTTCTATGTTGAAGCGTTCGTTTCCAGTAACAGTTTGAATTTTTAGGTTTCACTCTGTTTTCTCCTATATTGATAGATGTATTTGGAACTCTAAATCCAACACGGTTTGTGCTAGCTTCTTGAAACTTGACACAATAAAGTAGTTTCACGTTCTATCTCTATGTTTTGTTTCCTCTTGATGTAGCCCTAAGCAGTGACTGGCGAGAAACACTTTCATGGAAAGGGGTTGCCAAGCATCCAAAAATTACGAATCTCCAGAAATCTCAGCAAATATTTTTTCACCCAAACTTGATGATAGTTTCAGGTAATGATCAGTACACTAAGGCGACTTGGTTCCCGAAACTTCGTTCTTCTATGTTGAAGCGTTCATTTCCAGTAACAGTTTGAATTTTTAGGTTTCATTCTGTTTTCTCCTTTATTGATAGATGTATTTGGAACTCTAAATCCAACACGGTTTGTGCTAGCTTCTTGAAACTTGACACAATAAAGTAGTTTCACGTTCTGTCTCTATGTTTTGTTTCCTCTTGATGTAGCCCTAAGCAGTGACTGGCGAGAAACACTTTCATGGAAACGGGTTGCCAAGCGTCCAAAAATTACGAATCTCGAGAAATCTCAGCAAATATTTTTCACCCAAACTGGATGATACTTTCAGGTAATGATCAGTACACTAAGCCCACTTGGTTCACCAAATTTCGTTCTTCTATGTTGAAGCGTTCGTTTCCAGGAACAGTTTGAATTTTTCGGTTTCACTCTGTTTTCTCCTATATTGATAGATGTATTTGGAACTCTAAATACAACACGGTTTGTGCTAGCTTCTTGAAACTTGACACAATAATGTAGTTTCACGTTCTATCTCTATGTTTTGTTTCCTCTTGATGTAGACCTAAGCAGTGACTGGCGAGAAACACTTCCACATAAAGGGGTTGCCAAGCGTCCAAAAATTACGAATCTCCAGAAATCTCAGCAAATATTTTTTCACCCAAACTGGATGATACTTTCAGGTAATGATCAGTACACTAAGGCGACTTGGTTCCCGCAACTTCGTCCTTCTATTTTGAAGCGTTCATTTCCACTAACAGTTTGAATTTTTAGGTTTCACTCTATTTTCTCCTATATTGATAGATGTATTTGGAACTCTAAATCCAACACGGTTTGTGCTAGCTTCTTGAAACTTGACACAATAAAGTAGTTTCACGTTCTGTCTCTATGTTTTGTTTCCTCTTGATGTAGCCCTTAGCAGTGACTGGCGAGAAACACTTTCATGGAAACGGGTTGCCAAGCGTCCAAAAATTACGAATCTCCAGAAATCTCAGCAAATATTTTTTCACCCAAACTGGATGATACTTTCAGGTAATGATCAGTACACTAAGCTGACTTGGTTCCCCAAATTTCATTCTTCTATGTTGAAGCGTTCGTTTCCAGTAACAGTTTGAATTTTTAGGTTTCACTCTGTTTTCTCCTATATTGATAGATGTATTTGGAA
The DNA here is from genome assembly GCF_964194105.1 of Spermophilus citellus. Lineage (NCBI taxonomy): Eukaryota > Metazoa > Chordata > Mammalia > Rodentia > Sciuridae > Spermophilus > Spermophilus citellus. The sequence goes on from NC_138186.1 coordinate 31,791,211, forward strand.
CTCTAAATCCAACACGGTTTGTGCTAGCTTCTTGAAACTTGACACAATAATGTAGTTTCACGTTCCATCTCTATGTTTTGTTTCCTCTTGATGTAGCCCTAACCAGTGACTGGCGAGAAACACTTCCATATAAAGGGGTTGCCAAGCGTCCAAAAATTACGAATCTCCAGAAATCTCAGCAAATATTTTTTCACCCAAACTGGATGATAGTTGCAGGTAATGATCAGTACACTAAGCCCACTTGGTTCACCAAATTTCGTTCTTCTATGTTGAAGCGTTCGTTTCCAGTAACAGTTTGAATTTTTCGGTTTCACTCTGTTTTCTCCTATATTGATAGATGTATTTGGAACTCTAAATCCAACACGGTTTGTGCTAGCTTCTTGAAACTTGACACAATAAAGTAGTTTCACATTCTATCTCTATGTTTTGTTTCCTCTTGATGTAGCCCTAAGCAGTGACTGGCGAGAAACACTTCCATATAAAGGGGTTGCCAAGCGTCCAAAAATGACGAATCTCCAGAAATCTCAGCAAATATTTTTTCACCCAAACTGGATGATACTTTCAGGTAATGATCAGTACACTAAGCTGACTTGGTTCACCAAATTTCTTTCTTCTATGTTGTAGCGTTCGTTTCCAGTAACAGTTTGAATTTTTAGGTTTCACTCTGTTTTCTCCTATATTGATAGATGTATTTGGAACTCTAAATCCAACACGGTTTGTGCTAGCTTCTTGAAACTTGACACAATAATGTAGTTTCAAGTTCTATCTCCATGTTTTGTTTCCTCTTGATGTAGCCCTAAGCAGTGACTGGCGAGAAACACTTCCATATAAAGGGGTTGCCAAGCGTCCAAAAATTACGAATCTCCAGAAATCTCAGCAAATATTTTTTCACCCAAACTGGATGATACTTTCAGGTAATGATCAGTACACTAAGGCGACTTGGTTCCCGCAACTTCGTCCTTCTATGTTGAAGCGTTCATTTCCAGTAACAGTTTGAATTTTTAGGTTTCACTCTATTTTCTCCTATATTGATAGATGTATTTGGAACTCTAAATCCAACACGGTTTGTGCTAGCTTCTTGAAACTTGACACAATAAAGTTGTTTCACGTTCCGTCTCTATGTTTTGTTTCCTCTTGATGTAGCCCTTAGCAGTGACTGGGAGAAACAGTTTCATGGAAACGGGTTGCCAAGCGTCCAAAAATTACGAATCTCCAGAAATCACAGCAAATATTTTTTCACCCAAACTGGATGATACTTTCAGGTAATGATCAGTACACTAAGCTGACTTGGTTCCCTAAATTTCATTCTTCTATGTTGAAGCGTTCGTTTCCAGTAACAGTTTGAATTTTTAGGTTTCACTCTGTTTTCTCCTATATTGATAGAAGTATTTGGAACTCTAAATTCAACACGGTTTGTGCTAGCTTCTTGAAACTTGACACAATAATGTAGTTTCACGTTCTCTCTCTATGTTTTGTTTCCTCTTGATGTAGCCCTAAGAAGTGACTGGCGAGAAACACTTCCATATAAAGGGGTTGCCAAGCGTCCAAAAATTACGAATCTCCAGAAAGCTCAGCAAATATTTTTTCACCCAAACTGGATGATACTTTCAGGTAATGATCAGTACACTAAGCTGACTTGGTTCACCAAATTTCGTTCTTCTATGTTGTAGCGTTCGTTTCCAGGAACAGTTTGAATTTGTAGGTTTCACTCTGTTTTCTCCTATATTGATAGATGTATTTGGAACTCTAAATACAACACGGTTTGTGCTAGCTTCTTGAAACTTGACACAATAAAGTAGTTTCACGTTCTATCTCCATGTTTTGTTTCCTCTTGATGTAGCCCTAAGCAGTGACTGGCGAGAAACACTTTCATGGAAAGGGTTTGCCAAGCTTCCAAAAATTACGAATCTCCAGAAATCTCAGCAAATATTTTTTCACCCAAACTTGTGATAGTTTCAGGTAATGATCAGTACACTAAGGCGACTTGGTTCCCGAAACATTGTTCTTCTATGTTGAAGCGTTCATTTCCAGTAACAGTTTGAATTTTTAGGTTTCATTCTGTTTTCTCGTATATTGATAGATGTATTTGGAACTCTAAATCCAACACGGTTTGTGCTAGCTTCTTGAAACTTGACACAATAAAGTAGTTTCACGTTCTGTCTCTATGTTTTGTTTCCTCTTGATGTAGCCCTTAGCAGTGACTGGGAGAAACACTTTCATTGAAACGGGTTGCCAAGCGTCCAAAAATTACGAATCTCCAGAAATCTCAGCAAATATTTTTTCACCCAAACTGGATGATACTTTCAGGTAATGATCAGTACACTAAGCTGACTTGGTTCCCCAAATTTCATTCTTCTATGTTGAAGCGTTCGTTTCCAGTAACAGTTTGAATTTTTAGGTTTCACTCTGTTTTCTCCTATATTGATAGATGTATTTGGAACTCTAAATCCAACACGGTTTGTGGTAGCTTCTTGAAACTTGATACAATAATGTAGTTTCACGTTCTATCTCTATGTTTTGTTTCCTCTTGATGTAGCCCTAAGCAGTGACTGGCGAGAAACACTTCCATATAAAGGGGTTGCCAAGCGTGCAAAAATTACGAATCTCCAGAAATCTCAGCAAATATTTTTTCACCCAAACTGGATGATACTTTCAGGTAATGATCAGTACACTAAGCCCACTTGGTTCACCAAATTTCGTTCTTCTATGTTGAAGCGTTCGTTTCCAGTAACAGTTTGAATTTTTCGGTTTCACTCTGTTTTCTCCTATATTGATAGATGTATTTGAAACTCTAAATACAACACGGTTTGTGCTAGCTTCTTGAAACTTGACACAATAAAGTAGTTTCACGTTCTATCTCTATGTTTTGTTTCCTCTTGATGTAGCCCTAAGCACTGACTGGCGAGAAACACTTCCATATAAAGGGGTTGCCAAGCGTCCAAAAATTACGAATCTCCAGAAATCTCAGCAAATATTTTTTCACCCAAACTGGATGATACTTTCAGGTAATGATCAGTACACTAAGCTGACTTGGTTCCCCCAAATTTCATTCTTCTATGTTGAAGCGTTCGTTTCCAGTAACAGTTTGAATTTTTAGGTTTCACTCTGTTTTCTCCTATATTGATAGATGTATTTGGAACTCTAAATCCAACACGGTTTGTGCTAGCTTCTTGAAACTTGACACAATAAAGTAGTTTCACGTTCTATCTCTATGTTTTGTTTCCTCTTGATGTAGCCCTAAGCAGTGACTGGCGAGAAACACTTTCATGGAAAGGGGTTGCCAAGCATCCAAAAATTACGAATCTCCAGAAATCTCAGCAAATATTTTTTCACCCAAACTTGATGATAGTTTCAGGTAATGATCAGTACACTAAGGCGACTTGGTTCCCGAAACTTCGTTCTTCTATGTTGAAGCGTTCATTTCCAGTAACAGTTTGAATTTTTAGGTTTCATTCTGTTTTCTCCTTTATTGATAGATGTATTTGGAACTCTAAATCCAACACGGTTTGTGCTAGCTTCTTGAAACTTGACACAATAAAGTAGTTTCACGTTCTGTCTCTATGTTTTGTTTCCTCTTGATGTAGCCCTAAGCAGTGACTGGCGAGAAACACTTTCATGGAAACGGGTTGCCAAGCGTCCAAAAATTACGAATCTCGAGAAATCTCAGCAAATATTTTTCACCCAAACTGGATGATACTTTCAGGTAATGATCAGTACACTAAGCCCACTTGGTTCACCAAATTTCGTTCTTCTATGTTGAAGCGTTCGTTTCCAGGAACAGTTTGAATTTTTCGGTTTCACTCTGTTTTCTCCTATATTGATAGATGTATTTGGAACTCTAAATACAACACGGTTTGTGCTAGCTTCTTGAAACTTGACACAATAATGTAGTTTCACGTTCTATCTCTATGTTTTGTTTCCTCTTGATGTAGACCTAAGCAGTGACTGGCGAGAAACACTTCCACATAAAGGGGTTGCCAAGCGTCCAAAAATTACGAATCTCCAGAAATCTCAGCAAATATTTTTTCACCCAAACTGGATGATACTTTCAGGTAATGATCAGTACACTAAGGCGACTTGGTTCCCGCAACTTCGTCCTTCTATTTTGAAGCGTTCATTTCCACTAACAGTTTGAATTTTTAGGTTTCACTCTATTTTCTCCTATATTGATAGATGTATTTGGAACTCTAAATCCAACACGGTTTGTGCTAGCTTCTTGAAACTTGACACAATAAAGTAGTTTCACGTTCTGTCTCTATGTTTTGTTTCCTCTTGATGTAGCCCTTAGCAGTGACTGGCGAGAAACACTTTCATGGAAACGGGTTGCCAAGCGTCCAAAAATTACGAATCTCCAGAAATCTCAGCAAATATTTTTTCACCCAAACTGGATGATACTTTCAGGTAATGATCAGTACACTAAGCTGACTTGGTTCCCCAAATTTCATTCTTCTATGTTGAAGCGTTCGTTTCCAGTAACAGTTTGAATTTTTAGGTTTCACTCTGTTTTCTCCTATATTGATAGATGTATTTGGAACTCTAAATCCAACACGGTTTGTGCTAGCTTCTTGAAACTTGACACAATAATGTAGTTTCACGTTCCATCTCTATGTTTTGTTTCCTCTTGATGTAGCCCTAACCAGTGACTGGCGAGAAACACTTCCATATAAAGGGGTTGCCAAGCGTCCAAAAATTACGAATCTCCAGAAATCTCAGCAAATATTTTTTCACCCAAACTGGATGATAGTTGCAGGTAATGATCAGTACACTAAGCCCACTTGGTTCACCAAATTTCGTTCTTCTATGTTGAAGCGTTCGTTTCCAGTAACAGTTTGAATTTTTCGGTTTCACTCTGTTTTCTCCTATATTGATAGATGTATTTGGAACTCTAAATCCAACACGGTTTGTGCTAGCTTCTTGAAACTTGACACAATAAAGTAGTTTCACATTCTATCTCTATGTTTTGTTTCCTCTTGATGTAGCCCTAAGCAGTGACTGGCGAGAAACACTTCCATATAAAGGGGTTGCCAAGCGTCCAAAAATGACGAATCTCCAGAAATCTCAGCAAATATTTTTTCACCCAAACTGGATGATACTTTCAGTTAATGATCAGTACACTAAGCTGACTTGGTTCACCAAATTTCGTTCTTCTATGTTGTAGCGTTCGTTTCCAGGAACAGTTTGAATTTTTAGGTTTCACTCTGTTTTCTCCTATATTGATAGATGTATTTGGAACTCTAAATCCAACACGGTTTGTGCTAGCTTCTTGAAACTTGACACAATAAAGTAGTTTCACGTTCTATCTCCATGTTTTGTTTCCTCTTGATGTAGCCCTAAGCAGTGACTGGCGAGAAACACTTTCATGGAAAGGGGTTGCCAAGCTTCCAAAAATTACGAATCTCCAGAAATGTCAGCAAATATTTTTTCATCCAAACTGGATGATACTTTCAGGTAATGATCAGTACACGAAGGTGACTTGGTTCCCGCAACTTCGTCCTTTTATGTTGAAGCGTTCATTTCCAGTAACAGTTTGAATTTTTAGGTTTCACTCTATTTTCACCTATATTGATAGATGTATTTGGAACTCTAAATCCAACACGGTTTGTGCTAGCTTCTTGAAACTTGACACTATAATGTAGTTTCACGTTCTATCTCTATGTTTTGTTTCCTCTTGATGTAGCCCTAAGCAGTGACTGTCGAGAAACACTTCCATATAAAGGGATTGCCAAGCGTCCAAATATTACGAATCTCCAGAAATCTCAGCAAATATATTTTCACCCAAACTGGATGATACTTTCAGGTAATGATCAGTACACTAAGCTGACTTGGTTCCCCAAATTTCATTCTTCTATGTTGAAGCGTTCGTTTCCAGTAACAGTTTGAATTTTTAGGTTTCATTCTGTTTTCTCCTATATTGATAGATGTATTTGGAACTCTAAATCCAACACGGTTTGTGCTAGCTTCTTGAAACTTGACACAATAAAGTAGTTTCACGTTCTGTCTCTATGTTTTGTTTCCTCTTGATGTAGCCCTTAGCAGTGACTGGGAGAAACACTTTCATGGAAACGGGTTGCCAAGCGTCCAAAAATTTCGAATCTCCAGAAATCTCAGCAAATATTTTTTCACCCAAACTGGATGATACTTTCAGGTAATGATCAGTACACTAAGCTGACTTGGTTCCCCAAATTTCATTCTTCTATGTTGAAGCGTTCGTTTCCAGTAACAGTTTGAATTTTTAGGTTTCACTCTGTTTTCTCCTATATTGATAGATGTATTTGGAACTCTAAATCCAACACGGTTTGTGCTAGCTTCTTGAAACTTGACACAATAAAGTAGTTTCACGTTCTATCTCTATGTTTTGTTTCCTCTTGATGTAGCCCTAAGCAGTTACTGGCGAGAAACACTTTCATGGAAAGGGGTTGCCAAGCATCAAAAAATTACGAATCTCCAGAAATCTCAGCAAATATTTTTTCACCCAAACTTGATGATAGTTTCAGGTAATGATCAGTACACTAAGGCGACTTGGTTCCCGAAACTTCGTTCTTCTATGTTGAAGCGTTCATTTCCAGTAACAGTTTGAATTTTTAGGTTTCATTCTGTTTTCTCCTATATTGATAGATGTATTTGGAACTCTAAATCCAACACGGTTTGTGCTAGCTTCTTGAAACTTGACACAATAAAGTAGTTTCACGTTATGTCTCTATGTTTTGTTTCCTCTTGATGTAGCCTTTAGCAGTTACTGGGAGAAACACTTTCATGGAAACGGGTTGCCAAGCGTCCAAAAATTTCGAATCTCCAGAAATCTCAGCAAATATTTTTTCACCCAAACTGGATGATACTTTCAGGTAATGATCAGTACACTAAGCTGACTTGGTTCCCCAAATTTCATTCTTCTATGTTGAAGCGTTCGTTTCCAGTAACAGTTTGAATTTTTAGGTTTCACTCTGTTTTCTCCTATATTGATTGATGTATTTGGAACTCTAAATCCAACACGGTTTGTGCTAGCTTCTTGAAACTTGACACTATAATGTAGTTTCATGTTCTAATGTTCTATCTCTATGTTTTGTTTCCTCTTGATGTAGCCCTAAGCAGTGACTGGCGAGAAACACTTCCATATAAAGGGTTGCCAAGCGTCCAAAAATTACGAATCTCCAGAAATCTCAGCAAATATTTTTTCACCCAAACTGGATGATACTTTCAGGTAATGATCAGTACACTAAGCTGACTTGGTTCCCCAAATTTCATTCTTCTATGTTGAAGCGTTCGTTTCCAGTAACAGTTTGAATTTTTAGGTTTCACTCTGTTTTCTCCTATATTGATAGATGTATTTGGAACTCTAAATCCAACACGGTTTGTGCTAGCTTCTTGAAACTTGACACAATAATGTAGTTTCACGTTCTATCTCTATGTTTTGTTTCCTCTTGATGTAGCCCTAAGCAGTTACTGGCGAGAAACACTTCCATATAAAGGGGTTGCCAAGCGTCCAAAAATTACGAATCTCCAGAAATCTCAGCAAATATTTTTTCACCCAAACTGGATGATACTTTCAGGTAATGATCAGTACACTAAGCTGACTTGGTTCCCCAAATTTCATTCTTCTATGTTGAAGCGTTCGTTTCCAGTAACAGTTTGAATTTTTCGGTTTCACTCTGTTTTCTCCTATATTGATAGATGTATTTGGAACTCTAAATCCAACACGGTTTGTGCTAGCTTCTTGAAACTTGACACAATAATGTAGTTTCACGTTCTCTCTCTATGTTTTGTTTCCTCTTGATGTAGCCCTAAGCAGTGACTGGTGAGAAACACTTCCATATAAAGGGGTTGCCAAGCGTCCAAAAATTACGAATCTCCAGAAATCTCAGCAAATATTTTTTCACCCAAACTGGATGATACTTTCAGGTAATGATCAGTACACTAAGCTGACTTGGTTCACCAAATTTCGTTCTTCTATGTTGCAGCGTTCGTTTCCAGTAACAGTTTGAATTTTTCGGTTTCACTCTGTTTTCTCCTATATTGATAGATGTATTTGGAACTCTAAATACAACACGGTTTGTGCTAGCTTCTTGAAACTTGACACAATAAAGTAGTTTCACGTTCTATCTCCATGTTTTGTTTCCTCTTGATGTAGCCCTAAGCAGTGACTGGCGAGAAACACTTTCATGGAAAGGGGTTGCCAAGCTTCCAAAAAATACGAATCTCCAGAAATGTCAGCAAAAATTTTTTCATCCAAACTGGATGATACTTTCAGGTAATGATCAGTACACTAAGGCGACTTGGTTCCCGCAACTTCGTCCTTCTATGTTGAAGCGTTCATTTCCAGTAACAGTTTGAATTTTTAGGTTTCACTCTATTTTCACCTATATTGATAGATGTATTTGGAACTCTAAATCCAACACGGTTTGTGCTAGCTTCTTGAAACTTGACACTATAATGTAGTTTCACGTTCTATCTCTATGTTTTGTTTCCTCTTGATGTAGCCATAAGCAGTGACTGGCGAGAAACACTTCCATATAAAGGGATTGCCAAGCGTCCAAATATTACGAATCTCCAGAAATCTCAGCAAATATATTTTCACCCAAACTGGATGATACTTTCAGGTAATGATCAGTACACTAAGCTGACTTGGTTCCCCAAATTTCATTCTTCTATTGAAGCATTCGTTTCCAGCAACAGTTTGAATTTTTAGGTTTCACTCTGTTTTCTCCTATATTGATAGATGTATTTGGAACTCTAAATCCAACACGGTTTGTGCTAGCTTCTTGAAACTTGACACTATAATGTAGTTTCACGTTCTATCTCTATGTTTTGTTTCCTCTTGATGTAGCCCTAAGCAGTGACTGGCGAGAAACACTTCCATATAAAGGGATTGCCAAGCGTCCAAATATTACGAATCTCCAGAAATCTCAGCAAATATATTTTCACCCAAACTGGATGATACTTTCAGGTAATGATCAGTACACTAAGCTGACTTGGTTCCCCAAATTTCATTCTTCTATGTTGAAGCGTTCGTTTCCAGTAACAGTTTGAATTTTTAGGTTTCACTCTGTTTTCTCCTATATTGATAGATGTATTTGGAACTCTAAATCCAACACGGTTTGTGCTAGCTTCTTGAAACTTGACACAATAAAGTAGTTTCACGTTCTATCTCTATGTTTTGTTTCCTCTTTATGTAGCCCTAAGCAGTGACTGGCGAGAAACACTTCCATATAAAGGGGTTGCCAAGCGTCCAAAAATTACGAATCTCCAGAAATCTCAGCAAATATTTTTTCACCCAAACTTGATGATAGTTTCAGGTAATGATCAGTACACTAAGGCGACTTGGTTCCCGAAACTTCGTTCTTCTATGTTGAAGCGTTCATTTCCAGTAACAGTTTGAATTTTTAGGTTTCATTCTGTTTTCTCCTATATTGATAGATGTATTTGGAACTCTAAATCCAACACGGTTTGTGCTAGCTTCTTGAAACTTGACACAATAAAGTAGTTTCACGATCTGTCTCTATGTTTTGTTTCCTCTTGATGTAGCCCTTAGCAGTGACTGGGAGAAACACTTTCATGGAAACGGGTTGCCAAGCGTCCAAAAATTTCGAATCTCCAGAAATCTCAGCAAATATTTTTTCACCCAAACTGGATGATACTTTCAGGTAATGATCAGTACCCTAAGCTGACTTGGTTCCCCAAATTTCATTCTTCTATGTTGAAGCGTTCGTTTCCAGTAACAGTTTGAATTTTTAGGTTTCACTCTGTTTTCTCCTATATTGATAGATGTATTTGGAACTCTAAATCCAACACGGTTTGTGCTAGCTTCTTGAAACTTGACACAATAAAGTAGTTTCACGTTCTATCTCTATGTTTTGTTTCCTCTTGATGTAGCCCTAAGCAGTTACTGGCGAGAAACACTTTCATGGAAAGGGGTTGCCAAGCATCCAAAAATTACGAATCTCCAGAAATCTCAGCAAATATTTTTTCACCCAATCTTGATGGTAGTTTCAGGTAATGATCAGTACACTAAGGCGACTTGGTTCCCGAAACTTCGTTCTTCTATGTTGAAGCGTTCATTTCCAGTAACAGTTTGAATTTTTAGGTTTCATTCTGTTTTCTCCTATATTGATAGATGTATTTGGAACTCTAAATCCAACACGGTTTGTGCTAGCTTCTTGAAACTTGACACAATAAAGTAGTTTCACGTTCTGTCTCTATGTTTTGTATCCTCTTGATGTAGCCTTTAGCAGTTACTGGGAGAAACACTTTCATGGAAACGGGTTGCCAAGCGTCCAAAAATTTCGAATCTCCAGAAATCTCAGCAAATATTTTTTCACCCAAACTGGATGATACTTTCAGGTAATGATCAGTACACTAAGCTGACTTGGTTCCCCAAATTTCATTCATCTATGTTGAAGCGTTCGTTTCCAGTAACAGTTTGAATTTTTAGGTTTCACTCTGTTTTCTCCTATTTTGACAGATGTATTTGGAACTCTAAATCCAACACGGTTTGTGCTAGCTTCTTGAAACTTGACACAATAATGTAGTTTCATGTTCTAATGTTCTATCTCTATGTTTTGTTTCCTCTTGATGTAGCCCTAAGCAGTGACTGGCGAGAAACACTTCCATATAAAGGGTTGCCAAGCGTCCAAAAATTACGAATCTCCAGAAATCTCAGCAAATATTTTTTCACCCAAACTGGATGATACTTTCAGGTAATGATCAGTACACTAAGCTGACTTGGTTCCCCAAATTTCATTCTTCTATGTTGAAGCGTTCGTTTCCAGCAACAGTTTGAATTTTTAGGTTTCACTCTGTTTTCTCCTATATTGATAGATGTATTTGGAACTCTAAATCCAACACGGTTTGTGCTAGCTTCTTGAAACTTGACACAATAATGTAGTTTCACGTTCTATCTCTATGTTTTGTTTCCTCTTGATGTAGCCCTAAGCAGTGACTGGCGAGAAACAATTCCATATAAAGGGGTTGCCAAGCGTCAAAAATTACGAATCTCCAGAAATCTCAGCAAATATTTTTTCACCCAAACTGGATGATACTTTCAGGTAATGATCAGTACACTAAGCCCACTTGGTTCACCAAATTTCATTCTTCTATGTTGAAGCGTTCGTTTCCAGTAACAGTTTGAATTTTTCGGTTTCACTCTGTTTTCTCCTATATTGATAGATGTATTTGGAACTCTAAATCCAACACGGTTTGTGCTAGCTTCTTGAAACTTGACACAATAATGTAGTTTCACGTTCTATCTCTATGTTTTGTTTCCTCTTGATGTAGCCCTAAGCAGTGACTGGCGAGAAACACTTCCATATAAAGGGGTTGCCAAGCGTCCAAAAATTACGAATCTCCAGAAATCTCAGCAAATATTTTTTCACCCAAACTGGATGATACTTTCAGGTAATGATCAGTACACTAAGCTGACTTGGTTCACCAAATTTCGTTCTTCTATGTTGTAGCGTTCGTTTCCAGTAACAGTTTGAATTTTTCGGTTTCACTCTGTTTTCTCCTATATTGATAGATGTATTTGGAACTCTAAATCCAACACGGTTTGTGCTAGCTTCTTGAAACTTGACACAATAATGTAGTTTCACGTTCTATCTCTATGTTTTGTTTCCTCTTGATGTAGCCCTAAGCACTGACTGGCGAGAAACACTTCCATATAAAGGGGTTGCCAAGCGTCCAAAAATTACGAATCTCCAGAAATCTCAGCAAATATTTTTTCACCCAAACTGGATGATACTTTCAGGTAATGATCAGTACACTAAGCCCACTTGGTTCACCAAATTTCATTCTTCTATGTTGAAGCGTTCGTTTCCAGTAACAGTTTGAATTTTTCGGTTTCACTCTGTTTTCTCCTATATTGATAGATGTATTTGGAACTCTAAATCCAACACGGTTTGTGCTAGCTTCTTGAAACTTGACACAATAATGTAGTTTCACGTTCTATCTCTATGTTTTGTTTCCTCTTGATGTAGCCCTAAGCAGTGACTGGCGAGAAACACTTCCATATAAAGGGGTTGCCAAGCGTCCAAAAATTACGAATCTCCAGAAATCTCAGCAAATATTTTTTCACCCAAACTGGATGATACTTTCAGGTAATGATCAGTACACTAAGCTGACTTGGTTCACCAAATTTCGTTCTTCTATGTTGTAGCGTTCGTTTCCAGTAACAGTTTGAATTTTTCGGTTTCACTCTGTTTTCTCCTATATTGATAGATGTATTTGGAACTCTAAATCCAACACGGTTTGTGCTAGCTTCTTGAAACTTGACACAATAAAGTTGTTTCACGTTCTGTCTCTACATTTTGTTTCCTCTTGATGTAGCCCTTAGCAGTGACTGGGAGAAACACTTTCATGGAAACGGGTTGCCAAGCGTCCAAAAATTACGAATCTCCAGAAATCTCAGCAAATATTTTTTCACCCAAACTGGATGATACTTTCAGGTAATGATCAGTACACTAAGCTGACTTGGTTCACCAAATTTCGTTCTTCTATGTTGTAGCGTTCGTTTCCAGGAACAGTTTGAATTTTTAGGTTTCACTCTGTTTTCTCCTATATTGATAGAAGTATTTGGAACTCTAAATACAACACGGTTTGTGCTAGCTTCTTGAAACTTGACACAATAAAGTAGTTTCACGTTCTATCTCCATGTTTTGTTTCCTCTTGATGTAGCCCTAAGCAGTGACTGGCGAGAAACACTTTCATGGAAACGGGTTGCCAAGCGTCCAAAAATTACGAATCTCCAGAAATGTCAGCAAATATTTTTTCATCCAAACTGGATGATACTTTCAGGTAATGATCAGTACACTAAGGCGACTTGGTTCCCGCAACTTCGTCCTTCTATCTTGAAGCGTTCATTTCCAGTAACAGTTTGAATTTGTAGGTTTCACTCTATTTTCACCTATATTGATAGATGTATTTGGAACTCTAAATCCAACACGGTTTGTGCTAGCTTCTTGAAACTTGACACTATAATGTAGTTTCACGTTCTATCTCTATGTTTTGTTTCCTCTTGATGTAGCCCTAAGCAGTGACTGGCGAGAAACACTTCCATATAAAGGGATTGCCAAGCGTCCAAATATTACGAATCTCCAGAAATCTCAGCAAATATTTTTTCACCCAAACTGGATGATACTTTCAGGTAATGATCAGTACACTAAGCTGACTTGGTTCCCCAAATTTCATTCTTCTATGTTGAAGCGTTCGTTTCCAGTAACAGTTTGAATTTTTAGGTTTCACTCTGTTTTCTCCTATATTGATAGATGTATTTGGAACTCTAAATCCAACACGGTTTGTGCTACCTTCTTGAAACTTGACACAATAATGTAGTTTCATGTTCTAATGTTCTATCTCTATGTTTTGTTTCCTCTTGATGTAGCCCTAAGCAGTGACTGGCGAGAAACACTTTCATGGAAAGGGGTTGCCAAGCATCCAAAAATTACGAATCTCCAGAAATCTCAGCAAATATTTTTTCACCCAAACTTGATGATAGTTTCAGGTAATGATCAGTACACTAAGGCGACTTGGTTCCCGAAACTTCGTTCTTCTATGTTGAAGCGTTCATTTCCAGTAACAGTTTGAATTTTTAGGTTTCATTCTGTTTTCTCCTATATTGATAGATGTATTTGGAACTCTAAATCCAACACGGTTTGTGCTAGCTTCTTGAAACTTGACACAATAAAGTAGTTTCACGTTCTGTCTCTATGTTTTGTTTCCTCTTGATGTAGCCCTTAGCAGTGACTGGGAGAAACACTTTCATGGAAACGGGTTGCCAAGCGTCCAAAAATTTCGAATCTCCAGAAATCTCAGCAAATATTTTTTCACCCAAACTGGATGATACTTTCAGGTAATGATCAGTACACTAAGCTGACTTGGTTCCCCAAATTTCATTCTTCTATGTTGAAGCGTTCGTTTCCAGTAACAGTTTGAATTTTTAGGTTTCACTATGTTTTCTCCTATATTGATAGATCTATTTGGAACTCTAAATCCAACACGGTTTGTGCTAGCTTCTTGAAACTTGACACAATAAAGTAGTTTCACGTTCTATCTCTATGTTTTGTTTCCTCTTGATGTAGCCCTAAGCAGTGACTGGCGAGAAACACTTTCATGGAAAGGGGTTGCCAAGCATCCAAAAATTACGAATCTCCAGAAATCTCAGCAAATATTTTTTCACCCAAACTTGATGATAGTTTCAGGTAATGATCAGTACACTAAGGCGACTTGGATCCCGAAACTTCGTTCTTCTATGTTGAAGCGTTCATTTCCAGTAACAGTTTGAATTTTTAGGTTTCATTCTGTTTTCTCCTATATTGATAGATGTATTTGGAACTCTAAATCCAACACGGTTTGTGCTAGCTTCTTGAAACTTGACACAATAAAGTAGTTTCACGTTCTGTCTCTATGTTTTGTTTCCTCTTGATGTAGCCCTTAGCAGTGACTGGGAGAAACACTTTCATGGAAACGGGTTGCCAAGCGTCCAAAAATTTCGAATCTCCAGAAATCTCAGCAAATATTTTTTCACCCAAACTGGATGATACTTTCAGGTAATGATCAGTACACTAAGCTGACTTGGTTCCCCAAATTTCATTCTTCTATGTTGAAGCGTTCGTTTCCAGTAACAGTTTGAATTTTTAGGTTTCACTCTGTTTTCTCCTATATTGATAGATGTATTTGGAACTCTAAATCCAACACGGTTTGTGCTAGCTTCTTGAAACTTGACACAATAAAGTAGTTTCACGTTCTATCTCTATGTTTTGTTTCCTCTTGATGTAGCCCTAAGCAGTTACTGGCGAGAAACACTTTCATGGAAAGGGGTTGCCAAGCATCAAAAAATTACGAATCTCCAGAAATCTCAGCAAATATTTTTTCACCCAAACTTGATGATAGTTTCAGGTAATGATCAGTACACTAAGGCGACTTGGTTCCCGAAACTTCGTTCTTCTATGTTGAAGCGTTCATTTCCAGTAACAGTTTGAATTTTTAGGTTTCATTCTGTTTTCTCCTATATTGATAGATGTATTTGGAACTCTAAATCCAACACGGTTTGTGCTAGCTTCTTGAAACTTGACACAATAAAGTAGTTTCACGTTATGTCTCTATGTTTTGTTTCCTCTTGATGTAGCCTTTAGCAGTTACTGGGAGAAACACTTTCATGGAAACGGGTTGCCAAGCGTCCAAAAATTTCGAATCTCCAGAAATCTCAGCAAATATTTTTTCACCCAAACTGGATGATACTTTCAGGTAATGATCAGTACACTAAGCTGACTTGGTTCCCCAAATTTCATTCTTCTATGTTGAAGCGTTCGTTTCCAGTAACAGTTTGAATTTTTAGGTTTCACTCTGTTTTCTCCTATATTGATTGATGTATTTGGAACTCTAAATCCAACACGGTTTGTGCTAGCTTCTTGAAACTTGACACTATAATGTAGTTTCATGTTCTAATGTTCTATCTCTATGTTTTGTTTCCTCTTGATGTAGCCCTAAGCAGTGACTGGCGAGAAACACTTCCATATAAAGGGTTGCCAAGCGTCCAAAAATTACGAATCTCCAGAAATCTCAGCAAATATTTTTTCACCCAAACTGGATGATACTTTCAGGTAATGATCAGTACACTAAGCTGACTTGGTTCCCCAAATTTCATTCTTCTATGTTGAAGCGTTCGTTTCCAGTAACAGTTTGAATTTTTAGGTTTCACTCTGTTTTCTCCTATATTGATAGATGTATTTGGAACTCTAAATCCAACACGGTTTGTGCTAGCTTCTTGAAACTTGACACAATAATGTAGTTTCACGTTCTATCTCTATGTTTTGTTTCCTCTTGATGTAGCCCTAAGCAGTTACTGGCGAGAAACACTTCCATATAAAGGGGTTGCCAAGCGTCCAAAAATTACGAATCTCCAGAAATCTCAGCAAATATTTTTTCACCCAAACTGGATGATACTTTCAGGTAATGATCAGTACACTAAGCCCACTTGGTTCACCAAATTTCATTCTTCTATGTTGAAGCGTTCGTTTCCAGTAACAGTTTGAATTTTTCGGTTTCACTCTGTTTTCTCCTATATTGATAGATGTATTTGGAACTCTAAATCCAACACGGTTTGTGCTAGCTTCTTGAAACTTGACACAATAATGTAGTTTCACGTTCTCTCTCTATGTTTTGTTTCCTCTTGATGTAGCCCTAAGCAGTGACTGGTGAGAAACACTTCCATATAAAGGGGTTGCCAAGCGTCCAAAAATTACGAATCTCCAGAAATCTCAGCAAATATTTTTTCACCCAAACTGGATGATACTTTCAGGTAATGATCAGTACACTAAGCTGACTTGGTTCACCAAATTTCGTTCTTCTATGTTGCAGCGTTCGTTTCCAGTAACAGTTTGAATTTTTCGGTTTCACTCTGTTTTCTCCTATATTGATAGATGTATTTGGAACTCTAAATACAACACGGTTTGTGCTAGCTTCTTGAAACTTGACACAATAAAGTAGTTTCACGTTCTATCTCCATGTTTTGTTTCCTCTTGATGTAGCCCTAAGCAGTGACTGGCGAGAAACACTTTCATGGAAAGGGGTTGCCAAGCTTCCAAAAAATACGAATCTCCAGAAATGTCAGCAAAAATTTTTTCATCCAAACTGGATGATACTTTCAGGTAATGATCAGTACACTAAGGCGACTTGGTTCCCGCAACTTCGTCCTTCTATGTTGAAGCGTTCATTTCCAGTAACAGTTTGAATTTTTAGGTTTCACTCTATTTTCACCTATATTGATAGATGTATTTGGAACTCTAAATCCAACACGGTTTGTGCTAGCTTCTTGAAACTTGACACTATAATGTAGTTTCACGTTCTATCTCTATGTTTTGTTTCCTCTTGATGTAGCCATAAGCAGTGACTGGCGAGAAACACTTCCATATAAAGGGATTGCCAAGCGTCCAAATATTACGAATCTCCAGAAATCTCAGCAAATATATTTTCACCCAAACTGGATGATACTTTCAGGTAATGATCAGTACACTAAGCTGACTTGGTTCCCCAAATTTCATTCTTCTATTGAAGCATTCGTTTCCAGCAACAGTTTGAATTTTTAGGTTTCACTCTGTTTTCTCCTATATTGATAGATGTATTTGGAACTCTAAATCCAACACGGTTTGTGCTAGCTTCTTGAAACTTGACACTATAATGTAGTTTCACGTTCTATCTCTATGTTTTGTTTCCTCTTGATGTAGCCCTAAGCAGTGACTGGCGAGAAACACTTCCATATAAAGGGATTGCCAAGCGTCCAAATATTACGAATCTCCAGAAATCTCAGCAAATATATTTTCACCCAAACTGGATGATACTTTCAGGTAATGATCAGTACACTAAGCTGACTTGGTTCCCCAAATTTCATTCTTCTATGTTGAAGCGTTCGTTTCCAGTAACAGTTTGAATTTTTAGGTTTCACTCTGTTTTCTCCTATATTGATAGATGTATTTGGAACTCTAAATCCAACACGGTTTGTGCTAGCTTCTTGAAACTTGACACAATAAAGTAGTTTCACGTTCTATCTCTATGTTTTGTTTCCTCTTTATGTAGCCCTAAGCAGTGACTGGCGAGAAACACTTCCATATAAAGGGGTTGCCAAGCGTCCAAAAATTACGAATCTCCAGAAATCTCAGCAAATATTTTTTCACCCAAACTTGATGATAGTTTCAGGTAATGATCAGTACACTAAGGCGACTTGGTTCCCGAAACTTCGTTCTTCTATGTTGAAGCGTTCATTTCCAGTAACAGTTTGAATTTTTAGGTTTCATTCTGTTTTCTCCTATATTGATAGATGTATTTGGAACTCTAAATCCAACACGGTTTGTGCTAGCTTCTTGAAACTTGACACAATAAAGTAGTTTCACGATCTGTCTCTATGTTTTGTTTCCTCTTGATGTAGCCCTTAGCAGTGACTGGGAGAAACACTTTCATGGAAACGGGTTGCCAAGCGTCCAAAAATTTCGAATCTCCAGAAATCTCAGCAAATATTTTTTCACCCAAACTGGATGATACTTTCAGGTAATGATCAGTACCCTAAGCTGACTTGGTTCCCCAAATTTCATTCTTCTATGTTGAAGCGTTCGTTTCCAGTAACAGTTTGAATTTTTAGGTTTCACTCTGTTTTCTCCTATATTGATAGATGTATTTGGAACTCTAAATCCAACACGGTTTGTGCTAGCTTCTTGAAACTTGACACAATAAAGTAGTTTCACGTTCTATCTCTATGTTTTGTTTCCTCTTGATGTAGCCCTAAGCAGTTACTGGCGAGAAACACTTTCATGGAAAGGGGTTGCCAAGCATCCAAAAATTACGAATCTCCAGAAATCTCAGCAAATATTTTTTCACCCAATCTTGATGGTAGTTTCAGGTAATGATCAGTACACTAAGGCGACTTGGTTCCCGAAACTTCGTTCTTCTATGTTGAAGCGTTCATTTCCAGTAACAGTTTGAATTTTTAGGTTTCATTCTGTTTTCTCCTATATTGATAGATGTATTTGGAACTCTAAATCCAACACGGTTTGTGCTAGCTTCTTGAAACTTGACACAATAAAGTAGTTTCACGTTCTGTCTCTATGTTTTGTATCCTCTTGATGTAGCCTTTAGCAGTTACTGGGAGAAACACTTTCATGGAAACGGGTTGCCAAGCGTCCAAAAATTTCGAATCTCCAGAAATCTCAGCAAATATTTTTTCACCCAAACTGGATGATACTTTCAGGTAATGATCAGTACACTAAGCTGACTTGGTTCCCCAAATTTCATTCATCTATGTTGAAGCGTTCGTTTCCAGTAACAGTTTGAATTTTTAGGTTTCACTCTGTTTTCTCCTATTTTGACAGATGTATTTGGAACTCTAAATCCAACACGGTTTGTGCTAGCTTCTTGAAACTTGACACAATAATGTAGTTTCATGTTCTAATGTTCTATCTCTATGTTTTGTTTCCTCTTGATGTAGCCCTAAGCAGTGACTGGCGAGAAACACTTCCATATAAAGGGTTGCCAAGCGTCCAAAAATTACGAATCTCCAGAAATCTCAGCAAATATTTTTTCACCCAAACTGGATGATACTTTCAGGTAATGATCAGTACACTAAGCTGACTTGGTTCCCCAAATTTCATTCTTCTATGTTGAAGCGTTCGTTTCCAGCAACAGTTTGAATTTTTAGGTTTCACTCTGTTTTCTCCTATATTGATAGATGTATTTGGAACTCTAAATCCAACACGGTTTGTGCTAGCTTCTTGAAACTTGACACAATAATGTAGTTTCACGTTCTATCTCTATGTTTTGTTTCCTCTTGATGTAGCCCTAAGCAGTGACTGGCGAGAAACAATTCCATATAAAGGGGTTGCCAAGCGTCAAAAATTACGAATCTCCAGAAATCTCAGCAAATATTTTTTCACCCAAACTGGATGATACTTTCAGGTAATGATCAGTACACTAAGCCCACTTGGTTCACCAAATTTCATTCTTCTATGTTGAAGCGTTCGTTTCCAGTAACAGTTTGAATTTTTCGGTTTCACTCTGTTTTCTCCTATATTGATAGATGTATTTGGAACTCTAAATCCAACACGGTTTGTGCTAGCTTCTTGAAACTTGACACAATAATGTAGTTTCACGTTCTATCTCTATGTTTTGTTTCCTCTTGATGTAGCCCTAAGCAGTGACTGGCGAGAAACACTTCCATATAAAGGGGTTGCCAAGCGTCCAAAAATTACGAATCTCCAGAAATCTCAGCAAATATTTTTTCACCCAAACTGGATGATACTTTCAGGTAATGATCAGTACACTAAGCTGACTTGGTTCACCAAATTTCGTTCTTCTATGTTGTAGCGTTCGTTTCCAGTAACAGTTTGAATTTTTCGGTTTCACTCTGTTTTCTCCTATATTGATAGATGTATTTGGAACTCTAAATCCAACACGGTTTGTGCTAGCTTCTTGAAACTTGACACAATAATGTAGTTTCACGTTCTATCTCTATGTTTTGTTTCCTCTTGATGTAGCCCTAAGCACTGACTGGCGAGAAACACTTCCATATAAAGGGGTTGCCAAGCGTCCAAAAATTACGAATCTCCAGAAATCTCAGCAAATATTTTTTCACCCAAACTGGATGATACTTTCAGGTAATGATCAGTACACTAAGCCCACTTGGTTCACCAAATTTCATTCTTCTATGTTGAAGCGTTCGTTTCCAGTAACAGTTTGAATTTTTCGGTTTCACTCTGTTTTCTCCTATATTGATAGATGTATTTGGAACTCTAAATCCAACACGGTTTGTGCTAGCTTCTTGAAACTTGACACAATAATGTAGTTTCACGTTCTATCTCTATGTTTTGTTTCCTCTTGATGTAGCCCTAAGCAGTGACTGGCGAGAAACACTTCCATATAAAGGGGTTGCCAAGCGTCCAAAAATTACGAATCTCCAGAAATCTCAGCAAATATTTTTTCACCCAAACTGGATGATACTTTCAGGTAATGATCAGTACACTAAGCTGACTTGGTTCACCAAATTTCGTTCTTCTATGTTGTAGCGTTCGTTTCCAGTAACAGTTTGAATTTTTCGGTTTCACTCTGTTTTCTCCTATATTGATAGATGTATTTGGAACTCTAAATCCAACACGGTTTGTGCTAGCTTCTTGAAACTTGACACAATAAAGTTGTTTCACGTTCTGTCTCTACATTTTGTTTCCTCTTGATGTAGCCCTTAGCAGTGACTGGGAGAAACACTTTCATGGAAACGGGTTGCCAAGCGTCCAAAAATTACGAATCTCCAGAAATCTCAGCAAATATTTTTTCACCCAAACTGGATGATACTTTCAGGTAATGATCAGTACACTAAGCTGACTTGGTTCACCAAATTTCGTTCTTCTATGTTGTAGCGTTCGTTTCCAGGAACAGTTTGAATTTTTAGGTTTCACTCTGTTTTCTCCTATATTGATAGAAGTATTTGGAACTCTAAATACAACACGGTTTGTGCTAGCTTCTTGAAACTTGACACAATAAAGTAGTTTCACGTTCTATCTCCATGTTTTGTTTCCTCTTGATGTAGCCCTAAGCAGTGACTGGCGAGAAACACTTTCATGGAAACGGGTTGCCAAGCGTCCAAAAATTACGAATCTCCAGAAATGTCAGCAAATATTTTTTCATCCAAACTGGATGATACTTTCAGGTAATGATCAGTACACTAAGGCGACTTGGTTCCCGCAACTTCGTCCTTCTATCTTGAAGCGTTCATTTCCAGTAACAGTTTGAATTTGTAGGTTTCACTCTATTTTCACCTATATTGATAGATGTATTTGGAACTCTAAATCCAACACGGTTTGTGCTAGCTTCTTGAAACTTGACACTATAATGTAGTTTCACGTTCTATCTCTATGTTTTGTTTCCTCTTGATGTAGCCCTAAGCAGTGACTGGCGAGAAACACTTCCATATAAAGGGATTGCCAAGCGTCCAAATATTACGAATCTCCAGAAATCTCAGCAAATATATTTTCACCCAAACTGGATGATACTTTCAGGTAATGATCAGTACACTAAGCTGACTTGGTTCCCCAAATTTCATTCTTATATGTTGAAGCGTTCGTTTCCAGTAACAGTTTGAATTTTTAGGTTTCACTCTGTTTTCTCCTATATTGATAGATGTATTTGGAACTCTAAATCCAACACGGTTTGTGCTAGCTTCTTGAAACTTGACACAATAAAGTAGTTTCACGTTCTATCTCTATGTTTTGTTTCCTCTTGATATAGCCCTAAGCAGTTACTGGCGAGAAACACTTTCATGGAAAGGGGTTGCCAAGCATCCAAAAATTACGAATCTCCAGAAATCTCAGCAAATATTTTTTCACCCAAACTTGATGATAGTTTCAGGTAATGATCAGTAAACTAAGGCGACTTGGTTCCCGAAACTTCGTTCTTCTATGTTGAAGCGTTCATTTCCAGTAACAGTTTGAATTTTTAGGTTTCATTCTGTTTTCTCCTATATTGATAGATGTATTTGGAACTCTAAATCCAACACGGTTTGTGCTAGCTTCTTGAAACTTGACACAATAAAGTAGTTTCACGTTCTGTCTCTACGTTTTGTTTCCTCTTGATGTAGCCTTTAGCAGTTACTGGGAGAAACACTTTCATGGAAACGGGTTGCCAAGCGTCCAAAAATTTCGAATCTCCAGAAATCTCAGCAAATATTTTTTCATCCAAACTGGATGATACTTTCAGGTAATGATCAGTACACTAAGGCGACTTGGTTCCCGCAACTTCGTCCTTCTATGTTGAAGCGTTCATTTCCAGTAACAGTTTGAATTTTTAGGTTTCACTCTATTTTCGCCTATATTGATAGATGTATTTGGAACTCTAAATCCAACACGGTTTGTGCTAGCTTCTTGAAACTTGACACAATAATGTAGTTTCACGTTCTATCTCTATGTTTTGTTTCCTCTTGATGTAGCCCTAAGCAGTGACTGGCGAGAAACACTTCCATATAAAGGGATTGCCAAGCGTCCAAATATTACGAATCTCCAGAAATCTCAGCAAATATTTTTTCACCCAAACTGGATGATACTTTCAGGTAATGATCAGTACACTAAGCTGACTTGGTTCCCCAAATTTCATTCTTCTATGTTGAAGCGTTCGTTTCCAGTAACAGTTTGAATTTTTAGGTTTCACTCTGTTTTCTCCTATATTGATAGATGTATTTGGAACTCTAAATCCAACACGGTTTGTGCTACCTTCTTGAAACTTGACACAATAATGTAGTTTCATGTTCTAATGTTCTATCTCTATGTTTTGTTTCCTCTTGATGTAGCCCTAAGCAGTGACTTGCGAGAAACACTTCCATATAAAGGGTTGCCAAGCGTCCAAAAATTACGAATCTCCAGAAATCTCAGCAAATATTTTTTCACCCAAACTGGATGATACTTTCAGGTAATGATCAGTACACTAAGCTGACTTGGTTCACCAAATTTCGTTCTTCTATGTTGTAGCGTTCGTTTCCAGTAACAGTTTGAATTTTTCGGTTTCACTCTGTTTTCTCCTATATTGATAGATGTATTTGGAACTCTAAATACAACACGGTTTGTGCTAGCTTCTTGAAACTTGACACAAAATGTAGTTTCACGTTCTATCTCTATGTTTTGTTTCCTCTTGATGTAGCCCTAAGCACTGACTGGCGAGAAACACTTCCATATAAAGGGGTTGCCAAGCGTCCAAATATTACGAATCTCCAGAAATCTCAGCAAATATCTTTTCACCCAAACTGGATGATACTTTCAGGTAATGATCAGTACACTAAGCTGACTTGGTTCACCAAATTTCGTTCTTCTATGTTGTAGCGTTCGTTTCCAGGAACAGTTTGAATTTTTAGGTTTCACTCTGTTTTCTCCTATATTGATAGATGTATTTGGAACTCTAAATACAACACGGTTTGTGCTAGCTTCTTGAAACTTGACACAATAATGTAGTTTCACGTTCTATCTCTATGTTTTGTTTCCTCTTGATGTAGCCCTAAGCAGTGACTGGCGAGAAACAGTTCCATATAAAGGGGTTGCCAAGAGTCCAAAAATTACGAATCTCCAGAAATCTCAGCAAATATTTTTTCATCCAAACTGGATGATACTTTCAGGTAATGATCAGTACACTAAGGCGACTTGGTTCCCGCAACTTCGTCCTTCTATGTTGAAGCGTTCATTTCCAGTAACAGTTTGAATTTTTAGGTTTCACTCTATTTTCACCTATATTGATAGATGTATTTGGAACTCTAAATCCAACACGGATTGTGCTAGCTTCTTGAAACTTGACACTATAATATAGTTTCACGTTCTATCTCTCTGTTTTGTTTCCTCTTGATGTAGCCCTAAGCAGTGACTGGCGAGAAACACTTCCATATAAAGGGATTGCCAAGCGTCCAAATATTACGAATCTCCAGAAATCTCAGCAAATATATTTTCACCCAAACTGGATGATACTTTCAGGTAATGATCAGTACACTAAGCTGACTTGGTTCCCCAAATTTCATTCTTCTATGTTGAAGCGTTCGTTTCCAGTAACAGTTTGAATTTTTAGGTTTCACTCTGTTTTCTCCTATATTGATAGATGTATTTGGAACTCTAAATACAACACGGTTTGTGCTAGCTTCTTGAAACTTGACACAATAAAGTAGTTTCACGTTCTATCTCTATGTTTTGTTTCCTCTTGATGTAGCCCTAAGCAGTGACTGGCGAGAAACACTTTCATGGAAAGGGGTTGCCAAGCATCCAAAAATTACGAATCTCCAGAAATCTCAGCAAATATTTTTTCACCCAAACTGGATGATACTTTCAGGTAATGATCAGTACACTAAGCTGACTTGGTTCCCCAAATTTCATTCTTCTATGTTGAAGCGTTCGTTTCCAGTAACAGTTTGAATTTTTAGGTTTCACTCTGTTTTCTCCTATATTGATAGATGTATTTGGAACTCTAAATCCAACACGGTTTGTGCTAGCTTCTTGAAACTTGACACAATAAAGTAGTTTCACGTTCTATCTCTATGTTTTGTTTCCTCTTGATGTAGCCCTAAGCAGTGACTGGCGAGAAACACTTTCATGGAAAGGGGTTGCCAAGCATCCAAAAATTATGAATCTCCAGAAATCTCAGCAAATATTTTTTCACCCAAACTTGATGATATTTTCAGGTAATGATCAGTACACTAAGGCGACTTGGTTCCCGAAACTTCGTTCTTCTATGTTGAAGCGTTCATTTCCAGTAACAGTTTGAATTTTTAGGTTTCATTCTGTTTTCTCCTATATTGATAGATGTATTTGGAACTCTAAATCCAACACGGTTTGTGCTAGCTTCTTGAAACTTGACACAATAAAGTAGTTTCACGTTCTGTCTCTATGTTTTCTTTCCTCTTCATGTAGCCCTTAGCAGTGACTGGAAGAAACACTTTCATGGAAACGGGTTGCCAAGCGTCCAAAAATTTCGAATCTCCAGAAATCTCAGCAAATATTTTTTCACCCAAACTGGATGATACTTTCAGGTAATGATCAGTACACTAAGCTGACTTGGTTCCCCAAATTTCATTCTTCTATGTTGAAGCGTTCGTTTCCAGTAACAGTTTGAATTTTTAGGTTTCACTCTGTTTTCTCCTATATTGATAGATGTATTTGGAACTCTAAATCCAACACGGTTTGTGCTAGCTTCTTGAAACTTGACACAATAAAGTAGTTTCACGTTCTATCTCTATGTTTTGTTTCCTCTTGATGTAGCCCTAAGCAGTTACTGGCGAGAAACACTTTCATGGAAAGGGGTTGCCAAGCATCAAAAAATTACGAATCTCCAGAAATCTCAGCAAATATTTTTTCACCCAAACTTGATGATAGTTTCAGGTAATGATCAGTACACTAAGGCGACTTGGTTCCCGAAACTTCGTTCTTCTATGTTGAAGCGTTCATTTCCAGTAACAGTTTGAATTTTTAGGTTTCATTCTGTTTTCTCCTATATTGATAGATGTATTTGGAACTCTAAATCCAACACGGTTTGTGCTAGCTTCTTGAAACTTGACACAATAAAGTAGTTTCACGTTATGTCTCTATGTTTTGTTTCCTCTTGATGTAGCCTTTAGCAGTTACTGGGAGAAACACTTTCATGGAAACGGGTTGCCAAGCGTCCAAAAATTTCGAATCTCCAGAAATCTCAGCAAATATTTTTTCACCCAAACTGGATGATACTTTCAGGTAATGATCAGTACACTAAGCTGACTTGGTTCCCCAAATTTCATTCTTCTATGTTGAAGCGTTCGTTTCCAGTAACAGTTTGAATTTTTAGGTTTCACTCTGTTTTCTCCTATATTGATTGATGTATTTGGAACTCTAAATCCAACACGGTTTGTGCTAGCTTCTTGAAACTTGACACTATAATGTAGTTTCATGTTCTAATGTTCTATCTCTATGTTTTGTTTCCTCTTGATGTAGCCCTAAGCAGTGACTGGCGAGAAACACTTCCATATAAAGGGTTGCCAAGCGTCCAAAAATTACGAATCTCCAGAAATCTCAGCAAATATTTTTTCACCCAAACTGGATGATACTTTCAGGTAATGATCAGTACACTAAGCTGACTTGGTTCCCCAAATTTCATTCTTCTATGTTGAAGCGTTCGTTTCCAGTAACAGTTTGAATTTTTAGGTTTCACTCTGTTTTCTCCTATATTGATAGATGTATTTGGAACTCTAAATCCAACACGGTTTGTGCTAGCTTCTTGAAACTTGACACAATAATGTAGTTTCACGTTCTATCTCTATGTTTTGTTTCCTCTTGATGTAGCCCTAAGCAGTTACTGGCGAGAAACACTTCCATATAAAGGGGTTGCCAAGCGTCCAAAAATTACGAATCTCCAGAAATCTCAGCAAATATTTTTTCACCCAAACTGGATGATACTTTCAGGTAATGATCAGTACACTAAGCTGACTTGGTTCACCAAATTTCGTTCTTCTATGTTGCAGCGTTCGTTTCCAGTAACAGTTTGAATTTTTCGGTTTCACTCTGTTTTCTCCTATATTGATAGATGTATTTGGAACTCTAAATACAACACGGTTTGTGCTAGCTTCTTGAAACTTGACACAATAAAGTAGTTTCACGTTCTATCTCCATGTTTTGTTTCCTCTTGATGTAGCCCTAAGCAGTGACTGGCGAGAAACACTTTCATGGAAAGGGGTTGCCAAGCTTCCAAAAAATACGAATCTCCAGAAATGTCAGCAAAAATTTTTTCATCCAAACTGGATGATACTTTCAGGTAATGATCAGTACACTAAGCTGACTTGGTTCCCCAAATTTCATTCTTCTATTGAAGCGTTCGTTTCCAGCAACAGTTTGAATTTTTAGGTTTCACTCTGTTTTCTCCTATATTGATAGATGTATTTGGAACTCTAAATCCAACACGGTTTGTGCTAGCTTCTTGAAACTTGACACTATAATGTAGTTTCACGTTCTATCTCTATGTTTTGTTTCCTCTTGATGTAGCCCTAAGCAGTGACTGGCGAGAAACACTTCCATATAAAGGGATTGCCAAGCGTCCAAATATTACGAATCTCCAGAAATCTCAGCAAATATATTTTCACCCAAACTGGATGATACTTTCAGGTAATGATCAGTACACTAAGCTGACTTGGTTCCCCAAATTTCATTCTTCTATGTTGAAGCGTTCGTTTCCAGTAACAGTTTGAATTTTTAGGTTTCACTCTGTTTTCTCCTATATTGATAGATGTATTTGGAACTCTAAATCCAACACGGTTTGTGCTAGCTTCTTGAAACTTGACACAATAAAGTAGTTTCACGTTCTATCTCTATGTTTTGTTTCCTCTTTATGTAGCCCTAAGCAGTGACTGGCGAGAAACACTTCCATATAAAGGGGTTGCCAAGCGTCCAAAAATTACGAATCTCCAGAAATCTCAGCAAATATTTTTTCACCCAAACTTGATGATAGTTTCAGGTAATGATCAGTACACTAAGGCGACTTGGTTCCCGAAACTTCGTTCTTCTATGTTGAAGCGTTCATTTCCAGTAACAGTTTGAATTTTTAGGTTTCATTCTGTTTTCTCCTATATTGATAGATGTATTTGGAACTCTAAATCCAACACGGTTTGTGCTAGCTTCTTGAAACTTGACACAATAAAGTAGTTTCACGATCTGTCTCTATGTTTTGTTTCCTCTTGATGTAGCCCTTAGCAGTGACTGGGAGAAACACTTTCATGGAAACGGGTTGCCAAGCGTCCAAAAATTTCGAATCTCCAGAAATCTCAGCAAATATTTTTTCACCCAAACTGGATGATACTTTCAGGTAATGATCAGTACCCTAAGCTGACTTGGTTCCCCAAATTTCATTCTTCTATGTTGAAGCGTTCGTTTCCAGTAACAGTTTGAATTTTTAGGTTTCACTCTGTTTTCTCCTATATTGATAGATGTATTTGGAACTCTAAATCCAACACGGTTTGTGCTAGCTTCTTGAAACTTGACACAATAAAGTAGTTTCACGTTCTATCTCTATGTTTTGTTTCCTCTTGATGTAGCCCTAAGCAGTTACTGGCGAGAAACACTTTCATGGAAAGGGGTTGCCAAGCATCCAAAAATTACGAATCTCCAGAAATCTCAGCAAATATTTTTTCACCCAATCTTGATGGTAGTTTCAGGTAATGATCAGTACACTAAGGCGACTTGGTTCCCGAAACTTCGTTCTTCTATGTTGAAGCGTTCATTTCCAGTAACAGTTTGAATTTTTAGGTTTCATTCTGTTTTCTCCTATATTGATAGATGTATTTGGAACTCTAAATCCAACACGGTTTGTGCTAGCTTCTTGAAACTTGACACAATAAAGTAGTTTCACGTTCTGTCTCTATGTTTTGTATCCTCTTGATGTAGCCTTTAGCAGTTACTGGGAGAAACACTTTCATGGAAACGGGTTGCCAAGCGTCCAAAAATTTCGAATCTCCAGAAATCTCAGCAAATATTTTTTCACCCAAACTGGATGATACTTTCAGGTAATGATCAGTACACTAAGCTGACTTGGTTCCCCAAATTTCATTCATCTATGTTGAAGCGTTCGTTTCCAGTAACAGTTTGAATTTTTAGGTTTCACTCTGTTTTCTCCTATTTTGACAGATGTATTTGGAACTCTAAATCCAACACGGTTTGTGCTAGCTTCTTGAAACTTGACACAATAATGTAGTTTCATGTTCTAATGTTCTATCTCTATGTTTTGTTTCCTCTTGATGTAGCCCTAAGCAGTGACTGGCGAGAAACACTTCCATATAAAGGGTTGCCAAGCGTCCAAAAATTACGAATCTCCAGAAATCTCAGCAAATATTTTTTCACCCAAACTGGATGATACTTTCAGGTAATGATCAGTACACTAAGCTGACTTGGTTCCCCAAATTTCATTCTTCTATGTTGAAGCGTTCGTTTCCAGCAACAGTTTGAATTTTTAGGTTTCACTCTGTTTTCTCCTATATTGATAGATGTATTTGGAACTCTAAATCCAACACGGTTTGTGCTAGCTTCTTGAAACTTGACACAATAATGTAGTTTCACGTTCTATCTCTATGTTTTGTTTCCTCTTGATGTAGCCCTAAGCAGTGACTGGCGAGAAACAATTCCATATAAAGGGGTTGCCAAGCGTCAAAAATTACGAATCTCCAGAAATCTCAGCAAATATTTTTTCACCCAAACTGGATGATACTTTCAGGTAATGATCAGTACACTAAGCCCACTTGGTTCACCAAATTTCATTCTTCTATGTTGAAGCGTTCGTTTCCAGTAACAGTTTGAATTTTTCGGTTTCACTCTGTTTTCTCCTATATTGATAGATGTATTTGGAACTCTAAATCCAACACGGTTTGTGCTAGCTTCTTGAAACTTGACACAATAATGTAGTTTCACGTTCTATCTCTATGTTTTGTTTCCTCTTGATGTAGCCCTAAGCAGTGACTGGAGAGAAACACTTCCATATAAAGGGGTTGCCAAGCGTCCAAAAATTACGAATCTCCAGAAATCTCAGCAAATATTTTTTCACCCAAACTGGATGATACTTTCAGGTAATGATCAGTACACTAAGCTGACTTGGTTCACCAAATTTCGTTCTTCTATGTTGTAGCGTTCGTTTCCAGTAACAGTTTGAATTTTTCGGTTTCACTCTGTTTTCTCCTATATTGATAGATGTATTTGGAACTCTAAATCCAACACGGTTTGTGCTAGCTTCTTGAAACTTGACACAATAATGTAGTTTCACGTTCTATCTCTATGTTTTGTTTCCTCTTGATGTAGCCCTAAGCACTGACTGGCGAGAAACACTTCCATATAAAGGGGTTGCCAAGCGTCCAAAAATTACGAATCTCCAGAAATCTCAGCAAATATTTTTTCACCCAAACTGGATGATACTTTCAGGTAATGATCAGTACACTAAGCCCACTTGGTTCACCAAATTTCATTCTTCTATGTTGAAGCGTTCGTTTCCAGTAACAGTTTGAATTTTTCGGTTTCACTCTGTTTTCTCCTATATTGATAGATGTATTTGGAACTCTAAATCCAACACGGTTTGTGCTAGCTTCTTGAAACTTGACACAATAATGTAGTTTCACGTTCTATCTCTATGTTTTGTTTCCTCTTGATGTAGCCCTAAGCAGTGACTGGCGAGAAACACTTCCATATAAAGGGGTTGCCAAGCGTCCAAAAATTACGAATCTCCAGAAATCTCAGCAAATATTTTTTCACCCAAACTGGATGATACTTTCAGGTAATGATCAGTACACTAAGCTGACTTGGTTCACCAAATTTCGTTCTTCTATGTTGTAGCGTTCGTTTCCAGTAACAGTTTGAATTTTTCGGTTTCACTCTGTTTTCTCCTATATTGATAGATGTATTTGGAACTCTAAATCCAACACGGTTTGTGCTAGCTTCTTGAAACTTGACACAATAAAGTTGTTTCACGTTCTGTCTCTACATTTTGTTTCCTCTTGATGTAGCCCTTAGCAGTGACTGGGAGAAACACTTTCATGGAAACGGGTTGCCAAGCGTCCAAAAATTACGAATCTCCAGAAATCTCAGCAAATATTTTTTCACCCAAACTGGATGATACTTTCAGGTAATGATCAGTACACTAAGCTGACTTGGTTCACCAAATTTCGTTCTTCTATGTTGTAGCGTTCGTTTCCAGTAACAGTTTGAATTTTTCGGTTTCACTCTGTTTTCTCCTATATTGATAGATGTATTTGGAACTCTAAATCCAACACGGTTTGTGCTAGCTTCTTGAAACTTGACACAATAATGTAGTTTCACGTTCTATCTCTATGTTTTGTTTCCTCTTGATGTAGCCCTAAGCACTGACTGGCGAGAAACACTTCCATATAAAGGGGTTGCCAAGCGTCCAAAAATTACGAATCTCCAGAAATCTCAGCAAATATTTTTTCACCCAAACTGGATGATACTTTCAGGTAATGATCAGTACACTAAGCCCACTTGGTTCACCAAATTTCATTCTTCTATGTTGAAGCGTTCGTTTCCAGTAACAGTTTGAATTTTTCGGTTTCACTCTGTTTTCTCCTATATTGATAGATGTATTTGGAACTCTAAATCCAACACGGTTTGTGCTAGCTTCTTGAAACTTGACACAATAATGTAGTTTCACGTTCTATCTCTATGTTTTGTTTCCTCTTGATGTAGCCCTAAGCAGTGACTGGCGAGAAACACTTCCATATAAAGGGGTTGCCAAGCGTCCAAAAATTACGAATCTCCAGAAATCTCAGCAAATATTTTTTCACCCAAACTGGATGATACTTTCAGGTAATGATCAGTACACTAAGCTGACTTGGTTCACCAAATTTCGTTCTTCTATGTTGTAGCGTTCGTTTCCAGTAACAGTTTGAATTTTTCGGTTTCACTCTGTTTTCTCCTATATTGATAGATGTATTTGGAACTCTAAATCCAACACGGTTTGTGCTAGCTTCTTGAAACTTGACACAATAAAGTTGTTTCACGTTCTGTCTCTACATTTTGTTTCCTCTTGATGTAGCCCTTAGCAGTGACTGGGAGAAACACTTTCATGGAAACGGGTTGCCAAGCGTCCAAAAATTACGAATCTCCAGAAATCTCAGCAAATATTTTTTCACCCAAACTGGATGATACTTTCAGGTAATGATCAGTACACTAAGCTGACTTGGTTCACCAAATTTCGTTCTTCTATGTTGTAGCGTTCGTTTCCAGGAACAGTTTGAATTTTTAGGTTTCACTCTGTTTTCTCCTATATTGATAGAAGTATTTGGAACTCTAAATACAACACGGTTTGTGCTAGCTTCTTGAAACTTGACACAATAAAGTAGTTTCACGTTCTATCTCCATGTTTTGTTTCCTCTTGATGTAGCCCTAAGCAGTGACTGGCGAGAAACACTTTCATGGAAACGGGTTGCCAAGCGTCCAAAAATTACGAATCTCCAGAAATGTCAGCAAATATTTTTTCATCCAAACTGGATGATACTTTCAGGTAATGATCAGTACACTAAGGCGACTTGGTTCCCGCAACTTCGTCCTTCTATCTTGAAGCGTTCATTTCCAGTAACAGTTTGAATTTGTAGGTTTCACTCTATTTTCACCTATATTGATAGATGTATTTGGAACTCTAAATCCAACACGGTTTGTGCTAGCTTCTTGAAACTTGACACTATAATGTAGTTTCACGTTCTATCTCTATGTTTTGTTTCCTCTTGATGTAGCCCTAAGCAGTGACTGGCGAGAAACACTTCCATATAAAGGGATTGCCAAGCGTCCAAATATTACGAATCTCCAGAAATCTCAGCAAATATATTTTCACCCAAACTGGATGATACTTTCAGGTAATGATCAGTACACTAAGCTGACTTGGTTCCCCAAATTTCATTCTTATATGTTGAAGCGTTCGTTTCCAGTAACAGTTTGAATTTTTAGGTTTCACTCTGTTTTCTCCTATATTGATAGATGTATTTGGAACTCTAAATCCAACACGGTTTGTGCTAGCTTCTTGAAACTTGACACAATAAAGTAGTTTCACGTTCTATCTCTATGTTTTGTTTCCTCTTGATATAGCCCTAAGCAGTTACTGGCGAGAAACACTTTCATGGAAAGGGGTTGCCAAGCATCCAAAAATTACGAATCTCCAGAAATCTCAGCAAATATTTTTTCACCCAAACTTGATGATAGTTTCAGGTAATGATCAGTAAACTAAGGCGACTTGGTTCCCGAAACTTCGTTCTTCTATGTTGAAGCGTTCATTTCCAGTAACAGTTTGAATTTTTAGGTTTCATTCTGTTTTCTCCTATATTGATAGATGTATTTGGAACTCTAAATCCAACACGGTTTGTGCTAGCTTCTTGAAACTTGACACAATAAAGTAGTTTCACGTTCTGTCTCTACGTTTTGTTTCCTCTTGATGTAGCCTTTAGCAGTTACTGGGAGAAACACTTTCATGGAAACGGGTTGCCAAGCGTCCAAAAATTTCGAATCTCCAGAAATCTCAGCAAATATTTTTTCATCCAAACTGGATGATACTTTCAGGTAATGATCAGTACACTAAGGCGACTTGGTTCCCGCAACTTCGTCCTTCTATGTTGAAGCGTTCATTTCCAGTAACAGTTTGAATTTTTAGGTTTCACTCTATTTTCGCCTATATTGATAGATGTATTTGGAACTCTAAATCCAACACGGTTTGTGCTAGCTTCTTGAAACTTGACACAATAATGTAGTTTCACGTTCTATCTCTATGTTTTGTTTCCTCTTGATGTAGCCCTAAGCAGTGACTGGCGAGAAACACTTCCATATAAAGGGATTGCCAAGCGTCCAAATATTACGAATCTCCAGAAATCTCAGCAAATATTTTTTCACCCAAACTGGATGATACTTTCAGGTAATGATCAGTACACTAAGCTGACTTGGTTCCCCAAATTTCATTCTTCTATGTTGAAGCGTTCGTTTCCAGTAACAGTTTGAATTTTTAGGTTTCACTCTGTTTTCTCCTATATTGATAGATGTATTTGGAACTCTAAATCCAACACGGTTTGTGCTACCTTCTTGAAACTTGACACAATAATGTAGTTTCATGTTCTAATGTTCTATCTCTATGTTTTGTTTCCTCTTGATGTAGCCCTAAGCAGTGACTTGCGAGAAACACTTCCATATAAAGGGTTGCCAAGCGTCCAAAAATTACGAATCTCCAGAAATCTCAGCAAATATTTTTTCACCCAAACTGGATGATACTTTCAGGTAATGATCAGTACACTAAGCTGACTTGGTTCACCAAATTTCGTTCTTCTATGTTGTAGCGTTCGTTTCCAGTAACAGTTTGAATTTTTCGGTTTCACTCTGTTTTCTCCTATATTGATAGATGTATTTGGAACTCTAAATACAACACGGTTTGTGCTAGCTTCTTGAAACTTGACACAAAATGTAGTTTCACGTTCTATCTCTATGTTTTGTTTCCTCTTGATGTAGCCCTAAGCACTGACTGGCGAGAAACACTTCCATATAAAGGGGTTGCCAAGCGTCCAAATATTACGAATCTCCAGAAATCTCAGCAAATATCTTTTCACCCAAACTGGATGATACTTTCAGGTAATGATCAGTACACTAAGCTGACTTGGTTCACCAAATTTCGTTCTTCTATGTTGTAGCGTTCGTTTCCAGGAACAGTTTGAATTTTTAGGTTTCACTCTGTTTTCTCCTATATTGATAGATGTATTTGGAACTCTAAATACAACACGGTTTGTGCTAGCTTCTTGAAACTTGACACAATAATGTAGTTTCACGTTCTATCTCTATGTTTTGTTTCCTCTTGATGTAGCCCTAAGCAGTGACTGGCGAGAAACACTTCCATATAAAGGGGTTGCCAAGAGTCCAAAAATTACGAATCTCCAGAAATCTCAGCAAATATTTTTTCATCCAAACTGGATGATACTTTCAGGTAATGATCAGTACACTAAGGCGACTTGGTTCCCGCAACTTCGTCCTTCTATGTTGAAGCGTTCATTTCCAGTAACAGTTTGAATTTTTAGGTTTCACTCTATTTTCACCTATATTGATAGATGTATTTGGAACTCTAAATCCAACACGGATTGTGCTAGCTTCTTGAAACTTGACACTATAATATAGTTTCACGTTCTATCTCTCTGTTTTGTTTCCTCTTGATGTAGCCCTAAGCAGTGACTGGCGAGAAACACTTCCATATAAAGGGATTGCCAAGCGTCCAAATATTACGAATCTCCAGAAATCTCAGCAAATATATTTTCACCCAAACTGGATGATACTTTCAGGTAATGATCAGTACACTAAGCTGACTTGGTTCCCCAAATTTCATTCTTCTATGTTGAAGCGTTCGTTTCCAGTAACAGTTTGAATTTTTAGGTTTCACTCTGTTTTCTCCTATATTGATAGATGTATTTGGAACTCTAAATACAACACGGTTTGTGCTAGCTTCTTGAAACTTGACACAATAAAGTAGTTTCACGTTCTATCTCTATGTTTTGTTTCCTCTTGATGTAGCCCTAAGCAGTGACTGGCGAGAAACACTTTCATGGAAAGGGGTTGCCAAGCATCCAAAAATTACGAATCTCCAGAAATCTCAGCAAATATTTTTTCACCCAAACTGGATGATACTTTCAGGTAATGATCAGTACACTAAGCTGACTTGGTTCCCCAAATTTCATTCTTCTATGTTGAAGCGTTCGTTTCCAGTAACAGTTTGAATTTTTAGGTTTCACTCTGTTTTCTCCTATATTGATAGATGTATTTGGAACTCTAAATCCAACACGGTTTGTGCTAGCTTCTTGAAACTTGACACAATAAAGTAGTTTCACGTTCTATCTCTATGTTTTGTTTCCTCTTGATGTAGCCCTAAGCAGTGACTGGCGAGAAACACTTTCATGGAAAGGGGTTGCCAAGCATCCAAAAATTATGAATCTCCAGAAATCTCAGCAAATATTTTTTCACCCAAACTTGATGATATTTTCAGGTAATGATCAGTACACTAAGGCGACTTGGTTCCCGAAACTTCGTTCTTCTATGTTGAAGCGTTCATTTCCAGTAACAGTTTGAATTTTTGGGTTTCATTCTGTTTTCTCCTATATTGATAGATGTATTTGGAACTCTAAATCCAACACGGTTTGTGCTAGCTTCTTGAAACTTGACACAATAAAGTAGTTTCACGTTCTGTCTCTATGTTTTCTTTCCTCTTCATGTAGCCCTTAGCAGTGACTGGAAGAAACACTTTCATGGAAACGGGTTGCCAAGCGTCCAAAAATTTCGAATCTCCAGAAATCTCAGCAAATATTTTTTCACCCAAACTGGATGATACTTTCAGGTAATGATCAGTACACTAAGCTGACTTGGTTCCCCAAATTTCATTCTTCTATGTTGAAGCGTTCGTTTCCAGTAACAGTTTGAATTTTTAGGTTTCACTCTGTTTTCTCCTATATTGATAGATGTATTTGGAACTCTAAATCCAACACAGTTTGTGCTAACTTCTTGAAACTTGACACAATAAAGTAGTTTCATGTTCTATCTCTATGTTTTGTTTCCTCTTGATGTAGCCCTAAGCAGTGACTGGCGAGAAACACTTTCATGGAAAGGGGTTGCCAAGCATCCAAAAATTACGAATCTCCAGAAATCTCAGCAAATATTTTTTCACCCAAACTTGATGATAGTTTCAGGTAATGATCAGTACACTAAGGCGACTTGGTTTCCGAAACTTGGTGCTTCTATGTTGAAGCGTTCATTTCCAGTAACAGTTTGAATTTTTCGGTTTCATTCTGTTTTCTCCTATATTGATAGATGTATTTGGGACTCTAAATCCAACACGGTTTGTGCTAGCTTCTTGAAACTTGACACAATAAAGTAGTTTCACGTTCTGTCTCTATGTTTTGTTTCCTCTGGATGTAGACCTTAGCAGTGACTGGGAGAAACACTTTCATTGAAACGGGTTGCCAAGCGTCCAAAAATTACGAATCTCCAGAAATCTCAGCAAATATTTTTTCACCCAAACTGGATGATACTTTCAGGTAATGATCAGTACACTAAGCTGACTTGGTTCCCCAAATTTCATTCTTCTATGTTGAAGCGTTCGTTTCCAGTAACAGTTTGAATTTTTAGGTTTCACTCTGTTTTCTCCTATATTGATAGATGTATTTGGAACTCTAAATCCAACACGGTTTGTGCTAGCTTCTTGAAACTTGACACAATAATGTCGTTTCATGTTCTAATGTTCTATCTCTATGTTTTGTTTCCTCTTGATGTAGCCCTAAGCAGTGACTGGCGAGAAACTCTTCCATATAAAGGGGTTGCCAAGCGTCCAAAAATTACGAATCTCCAGAAATCTCAGCAAATATTTTTTCACCCAAACTGGATGATACTTTCAGGTAATGATCAGTACACTAAGCTGACTTGGTTCACCAAATTTCGTTCTTCTATGTTGTAGCGTTCGTTTCCAGTAACAGTTTGAATTTTTCGGTTTCACTCTGTTTTGTCCTATATTGATAGATGTATTTGGAACTCTAAATACAACACGGTTTGTGCTAGCTTCTTGAAACTTGACACAATAATGTAGTTTCACGTTCTATCTCTATGTTTTGTTTCCTCTTGATGTAGCCCTAAGCACTGACTGGCGAGAAACACTTCCATATAAAGGGGTTGCCAAGCGTCCAAAAATTACGAATCTCCAGAAATCTCAGCAAATATTTTTTCACCCAAACTGGATGATACTTTCAGGTAATGATCAGTACACTAAGCTGACTTGGTTCACCAAATTTCGTTCTTCTATGTTGTAGCGTTCGTTTCCAGGAACAGTTTGAATTTTTAGGTTTCACTCTGTTTTCTCCTATATTGATAGATGTATTTGGAACTCTAAATACAACACGGTTTGTGCTAGCTTCTTGAAACTTGACACAATAAAGTAGTTTCACGTTCTATCTCCATGTTTTGTTTCCTCTTGATGTAGCCCTAAGCAGTGACTGGCGAGAAACACTTTCATGGAAATGGGTTGCCAAGCTTCCAAAAATTACGAATCTCCAGAAATCTCAGCAAATATTTTTTCATCCAAACTGGATGATACTTTCAGGTAATGATCAGTACACTAAGGCGACTTGGTTCCCGCAACTTCGTCCTTCTATGTTGAAGCGTTCGTTTCCAGTAACAGTTTGAATTTTTAGGTTTCACTCTGTTTTCTCCTATATTGATAGATGTATTTGGAACTCTATATCCAACACGGTTTGTGCTAGCTTCTTGAAACTTGACACAATAAAGTAGTTTCACGTTCTATCTCTATGTTTTGTTTCCTCTTGATGTAGCCCTAAGCAGTGACTGGCGAGAAACACTTTCATGGAAAGGGGTTGCCAAGCATCCAAAAATTACGAATCTCCAGAAATCTCAGCAAATATTTTTTCACCCAAACTTGATGATAGTTTCAGGTAATGATCAGTACACTAAGGCGACTTGGTTCCCGAAACTTCGTTCTTCTATGTTGAAGCGTTCATTTCCAGTAACAGTTTGAATTTTTAGGTTTCATTCTGTTTTCTCCTATATTGATAGATGTATTTGGAACTCTAAATCCAACACGGTTTGTGCTAGCTTCTTGAAACTTGACACAATAAAGTAGTTTCACGTTCTGTCTCTATGTTTTGTTTCCTCTTGATGTAGCCCTTAGCAGTGACTGGGAGAAACACTTTCATGGAAACGGGTTGCCAAGCGTCCAAAAATTTCGAATCTCCAGAAATCTCAGCAAATATTTTTTCACCCAAACTGGATGATACTTTCAGGTAATGATCAGTACACTAAGCTGACTTGGTTCCCCAAATTTCATTTTTCTATGTTGAAGCGTTCGTTTCCAGTAACAGTTTGAATTTTTAGGTTTCACTCTGTTTTCTCCTATATTGATAGATGTATTTGGAACTCTAAATCCAACACGGTTTGTGCTAGCTTCTTGAAACTTGACACAATAATGTAGTTTCACGTTCTATCTCTATGTTTTGTTTCCTCTTGATGTAGCCCTAAGCAGTGACTGGCGAGAAACACTTCCATATAAAGGGGTTGCCAAGCGTCCAAAAATTACGAATCTCCAGAAATCTCAGCAAATATTTTTTCACCCAAACTGGATGATACTTTCAGGTAATGATCAGTACACTAAGGCGACTTGGTTCCCGCAACTTCGTCCTTCTATGTTGAAGCGTTCATTTCCAGTAACAGTTTCAATTTTTAGGTTTCACTCTATTTTCTCCTATATTGATAGATGTATTTGGAACTCTAAATCCAACACGGTTTGTGCTAGCTTCTTGAAACTTGACACAATAAAGTTGTTTCACGTTCTGTCTCTATGTTTTGTTTCCTCTTGATGTAGCCCTTAGCAGTGACTGGCGAGAAACACTTTTATGGAAACGGGTTGCCAAGCGTCCAAAAATTACGAATCTCCAGAAATCTCAGCAAATATTTTTTCACCCAAACTGGATGATACTTTCAGGTAATGATCAGTACACTAAGCCCACTTGGTTCCCCAATTTTCATTCTTCTATGTTGAAGCGTTCGTTTCCAGTAACAGTTTGAATTTTTAGGTTTCACTCTGTTTTCTCCTATATTGATAGATGTATTTGGAACTCTAAATCCAACACGGTTTGTGCTAGCTTCTTGAAACTTGACACAATAATGTAGTTTCACGTTCTGTCTCTATGTTTTGTTTCCTCTTGATGTAGCCCTAAGCAGTGACTGGCGAGAAACACTTCCATATAAAGGGGTTGCCAAGCGTCCAAAAATTACGAATCTCCAGAAATCTCAGCAAATATTTTTTCACCCAAACTGGATGATACTTTCAGGTAATGATCAGTACACCAAGCCCACTTGGTTCACCAAATTTCGTTCTTCTATGTTGAAGCGTTCGTTTCCAGTAACAGTTTGAATTTTTCGGTTTCACTCTGTTTTCTCCTATATTGATAGATGTATTTGGAACTCTAAATCCAACACGGTTTGTGCTAGCTTCTTGAAACTTGACACAATAATGTAGTTTCACGTTCTATCTCTATGTTTTGTTTCCTCTTGATGTAGCCCTAAGCAGTGACTGGCGAGAAACACTTTCATGGAAAGGGGTTGCCAAGCGTCCAAAAATTACGAATCTCTAGAAATCTCAGCAAATATTTTTTCACCCAAACTGGAAGATACTTTCAGGTAATGATCAGTACACTAAGCTGAGTTGGTTCACCAAATTTTGTTCTTCTATGTTGTAGCGTTCGTTTCCAGTAACAGTTTGAATTTTTCGGTTTCACTCTGTTTTCTCCTAAATTGATAGATGTATTTGGAACTCTAAATACAACACGGTTTGCGCTAGCTTCTTGAAACTTGACACAATAATGTAGTTTCACGTTCTATCTCTATGTTTTGTTTCCTCTTGATGTAGCCCTAAGCAGTGACTGGCGAGAAACACTTCCATATAAAGGGGTTGCCAAGCGTCCAAAAATTACGAATCTCCAGAAATCTCAGCAAATATTTTTTCACCCAAACTGGATGATACTTTCAGGTAATGATCAGTACACTAAGCTGACTTGGTTCACCAAATTTCGTTCTTCTATGTTGTAGCGTTCTTTTCCAGGAACAGTTTGAATTTTTAGGTTTCACTCTGTTTTCTCCTATATTGATAGATGTATTTGGAACTCTAAATACAACACGGTTTGTGCTAGCTTCTTGAAACTTGACACAATAAAGTAGTTTCACGTTCTATCTCCATGTTTTGTTTCCTCTTGATGTAGCCCTAAGCAGTGACTGGCGAGAAACACTTTCATGGAAAGGGGTTGCCAAGCTATCAAAAATTACGAATCTCCAGAAATGTCAGCAAATATTTTTTCATCCAAACTGGATGATACTTTCAGGTAATGATCAGTACACTAAGGCGACTTGGTTCCCGCAACTTCGTCCTTCTATGTTGAAGCGTTCATTTCCAGTAACAGTTTGAATTTTTAGGTTTCACTCTATTTTCACCTATATTGATAGATGTATTTGGAACTCTAAATCCAACACGGTTTGTGCTAGCTTCTTGAAACTTGACACTATAATGTAGGTTCACGTTCTATCTCTATGTTTTGTTTCCTCTTGATGTAGCCCTAAGCACTGACTGGCGAGAAACACTTCCATATAAAGGGATTGCCAAGCGTCCAAAAATTACGAATCTCCAGAAATCTCAGCAAATATTTTTTCACCCAAACTGGATGATACTTTCAGGTAATGATCAGTACACTAAGCTGACTTGGTTCACCAAATTTCGTTCTTCTATGTTGTAGCGTTCGTTTCCAGGAACAGTTTGAATTTTTAGGTTTCACTCTGTTTTCTCCTATATTGATAGATGTATTTGGAACTCTAAATACAACACGGTTTGTGCTAGCTTCTTGAAACTTGACACAATAAAGTAGTTTCACGTTCTATCTCCATGTTTTGTTTCCTCTTGATGTAGCCCTAAGCAGTGACTGGCGAAAAACACTTTCATGGAAAGGGGTTGCCAAGCTTCCAAAAATTACGAATCTCCAAAAATCTCAGCAAATATTTTTTCACCCAAACTTGATGATAGTTTCAGGTAATGATCAGTACACTAAGGCGACTTGGTTCCCGAAACTTCGTTCTTCTATGTTGAAGCGTTCATTTCCAGTAACAGTTTGAATTTTTAGGTTTCATTCTGTTTTCTCCTATATTGATAGATGTATTTGGAACTCTAAATCCAACACGGTTTGTGCTAGCTTCTTGAAACTTGACACAATAAAGTAGTTTCACGTTCTGTCTCTATGTTTTGTTTCCTCTTGATGTAGCCCTTAGCAGTGACTGGGAGAAACACTTTCATGGAAACGGGTTGCCAAGCGTCCAAAAATTTCGAATCTCCAGAAATCTCAGCAAATATTTTTTCACCCAAACTGGATGATACTTTCAGGTAATGATCAGTACACTAAGCTGACTTGGTTCCCCAAATTTCATTCTTCTATGTTGAAGCGTTCGTTTCCAGTAACAGTTTGAATTTTTAGGTTTCACTCTGTTTTCTCCTATATTGATAGATGTATTTGGAACTCTAAATCCAACACGGTTTGTGCTAGCTTCTTGAAACTTGACACAATAAAGTAGTTTCACGTTCTATCTCTATGTTTTGTTTCCTCTTGATGTAGCCCTAAGCAGTGACTGGCGAGAAACACTTTCATGGAAAGGGGTTGCCAAGCATCCAAAAATTACGAATCTCCAGAAATCTCAGCAAATATTTTTTCACCCAAACTTGATGATAGTTTCAGGTAATGA
The DNA here is from genome assembly GCF_964194105.1 of Spermophilus citellus. Taxonomy (NCBI): domain Eukaryota; kingdom Metazoa; phylum Chordata; class Mammalia; order Rodentia; family Sciuridae; genus Spermophilus; species Spermophilus citellus. The sequence continues at coordinate 31,833,000 of NC_138186.1, forward strand.
TCAGTACACTAAGGCGACTTGGTTCCCGAAACTTCGTTCTTCTATGTTGAAGCGTTCATTTCCAGTAACAGTTTGAATTTTTAGGTTTCATTCTGTTTTCTCCTATATTGATAGATGTATTTGGAACTCTAAATCCAACATGGTTTGTGCTAGCTTCTTGAAACTTGACACAATAAAGTAGTTTCACGTTCTGTCTCTATGTTTTGTTTCCTCTTGATGTAGCCCTTAGCAGTGACTGGGAGAAATACTTTCATGGAAACGGGTTGCCAAGCGTCCAAAAATTTCGAATCTCCAGAAATCTCAGCAAATATTTTTTCACCCAAACTGGATGATACTTTCAGGTAATGATCAGTACACTAAGCTGACTTGGTTCCCCAAATTTCATTCTTCTATGTTGAAGCGTTCGTTTCCAGTAACAGTTTGAATTTTTAGGTTTCACTCTGTTTTCTCCTATATTGATAGATGTATTTGGAACTCTAAATCCAACACGGTTTGTGCTAGCTTCTTGAAACTTGACACAATAATGTAGTTTCATGTTCTATCTCTATGTTTTGTTTCCTCTTGATGTAGCCCTAAGCAGTGACTGGCGAGAAACACTTCCATATAAAGGGGTTGACAAGCGTCCAAAAATTACGAATCTCCAGAAATCTCAGCAAATATTTTTTCACCCAAACTGGATGATACTTTCAGGTAATGATCAGTACACTAAGCTGACTTGGTTCACCAAATTTCGTTCTTCTATGTTGTAGCGTTCGTTTCCAGTAACAGTTTGAATTTTTAGGTTTCACTCTGTTTTCTCCTATATTGATAGATGTATTTGGAACTCTAAATCCAACACGGTTTGTGCTAGCTTCTTGAAACTTGACACAATAATGTAGTTTCAAGTTCTATCTCCATGTTTTGTTTCCTCTTTATGTAGCCCTAAGCAGTGACTGGCGAGAAACACTTCCATATAAAGGGGTTGCCAAGCGTCCAAAAATTACGAATCTCCAGAAATCTCAGCAAATATTTTTTCACCCAAACTGGATGATACTTTCAGGTAATGATCAGTACACTAAGGCGACTTGGTTCCCGCAACTTCGTCCTTCTATGTTGAAGCGTTCATTTCCAGTAACAGTTTGAATTTTTAGGTTTCACTCTATTTTCTCCTATATTGATAGATGTATTTGGAACTCTAAATCCAACACGGTTTGTGCTAGCTTCTTGAAACTTGACACAATAAAGTTGTTTCACGTTCCGTCTCTATGTTTTGTTTCCTCTTGATGTAGCCCTTAACAGTGACTGGGAGAAACAGTTTCATGGAAACGGGTTTCCAAGCGTCCAAAAATTACGAATCTCCAGAAATCACAGCAAATATTTTTTCACCCAAACTGGATGATACTTTCAGGTAATGATCAGTACACTAAGCTGACTTGGTTCCCTAAATTTCATTCTTCTATGTTGAAGCGTTCGTTTCCAGTAACAGTTTGAATTTTTAGGTTTCACTCTGTTTTCTCCTATATTGATAGATGTATTTGGAACTCTAAATCCAACACGGTTTGTGCTAGCTTCTTGAAACTTGACACAATAATGTAGTTTCACGTTCTATCTCTATGTTTTGTTTCCTCTTGATGTAGCCCTTAGCAGTGACTGGGAGAAACACTTTCATGGAAACGGGTTGCAAAGCGTCCAAAAATTACGAATCTCCAGAAATCTCAGCAAATATTTTTTCACCCAAACTGGATGATACTTTCAGGTAATGATCAGTACACTAAGCCCACTTGGTTCACCAAATTTCGTTCTTCTATGTTGAAGCGTTCGTTTCCAGTAACAGTTTGAATTTTTCGGTTTCACTCTGTTTTCTCCTATATTGATAGATGTATTTGAAACTCTAAATACAACACGGTTTGTGCTAGCTTCTTGAAACTTGACACAATAATGTAGTTTCACGTTCTATCTCTATGTTTTGTTTCCTCTTGATGTAGCCCTAAGCACTGACTGGCGAGAAACACTTCCATATAAAGGGGTTGCCAAGCGTCCAAAAATTACGAATCTCCAGAAATCTCAGCAAATATTTTTTCACCCAAACTGGATGATACTTTCAGGTAATGATCAGTACACTAAGCTGACTTGGTTCCCCCAAATTTCATTCTTCTATGTTGAAGCGTTCGTTTCCAGTAACAGTTTGAATTTTTAGGTTTCACTCTGTTTTCTCCTATATTGATAGATGTATTTGGAACTCTAAATCCAACACGGTTTGTGCTAGCTTCTTGAAACTTGACACAATAAAGTAGTTTCACGTTCTATCTCTATGTTTTGTTTCCTCTTGATGTAGCCCTAAGCAGTGACTGGCGAGAAACACTTTCATGGAAAGGGGTTGCCAAGCATCCAAAAATTACGAATCTCCAGAAATCTCAGCAAATATTTTTTCACCCAAACTTGATGATAGTTTCAGGTAATGATCAGTACACTAAGGCGACTTGGTTCCCGAAACTTCGTTCTTCTATGTTGAAGCGTTCATTTCCAGTAACAGTTTGAATTTTTAGGTTTCATTCTGTTTTCTCCTTTATTGATAGATGTATTTGGAACTCTAAATCCAACACGGTTTGTGCTAGCTTCTTGAAACTTGACACAATAAAGTAGTTTCACGTTCTGTCTCTATGTTTTGTTTCCTCTTGATGTAGCCCTAAGCAGTGACTGGCGAGAAACACTTTCATGGAAACGGGTTGCCAAGCGTCCAAAAATTACGAATCTCCAGAAATCTCAGCAAATATTTTTCACCCAAACTGGATGATACTTTCAGGTAATGATCAGTACACTAAGCCCACTTGGTTCACCAAATTTCGTTCTTCTATGTTGAAGCGTTCGTTTCCAGGAACAGTTTGAATTTTTCGGTTTCACTCTGTTTTCTCCTATATTGATAGATGTATTTGGAACTCTAAATACAACACGGTTTGTGCTAGCTTCTTGAAACTTGACACAATAATGTAGTTTCACATTCTATCTCTATGTTTTGTTTCCTCTTGATGTAGACCTAAGCAGTGACTGGCGAGAAACACTTCCACATAAAGGGGTTGCCAAGCGTCCAAAAATTACGAATCTCCAGAAATCTCAGCAAATATTTTTTCACCCAAACTGGATGATACTTTCAGGTAATGATCAGTACACTAAGCTGACTTGGTTCCCCAAATTTCATTCTTCTATGTTGAAGCGTTCGTTTCCAGTAACAGTTTGAATTTTTAGGTTTCACTCTGTTTTCTCCTATATTGATAGATGTATTTGGAACTCTAAATCCAACACGGTTTGTGCTAGCTTCTTGAAACTTGACACAATAATGTAGTTTCATGTTCTATCTCTATGTTTTGTTTCCTCTTGATGTAGCCCTAAGCAGTGACTGGCGAGAAACACTTCCATATAAAGGGGTTGCCAAGCGTCCAAAAATTACGAATCTCCAGAAATCTCAGCAAATATTTTTTCACCCAAACTGGATGATACTTTCAGGTAATGATCAGTACACTAAGCTGACTTGGTTCACCAAATTTCTTTCTTCTATGTTGTAGCGTTCGTTTCCAGTAACAGTTTGAATTTTTAGGTTTCACTCTGTTTTCTCCTATATTGATAGATGTATTTGGAACTCTAAATCCAACACGGTTTGTGCTAGCTTCTTGAAACTTGACACAATAATGTAGTTTCAAGTTCTATCTCCATGTTTTGTTTCCTCTTGATGTAGCCCTAAGCAGTGACTGGCGAGAAACACTTCCATATAAAGGGGTTGCCAAGCGTCCAAAAATTACGAATCTCCAGAAATCTCAGCAAATATTTTTTCACCCAAACTGGATGATACTTTCAGGTAATGATCAGTACACTAAGGCGACTTGGTTCCCGCAACTTCGTCCTTCTATGTTGAAGCGTTCATTTCCAGTAACAGTTTGAATTTTTAGGTTTCACTCTATTTTCTCCTATATTGATAGATGTATTTGGAACTCTAAATCCAACACGGTTTGTGCTAGCTTCTTGAAACTTGACACAATAAAGTTGTTTCACGTTCCGTCTCTATGTTTTGTTTCCTCTTGATGTAGCCCTTAGCAGTGACTGGGAGAAACAGTTTCATGGAAACGGGTTGCCAAGCGTCCAAAAATTACGAATCTCCAGAAATCACAGCAAATATTTTTTCACCCAAACTGGATGATACTTTCAGGTAATGATCAGTACACTAAGCTGACTTGGTTCCCTAAATTTCATTCTTCTATGTTGAAGCGTTCGTTTCCAGTAACAGTTTGAATTTTTAGGTTTCACTCTGTTTTCTCCTATATTGATAGATGTATTTGGAACTCTAAATCCAACACGGTTTGTGCTAGCTTCTTGAAACTTGACACAATAATGTAGTTTCACGTTCTCTCTCTATGTTTTGTTTCCTCTTGATGTAGCCCTAAGCAGTGACTGGCGAGAAACACTTCCATATAAAGGGGTTGCCAAGCGTCCAAAAATTACGAATCTCCAGAAATCTCAGCAAATATTTTTTCACCGAAACTGGATGATACTTTCAGGTAATGATCAGTACACTAAGCCCACTTGGTTCACCAAATTTCGTTCTTCTATGTTGAAGCGTTCGTTTCCAGTAACAGTTTGAATTTTTCGGTTTCACTCTGTTTTCTCCTATATTGATAGATGTATTTGGAACTCTAAATACAACACGGTTTGTGCTAGCTTCTTGAAACTTGACACAATAATGTAGTTTCACGTTCTATCTCTATGTTTTGTTTCCTCTTGATGTAGCCCTAAGCACTGACTGGCGAGAAACACTTCCATATAAAGGGGTTGCCAAGCGCCCCAAAATTACGAATCTCCAGAAATCTCAGCAAATATTTTTTCACCCAAACTGGATGATACTTTCAGGTAATGATCAGTACACTAAGCTGACTTGGTTCACCCAAATTTCATTCTTCTATGTTGAAGCGTTCGTTTCCAGTAACAGTTTGAATTTTTAGGTTTCACTCTGTTTTCTCCTAAATTGATAGATGTATTTGGAACTCTAAATACAACACGGTTTGCGCTAGCTTCTTGAAACTTGACACAATAATGTAGTTTCACGTTCTATCTCTATGTTTTGTTTCCTCTTGATGTAGCCCTAAGCACTGACTGGCGAGAAACACTTCCATATAAAGGGGTTGCCAAGCGTCCAAAAATTACGAATCTCCAGAAATCTCAGCAAATATTTTTTCACCCAAACTGGATGATACTTTCAGGTAATGATCAGTACACTAAGCTGACTTGGTTCACCAAATTTCGTTCTTCTATGTTGTAGCGTTCTTTTCCAGGAACAGTTTGAATTTTTAGGTTTCACTCTGTTTTCTCCTATATTGATAGATGTATTTGGAACTCTAAATACAACACGGTTTGTGCTAGCTTCTTGAAACTTGACACAATAAAGTAGTTTCACGTTCTATCTCCATGTTTTGTTTCCTCTTGATGTAGCCCTAAGCAGTGACTGGCGAGAAACACTTTCATGGAAAGGGGTTGCCAAGCTATCAAAAATTACGAATCTCCAGAAATGTCAGCAAATATTTTTTCATCCAAACTGGATGATACTTTCAGGTAATGATCAGTACACTAAGGCGACTTGGTTCCCGCAACTTCGTCCTTCTATGTTGAAGCGTTCATTTCCAGTAACAGTTTGAATTTTTAGGTTTCACTCTATTTTCACCTATATTGATAGATGTATTTGGAACTCTAAATCCAACACGGTTTGTGCTAGCTTCTTGAAACTTGACACTATAATGTAGGTTCACGTTCTATCTCTATGTTTTGTTTCCTCTTGATGTAGCCCTAAGCAGTGACTGGCGAGAAACACTTCCATATAAAGGGATTGCCAAGCGTCCAAATATTACGAATCTCCAGAAATCTCAGCAAATATATTTTCACCCAAACTTGATGATACTTTCAGGTAATGATCAGTACACTAAGCTGACTTGGTTCCCCAAATTTCATTCTTCTATGTTGAAGCGTTCGTTTCCAGTAACAGTTTGAATTTTTAGGTTTCACTCTGTTTTCTCCTATATTGATAGATGTATTTGGAACTCTAAATCAAACACGGTTTGTGCTAGCTCCTTGAAACTTGACACAATAAAGTAGTTTCACGTTCTATCTCTATGTTTTGTTTCCTCTTGATGTAGCCCTAAGCAGTGACTGGCGAGAAACACTTTCATGGAAAGGGGTTGCCAAGCATCCAAAAATTACGAATCTCCAAAAATCTCAGCAAATATTTTTTCACCCAAACTTGATGATAGTTTCAGGTAATGATCAGTACACTAAGGCGACTTGGTTCCCGAAACTTCGTTCTTCTATGTTGAAGCGTTCATTTCCAGTAACAGTTTGAATTTTTAGGTTTCATTCTGTTTTCTCCTATATTGATAGATGTATTTGGAACTCTAAATCCAACACGGTTTGTGCTAGCTTCTTGAAACTTGACACAATAAAGTAGTTTCACGTTCTGTCTCTATGTTTTGTTTCCTCTTGATGTAGCCCTTAGCAGTGACTGGGAGAAACACTTTCATGGAAACGGGTTGCCAAGCGTCCAAAAATTTCGAATCTCCAGAAATCTCAGCAAATATTTTTTCACCCAAACTGGATGATACTTTCAGGTAATGATCAGTACACTAAGCTGACTTGGTTCCCCAAATTTCATTCTTCTATGTTGAAGCGTTCGTTTCCAGTAACAGTTTGAATTTTTAGGTTTCACTCTGTTTTCTCCTATATTGATAGATGTATTTGGAACTCTAAATCCAACACGGTTTGTGCTAGCTTCTTGAAACTTGACACAATAAAGTAGTTTCACGTTCTATCTCTATGTTTTGTTTCCTCTTGATGTAGCCCTAAGCAGTGACTGGTGAGAAACACTTTCATGGAAAGGGGTTGCCAAGCATCCAAAAATTACGAATCTCCAGAAATCTCAGCAAATATTTTTTCACCCAAACTTGATGATAGTTTCAGGTAATGATCAGTACACTAAGGCGACTTGGTTCCCGAAACTTCGTTCTTCTATGTTGAAGCGTTCATTTCCAGTAACAGTTTGAATTTTTAGGTTTCATTCTGTTTTCTCCTATATTGATAGATGTATTTGGAACTCTAAATCCAACATGGTTTGTGCTAGCTTCTTGAAACTTGACACAATAAAGTAGTTTCACGTTCTGTCTCTATGTTTTGTTTCCTCTTGATGTAGCCCTTAGCAGTGACTGGGAGAAATACTTTCATGGAAACGGGTTGCCAAGCGTCCAAAAATTTCGAATCTCCAGAAATCTCAGCAAATATTTTTTCACCCAAACTGGATGATACTTTCAGGTAATGATCAGTACACTAAGCTGACTTGGTTCCCCAAATTTCATTCTTCTATGTTGAAGCGTTCGTTTCCAGTAACAGTTTGAATTTTTAGGTTTCACTCTGTTTTCTCCTATATTGATAGATGTATTTGGAACTCTAAATCCAACACGGTTTGTGCTAGCTTCTTGAAACTTGACACAATAATGTAGTTTCATGTTCTATCTCTATGTTTTGTTTCCTCTTGATGTAGCCCTAAGCAGTGACTGGCGAGAAACACTTCCATATAAAGGGGTTGACAAGCGTCCAAAAATTACGAATCTCCAGAAATCTCAGCAAATATTTTTTCACCCAAACTGGATGATACTTTCAGGTAATGATCAGTACACTAAGCTGACTTGGTTCACCAAATTTCGTTCTTCTATGTTGTAGCGTTCGTTTCCAGTAACAGTTTGAATTTTTAGGTTTCACTCTGTTTTCTCCTATATTGATAGATGTATTTGGAACTCTAAATCCAACACGGTTTGTGCTAGCTTCTTGAAACTTGACACAATAATGTAGTTTCAAGTTCTATCTCCATATTTTGTTTCCTCTTTATGTAGCCCTAAGCAGTGACTGGCGAGAAACACTTCCATATAAAGGGGTTGCCAAGCGTCCAAAAATTACGAATCTCCAGAAATCTCAGCAAATATTTTTTCACCCAAACTGGATGATACTTTCAGGTAATGATCAGTACACTAAGGCGACTTGGTTCCCGCAACTTCGTCCTTCTATGTTGAAGCGTTCATTTCCAGTAACAGTTTGAATTTTTAGGTTTCACTCTATTTTCTCCTATATTGATAGATGTATTTGGAACTCTAAATCCAACACGGTTTGTGCTAGCTTCTTGAAACTTGACACAATAAAGTTGTTTCACGTTCCGTCTCTATGTTTTGTTTCCTCTTGATGTAGCCCTTAACAGTGACTGGGAGAAACAGTTTCATGGAAACGGGTTTCCAAGCGTCCAAAAATTACGAATCTCCAGAAATCACAGCAAATATTTTTTCACCCAAACTGGATGATACTTTCAGGTAATGATCAGTACACTAAGCTGACTTGGTTCCCTAAATTTCATTCTTCTATGTTGAAGCGTTCGTTTCCAGTAACAGTTTGAATTTTTAGGTTTCACTCTGTTTTCTCCTATATTGATAGATGTATTTGGAACTCTAAATCCAACACGGTTTGTGCTAGCTTCTTGAAACTTGACACAATAATGTAGTTTCACGTTCTATCTCTATGTTTTGTTTCCTCTTGATGTAGCCCTTAGCAGTGACTGGGAGAAACACTTTCATGGAAACGGGTTGCGAAGCGTCCAAAAATTACGAATCTCCAGAAATCTCAGCAAATATTTTTTCACCCAAACTGGATGATACTTTCAGGTAATGATCAGTACACTAAGCCCACTTGGTTCACCAAATTTCGTTCTTCTATGTTGAAGCGTTCGTTTCCAGTAACAGTTTGAATTTTTCGGTTTCACTCTGTTTTCTCCTATATTGATAGATGTATTTGAAACTCTAAATACAACACGGTTTGTGCTAGCTTCTTGAAACTTGACACAATAATGTAGTTTCACGTTCTATCTCTATGTTTTGTTTCCACTTGATGTAGCCCTAAGCACTGACTGGCGAGAAACACTTCCATATAAAGGGGTTGCCAAGCGTCCAAAAATTACGAATCTCCAGAAATCTCAGCAAATATTTTTTCACCCAAACTGGATGATACTTTCAGGTAATGATCAGTACACTAAGCTGACTTGGTTCCCCCAAATTTCATTCTTCTATGTTGAAGCGTTCGTTTCCAGTAACAGTTTGAATTTTTAGGTTTCACTCTGTTTTCTCCTATATTGATAGATGTATTTGGAACTCTAAATCCAACACGGTTTGTGCTAGCTTCTTGAAACTTGACACAATAAAGTAGTTTCACGTTCTATCTCTATGTTTTGTTTCCTCTTGATGTAGCCCTAAGCAGTGACTGGCGAGAAACACTTTCATGGAAAGGGGTTGCCAAGCATCCAAAAATTACGAATCTCCAGAAATCTCAGCAAATATTTTTTCACCCAAACTTGATGATATTTTCAGGTAATGATCAGTACACTAAGGCGACTTGGTTCCCGAAACTTCGTTCTTCTATGTTGAAGCGTTCATTTCCAGTAACAGTTTGAATTTTTAGGTTTCATTCTGTTTTCTCCTTTATTGATAGATGTATTTGGAACTCTAAATCCAACACGGTTTGTGCTAGCTTCTTGAAACTTGACACAATAAAGTAGTTTCACGTTCTGTCTCTATGTTTTGTTTCCTCTTGATGTAGCCCTAAGCAGTGACTGGCGAGAAACACTTTCATGGAAACGGGTTGCCAAGCGTCCAAAAATTACGAATCTCCAGAAATCTCAGCAAATATTTTTCACCCAAACTGGATGATACTTTCAGGTAATGATCAGTACACTAAGCCCACTTGGTTCACCAAATTTCGTTCTTCTATGTTGAAGCGTTCGTTTCCAGGAACAGTTTGAATTTTTCGGTTTCACTCTGTTTTCTCCTATATTGATAGATGTATTTGGAACTCTAAATACAACACGGTTTGTGCTAGCTTCTTGAAACTTGACACAATAATGTAGTTTCACGTTCTATCTCTATGTTTTGTTTCCTCTTGATGTAGACCTAAGCAGTGACTGGCGAGAAACACTTCCACATAAAGGGGTTGCCAAGCGTCCAAAAATTACGAATCTCCAGAAATCTCAGCAAATATTTTTTCACCCAAACTGGATGATACTTTCAGGTAATGATCAGTACACTAAGCTGACTTGGTTCCCCAAATTTCATTCTTCTATGTTGAAGCGTTCGTTTCCAGTAACAGTTTGAATTTTTAGGTTTCACTCTGTTTTCTCCTATATTGATAGATGTATTTGGAACTCTAAATCCAACACGGTTTGTGCTAGCTTCTTGAAACTTGACACAATAAAGTAGTTTCATGTTCTATCTCTATGTTTTGTTTCCTCTTGATGTAGCCCTAAGCAGTGACTGGCGAGAAACACTTTCATGGAAAGGGGTTGCCAAGCATCCAAAAATTACGAATCTCCAGAAATCTCAGCAAATATTTTTTCACCCAAACTTGATGATAGTTTCAGGTAATGATCAGTACACTAAGGCGACTTGGTTCCCGAAACTTCGTTCTTCTATGTTGAAGCGTTCATTTCCAGTAACAGTTTGAATTTTTAGGTTTCATTCTGTTTTCTCCTATATTGATAGATGTATTTGGAACTCTAAATCCAACATGGTTTGTGCTAGCTTCTTGAAACTTGACACAATAAAGTAGTTTCACGTTCTCTCTCTATGTTTTGTTTCCTCTTGATGTAGCCCTTAGCAGTGTCTGGGAGAAACACTTTCATGGAAACGGGTTGCCAAGCGTCCAAAAATTTCGAATCTCCAGAAATCTCAGCAAATATTTTTTCACCCAAACTGGATGATACTTTCAGGTAATGATCAGTACACTAAGCTGACTTGGTTCCCCAAATTTCATTCTTCTATGTTGAAGCGTTCGTTTCCAGTAACAGTTTGAATTTTTAGGTTTCACTCTGTTTTCTCCTATATTGATAGATGTATTTGGAACTCTAAATCCAACACGGTTTGTGCTAGCTTCTTGAAACTTGACACAATAATGTAGTTTCATGTTCTATCTCTATGTTTTGTTTCCTCTTGATGTAGCCCTAAGCAGTGACTGGCGAGAAACACTTCCATATAAAGGGGTTGACAAGCGTCCAAAAATTACGAATCTCCAGAAATCTCAGCAAATATTTTTTCACCCAAACTGGATGATACTTTCAGGTAATGATCAGTACACTAAGCTGACTTGGTTCACCAAATTTCTTTCTTCTATGTTGTAGCGTTCGTTTCCAGTAACAGTTTGAATTTTTAGGTTTCACTCTGTTTTCTCCTATATTGATAGATGTATTTGGAACTCTAAATCCAACACGGTTTGTGCTAGCTTCTTGAAACTTGACACAATAATGTAGTTTCAAGTTCTATCTCCATGTTTTGTTTCCTCTTGATGTAGCCCTAAGCAGTGACTGGCGAGAAACACTTCCATATAAAGGGGTTGCCAAGCGTCCAAAAATTACGAATCTCCAGAAATCTCAGCAAATATTTTTTCACCCAAACTGGATGATACTTTCAGGTAATGATCAGTACACTAAGGCGACTTGGTTCCCGCAACTTCGTCCTTCTATGTTGAAGCGTTCATTTCCAGTAACAGTTTGAATTTTTAGGTTTCACTCTATTTTCTCCTATATTGATAGATGTATTTGGAACTCTAAATCCAACACGGTTTGTGCTAGCTTCTTGAAACTTGACACAATAAAGTTGTTTCACGTTCCGTCTCTATGTTTTGTTTCCTCTTGATGTTGCCCTTAGCAGTGACTGGGAGAAACAGTTTCATGGAAACGGGTTGCCAAGCGTCCAAAAATTACGAATCTCCAGAAATCACAGCAAATATTTTTTCACCCAAACTGGATGATACTTTCAGGTAATGATCAGTACACTAAGCTGACTTGGTTCCCTAAATTTCATTCTTCTATGTTGAAGCGTTCGTTTCCAGTAACAGTTTGAATTTTTAGGTTTCACTCTGTTTTCTCCTATATTGATAGATGTATTTGGAACTCTAAATCCAACACGGTTTGTGCTAGCTTCTTGAAACTTGACACAATAATGTAGTTTCACGTTCTCTCTCTATGTTTTGTTTCCTCTTGATGTAGCCCTAAGCAGTGACTGGCGAGAAACACTTCCATATAAAGGGGTTGCCAAGCGTCCAAAAATTACGAATCTCCAGAAATCTCAGCAAATATTTTTTCACCGAAACTGGATGATACTTTCAGGTAATGATCAGTACACTAAGCCCACTTGGTTCACCAAATTTCGTTCTTCTATGTTGAAGCGTTCGTTTCCAGTAACAGTTTGAATTTTTCGGTTTCACTCTGTTTTCTCCTATATTGATAGATGTATTTGGAACTCTAAATACAACACGGTTTGTGCTAGCTTCTTGAAACTTGACACAATAATGTAGTTTCACGTTCTATCTCTATGTTTTGTTTCCTCTTGATGTAGCCCTAAGCACTGACTGGCGAGAAACACTTCCATATAAAGGGGTTGCCAAGCGCCCCAAAATTACGAATCTCCAGAAATCTCAGCAAATATTTTTTCACCCAAACTGGATGATACTTTCAGGTAATGATCAGTACACTAAGCTGACTTGGTTCACCAAATTTCGTTCTTCTATGTTGTAGCGTTCGTTTCCAGGAACAGTTTGAATTTGTAGGTTTCACTCTGTTTTCTCCTATATTGATAGATGTATTTGGAACTCTAAATACAACACGGTTTGTGCTAGCTTCTTGAAACTTGACACAATAAAGTAGTTTCACGTTCTATCTCCATGTTTTGTTTCCTCTTGATGTAGCCCTAAGCAGTGACTGGCGAGAAACACTTTCATGGAAAGGGTTTGCCAAGCTTCCAAAAATTACGAATCTCCAGAAATCTCAGCAAATATTTTTTCACCCAAACTGGATGATACTTTCAGGTAATGATCAGTACACTAAGCTGACTTGGTTCCCCAAATTTCATTCTTCTATGTTGAAGCGTTCGTTTCCAGTAACAGTTTGAATTTTTAGGTTTCACTCTGTTTTCTCCTATATTGATAGAAGTATTTGGAACTCTAAATCCAACACGGTTTGTGCTAGCTTCTTGAAACTTGACACAATAATGTAGTTTCACGTTCTCTCTCTATGTTTTGTTTCCTCTTGATGTAGCCCTAAGAAGTGACTGGCGAGAAACACTTCCATATAAAGGGGTTGCCAAGCGTCCAAAAATTACGAATCTCCAGAAAGCTCAGCAAATATTTTTTCACCCAAACTGGATGATACTTTCAGGTAATGATCAGTACACTAAGCTGACTTGGTTCACCAAATTTCGTTCTTCTATGTTGTAGCGTTCGTTTCCAGGAACAGTTTGAATTTGTAGGTTTCACTCTGTTTTCTCCTATATTGATAGATGTATTTGGAACTCTAAATACAACACGGTTTGTGCTAGCTTCTTGAAACTTGACACAATAAAGTAGTTTCACGTTCTATCTCCATGTTTTGTTTCCTCTTGATGTAGCCCTAAGCAGTGACTGGCGAGAAACACTTTCATGGAAAGGGTTTGCCAAGCTTCCAAAAATTACGAATCTCCAGAAATCTCAGCAAATATTTTTTCACCCAAACTTGTGATAGTTTCAGGTAATGATCAGTACACTAAGGCGACTTGGTTCCCGAAACATTGTTCTTCTATGTTGAAGCGTTCATTTCCAGTAACAGTTTGAATTTTTAGGTTTCATTCTGTTTTCTCGTATATTGATAGATGTATTTGGAACTCTAAATCCAACACGGTTTGTGCTAGCTTCTTGAAACTTGACACAATAAAGTAGTTTCACGTTCTGTCTCTATGTTTTGTTTCCTCTTGATGTAGCCCTTAGCAGTGACTGGGAGAAACACTTTCATTGAAACGGGTTGCCAAGCGTCCAAAAATTACGAATCTCCAGAAATCTCAGCAAATATTTTTTCACCCAAACTGGATGATACTTTCAGGTAATGATCAGTACACTAAGCTGACTTGGTTCCCCAAATTTCATTCTTCTATGTTGAAGCGTTCGTTTCCAGTAACAGTTTGAATTTTTAGGTTTCACTCTGTTTTCTCCTATATTGATAGATGTATTTGGAACTCTAAATCCAACACGGTTTGTGGTAGCTTCTTGAAACTTGATACAATAATGTAGTTTCACGTTCTATCTCTATGTTTTGTTTCCTCTTGATGTAGCCCTAAGCAGTGACTGGCGAGAAACACTTCCATATAAAGGGGTTGCCAAGCGTGCAAAAATTACGAATCTCCAGAAATCTCAGCAAATATTTTTTCACCCAAACTGGATGATACTTTCAGGTAATGATCAGTACACTAAGCCCACTTGGTTCACCAAATTTCGTTCTTCTATGTTGAAGCGTTCGTTTCCAGTAACAGTTTGAATTTTTCGGTTTCACTCTGTTTTCTCCTATATTGATAGATGTATTTGAAACTCTAAATACAACACGGTTTGTGCTAGCTTCTTGAAACTTGACACAATAATGTAGTTTCACGTTCTATCTCTATGTTTTGTTTCCTCTTGATGTAGCCCTAAGCACTGACTGGCGAGAAACACTTCCATATAAAGGGGTTGCCAAGCGTCCAAAAATTACGAATCTCCAGAAATCTCAGCAAATATTTTTTCACCCAAACTGGATGATACTTTCAGGTAATGATCAGTACACTAAGCTGACTTGGTTCCCCCAAATTTCATTCTTCTATGTTGAAGCGTTCGTTTCCAGTAACAGTTTGAATTTTTAGGTTTCACTCTGTTTTCTCCTATATTGATAGATGTATTTGGAACTCTAAATCCAACACGGTTTGTGCTAGCTTCTTGAAACTTGACACAATAAAGTAGTTTCACGTTCTATCTCTATGTTTTGTTTCCTCTTGATGTAGCCCTAAGCAGTGACTGGCGAGAAACACTTTCATGGAAAGGGGTTGCCAAGCATCCAAAAATTACGAATCTCCAGAAATCTCAGCAAATATTTTTTCACCCAAACTTGATGATAGTTTCAGGTAATGATCAGTACACTAAGGCGACTTGGTTCCCGAAACTTCGTTCTTCTATGTTGAAGCGTTCATTTCCAGTAACAGTTTGAATTTTTAGGTTTCATTCTGTTTTCTCCTTTATTGATAGATGTATTTGGAACTCTAAATCCAACACGGTTTGTGCTAGCTTCTTGAAACTTGACACAATAAAGTAGTTTCACGTTCTGTCTCTATGTTTTGTTTCCTCTTGATGTAGCCCTAAGCAGTGACTGGCGAGAAACACTTTCATGGAAACGGGTTGCCAAGCGTCCAAAAATTACGAATCTCCAGAAATCTCAGCAAATATTTTTCACCCAAACTGGATGATACTTTCAGGTAATGATCAGTACACTAAGCCCACTTGGTTCACCAAATTTCGTTCTTCTATGTTGAAGCGTTCGTTTCCAGGAACAGTTTGAATTTTTCGGTTTCACTCTGTTTTCTCCTATATTGATAGATGTATTTGGAACTCTAAATACAACACGGTTTGTGCTAGCTTCTTGAAACTTGACACAATAATGTAGTTTCACGTTCTATCTCTATGTTTTGTTTCCTCTTGATGTAGACCTAAGCAGTGACTGGCGAGAAACACTTCCACATAAAGGGGTTGCCAAGCGTCCAAAAATTACGAATCTCCAGAAATCTCAGCAAATATTTTTTCACCCAAACTGGATGATACTTTCAGGTAATGATCAGTACACTAAGGCGACTTGGTTCCCGCAACTTCGTCCTTCTATTTTGAAGCGTTCATTTCCACTAACAGTTTGAATTTTTAGGTTTCACTCTATTTTCTCCTATATTGATAGATGTATTTGGAACTCTAAATCCAACACGGTTTGTGCTAGCTTCTTGAAACTTGACACAATAAAGTAGTTTCACGTTCTGTCTCTATGTTTTGTTTCCTCTTGATGTAGCCCTTAGCAGTGACTGGCGAGAAACACTTTCATGGAAACGGGTTGCCAAGCGTCCAAAAATTACGAATCTCCAGAAATCTCAGCAAATATTTTTTCACCCAAACTGGATGATACTTTCAGGTAATGATCAGTACACTAAGCTGACTTGGTTCACCAAATTTCATTCTTCTATGTTGAAGCGTTCGTTTCCAGTAACAGTTTGAATTTTTAGGTTTCACTCTGTTTTCTCCTATATTGATAGATGTATTTGGAACTCTAAATCCAACACGGTTTGTGCTAGCTTCTTGAAACTTGACACAATAATGTAGTTTCACGTTCCATCTCTATGTTTTGTTTCCTCTTGATGTAGCCCTAACCAGTGACTGGCGAGAAACACTTCCATATAAAGGGGTTGCCAAGCGTCCAAAAATTACGAATCTCCAGAAATCTCAGCAAATATTTTTTCACCCAAACTGGATGATAGTTGCAGGTAATGATCAGTACACTAAGCCCACTTGGTTCACCAAATTTCGTTCTTCTATGTTGAAGCGTTCGTTTCCAGTAACAGTTTGAATTTTTCGGTTTCACTCTGTTTTCTCCTATATTGATAGATGTATTTGGAACTCTAAATCCAACACGGTTTGTGCTAGCTTCTTGAAACTTGACACAATAAAGTAGTTTCACATTCTATCTCTATGTTTTGTTTCCTCTTGATGTAGCCCTAAGCAGTGACTGGCGAGAAACACTTCCATATAAAGGGGTTGCCAAGCGTCCAAAAATGACGAATCTCCAGAAATCTCAGCAAATATTTTTTCACCCAAACTGGATGATACTTTCAGTTAATGATCAGTACACTAAGCTGACTTGGTTCACCAAATTTCGTTCTTCTATGTTGTAGCGTTCGTTTCCAGTAACAGTTTGAATTTTTAGGTTTCACTCTGTTTTCTCCTATATTGATAGATGTATTTGGAACTCTAAATCCAACACGGTTTGTGCTAGCTTCTTGAAACTTGACACAATAATGTAGTTTCACGTTCTATCTCTATGTTTTGTTTCCTCTTGATGTAGCCCTAGGCACTGACTGGCGAGAAACACTTCCATATAAAGGGGTTGCCAAGCGTCCAAAAATTACGAATCTCCAGAAATCTCAGCAAATATTTTTTCACCCAAACTGGATGATACTTTCAGGTAATGATCAGTACACTAAGCTGACTTGCTTCACCAAATTTCATTCTTCTATGTTGTAGCGTTCGTTTCCAGTAACAGTTTGAATATTTAGGTTTCACTCTGTTTTCTCCTATATTGATAGATGTATTTGGAACTCTAAATCCAACACGGTTTGTGCTAGCTTCTTGAAACTTGACACAATAATGTAGTTTCACGTTCTATCTCTATGTTTTGTTTCCTCTTGATGTAGCCCTTAGCAGTGACTGGCGAGAAACACTTCCATATAAAGGGGTTGCCAAGCGTCCAAAAATTACGAATCTCCAGAAATCTCAGCAAATATTTTTTCACCCAAACTGGATGATACTTTCAGGTAATGATCAGTACACTAAGGCGACTTGGTTCCCGCAACTTCGTCCTTCTATTTTGAAGCGTTCATTTCCAGTAACAGTTTGAATTTTTAGGTTTCACTCTATTTTCTCCTATATTGATAGATGTATTTGGAACTCTAAATCCAACACGGTTTGTGTTAGCTTCTTGAAACTTGACAGAATAATGTAGTTTCACGTTCTGTCTCTATGTTTTGTTTCCTCTTGATGTAGCCCTTAGCAGTGACTGGCGAGAAACACTTTCATGGAAACGGGTTGCCAAGCGTCCAAAAATTACGAATCTCCAGAAATCTCAGCAAATATTTTTTCACCCAAACTGGATGATACTTTCATGTAATGATCAGTACACTAAGCTGACTTGGTTCCCCAAATTTCATTCTTCTATGTTGAAGCGTTCGTTTCCAATAACAGTTTGAATTTTTAGGTTTCACTCTGTTTTCTCCTATATTGATAGATGTATTTGGAACTCTAAATCCAACACGGTTTGTGCTAGCTTCTTGAAACTTGACACAATAATGTAGTTTCACGTTCTATCTCTATGTTTTGTTTCCTCTTGATGTAGCCCTAAGCAGTGACTGGCGAGAAACACTTCCATATAAAGGGGTTGCCAAGCGTCCAAAAATGACGAATCTCCAGAAATCTCAGCAAATATTTTTTCACCCAAACTGGATGATACTTTCAGGTAATGATCAGTACACTAAGGCGACTTGGTTCCCGCAACTTCGTCCTTCTATTTTGAAGCGTTCATTTCCAGTAACAGTTTGAATATTTAGGTTTCACTCTGTTTTCTCCTATATTGATAGATGTATTTGGAACTCTAAATCCAACACGGTTTGTGCTAGCTTCTTGAAACTTGACACAATAATGTAGTTTCACGTTCTATCTCTATGTTTTGTTTCCTCTTGATGTAGCCCTAAGCAGTGACTGGCGAGAAACACTTCCATATAAAGGGGTTGCCAAGCGTCCAAAAATTACGAATCTCCAGAAATCTCAGCAAATATTTTTTCACCCAAACTGGATGATACTTTCAGGTAATGATCAGTACACTAAGGCGACTTGGCTCCCGCAACTTCGTCCTTCTATTTTGAAGCGTTCATTTCCAGTAACAGTTTGAATTTTTAGGTTTCACTCTATTTTCTCCTATATTGATAGATGTATTTGGAACTCTAAATCCAACACGGTTTGTGCTAGCTTCTTGAAACTTGACACAATAAAGTAGTTTCACGTTCTGTCTCTATGTTTTTTTTCCTCTTGATGTAGCCCTTAGCAGTGACTGGCGAGAAGCACTTTGATGGAAACGGGTTGCCAAGCGTCCAAAAATTACGAATCTCCAGAAATCTCAGCAAATATTTTTTCACCCAAACTGGATGATACTTTCAGGTAATGATCAGTACACTAAGCCCACTTGGTTCACCAAATTTCGTTCTTCTATGTTGAAGCGTTCGTTTCCAGTAACAGTTTGAATTTTTCGGTTTCACTCTGTTTTCTCCTATATTGATAGATGTATTTGGAACTCTAAATCCAACACGGTTTGTGCTAGCTTCTTGAAACTTGACACAATAAAGTAGTTTCACGTTCTATCTCTATGTTTTGTTTCCTCTTGATGTAGCCCTAAGCAGTGACTGGCGAGAAACACTTCCATATAAAGGGGTTGCCAAGCGTCCAAAAATTACGAATCTCCAGAAATCTCAGCAAATATTTTTTCACCCAAACTGGATGATAGTTGCAGGTAATGATCAGTACACTAAGCCCACTTGGTTCACCAAATTTCGTTCTTCTATGTTGAAGCGTTCGTTTCCAGTAACAGTTTGAATTTTTCGGTTTCACTCTGTTTTCTCCTATATTGATAGATGTATTTGGAACTCTAAATCCAACACGGTTTGTGCTAGCTTCTTGAAACTTGACACAATAAAGTAGTTTCACGTTCTATCTCTATGTTTTGTTTCCTCTTGATGTAGCCCTAAGCAGTGACTGGCGAGAAACACTTCCATATAAAGGGGTTGCCAAGCGTCCAAAAATTACGAATCTCCAGAAATCTCAGCAAATATTTTTTCACCCAAACTGGATGATACTTTCAGTTAATGATCAGTACACTAAGCTGACTTGGTTCACCAAATTTCGTTCTTCTATGTTGTAGCGTTCGTTTCCAGTAACAGTTTGAATTTCTAGGTTTCACTCTGTTTTCTCCTATATTGATAGATGTATTTGGAACTCTGAATCCAACACGGTTTGTGCTAGCTTCTTGAAACTTGACACAATAATGTAGTTTCACGTTCTATCTCTATGTTTTGTTTCCTCTTGATGTAGCCCTAAGCAGTGACTGGCGAGAAACACTTCCATATAAAGGGGTTGCCAAGCGTCCAAAAATTACGAATCTCCAGAAATCTCAGCAAATATTTTTTCACCCAAACTGGATGATACTTTCAGGTAATGATCAGTACACTAAGCCCACTTGGTTCACCAAATTTCGTTCTTCTATGTTGAAGCGTTCGTTTCCAGTAACAGTTTGAATTTTTCGGTTTCACTCTGTTTTCTCCTATATTGATAGATGTATTTGGAACTCTAAATACAACACGGTTTGTGCTAGCTTTTTGAAACTTGACACAATAATGTAGTTTCACGTTCTATCTCTATGTTTTGTTTCCTCTTGATGTAGACCTAGGCACTGACTGGCGAGAAACACTTCCATATAAAGGGGTTGCCAAGCGTCCAAAAATTACGAATCTCCAGAAATCTCAGCAAATATTTTTTCACCCAACCTGGATGATACTTTCATGTAATGATCAGTACACTAAGCTGACTTGGTTCCCCAAATTTCATTCTTCTATGTTGAAGCGTTCGTTTCCAGTAACAGTTTGAATTTTTAGGTTTCACTCTGTTTTCTCCTATATTGATAGATGTATTTGGAACTCTAAATCCAACACGGTTTGTGCTAGCTTCTTGAAACTTGACACAATAATGTAGTTTCACGTTCTATCTCTATGTTTTGTTTCCTCTTGATGTAGCCCTAAGCAGTGACTGGCGAGAAACACTTCCATATAAAGGGGTTGCCAAGCGTCCAAAAATTACGAATCTCCAGAAATCTCAGCAAATATTTTTTCACCCAAACTGGATGATAGTTTCAGGTAATGATCAGTACACTAAGCCCACTTGGTTCACCAAATTTCGTTCTTCTATGTTGAAGCGTTCGTTTCCAGTAACAGTTTGAATTTCTCGGTTTCACTCTGTTTTCTCCTATATTGATAGATGTATTTGGAACTCTAAATACAACACGGTTTGTGCTAGCTTTTTGAAACTTGACACAATAATGTAGTTTCACGTTCTATCTCTATGTTTTGTTTCCTCTTGATGTAGACCTAGGCACTGACTGGCGAGAAACACTTCCATATAAAGGGGTTGCCAAGCGTCCAAAAATTACGAATCTCCAGAAATCTCAGCAAATATTTTTTCACCCAACCTGGATGATACTTTCATGTAATGATCAGTACACTAAGCTGACTTGGTTCCCCAAATTTCATTCTTCTATGTTGAAGCGTTCGTTTCCAGTAACAGTTTGAATTTTTAGGTTTCACTCTGTTTTCTCCTATATTGATAGATGTATTTGGAACTCTAAATCCAACACGGTTTGTGCTAGCTTCTTGAAACTTGACACAATAATGTAGTTTCACGTTCTATCTCTATGTTTTGTTTCCTCTTGATGTAGCCCTAAGCAGTGACTGGCGAGAAACACTTCCATATAAAGGGGTTGCCAAGCGTCCAAAAATTACTAATCTCCAGAAATCTCAGCAAATATTTTTTCACCCAAACTGGATGATAGTTTCAGGTAATGATCAGTACACTAAGCCCACTTGGTTCACCAAATTTCGTTCTTCTATGTTGAAGCGTTCGTTTCCAGTAACAGTTTGAATTTCTCGGTTTCACTCTGTTTTCTCCTATATTGATAGATGTATTTGGAACTCTAAATACAACACGGTTTGTGCTAGCTTCTTGAAACTTGACACAATAATGTAGTTTCACGTTCTATCTCTATGTTTTGTTTCCTCTTGATGTAGCCCTAAGCAGTGACTGGCGAGAAACACTTCCATATAAAGGGGTTGCCAAGCGTCCAAAAATTACGAATCTCCAGAAATCTCAGCAAATATTTTTTCACCCAAACTGGATGATACTTTCAGGTAATGATCAGTACACTAAGCTGACTTGGTTCACCAAATTTCGTTCTTCTATGTTGTAGCGTTCATTTCCAGTAACAGTTTGAATATTTAGGTTTCACTCTGTTTTCTCCTATATTGATAGATGTATTTGGAACTCTAAATCCAACACGGTTTGTGCTAGCTTCTTGAAAATTGACACAATAATGTAGTTTCACGTTCTATCTCTATGTTTTGTTTCCTCTTGATGTAGCCCTAAGCAGTGACTGGCGAGAAACACTTCCATATAAAGGGGTTGCCAAGCGTCCAAAAATTACGAATCTCCAGAAATCTCAGCAAATATTTTTTCACCCAAACTGGATGATACTTTCAGGTAATGATCAGTACACTAAGGCGACTTGGTTCCCGCAACTTCGTCCTTCTATTTTGAAGCGTTCATTTCCAGTAACAGTTTGAATTTTTAGGTTTCACTCTATTTTCTCCTATATTGATAGATGTATTTGGAACTCTAAATCCAACACGGTTTGTGCTAGCTTCTTGAAACTTGACACAATAAAGTAGTTTCACGTTCTGTCTCTATGTTTTGTTTCCTCTTGAAGTAGCCCTTAGCAGTGACTGGCGAGAAACACTTTCATGGAAACGGGTTGCCAAGCGTCCAAAAATTACGAAACTCCAGAAATCTCAGCAAATATTTTTTCACCCAACCTGGATGATACTTTCAGGTAATGATCAGTACACTAAGCTGACTTGGTTCCCCAAATTTCATTCTTCTATGTTGAAGCGTTCGTTTCCAGTAACAGTTTGAATTTTTAGGTTTCACTCTGTTTTCTCCTATATTGATAGATGTATTTGGAACTCTAAATCCAACACGGTTTGTGCTAGCTTCTTGAAACTTGACACAATAATGTAGTTTCACGTTCTATCTCTATGTTTTGTTTCCTCTTGATGTAGCCCTAAGCAGTGACTGGCGAGAAACACTTCCATATAAAGGGGTTGCCAAGCGTCCAAAAATTTCGAATCTCCAGAAATCTCAGCAAATATTTTTTCACCCAAACTGGATGATAGTTGCAGGTAATGATCAGTACACTAAGCCCACTTGGTTCACCAAATTTCGTTCTTCTATGTTGAAGCGTTCGTTTCCAGTAACAGTTTGAATTTTTCGGTTTCACTCTGTTTTCTCCTATATTGATAGATGTATTTGGAACTCTAAATCCAACACGGTTTGTGCTAGCTTCTTGAAACTTGACACAATAAAGTAGTTTCACGTTCTATCTCTATGTTTTGTTTCCTCTTGATGTAGCCCTAAGCCGTGACTGGTGAGAAACACTTCCATATAAAGGGGTTGCCAAGCGTCCAAAAATGACGAATCTCCAGAAATCTCAGCAAATATTTTTTCACCCAAACTGGATGATACTTTCAGTTAATGATCAGTACACTAAGCTGACTTGGTTCACCTAATTTCGTTCTTCTATGTTGTAGCGTTCGTTTCCAGTAACAGTTTGAATTTTTAGGTTTCACTCTGTTTTCTCCTATATTGATAGATGTATTTGGAACTCTAAATCCAACACGGTTTGTGCTAGCTTCTTGAAACTTGACACAATAATGTAGTTTCACGTTCTATCTCTATGTTTTGTTTCCTCTTGATGTAGCCCTAAGCACTGACTGGCGAGAAACACTTCCATATAAAGGGGTTGCCAAGCGTCCAAAAATTACGAATCTCCAGAAATCTCAGCAAATATTTTTTCACCCAAACTGGATGATACTTTCAGGTAATGATCAGTACACTAAGCTGACTTGGTTCACCAAATTTCGTTCTTCTATGTTGTAGCGTTCGTTTCCAGTAACAGTTTGAATATTTAGGTTTCACTCTGTTTTCTCCTATATTGATAGATGTATTTGGAACTCTAAATCCAACACGGTTTGTGCTAGCTTATTGAAACTTGACACAATAATGTAGTTTCACGTTCTATCTCTATGTTTTGTTTCCTCTTGATGTAGCCCTAAGCAGTGACTGGCGAGAAACACTTCCATATAAAGGGGTTGCCAAGCGTCCAAAAATTACGAATCTCCAGAAATCTCAGCAAATATTTTTTCACCCAAACTGGATGATACTTTCAGGTAATGATCAGTACACTAAGCCCACTTGGTTCACCAAATTTCGTTCTTCTATGTTGAAGCGTTCGTTTCCAGTAACAGTTTGAATTTTTCGGTTTCACTCTGTTTTCTCCTATATTGATAGATGTATTTGGAACTCTAAATACAACACGGTTTGTGCTAGCTTTTTGAAACTTGACACAATAATGTAGTTTCACGTTCTATCTCTATGTTTTGTTTCCTCTTGATGTAGCCCTAGGCACTGACGGGCGAGAAACACTTCCATATAAAGGCGTTGCCAAGCGTCCAAAAATTACGAATCTCCAGAAATCTCAGCAAATATTTTTTCACCCAAACTGGATGATACTTTCAGGTAATGATCAGTACACTAAGCTGACTTGGTTCACCTAATTTCGTTCTTCTATGTTGTAGCGTTCGTTTCCAGTAACAGTTTGAATTTTTAGGTTTCACTCTGTTTTCTCCTATATTGATAGATGTATTTGGAACTCTAAATCCAACACGGTTTGTGCTAGCTTCTTGAAACTTGACACAATAATGTAGTTTCACGTTCTATCTCTATGTTTTGTTTCCTCTTGATGTAGCCCTAAGCAGTGACTGGCGAGAAACACTTTCATGGAAACGGGTTGCCAAGCGTCCAAAAATGACGAATCTACAGAAATCTCAGCAAATATTTTTTCACCCAAACTGGATGATACTTTCAGGTAATGATCAGTACACTAAGGCGACTTGGTTCCCCAAATTTCATTCTTCTATGTTGAAGCGTTCGTTTCCAGTAACAGTTTGAATTTTTAGGTTTCACTCTGTTTTCTCCTATATTGATAGATGTATTTGGAACTCTAAATCCAACACGGTTTGTGCTAGCTTCTTGAAACTTGACACAATAAAGTAGTTTCACGATCTATCTCTATGTTTTGTTTCCTCTTGATGTTGCCCTAAGCAGTGACTGGCGAGAAACACTTTCATGGAAAGGGGTTGCCAAGCATCCAAAAATTACGAATCTCCAAAAATCTCAGCAAATATTTTTTCACCCAAACTTGATGATAGTTTCAGGTAATGATCAGTACACTAAGGCGACTTGGTTCCCGAAACTTCGTTCTTCTATGTTGAAGCGTTCATTTCCAGTAACAGTTTGAATTTTTAGGTTTCATTCTGTTTTCTCGTATATTGATAGATGTATTTGGAACTCTAAATCCAACACGGTTTGTGCTAGCTTCTTGAAACTTGACACAATAAAGTAGTTTCACGTTCTGTCTCTATGTTTTGTTTCCTCTTGATGTAGCCCTTAGCAGTGACTGGGAGAAACACTTTCATGGAAACGGGTTGCCAAGCGTCCAAAAATTACGAATCTCCAGAAATCTCAGCAAATATTTTTTCACCCAAACTGGATGATACTTTCAGGTAATGATCAGTACACTAAGCTGACTTGGTTCCCCAAATTTCATTCTTCTATGTTGAAGCGTTCGTTTCCAGTAACAGTTTGAATTTTTAGGTTTCACTCTGTTTTCTCCTATATTGATAGATATATTTGGAACTCTAAATCCAACACGGTTTGTGCTAGCTTCTTGAAACTTGACAAAATAATGTAGTTTCATGTTCTATCTCTATGTTTTGTTTCCTCTTGATGTAGCCCTAAGCAGTGACTGGCGAGAAACACTTCCATATAAAGGGGTTGCCAAGCGTCCAAAAATTACGAATCTCCAGAAATCTCAGCAAATATTTTTTCACCCAAACTGGATGATACTTTCAGGTAATGATCAGTACACTAAGGCGACTTGGTTCCCGCAACTTCGTCCTTCTATGTTGAAGCGTTCGTTTCCAGTAACAGTTTGAATTTTTAGGTTTCACTCTATTTTCTCCTATATTGATAGATGTATTTGGAACTCTAAATCCAACACGGTTTGTGCTAGCTTCTTGAAACTTGACACAATAAAGTAGTTTCACGTTCTGTCTCTATGTTTTGTTTCCTCTTGATGTAGCCCTTAGCAGTGACTGGCGAGAAACACTTTCATGGAAACGGGTTGCCAACCGTCCAAAAATTACGAATCTCCAGAAATCTCAGCAAATATTTTTTCACCCAAACTGGATGATACTTTCAGGTAATGATCAGTACACTAAGCTGACTTGGTTCCACAAATTTCATTCTTCTATGTTGAAGCGTTCGTTTCCAGTAACAGTTTGAATTTTTAGGTTTCACTCTGTTTTCTCCTATATTGATAGATGTATTTGGAACTCTAAATCCAACACGGTTTGTGCTAGCTTCTTGAAACTTGACACAATAATGTAGTTTCACGTTCTATCTCTATGTTTTGTTTCCTCTTGATGTAGCCCTAAGCAGTGACTGGCGAGAAACACTTTCATGGAAAGGGGTTGCCAAGCATCCAAAAATTACGAATCTCCAGAAATCTCAGCAAATATTTTTTCACCCAAACTGGATGATAGTTGCAGGTAATGATCAGTACACTAAGCCGACTTGGTTCCCCAAATTTCATTCTTCTATGTTGAAGCGTTCGTTTCCAGTAACAGTTTGAATTTTTCGGTTTCACTCTGTTTTCTCCTATATTGATAGATGTATTTGGAACTCTAAATCCAACACGGTTTGTGCTAGCTTCTTGAAACTTGACACAATAAAGTAGTTTCACGTTCTATCTCTATGTTTTGTTTCCTCTTGATGTAGCCCTAAGCAGTGACTGGCGAGAAACACTTCCATATAAAGGGGTTGCCAAGCGTCCAAAAATTACGAATCTCCAGAAATCTCAGCAAATATTTTTTCACCCAAACTGGATGATACTTTCAGGTAATGATCAGTACACGAAGCCCACTTGGTTCACCAAATTTCATTCTTCTATGTTGAAGCGTTCGTTTCCAGTAACAGTTTGAATTTTTAGGTTTCACTCTGTTTTCTCCTATATTGATAGATGTATTTGGAACTCTAAATCCAACACGGTTTGTGCTAGCTTCTTGAAACTTGACACAATAAAGTAGTTTCACGTTCTATCTCTATGTTTTGTTTCCTCTTGATGTAGCCCTAAGCAGTGACTGGCGAGAAACACTTTCATGGAAAGGGGTTGCCAAGCATCCAAAAATTACGAATCTCCAGAAATCTCAGCAAATATTTTTTCACCCAAACTGGATGATACTTTCAGGTAATGATCAGTACACTAAGGCGACTTGGTTCCCGCAACTTCGTCCTTCTATTTTGAAGCATTCATTTCCAGTAACAGTTTGAATTTTTAGGTTTCACTCTATTTTCTCCTATATTGATAGATGTATTTGGAACTCTAAATCCAACACGGTTTGTGCTAGCTTCTTGAAACTTTACACAATAAAGTAGTTTCACGTTCTGTCTCTATGTTTTGTTTCCTCTTGATGTAGCCCTTAGCAGTGACTGGCGAGAAACACTTTCATGGAAACGGGTTGCCAAGCATCCAAAAATGACGAATCTCCAGAAATCTCAGCAAATATTTTTTCACCCAAACTGGATGATACTTTCAGGTAATGATCAGTACACTAAGCTGACTTGGTTCCCCAAATTTCATTCTTCTATGTTGAAGCGTTCGTTTCCAGTAACAGTTTGAATTTTTAGGTTTCACTCTGTTTTCTCCTATATTGATAGATGTATTTGGAACTCTAAATCCAACACGGTTTGTGCTAGCTTCTTGAAACTTGACACAATAAAGTAGTTTCACGTTCTATCTCTATGTTTTGTTTCCTCTTGATGTAGCCCTAAGCAGTGACTGGCGAGAAACACTTTCATGGAAAGGGGTTGCCAAGCATCCAAAAATTACGAATCTCCAGAAATCTCAGCAAATATTTTTTCACCCAAACTGGATGATACTTTCAGGTAATGATCAGTACACTAAGCTGACTTGGTTCCCCAAATTTCATTCTTCTATGTTGAAGCGTTCGTTTCCAGTAACAGTTTGAATTTTTAGGTTTCACTCTGTTTTCTCCTATATTGATAGATGTATTTGGAACTCTAAATCCAACACGGTTTGTGCTAGCTTCTTGAAACTTGACACAATAATGTAGTTTCACGTTCTATCTCTATGTTTTGTTTCCTCTTGATGTAGCCCTAAGCAGTGACTGGCGAGAAACACTTCCATATAAAGGGGTTGCCAAGCGTCCAAAAATTACGAATCTCCAGAAATCTCAGCAAATATTTTTTCACCCAAACTGGATGATACTTTCAGGTAATGATCAGTACACGAAGCCCACTTGGTTCACCAAATTTCGTTCTTCTATGTTGAAGCGTTCGTTTCCAGTAACAGTTTGAATTTTTCGGTTTCACTCTGTTTTCTCCTATATTGATAGATGTATTTGGAACTCTAAATCCAACACGGTTTGTGCTAGCTTCTTGAAACTTGACACAATAAAGTAGTTTCACGTTCTATCTCTATGTTTTGTTTCCTCTTGATGTAGCCCTAAGCAGTGACTGGCGAGAAACACTTTCATGGAAAGGGGTTGCCAAGCATCCAAAAATTACGAATCTCCAGATATCTCAGCAAATATTTTTTCACCCAAACTGGATGATACTTTCAGGTAATGATCAGTACACTAAGGCGACTTGGTCCCGCAACTTCGTCCTTCTATTTTGAAGCGTTCATTTCCAGTAACAGTTTGAATTTTCAGGTTTCACTCTATTTTCTCCTATATTGATAGATGTATTTGGAACTCTAAATCCAACACGGTTTGTGCTAGCTTCTTGAAACTTGACACAATAAAGTAGTTTCACGTTCTGTCTCTATGTTTTGTTTCCTCTTGATGTAGCCCTTAGCAGTGACGGGCGAGAAACACTTTCATGGAAACGGATTGCCAAGCGTCCAAAAATTACGAATCTCCAGAAATCTCAGCAAATCTTTTTTCATCCAAACTGGACGATACTTTCAGGTAATGATCAGGACACTAAGCTGACTTGGTTCCCCAAATTTCATTCTTCTATGTTGAAGCGTTCGTTTCCAGTAACAGTTTGAATTTTTAGGTTTCACTCTGTTTTCTCCTATATTGATAGATGTATTTGGAACTCTAAATCCAACACGGTTTGTGCTAGCTTCTTGAAACTTGACATAATAATGTAGTTTCACGTTCTATCTCTATGTTGTGTTTCCTCTTGATGTAGCCCTAAGCAGTGACTGGCGAGAAACACTTCCATATAAAGGGGTTGCCAAGCGTCCAAAAATTACGAATCTCCGGAAATCTCAGCAAATATTTTTTCACCCAAACTGGATGATACTTTCAGGTAATGATCAGTACACTAAGCCCACTTGGTTCACCAAATTTCGTTCTTCTATGTTGAAGCGTTCGTTTCCAGTAACAGTTTGAATTTTTCTGTTTCACTCTGTTTTCTCCTATATTGATAGACGTATTTGGAACTCTAAATCCAACACGGTTTGTGCTAGCTTCTTGAAACTTGACACAATAATGTAGTTTCACGTTCTATCTCTATGTTTTGTTTCCTCTTGATGTAGCCCTAAGCAGTGACTGGCGAGAAACACTTCCATATATAGGGGTTGCCTAGCGTCCAAAAATTACGAATCTCCAGAAATCTCAGCAAATATTTTTTCACCCAAACTGGATGTTACTTTCAGGTAATGATCAGTACACTAAGCTGACTTGGTTCCCCAAATTTCATTCTTCTATGTTGAAGCGTTCGTTTCCAGTAACAGTTTGAATTTTTAGGTTTCACTCTGTTTTCTCCTATATTGATAGATGTATTTGGAACTCTAAATCCAACACGGTTTGTGCTAGCTTCTTGAAACTTGACACAATAATGTAGTTTCACGTTCTATCTCTATGTTTTGTTTCCTCTTGATGTAGCCCTAAGCAGTGACTGGCGAGAAACACTTTCATGGAAAGGGGTTGCCAAGCATCCAAAAATTACGAATCTCCAGAAATCTCAGCAAGTATTTTTTCACCCAAACTGGATGATAGTTGCAGGTAATGATCAGTACACTACGCCGACTTGGTTCCCCAAATTTCATTCTTCTATGTTGAAGCGTTCGTTTCCAGTAACAGTTTGAATTTTTCGGTTTCACTCTGTTTTCTCCTATATTGATAGATGTATTTGGAACTCTAAATCCAACACGGTTTGTGCTAGCTTCTTGAAACTTGACACAATAAAGTAGTTTCACGTTCTATCTCTATGTTTTGTTTCCTCTTGATGTAGCCCTAAGCAGTGACTGGCGAGAAACACTTTCATGGAAAGGGGTTGCCAAGCATCCAAAAATTACGAATCTCCAGAAATCTCAGCAAATATTTTTTCACCCAAACTGGATGATAGTTTCAGGTAATGATCAGTAAACTAAGGCGACTTGGTTCCCAAAACTTCGTTCTTCTATGTTGAAGCGTTCATTTCCAGTAACAGTTTGAATTTTTAGGTTTCATTCTGTTTTCTCCTATATTGATAGATGTATTTGGAACTCTAAATCCAACACGGTTTGTGCTAGCTTCTTGAAACTTGACACAATAAAGTAGTTTCACGTTCTGTCTCTATGTTTTGTTTCCTCTTGATGTAGCCCTTAGCAGTGACTGGGAGAAACACTTTCATGGAAACGGGTTGCCAAGCGTCCAAAAATTACGAATCTCCAGAAATCTCAGCAAATATTTTTTCACCCAAACTGGATGATACTTTCAGGTAATGATCAGTACACTAAGCTGACTTGGTTCCCCAAATTTCATTCTTCTATGTTGAAGCGTTCGTTTCCAGTAACAGTTTGAATTTTTAGGTTTCACTCTGTTTTCTCCTATATTGATAGATGTATTTGGAACTCTAAATCCAACACGGTTTGTGCTAGCTTCTTGAAACTTGACAAAATAATGTAGTTTCATGTTCTATCTCTATGTTTTGTTTCCTCTTGATGTAGCCCTAAGCAGTGACTGGCGAGAAACACTTCCATATAAAGGGGTTGCCAAGCGTCCAAAAATTACGAATCTCCAGAAATCTCAGCAAATATTTTTTCACCCAAATTAGATGATACTTTCAGGTAATGATCAGTACACTAAGGCGACTTGGTTCCCGCAAC
Source organism: Spermophilus citellus (assembly GCF_964194105.1). Lineage (NCBI taxonomy): Eukaryota > Metazoa > Chordata > Mammalia > Rodentia > Sciuridae > Spermophilus > Spermophilus citellus. The sequence continues at coordinate 31,863,730 of NC_138186.1, forward strand.
TTCGTCCTTCTATTTTGAAGCGTTCATTTCCAGTAACAGTTTGAATTTTTAGGTTTCACTCTATTTTCTCCTATATTGATAGATGTATTTGGAACTCTAAATCCAACACGGTTTGTGCTAGCTTCTTGAAACTTGACACAATAATGTAGTTTCACGTTCTGTCTCTATGTTTTGTTTCCTCTTGATGTAGCCCTAAGCAGTGACTGGCGAGAAACACTTGCATATAAAGGGGTTGCCAAGCGTCCAAAAATTACGAATCTCCAGAAATCTCAGCAAATATTTTTTCACCAAAACTGGATGATACTTTCAGATAATGATCAGTACACTAAGCCCACTTGGTTCACCAAATTTCGTTCTTCTATGTTGAAGCGTTCGTTTCCAGTAACAGTTTGAATTTTTAGGTTTCACTCTGTATTCTCCTATACTGATACACGTATTTGGAACTCTAAATACAACACGGTTTGTGCTAGCTTCTTGAAACTTGACACAATAATGTAGTTTCACGTTCTATCTCTATGTTTTGTTTCCTCTTGATGTAGCCCTAAGCAGTGACTGGCGAGAAACACTTCCATATAAAGGGGTTGCCAAGCGTCCAAAAATGACGAATCTCCAGAAATCTCAGCAAATATTTTTTCACCCAAACTGGATGATACTTTCAGGTAATGATCAGTACACTAAGCTGACTTGGTTCACCAAATTTTGTTCTTCTATGTTGTAGCGTTCGTTTCCAGTAACAGTTTGAATTTTTAGGTTTCACTCTGTTTTCTCCTATATTGATAGATGTATTTGGAACTCTAAATCCAACACGGTTTGTGCTAGCTTCTTGAAACTTGACACAATAAAGTAGTTTCACGTTCTATCTCTATGTTTTGTTTCCTCTTGATGTAGCCCTAAGCAGTGACTGGCGAGAAACACTTTCATGGAAAGGGGTTGCCAAGCATCCAAAAATTACGAATCTCCAGAAATCTCAGCAAATATTTTTTCACCAAAACTTGATGATAGTTTCAGGTAATGATCAGTACACTAAGGCGACTTGGTTCCCGAAAATTCGTTCTACTATGTTGAAGCGTTCATTTCCAGTAACAGTTTGAATTTTTAGGTTTCATTCTGTTTTCTCCTATATTGATAGATATTTGGAACTCTAAATCCAACACGGTTTGTGCTAGCTTCTTGAAACTTGACACAATAAAGTAGTTTCACGTTCTGTCTCTATGTTTTGTTTCCTCTTGATGTAGCCCTTAGCAGTGACTGGGAGAAACACTTTCATGGAAACGGGTTGCCAAGCGTCCAAAAATTACGAATCTCCAGAAATCTCAGGAAATATTTTTTCACCCAAACTGGATGATACTTTCAGGTAATGATCAGTACACTAAGCTGACTTGGTTCCCCAAATTTCATTCTTCTATGTTGAAGCGTTCGTTTCCAGTAACAGTTTGAATTTTTAGGTTTCACTCTGTTTTCTCCTATATTGATAGATGTATTTGGAACTCTAAATCCAACACGGTTTGTGCTAGATTCTTGAAACTTGACACAATAATGTAGTTCCATGTTCTATCTCTATGTTTTGTTTCCTCTTGATGTAGCCCTAAGCAGTGACTGGCGAGAAACACTTCCATATAAAGGGGTTGCCAAGCGTCCAAAAATTACGAATCTCCAGAAATCTCAGCAAATAATTTTTCACCCAAACTGGATGATACTTTCAGGTAATGATCAGTACACTAAGGCGACTTGGTTCCCGCAACTTCGTCCTTCTATTTTGAAGCGTTCATTTCCAGTAACAGTTTGAATTTTTAGGTTTCACTCTATTTTCTCCTATATTGATAGATGTATTTGGAACTCTAAATCCAACACGGTTTGTGCTAGCTTCTTGAAACTTGACACAATAAAGTAGTTTCACGTTCTGTCTCTATGTTTTGTTTCCTCTTGATGTAGCCCTTAGCAGTGACTGGCGAGAAACACTTTCATGGAAACGGGTTGCCAAGCGTCCAAAAATTACTAATCTCCAGAAATCTCAGCAAATATTTTTTCACCCAAACTGGATGATACTTTCAGGTAATGATCAGTACACTAAGCTGACTTGGTTCCCCAAATTTCATTCTTCTATGTTGAAGCGTTCGTTTCCAGTAACAGTTTGAATTTTTAGGTTTCACTCTGTTTTCTCCTATATTGACAGATGTATTTGGAACTCTAAATCCAACACGGTTTGTGCTAGATTCTTGAAACTTGACACAATAATGTAGTTTCACGTTCTATCTCTATGTTTTGTTTCCTCTTGATGTAGCGCTAAGCAGTGACTGGCGAGAAACACTTCCATATAAAGGGGTTGCCAAGCGTCCAAAAATTACGAATCTCCAGAAATCTCAGCAAATATTTTTTCACCCAAACTGGATGATACTTTCAGGTAATGATCAGTACACTAAGCTGACTTGGTTCACCAAATTTCCTTCTTCTATGTTGTAGCGTTCGTTTCCAGTAACAGTTTGAATTTTTAGGTTTCACTCTGTTTTCTCCTATATTGATAGATGTATTTGGAACTCTAAATCCAACACGGTTTGTGCTAGCTTCTTGAAACTTGACACAATAATATAGTTTCACGTTCTATCTCCATGTTTTGTTTCCTCTTGATGTAGCCCTAAGCAGTGACTGGCGAGAAACACTTTCATGGAAAGGGGTTGCCAAGCTTCCAAAAATTACGAATCTCCAGAAATCTCAGCAAATATTTTTTCATCCAAACTGGATGATACTTTCAGGTAATGATCAGTACACTAATTCGACTTGGTTCCCACAACTTCGTCCTTCTATGTTGAAGCGTTCATTTCCAGTAACAGTTTGAATTTTTAGGTTTCATTCTGTTTTCTCCTATATTGATAGATGTATTTGGAACTCTAAATCCAACACGGTTTGTGCTAGCTTCTTGAAACTTGACACAATAATGTAGTTTCACGTTCTATCTCTATGTTTTGTTTCCTCTTGATGTAGCCCTAAGCAGTGACTGGCGAGAAACACTTCCATATAAAGAGGTTGCCAAGCGTCCAAAAATTACGAATCTCCAGAAATCCCAGCAAATATATTTTCACCCAAACTGGATGATACTTTCAGGTAATGATCAGTACACTAAGCTGACTTGGTTCCCAAAATTTCATTCTTCTATGTTGAAGCGTTCGTTTCCAGTAACAGTTTGAATTTTTAGGTTTCACTCTGTTTTCTCCTATATTGATAGATGTATTGGGAACTCTAAATCCAACACGGTTTGTGCTAGCTTCTTGAAACTTGACACAATAATGTAGTTTCACGTTCTATCTCTATGTTTTGTTTCCTCTTGATGTAGCCCTAAGCAGTGACTGGCGAGAAACACTTCCATATAAAGGGGTTGCCAAGCGTCCAAAAATTACGAATCTCCAGAAATCTCAGCAAATATTTTTTCACCCAAACTGGATGATACTTTCAGGTAATGATCAGTACACTAAGGTGACTTGGTTCCCGCAACTTCGTCCTTCTATGTTGAAGCGTTCATTTCCAGTAACAGTTTGAATTTTTAGGTTTCACTCTATTTTCTCCTATATTGATAGATGTATTTGGAACTCTAAATCCAACACGGTTTGTGCTAGCTTCTTGAAACTTGACACAATAAAGTAGTTTCACGTTCTATCTCTATGTTTTGTTTCCTCTTGATGTAGCCCTAAGCAGTGACTGGCGAGAAACACTTCCATATAAAGGGATTGCCAAGCGTCCAAATATTACGAATCTCCAGAAATCTCAGCAAATATATTTTCACCCAAACTGGATGATACTTTCAGGTAATGATCAGTACACTAAGCTGACTTGGTTCCCAAAATTTCATTCTTCTATGTTGAAGCGTTCGTTTCCAGTAACAGTTTGAATTTTTAGGTTTCACTCTGTTTTCTCCTATATTGATAGATGTATTTGGAACTCTAAATCCAACACGGTTTGTGCTAGCTTCTTGAAACTTGACACAATAAAGTAGTTTCAGGTTCTGTCTCTATGTTTTGTTTCCTCTTGATGTAGCCCTTAGCAGTGACTGGGAGAAACACTTTCATGGAAACGGGTTGCCAAGCGTCCAAAAATTACGAATCTCCAGAAATCTCAGCAAATATTTTTTCACCAAACTGGATGATAGTTTCAGGTAATGATCAGTACACTAAGGTGACTTGGTTCCCGCAACTTCGTCCTTCTATGTTGAAGCGTTCATTTCCAGAAACAGTTTGAATTTTTAGGTTTCACTCTATTTTCTCCTATATTGATAGATGTATTTGGAACTCTAACTCCAACACGGTTTGTGCTAGCTTCTTGAAACTTGACACAATAATGTAGTTTCACGTTCTATCTCTATGTTTTGTTTCCTCTTGATGTAGCCCTAAGCAGTGACTGGCGAGAAACATGTCCATATAAAAGGGTTGCCAAGCGTCCAAAAATTACGAATCTCCAGAAATCTCAGCAAATATTTTTTCACCCAAACTGGATGATACTTTCAGGTAATGATCAGTACACTAAGCTGACTTGGTTCACCAAATTTTGTTCTTCTATGTTGTAGCGTTCGTTTCCAGTAACAGTTTGAATTTTTAGGTTTCACTCTGTTTTCTCCTATATTGATAGATGTATTTGGAACTCTAAATCCAACACGGTTTGTGCTAGCTTCTTGAAACTTGACACAATAATGTAGTTTCACGTTCTATCTCTATGTTTTGTTTCCTCTTGATGTAGCCCTAAGCAGTGACTGGCGAGAAACACTTCCATATAAAGGGGTTGCCAAGCGTCCCAAAATTACGAATCTCCAGAAATCTCAGCAAATATTTTTTCACCCAAACTGGATGATACTTTCAGGTAATGATCAGTACACTAAGCTGACTTGGTTCACCAAATTTCGTTCTTCTATGTTGTAGCGTTCGTTTCCAGTAACAGTTTGAATTTTTAGGTTTCACTCTGTTTTCTCCTATATTGATAGATGTATTGGGAACTCTAAATCCAACACGGTTTGTGCTAGCTTCTTGAAACTTGACACAATAATGTAGTTTCACGTTCTATCTCTATGTTTTGTTTCCTCTTGATGTAGCCCTAAGCAGTGACTGGCGAGAAACACTTCCATATAAAGGGGTTGCCAAGCGTCCAAAAATTACGAATCTCCAGAAATCTCAGCAAATATTTTTTCTCCCAAACTGGATGATACTTTCTGGTAATGATCAGTACACTAAGCTGACTTGGTTCACCAAATTTCGTTCTTCTATGTTGTAGCGTTCGTTTCCAGTAACAGTTTGAATTTTTAGGTTTCACTCTGTTTTCGCCTATATTGATAGATGTATTTGGAACTCTAAATACAACACGGTTTGTGCTAGCTTCTTGAAACTTGACACAATAAAGTAGTTTCACGTTCTATCTCTATGTTTTGTTTCCTCTTGATGTAGTCCTAAGCAGTGACTGGCGAGAAACACTTTCATGGAAAGGGGTTGCCAAGCATCCAAAAATTACGAATCTCCAGAAATCTCAGCAAATATTTTTTCACCCAAACTTGATGATAGTTTCAGGTAATGATCAGTACACTAAGGCGACTTGGTTCCCGAAACTTCATTCTTCTATGTTGAAGCGTTCATTTCCAGTAACAGTTTGAATTTTTAGGTTTCATTCTGTTTTCTCCTATATTGATAGATGTATTTGGAACTCTAAATACAACACGGTTTGTGCTAGCTTCTTGAAACTTGACACAATAAAGTAGTTTCACGTTCTATCTCTATGTTTTGTTTCCTCCTGATGTAGCCCTAAGCAGTGAATGGCGAGAAACACTTTCATGGAAAGGGTTTGCCAAGCTTCCAAAAATTACGAATCTCCAGAAATCTCAGCAAATATTTTTTCATCCAAACTGGATGATACTTTCAGGTATTGATCAGTACACTAAGGCGACTTGGTTCCCGCAACTTCGTCCTTCTATGTTGAAGCGTTCATTTCCAGTAACAGTTTGAATTTTTAGGTTTCACTCTATTTTCTCCTATATTGATAGATGTATTTGGAACTCTAAATCCAACACGGTTTTTGCTAGCTTCTTGAAACTTGACACAATAATGTAGTTTCACGTTCTATCTCTATGTTTTGTTTCCTCTTGATGTAGCACTGGCGAGAAACACTTCCATATAAAGGGGTTGCCAAGCGTCCAAAAATTACGAATCTCCAGAAATCTCAGCAAATATTTTTTCACCCAAACTGGATGATACTTTCAGGTAATGATCTGTACACTAAGCTGACTTGGTTCCCCAAATTTCATTCTTCTATGTTGTAGCGTTCGTTTCCAGTAACAGTTTGAATTTTTAGGTTTCACTCTGTTTTCTCCTATATTGATAGATGTATTTGGAACTCTAAATCCAACACGGTTTGTGCTAGCTTCTTGAAACTTGACACAATAATGTAGTTTCACGTTCTATCTCTATGTTTTGTTTCCTCTTGATGTAGCCCTAAGCAGTGACTGGCGAGAAACACTTCCATATAAAGGGGTTGCCAAGCGTCCAAAAATTACGAATCTCCAGAAATCTCAGCAAATATTTTTTCACCCAAACTGGATGATACTTTCAGGTAATGATCAGTACACTAAGCTGACTTGGTTCACCAAATTTCCTTCTTCTATGTTGCAGCATTCGTTTCCAGTAACAGTTTGAATTTTTCGGTTTCACTCTGTTTTCTCCTATATTGATAGATGTATTTGGAACTCTAAATACAACACGGTTTGTGCTAGCTTCTTGCAACTTGACACAATAAAGTAGTTTCACGTTCTATCTCCATGTTTTGTTTCCTCTTGATGTAGCCCTAAGCAGTGACTGGCGAGAAACACTTTCATTGAAAGGGGTTGCCAAGCTTCCAAAAATTACGAATCTCCAGAAATCTCAGCAAATATTTTTTCATCCAAACTGGATGATACTTTCAGGTAATGATCAGTACACTAAGCTGACTTGGTTCCCGCAACTTCGTCCTTCTATGTTGAAGCGTTCATTTCCAGTAACAGTTTGAATTTTTAGGTTTCAATCTGTTTTCTCCTATATTGATAGATGTATTTGGAACTCTAAATCCAACACGGTTTGTGCTAGCTTCTTGAAACTTGACACAATAATGTAGTTTCACGTTCTATCTCTATGTTTTTTTCCTCTTGATGTAGCCCTAAGCAGTGACTGCCGAGAAACACTTCCATATAAAGGGGTTGCCAAGCGTCCAAAAATTACGAATCTCCAGAAATCTCAGCAAATATTTTTTCACCAAACTAGATGATACTTTCAGGTAATGATCAGTACACTAAGCTGACTTGGTTCACCAAATTTCGTTCTTCTATGTTGTAGCGTTCGTTTCCAGTAACAGTTTGACTTTTTAGGTTTCACTCTGTTTTCTCCTATATTGATAGATGTATTTGGAACTCTAAATCCAACACGGTTTGTGCTAGCTTCTTGAAACTTGACACAATAATGTAGTTTCACGTTCTATCTCTATGTTTTGTTTCCTCTTGATGTAGCCCTAAGCAGTGACTGGCGAGAAACACTTCCATATAAAGGGGTTGCCAAGCGTCCAAAAATTACGAATCTCCAGAAATCTCAGCAAATATTTTTTCACCCAAACTGGATGATACTTTCAGATAATGATCAGTACACTAAGCTGACTTGGTTCACCAAATTTCCTTCTTCTATGTTGTAGCGTTCGTTTCCAGTAACAGTTTGAATTTTTAGGTTTCACTCTGTTTTCTCCTATATTGATAGATGTATTTGGAACTCTAAATCCAACACGGTTTGTGCTAGCTTCTTGAAACTTGACACAATAATATAGTTTCACGTTCTATCTCCATGTTTTGTTTCCTCTTGATGTAGCCCTAAGCAGTGACTGGCGAGAAACACTTTCATGGAAAGGGGTTGCCAAGCTTCCAAAAATTACGAATCTCCAGAAATCTCAGCAAATATTTTTTCATCCAAACTGGATGATACTTTCAGGTAATGATCAGTACACTAAGGCGACTTGGTTCCCGCAACTTCGTCCTTCTATGTTGAAGCGTTCATTTCCAGTAACAGTTTGAATTTTTAGGTTTCATTCTGTTTTCTCCTATATTGATAGATGTATTTGGAACTCTAAATCCAACACGGTTTGTGCTAGCTTCTTGAAACTTGACACAATAATGTAGTTTCACGTTCTATCTCTATGTTTTGTTTCCTCTTGATGTAGCCCTAAGCAGTGACTGTCGAGAAACACTTCCATATAAAGGGGTTGCCAAGCGTCCAAAAATTACGAATCTCCAGAAATCTCAGCAAATATATTTTCACCCAAACTGGATGATACTTTCAGGTAATGATCAGTACACTAAGGTGACTTGGTTCCCGCAACTTCGTCCTTCTATGTTGAAGCGTTCATTTCCAGTAACAGTTTGAATTTTTAGGTTTCACTCTATTTTCTCCTATATTGATAGATGTATTTGGAACTCTAAATCCAACACGGTTTGTGCTAGCTTCTTGAAACTTGACACAATAAAGTAGTTTCACGTTCTATCTCTATGTTTTGTTTCCTCTTGATGTAGCCCTAAGCAGTGACTGGCGAGAAACACTTCCATATAAAGGGATTGCCAAGCGTCCAAATATTACGAATCTCCAGAAATCTCAGCAAATATATTTTCACCCAAACTGGATGATACTTTCAGGTAATGATCAGTACACTAAGCTGACTTGGTTCCCAAAATTTCATTCTTCTATGTTGAAGCGTTCGTTTCCAGTAACAGTTTGAATTTTTAGGTTTCACTCTGTTTTCTCCTATATTGATAGATGTATTTGGAACTCTAAATCCAACACGGTTTGTGCTAGCTTCTTGAAACTTGACACAATAATGTAGTTTCACGTTCTATCTCTATGTTTTGTTTCCTCTTGATGTAGCCCTAAGCAGTGACTGGCGAGAAACACTTCCATATAAAGGGGTTGCCAAGCGTCCAAAAATTACGAATCTCCAGAAATCTCAGCAAATATTTTTTCACCCAAACTGGATGATACTTTCAGGTAATGATCAGTACACTAAGCTGACTTGGTTCCCCAAATTTCATTCTTCTATGTTGAAGCGTTCGTTTCCAGTAACAGTTTGAATTTTTAGGTTTCACTCTGTTTTCTCCTATATTGATAGATGTATTTGGAACTCTAAATCCAACACGGTTTGTGCTAGCTTCTTGAAACTTGACACAATAATGTAGTTTCACGTTCTATCTCTATGTTTTGTTTCCTCTTGATGTAGCCCTAAGCAGTGACTGGCGAGAAACACTTCAATATAAAGGGGTTGCCAAGCGTCCAAAAATTACGAATCTCCAGAAATCTCAGCAAATATTTTTTCACCCAAACTGGATGATACTTTCAGGTAATGATCAGTACACTAAGGTGACTTGGTTCCCGCAACTTCGTCCTTCTATGTTGAAGCGTTCATTTCCAGTAACAGTTTGAATTTTTAGGTTTCACTCTATTTTCTCCTATATTGATAGATGTATTTGGAACTCTAAATCCAACGCGGTTTGTGCTAGCTTCTTGAAACTTGACACAATAATGTAGTTTCACGTTCTATCTCTATGTTTTGTTTCCTCTTGATGTAGCCCTAAGCAGTGACTGGCGAGAAACACTTCCATATAAAGGGGTTGCCAAGCGTCCAAAAATTACGACTCTCCAGAAATCTCAGCAAATATTTTTTCACCCAAACTGGATGATACTTTCAGGTAATGATCAGTACACTAAGCTGACTTGGTTCACCAAATTTCATTCTTCTATGTTGTAGCGTTCGTTTCCAGTAACAGTTTGAATTTTTAGGTTTCACTCTGTTTTCTCCTATATTGATAGATGTATTTGGAACTCTAAATACAACACGGTTTGTGCTAGCTTCTTGAAACTTGACACAATAAAGTAGTTTCACGTTCTATCTCCATGTTTTGTTTCCTCTTGATGTAGCCCTAAGCAGTGACTGGCGAGAAACACTTTCATGGAAAGGGGTTGCCAAGCTTCCAAAAATTACGAATCTCCAGAAATCTCAGCAAATATTTTTCATCCAAACTGGATGATACTTTCAGGTAATGATCAGTACACTAAGGCGACTTGCTTCCCGCAACTTCGTCCTTCTATGTTGAAGCGTTCATTTCCAGTAACAGTTTGAATTTTTAGGTTTCATTCTGTTTTCTAGTATATTGATAGATGTATTTGGAACTCTAAATCCAACACGGTTTGTGCTAGCTTCTTGAAACTTGACACAATAATTTAGTTTCACGTTCTATCTCTATGTTTTGTTTCCTCTTGATGTAGCCCTAAGCAGTGACTGGCGAGAAACACTTCCATATAAAGGGATTGCCAAGCGTCCAAATATTACGAATCTCCAGAAATCTCAGCAAATATTTTTTCACCCAAACTGGATGATACTTTCAGGTAATGATCAGTACACTAAGCTGACTTGGTTCCCCAAATTTCATTCTTCTATGTTGAAGCGTTCGTTTCCAGTAACAGTTTGAATTTTTAGGTTTCACTCTGTTTTCTCCTATATTGATAGATGTATTTGGAACTCTAAATCCAACACGGTTTGTGCTAGCTTCTTGAAACTTGACACAATAATATAGTTTCACGTTCTATCTCTATGTTTTGTTTCCTCTTGATGTAGCCCTAAGCAGTGACTGGCGAGAAACACTTCCATATAAAGGGTTTGCCAAGCGTCCAAAAATTACGAATCTCCAGAAATCTCAGCAAATATTTTTTCACCCAAACTGGATGATACTTTCAGGTAATGATCAGTACACTAAGCTGACTTGGTTCCCCAAATTTCATTCTTCTATGTTGAAGCGTTCGTTTCCAGTAACAGTTTGAATTTTTAGGTTTCACTCTGTTTTCTCCTATATTGATAGATGTATTTGGAACTCTAAATCCAACACGGTTTGTGCTAGCTTCTTGAAACTTGACACAATAATGTAGTTTCACGTTCTATCTCTATGTTTTGTTTCCTCTTGATGTAGCCCTAAGCAGTGACTGGCGAGAAACACTTCCATATAAAGGGGTTGCCAAGCGTCCAAAAATTACGAATCTCCAGAAATCTCAGCAAATATTTTTTCACCAAACTAGATGATACTTTCAGGTAATGATCAGTACACTAAGCTGACTTGGTTCACCAAATTTCGTTCTTCTATATTGTAGCGTTCGTTTCCAGTAACAGTTTGAATTTTTAGGTTTCACTCTGTTTTCTCCTATATTGATAGATGTATTTGGAACTCTAAATCCAACACGGTTTGTGCTAGCTTCTTGAAACTTGACACAATAATGTAGTTTCACGTTCTATCTCTATGTTTTGTTTCCTCTTGATGTAGCCCTAAGCAGTGACTGGCGAGAAACACTTCCATATAAAGGGGTTGCCAAGCGTCCAAAAATTACGAATCTCCAGAAATCTCAGCAAATATTTTTTCACCCAAACTGGATGATACTTTCAGGTAATGATCAGTACACTAAGCTGACTTGGTTCACCAAATTTCCTTCTTCTATGTTGTAGCGTTCGTTTCCAGTAACAGTTTGAATTTTTCGGTTTCACTCTGTTTTCTCCTATATTGATAGATGTATTTGGAACTCTAAATCCAACACGGTTTGTGCTAGCTTCTTGAAACTTGACACAATAATATAGTTTCACGTTCTATATCCATGTTTTGTTTCCTCTTGATGTAGCCCTAAGCAGTGACTGGCGAGAAACACTTTCATGGAAAGGGGTTGCCAAGCTTCCAAAAATTACGAATCTCCAGAAATCTCAGCAAATATTTTTTCATCCAAACTGGATGATACTTTCAGGTAATGATCAGTACACTAAGGCGACTTGGTTCCCGCAACTTCGTCCTTCTATGTTGAAGCGTTCATTTCCAGTAACAGTTTGAATTTTTACGTTTCATTCTGTTTTCTCCTATATTGATAGATGTATTTGGAACTCTAAATCCAACACGGTTTGTGCTAGCTTCTTGAAACTTGACACAATAATGTAGTTTCACGTTCTTTCTCTATGTTTTGTTTCCTCTTGATGTAGCCCTAAGCAGTGACTGGCGAGAAACACTTCCACATAAAGGGGTTGCCAAGCGTCCAAAAATTACGAATCTCCAGAAATCTCAGCAAATATATTTTCACCCAAACTGGATGATACTTTCAGGTAATGATCAGTACACTAAGCTGACTTGGTTCCCAAAATTTCATTCTTCTATGTTGAAGCGTTCGTTTCCAGTAACAGTTTGAATTTTTAGGTTTCACTCTGTTTTCTCCTATATTGATAGATGTATTTGGAACTCTAAATCCAACACGGTTTGTGCTAGCTTCTTGAAACTTGACACAATAATGTAGTTTCACGTTCTATCTCTATGTTTTGTTTCCTCTTGATGTAGCCCTAAGCAGTGACTGGCGAGAAACACTTCCATATAAAGGGGTTGCCAAGCGTCCAAAAATTACGAATCTCCAGAAATCACAGCAAATATTTTTTCACCAAACTAGATGATACTTTCAGGTAATGATCAGTACACTAAGCTGACTTGGTTCACCAAATTTCGTTCTTCTATGTTGTAGCGTTCGTTTCCAGTAACAGTTTGAATTTTTAGGTTTCACTCTGTTTTCTCCTATATTGATAGATGTATTTGGAACTCTAAATCCAACACGGTTTGTGCTAGCTTCTTGAAACTTGACACAATAATGTAGTTTCACGTTCTATCTCTATGTTTTGTTTCCTCTTGATGTAGCCCTAAGCAGTGACTGGCGAGAAACACTTCCAAATAAACGGGTTGCCAAGCGTCCAAAAATTACGAATCTCCAGAAATCTCAGCAAATATTTTTTCACCCAAACTGGATGATACTTTCAGGTAATGATCAGTACACTAAGGTGACTTGGTTCCCGCAACTTCGTCCTTCTATGTTGAAGCGTTCATTTCCAGTAACAGTTGGAATTTTTAGGTTTCACTCTATTTTCTCCTATATTGATAGATGTATTTGGAACTCTAAATCCAACACGGTTTGTGCTAGCTTCTTGAAACTTGACACAATAAAGTAGTTTCACGTTCTATCTCTATGTTTTGTTTCCTCTTGATGTAGCCCTAAGCAGTGACTGGCGAGAAACACTTCCATATAAAGGGGTTGCCAAGCGTCCAAAAATTACGAATCTCCAGAAATCTCAGCAAATATTTTTTCACCCAAACTGGATGATACTTTCAGGTAATGATCAGTACACGAAGCTGACTTGGTTCACCAAATTTCGTTCTTCTATGTTGTAGCGTTCGTTTCCAGTAACAGTTTGAATTTTTAGGTTTCACTCTGTTTTCTCCTATATTGATAGATGTATTTGGAACTCTAAATCCAACACGGTTTGTGCTAGCTTCTTGAAACTTGACACAATAATGTAGTTTCACGTTCTATCTCTATGTTTTGTTTCCTCTTGATGTAGCCCTAAGCAGTGACTGGCGAGAAACACTTCCATATAAAGGGGTTGCCAAGCGTCCAAAAATTACGACTCTCCAGAAATCTCAGCAAATATTTTTTAACCCAAACTGGATGATACTTTCAGGTAATGATCAGTACACTAAGCTGACTTGGTTCACCAAATTTCATTCTTCTATGTTGTAGCGTTCGTTTCCAGTAACAGTTTGAATTTTTAGGTTTCACTCTGTTTTCTCCTATATTGATAGATGTATTTGGAACTCTAAATCCAACACGGTTTGTGCTAGCTTCTTGAAACTTGACACAATAAAGTAGTTTCACGTTCTATCTCCATGTTTTGTTTCCTCTTGATGTAGCCCTAAGCATTGACTGGCGAGAAACACTTTCATGGAAAGGGGTTGCCAAGCTTCCAAAAATTACGAATCTCCAGAAATCTCAGCAAATATTTTTCATCCAAACTGGATGATACTTTCAGGTAATGATCAGTACACTAAGGCGACTTGGTTCCCGCAACTTCGTCCTTCTATGTTGAAGCGTTCATTTCCAGTAACAGTTTGAATTTTTAGGTTTCATTCTGTTTTCTAGTATATTGATAGATGTATTTGGAACTCTAAATCCAACACGGTTTGTGATAGCTTCTTGAAACTTGACACAATAATGTAGTTTCACGTTCTATCTCTATGTTTTGTTTCCTCTTGATGTAGCCCTAAGCAGTGACTGGCGAGAAACACTTCCATATAAAGGGATTGCCAAGCGTCCAAATATTACGAATCTCCAGAAATCTGAGCAAATATTTTTTCACCCAAACTGGATCATACTTTCAGGTAATGATCAGTACACTAAGCTGACTTGGTTCCCCAAATTTCATTCTTCTATGTTGAAGCGTTCGTTTCCAGTAACAGTTTGAATTTTTAGGTTTCACACTGTTTTCTCCTATATTGATAGATGTATTTGGAACTCTAAATCCAACACGGTTTGTGCTAGCTTCTTGAAACTTGACACAATAATATAGTTTCACGTTCTATCTCTATGTTTTGTTTCCTCTTGATGTAGCCCTAAGCAGTGACTGGCGAGAAACACTTCCATATAAAGGGGTTGCCAAGCGTCCAAAAATTACGAATCTCCAGAAATCTCAGCAAATATTTTTTCACCCAAACTGGATGATACTTTCAGGTAATGATCAGTACACTAAGGCGACTTGGTTCCCCAAATTTCATTCTTCTATGTTGAAGCGTTCGTTTCCAGTAACAGTTTGAATTTTTAGGTTTCACTCTGTTTTCTCCTATATTGATAGATGTATTTGGAACTCTAAATCCAACACGGTTTGTGATAGCTTCTTGAAACTTGACACAATAATGTAGTTTCACGTTCTATCTCTATGTTTTGTTTCCTCTTGATGTAGCCCTTAGCAGTGACTGGCGAGAAACACTTCCATATAAAGGGGTTGCCAAGCGTCCAAAAATTACGAATCTCCAGAAATCTCAGCAAATATTTTTTCACCAAACTAGATGATACTTTCAGGTAATGATCAGTACACTAAGCTGACTTGGTTCACCAAATTTCGTTCTTCTATGTTGTAGCGTTCGTTTCCAGTAACAGTTTGAATTTTTAGGTTTCACTCTGTTTTCTCCTATATTGATAGATGTATTTGGAACTCTAAATCCAACACGGTTTGTGCTAGCTTCTTGAAACTTGACACAATAATGTAGTTTCACGTTCTATCTCTATGTTTTGTTTCCTCTTGATGTAGCCCTAAGCAGTGACTGGCGAGAAACACTTCCATATAAAGGGGTTGCCAAGCGTCCAAAAATTACGAATCTCCAGAAATCTCAGCAAATATTTTTTCACCCAAACTGGATGATACTTTCAGGTAATGATCAGTACACTAAGCTGACTTGGTTCCCCAAATTTCATTCTTCTATGTTGAAGCGTTCGTTTCCAGTAACAGTTTGAATTTTTAGGTTTCACTCTGTTTTCTCCTATATTGATAGATGTATTTGGTTCTCTAAATCCAACACGGTTTGTGCTAGCTTCTTGAAACTTGACACAATAATGTAGTTTCACGTTCTATCTCTATGTTTTGTTTCCTCTTGATGTAGCCCTAAGCAGTGACTGGCGAGAAACACTTCAATATAAAGGGGTTGCCAAGCGTCCAAAAATTACGAATCTCGAGAAATCTCAGCAAATATTTTTTCACCCAAACTAGATGATACTTTCAGGTAATGATCAGTACACTAAGCTGACTTGGTTCACCAAATTTCGTTCTTCTATGTTGTAGCGTTCTTTTCCAGTAACAGTTTGAATTTTTAGGTTTCACTCTGTTTTCTCCTATATTGATAGATGTATTTGGAACTCTAAATCCAACACGGTTTGTGCTAGCTTCTTGAAACTTGACACAATAATATAGTTTCACGTTCTATCTCTATGTTTTGTTTCCTCTTGATGTAGCCCTAAGCAGTGACTGGTGAGAAACACTTCCATATAAAGGGGTTGCCAAGCGTCCAAAAATTATGAATCTCCAGAAATCTCAGCAAATATTTTTTCACCCAAACTGGATGATACTTTCAGGTAATGATGAGTACACAAAGGTGACTTGGTTCCCGCAACTTCGTCCTTCTATGTTGAAGCGTTCATTTCCAGTAACAGTTTGAATTTTTATGTTTCACTCTATTTTCTCCTATATTGATAGATGTATTTGGAACTCTAAATCCAACGCGGTTTGTGCTAGCTTCTTGAAACTTGACACAATAATGTAGTTTCAAGTTCTATCTCTATGTTTTGTTTCCTCTTGATGTAGCCCTAAGCAGTGACTGGCGAGAAACACTTCCATATAAAGGGGTTGCCAAGCGTCCAAAAATTACGAATCTCCAGAAATCTCAGCAAATATTTTTTCACCCAAACTGGATGATACTTTCAGGTAATGATCAGTACACTAAGCTGACTTGGTTCACCAAATTTCGTTCTTCTATGTTGTAGCGTTCGTTTCCAGTAACAGTTTGAATTTTTAGGTTTCACTCTGTTTTCTCCTATATTGATAGATGTATTTGGAACTCTAAATCCAACACGGTTTGTGCTAGCTTCTTGAAACTTGACACAATAATGTAGTTTCACGTTCTATCTCTATGTTTTGTTTCCTCTTGATGTAGCCCTAACCAGTGACTGGCGAGAAACACTTCCATATAAAGGGGTTGCCAAGCGTCCAAAAATTACGAATCTCCAGAAATCTCAGCAAATATTTTTTCACCCAAACTGGATGATACTTTCAGGTAATGATCAGTACACTAAGCTGACTTGGTTCACCAAATTTCGTTCTTCTATGTTGTAGCGTTCGTTTCCAGTAACAGTTTGAATTTTTAGGTTTCACTCTGTTTTCTCCTATATTGATAGATGTATTTGGAACTCTAAATACAACACGGTTTGTGCTAGATTCTTGTAACTTGACACAATAAAGTAGTTTCACGTTCTATCTCCATGTTTTGTTTCCTCTTGATGTAGCCCTAAGCAGTGACTGGCGAGAAACACTTTCATTGAAAGGGGTTGCCAAGCGTCCAAAAATTACGAATCTCCAGAAATCTCAGCAAATATTTTTTCACCCAAACTGGATGATACTTTCAGGTAATGATCAGTACACTAAGGCGACTTGGTTCCCGCAACTTCGTCCTTCTATGTTGAAGCGTTCATTTCCAGTAACAGTTTGAATTTTTAGGTTTCACTCTATTTTCTCCTATATTGATAGATGTATTTGGAACTCTAAATCCAACACGGTTTGTGCTAGCTTCTTGAAACTTGACACAATAAAGTAGTTTCACATTCTGTCTCTATGTTTTGTTTCCTCTTGATGTAGCCCTTAGCAGTGACTGGCGAGAAACACTTTCATGGAAACGGGTTGCCAAGCGTCCTAAAATTACGAATCTCCAGAAATCTCAGCAAATATTTTTTCACCCAAACTGGATGATACTTTCAGGTAATGATCAGTACACTAAGCTGACTTGGTTCCCCAAATTTCATTCTTCTATGTTGAAGCGTTCGTTTCCAGTAACAGTTTGAATTTTTAGGTTTCACTCTGTTTTCTCCTATATTGATAGATGTATTTGGAACTCTAAATCCAACACGGTTTGTGCTAGCTTCTTGAAACTTGACACAATAATGTAGTTTCACGTTCTATCTCTATGTTTTGTTTCCTCTTGATGTAGCCCTAAGCAGTGACTGGCGAGAAACACTTCCATATAAAGGGGTTGCCAAGCGTCCAAAAATTACGAATCTCCAGAAATCTCAGCAAATATTTTTTCACCCAAACTGGATGATACTTTCAGGAAATGATCAGTACACTAAGCCCACATGGTTCACCAAATTTCGTTCTTCTATGTTGAAGCGTTCGTTTCCAGTAACAGTTTCAATTTTTCGGTTTCACTCTGTTTTCTCCTATATTGATAGATGTATTTGGAACTCTAAATCCAACACGGTTTGTGCTAGCTTCTTGAAACTTGACACAATAAAGTAGTTTCACTTTCTATCTCCATGTTTTGTTTCCTCTTGATGTAGCCCTAAGCAGTGACTGGCGAGAAACACTTTCATGGAACGGGGTTGCCAAGCTTCCAAAAATTACGAATCTCCAGAAATCTCAGCAAATATTTTTTCATCCAAACTGGATGATACTTTCAGGTAATGATCAGTACACTAAGCTGACTTGGTTCACCAAATTTCGTACTTCTATGTTGTAGCGTTCGTTTCCAGTAACAGTTTGAATTTTTAGGTTTCACTCTGTTTTCTCCTATATTGATAGATGTATTTGGAACTCTAAATCCAACACGGTTTTTGCTAGCTTCTTGAAACTTGACTAATTAAGTAGTTTCACGTTCTGTCTCTATGTTTTGTTTCCTCTTGATGTAGCCCTTAGCAGTGACTGGCGAGAAACACTTTCATGGAAACGGGTTGCCAAGCGTCCAAAAATTACGAATCTCCAGAAATCTCAGCAAATATTTTTTCACCCAAACTGGATGATACTTTCAGGTAATGATCAGTACACTAAGCTGACTTGGTTCCCCAAATTTCATTCTTCTATGTTGAAGCGTTCGTTTCCAGTAACAGTTTGAATTTTTAGGTTTCACTCTGTTTTCTCCTATATTGATAGATGTATTTGGAACTCTAAATCCAACACGGTTTGTGCTAGCTTCTTGAAACTTGACACAATAATGTAGTTTCACGTTCTATCTCTATGTTTTGTTTCCTCTTGATGTAGCCCTAAGCAGTGACTGGCGAGAAACACTTCCATATAAAGGGGTTGCCAAGCGTCCAAATATTACGAATCTCAGGAAATCTCAGCAAATATTTTTTCACCCAAACTGGATGATACTTTCAGGTAATGATCAGTACACTAAGCTGACTTGGTTCACCAAATTTCGTTCTTCTATGTTGTAGCGTTCGTTTCCAGTAACAGTTTGAATTTTTAGGTTTCACTCTGTTTTCTCCTATATTGATAGATGTATTTAGAACTCTAAATCCAACACGGTTTGTGCTAGCTTCTTGAAACTTGACACAATAATGTAGTTTCACGTTCTATCTCTATGTTTTGTTTCCTCTTGATGTAGCACTAAGCAGTGACTGGCGAGAAACACTTCCATATAAAGGGGTTGCCAAGCGTCCAAAAATTACGAATCTCCAGAAATCTCAGCAAATATTTTTTCACCCAAACTGGATGATACTTTCAGGTAATGATCAGTACACTAAGCTGACTTGGTTCCCCAAATTTCGTTCTTCTATGTTGAAGCATTCGTTTCCAGTAACAGTTTGAATTTTTAGGTTTCACTCTGTTTTCTCCTATATTGATAGATGTATTTGGAACTCTAAATCCAACACAGTTTGTGCTAGCTTCTTGAAACTTGACACAATAATGTAGTTTCACGTTCTATCTCTATGTTTTGTTTCCTCTTGATGTAGCCCTAAGCAGTGACTGGCGAGAAACACTTCCATATAAAGGGGTTGCCAAGCGTCCAAAAATTACGAATCTCCAGAAATCTCAGCAAATATTTTTCACCCAAACTGGATGATACTTTCAGGTAATGATCAGTACACTAAGCCCACTTGGTTCCCGCAACTTCGTCCTTCTATGTTGAAGCGTTCATTTCCAGTAACAGTTTGAATTTTTAGGTTTCACTCTATTTTCTCCTATATTGATAGATGTATTTGGAACTCTAAATCCAACACAGTTTGTGCTAGCTTCTTGAAACTTGACACAATAATGTAGTTTCACGTTCTATCTCTATGTTTTGTTTCCTCTTGATGTAGCCCTAAGCAGTGACTGGCGAGAAACACTTTCATTGAAAGGGGTTGCCAAGCGTCCAAAAATTACGAATCTCCAGAAATCTCAGCAAATATTTTTTCACCCAAACTGGATGATACTTTCAGGTAATGATCAGTACACTAAGGCGACTTGGTTCCCGCAACTTCGTCCTTCTATGTTGAAGCGTTCATTTCCAGTAACAGTTTGAATTTTTAGGTTTCACTCTATTTTCTCCTATATTGATAGATGTATTTGGAACTCTAAATCCAACACGGTTTGTGCTAGCTTCTTGAAACTTGACACAATAAAGTAGTTTCACATTCTGTCTCTATGTTTTGTTTCCTCTTGATGTAGCCCTTAGCAGTGACTGGCGAGAAACACTTTCATGGAAACGGGTTGCCAAGCGTCCAAAAATTACGAATCTCCAGAAATCTCAGCAAATATTTTTTCACCCAAACTGGATGATACTTTCAGGTAATGATCAGTACACTAAGCTGACTTGGTTCCCCAAATTTCATTCTTCTATGTTGAAGCGTTCGTTTCCAGTAACAGTTTGAATTTTTAGGTTTCACTCTGTTTTCTCCTATATTGATAGATGTATTTGGAACTCTAAATCCAACACGGTTTGTGCTAGCTTCTTGAAACTTGACACAATAATGTAGTTTCACGTTCTATCTCTATGTTTTGTTTCCTCTTGATGTAGCCCTCAGCAGTGACTGGCGAGAAACACTTCCATATAAAGGGGTTGCCAAGCGTCCAAAAATTACGAATCTCCAGAAATCTCTGCAAATATTTTTTCACCCAAACTGGATGATACTTTCAGGTAATGATCAGTACACAGAGCTGACTTGGTTCACCAAATTTCGTTCTTCTATGTTGTAGCGTTCGTTTCCAGTAACAGTTTGAATTTTTAGGTTTACTCTGTTTTCTCCTATATTGATAGATGTATTTGGAACTCTAAATCCAACACGGTTTGTGCTAGCTTCTTGAAACTTGACACAATAATGTAGTTTCACCTTCTATCTCTATGTTTTGTTTCCTCTTGATGTAGCCCTAAGCAGTGACTGGCGAGAAACACTTCCATATAAAGGGGTTGCCAAGCGTCCAAAAATTACGAATCTCCAGAAATCTCAGCAAATATTTTTTCACCCAAACTGGATGATACTTTCAGGTAATGATCAGTACACTAAGGTGACTTGGTTCCCGCAACTTCGTCCTTCTGTGTTGAAGCGTTCATTTCCAGTAACAGTTTGAATTTTTAGGTTTCACTCTATTTTCTCCTATATTGATAGATGTATTTGGAACTCTAAATCCAACACGGTTTGTGCTAGCTTCTTGAAACTTGACACAATAAAGTAGTTTCTCGTTCTGTCTCTATGTTTTGTTTCCTCTTGATGTAGCCTTTAGCAGTGACTGTGAGAAACACTTTCATGTAAACGGGTTGCCAAGCGTCCAAAAATTACGAATCTCCAGAAATCTCAGCAAATATTTTTTCACCCAAACTGGATGATACTTTCAGGTAATGATCAGTACACTAAGCTGACTTGGTTCCCCAAATTTCATTCTTCTATGTTGAAGCGTTCGTTTCCAGTAACAGTTTGAATTTTTAGGTTTCACTCTGTTTTATCCTATATTTATAGATGTATTTGGAACTCTAAATCCAACACGGTTTGTGCTAGCTTCTTGAAACTTGACACAATAATGTAGTTTCACGTTCTATCTCTATGTTTTGTTTCCTCTTGATGTAGCCCTAAGCAGTGACTGGCGAGAAACACTTCCATATAAAGGGTTTGCCAAGCGTCCAAAAATTACGAATCTCCAGAAATCTCAGCAAATATTTTTTCACCCAAACTGGATGATACTTTCAGGTAATGATCAGTACACTAAGGCGACTTAGTTCCCGCAACTTCGTCCTTCTATGTTGAAGCGTTCATTTCCAGTAACAGTTTGAATTTTTAGGTTTCACTCTATTTTCTCCTATATTGATAGATGTATTTGGAACTCTAAATCCAACACGGTTTGTGCTAACTTCTTGAAACTTGACACAATAATGTAGTTTCACGTTCTATCTCTATGTTTTGTTTCCTCTTGATGTAGCCCTAAGCAGTGACTGGCGAGAAACACTTCCATATAAAGGGGTTGCCAAGCGTCCAAAAATTACGAATCTCCAGAAATCTCAGCAAATATTTTTTCACCCAAACTGGATGATACTTTCAGGTAATGATCAGTACACTAACCTGACTTCATTCACCAAATTTCGTTCTTCTATGTTGTAGCGTTCGTTTCCAGTAACAGTTTGAATTTTTAGGTTTCACTCTGTTTTCTCCTATATTGATAGATGTATTTGGAACTCTAAATACAACACGGTTTGTGCTAGCTTCTTGAAACTTGACACAATAAAGTAGTTTCACGTTCTATCTCCATGTTTTGTTTCCTCTTGATGTAGCCCTAAGCAGTGACTGGCGAGAAACACTTTCATGGAAAGGGGTTGCCAAGCTTCCAAAAATTACGAATCTCCAGAAATCTCAGCAAATATTTTTTCACCCAAACTGGATGATACTTTCAGGTAATGATCAGTACACTAAGCTGACTTGGTTCCCCAAATTTCATTCTTCTATGTTGAAGCGTTCGTTTCCAGTAACAGTTTGAATTTTTCGGTTTCACTCTGTTTTCTCCTATATTGATAGATGTATTTGGAACTCTAAATCCAACACGGTTTGTGCTAGCTTCTTGAAACTTGACACAATAATGTAGTTTCACGTTCTATCTCTATGTTTTGTTTCCTCTTGATGTAGCCCTAAGCAGTGACTGGCGAGAAACACTTCCATATAAAGGGATTGCCAAGCGTCCAAATATTACGAATCTCCAGAAATCTCAGCAAATATATTTTCACCCAAACTGGATGATACTTTCAGGTAATGATCAGTACACTAAGCTGACTTGGTTCCCCAAATTTCATTCTTCTATGTTGAAGCGTTCGTTTCCAGTAACAGTTTGAATTTTTAGGTTTCACTCTGTTTTCTCCTATATTGATAGATGTATTTGGAACTCTAAATCCAACACGGTTTGTGCTAGCTTCTTGAAACTTGACACAATAATGTAGTTTCACGTTCTATCTCTATGTTTTGTTTCCTGTTGATGTAGCCCTCAGCAGTGACTGGCGAGAAACACTTCCATATAAAGGGGTTGCCAAGCGTCCAAAAATTACGAATCTCCAGAAATCTCAGCAAATATTTTTTCACCCAAACTGGATGATACTTTCAGGTAATGATCAGTACACTAAGCTGACTTGGTTCCCCAAATTTCATTCTTCTATGTTGAAGCGTTCGTTTCCAGTAACAGTTTGAATTTTTAGGTTTCACTCTGTTTTCTCCTATATTTATAGATGTATTTGGAACTCTAAATCCAACACGGTTTGTGCTAGCTTCTTGAAACTTGACACAATAAAGTAGTTTCAGGTTCTATCTCTATGTTTTGTTTCCTCTTGATGTAGCCCTAAGGAGTGACTGGCGAGAAACACTTTCATGGAAAGGGGTTGCCAAGCATCCAAAAATTACGAATCTCCAGAAATCTCAGCAAATATTTTTTCACCCAAACTGGATGATACTTTCAGGTAATGATCAGTACACTAAGGCGACTTGGTTCCCGAAACTTCGTTCTTCTATGTTGAAGCGTTCATTTCCAGTAACAGTTTGAATTTTTAGGTTTCATTCTGTTTTCTCCTATATTGATAGATGTATTTGGAACTCTAAATCCAACACGGTTTGTGCTAGCTTCTTGAAACTTGACACAATATAGTAGTTTCACGTTCTGTCTCTATGTTTTGTTTCCTCTTGATGTAGCCTTTAGCAGTGACTGGGAGAAACACTTTCATGGAAACGGGTTGCCAAGCGTCCAAAAATTACGAATCTCCAGAAATCTCAGCAAATATTTTTTCACCCAAACTGGATGATACTTTCAGGTAATGATCAGTACACTAAGCTGACTTGGTTCCCCAAATTTCATTCTTCTATGTTGAAGCGTTCGTTTCCAGTAACAGTTTGAATTTTTAGGTTTCACTCTGTTTTCTCCTATATTGATAGATGTATTTGGAACTCTAAATACAACACGGTTTGTGCTAGCTTCTTGAAACTTGACACAATAAAGTAGTTTCACGTTCTGTCTCTATGTTTTGTTTCCTCTTGATGTAGCCCTTAGCAGTGACTGGCGAGAAACACTTTCATGGAAACGGGTTGCCAAGCGTCCAAAAATTACGTATCTCCAGAATTCCCAGCAAATATTTTTTCACCCAAACTGGATGATACTTTCAGGTAATGATCAGTACACTAAGCTGACTTGGTTCCCCAAATTTCATTCTTCTATGTTAAAGCGTTCGTTTCCAGTAACAGTTTGAATTTTTAGGTTTCACTCTGTTTTCTCCTATATTGATAGATGTATTTGGAACTCTAAATCCAACACGGTTTGTGCTAGCTTCTTGAAACTTGACACAATAATGTAGTTTCACGTTCTATCTCTATGTTTTGTTTCCTCTTGATGTAGCCCTAAGCAGTGACTGGCGAGAAACACTTCCATATAAAGGGGTTGCCAAGCGTCCAAAAATTACGAATCTCCAGAAATCTCAGCAAATATTTTTTCACCCAAACTGGATGATACTTTCAGGTAATGATCAGTACACTAAGCCCACTTGGTTCACCAAATTTCGTTCTTCTATGTTGAAGCGTTCGTTTCCAGTAACAGTTTGAATTTTTAGGTTTCACTCTGTTTTCTCCTATATTGATAGATGTATTTGGAACTCTAAATACAACACGGTTAATCCTAGCTTCTTGAAACTTGACAAAATAAAGTAGTTTCATGTTCTATCTCCATGTTTTGTTTCCTCTTGATGTAGCCCTAAGCAGTGACTGGCCAGAAACACTTTCAGGGAAAGGGGTTGCCAAGCTTCCAAAAATTACGAATCTCCAGAAATCTCAGCAAATATATTTTCACCCAAACTGGATGATACTTTCAGGTAATGATCAGTACACTAAGCTGACTTCATTCACCAAATTTCGTTCTTCTATGTTGTAGCGTTCGTTTCCAGTAACAGTTTGAATTTTTAGGTTTCACTCTGTTTTCTCCTATATTGATAGATGTATTTGGAACTCTAAATACAACACGGTTTGTGCTAGCTTCTTGAAACTTGACACAATAAAGTAGTTTCACGTTCTATCTCCATGTTTTGTTTCCTCTTGATGTAGCCCTAAGCAGTGACTGGCGAGAAACACTTTCATGGAAAGGGGTTGCCAAGCTTCCAAAAATTACGAATCTCCAGAAATCTCAGCAAATATTTTTTCATCCAAACTGGATGATACTTTCAGGTAATGATCAGTACACTAAGGCGACTTGGTTCCCGCAACTTCGTCCTTGTATGTTGAAGCGTTCATTTCCAGTAACAGTTTGAATTTTTAGGTTTCACTCTATTTTCGCCTATATTGATAGATGTATTTGGAACTCTAAATCCAACACGGTTTGTGCTAGCTTCTTGAAACTTGACACAATAATGTAGTTTCACGTTCTATCTCTATGTTTTGTTTCCTCTTGATGTAGCCCTAAGCAGTGACTGGCGAGAAACACTTCCATATAAAGGGATTGCCAAGCGTCCAAATATTACGAATCTCCACAAATCTCAGCAAATATTTTTTCACCCAAACTGGATGATACTTTCAGGTAATGATCAGTACACTAAGCTGACTTGGTTCCCCAAATTTCATTCTTCTATGTTGAAGCGTTCGTTTCCAGTAACAGTTTGAATTTTTAGGTTTCACTCTGTTTTCTCCTATATTTATAGATGTATTTGGAACTCTAAATCCAACACGGTTTGTGCTAGCTTCTTGAAACTTGACACAATAAAGTAGTTTCACGTTCTATCTCTATGTTTTGTTTCCTCTTGATGTAGCCCTAAGGAGTGACTGGCGAGAAACACTTTCATGGAAAGGGGTTGCCAAGCATCCAAAAATTACGAATCTCCAGAAATCTCAGCAAATATTTTTTCACCCAAACTGGATGATACTTTCAGGTAATGATCAGTACACTAAGGCGACTTGGTTCCCGAAACTTCGTTCTTCTATGTTGAAGCGTTCATTTCCAGTAACAGTTTGAATTTTTAGGTTTCATTCTGTTTTCTCCTATATTGATAGATGTATTTGGAACTCTAAATCCAACACGGTTTGTGCTAGCTTCTTGAAACTTGACACAATAAAGTAGTTTCACGTTCTGTCTCTATGTTTTGTTTCCTCTTGATGTAGCCTTTAGCAGTGACTGGGAGAAACACTTTCATGGAAACGGGTTGCCAAGCGTCCAAAAATTACGAATCTCCAGAAATCTCAGCAAATATTTTTTCACCCAAACTGGATGATACTTTCAGATAATGATCAGTACACTAAGGCGACTTGGTTCCCGAAACTTCGTTCTTCTATGTTGAAGCGTTCATTTCCAGTAACAGTTTGAATTTTTAGGTTTCATTCTGTTTTCTCCTATATTGATAGATGTATTTGGAACTCTAAATCCAACACGGTTTGTGCTAGCTTCTTGAAACTTGACACAATAAAGTAGTTTCACGTTCTGTCTCTATGTTTTGTTTCCTCTTGATGTAGCCCTTAGCAGTGACTGGCGAGAAACACTTTCATGGAAACGGGTTGCCAAGCGTCCAAAAATTACGTATCTCCAGAATTCCCAGCAAATATTTTTTCACCCAAACTGGATGATACTTTCAGGTAATGATCAGTACACTAAGCTGACTTGGTTCCCCAAATTTCATTCTTCTATGTTAAAGCGTTCGTTTCCAGTGACAGTTTGAATTTTTAGGTTTCACTCTGTTTTCTCCTATATTGATAGATGTATTTGGAACTCTAAATCCAACACGGTTTGTGCTAGCTTCTTGAAACTTGACACAATAATGTAGTTTCACGTTCTATCTCTATGTTTTGTTTCCTCTTGATGTAGCCCTAAGCAGTGACTGGCGAGAAACACTTCCATATAAAGGGGTTGCCAAGCGTCCAAAAATTACGAATCTCCAGAAATCTCAGCAAATATTTTTTCACCCAAACTGGATGATACTTTCAGGTAATGATCAGTACACTAAGCCCACTTGGTTCACCAAATTTCGTTCTTCTATGTTGAAGCGTTCGTTTCCAGTAACAGTTTGAATTTTTAGGTTTCACTCTGTTTTCTCCTATATTGATAGATGTATTTGGAACTCTAAATACAACACGGTTAATCCTAGCTTCTTGAAACTTGACAAAATAAAGTAGTTTCATGTTCTATCTCCATGTTTTGTTTCCTCTTGATGTAGCCCTAAGCAGTGACTGGCCAGAAACACTTTCATGGAAAGGGGTTGCCAAGCTTCCAAAAATTACGAATCTCCAGAAATCTCAGCAAATATATTTTCACCCAAACTGGATGATACTTTCAGGTAATGATCAGTACACTAAGCTGACTTCATTCACCAAATTTCGTTCTTCTATGTTGTAGCGTTCGTTTCCAGTAACAGTTTGAATTTTTAGGTTTCACTCTGTTTTCTCCTATATTGATAGATGTATTTGGAACTCTAAATACAACACGGTTTGTGCTAGCTTCTTGAAACTTGACACAATAAAGTAGTTTCACGTTCTATCTCCATGTTTTGTTTCCTCTTGATGTAGCCCTAAGCAGTGACTGGCGAGAAACACTTTCATGGAAAGGGGTTGCCAAGCTTCCAAAAATTACGAATCTCCAGAAATCTCAGCAAATATTTTTTCATCCAAACTGGATGATACTTTCAGGTAATGATCAGTACACTAAGGCGACTTGGTTCCCGCAACTTCGTCCTTGTATGTTGAAGCGTTCATTTCCAGTAACAGTTTGAATTTTTAGGTTTCACTCTATTTTCGCCTATATTGATAGATGTATTTGGAACTCTAAATCCAACACGGTTTGTGCTAGCTTCTTGAAACTTGACACAATAATGTAGTTTCACGTTCTATCTCTATGTTTTGTTTCCTCTTGATGTAGCCCTAAGCAGTGACTGGCGAGAAACACTTCCATATAAAGGGATTGCCAAGCGTCCAAATATTACGAATCTCCAGAAATCTCAGCAAATATTTTTTCACCCAAACTGGATGATACTTTCAGGTAATGATCAGTACACTAAGCTGACTTGGTTCCCCAAATTTCATTCTTCTATGTTGAAGCGTTCGTTTCCAGTAACAGTTTGAATTTTTAGGTTTCACTCTGTTTTCTCCTATATTTATAGATGTATTTGGAACTCTAAATCCAACACGGTTTGTGCTAGCTTCTTGAAACTTGACACAATAAAGTAGTTTCACGTTCTGTCTCTATGTTTTGTTTCCTCTTGATGTAGCCCTAAGGAGTGACTGGCGAGAAACACTTTCATGGAAAGGGGTTGCCAAGCATCCAAAAATTACGAATCTCCAGAATTCTCAGCAAATATTTTTTCACCCAAACTGGATGATACTTTCAGGTAATGATCAGTACACTAAGGCGACTTGGTTCCCGAAACTTCGTTCTTCTATGTTGAAGCGTTCATTTCCAGTAACAGTTTGAATTTTTAGGTTTCATTCTGTTTTCTCCTATATTGATAGATGTATTTGGAACTCTAAATCCAACACGGTTTGTGCTAGCTTCTTGAAACTTGACACAATAAAGTAGTTTCACGTTCTGTCTCTATGTTTTGTTTCCTCTTGATGTAGCCTTTAGCAGTGACTGGGAGAAACACTTTCATGGAAACGGGTTGCCAAGCGTCCAAAAATTACGAATCTCCAGAAATCTCAGCAAATATTTTTTCACCCAAACTGGATGATACTTTCAGGTAATGATCAGTACACTAAGCTGACTTGGTTCCCCAAATTTCATTCTTCTATGTTGAAGCGTTCGTTTCCAGTAACAGTTTGAATTTTTAGGTTTCACTCTGTTTTCTCCTATATTGATAGATGTATTTGGAACTCTAAATCCAACACGGTTTGTGCTAACTTCTTGAAACTTGACACAATAATGTAGTTTCACGTTCTATCTCTATGTTTTGTTTCCTCTTGATGTAGCCCTAAGCAGTGACTGGCGAGAAACACTTCCATATAAAGGGGTTGCCAAGCGTCCAAAAATTACGAATCTCCAGAAATCTCAGCAAATATTTTTTCACCCAAACTGGATGATACTTTCAGGTAATGATCAGTACACTAAGGCGACTTGGTTCCCGCAACTTCGTCCTTCTATGTTGAAGCGTTCATTTCCAGTAACAGTTTGAATTTTTAGGTTTCACTCTATTTTCTCCTATATTGATAGATGTATTTGGAACTCTAAATCCAAGACGGTTTGTGCTAGCTTCTTGAAACTTGACACAATAATGTAGTTTCACGTTCTATTTCTATGTTTTGTTTCCTCTTGATGTAGCCCTAAGCAGTGACTGGCGAGAAACACTTCCATATAAAGGGGTTGCCAAGCGTCCAAAAATTACGAATCTCCAGAAATCTCAGCAAATATTTTTTCACCCAAACTGGATGATACTTTCAGGTATTGATCAGTACACTAAGCTGACTTGGTTCACCAAATTTCGTTCTTCTATGTTGTAGCGTTCGTTTCCAGTAACAGTTTGAATTTTTAGGTTTCACTCTGTTTTCTCCTATATTGATAGATGTATTTGGAACTCTAAATCCAACACGGTTTGTGCTAGCTTCTTGAAACTTGACACAATAAAGTAGTTTCACGTTATATCTCCATGTTTTGTTTCCTCTTGATGTAGCCCTAAGCAGTGACTGGGAGAAACACTTTCATGGAAACGGGTTGCCAAGCGTCCAAAAATTACGAATCTCCAGAAATCTCAGCAAATATTTTTTCACCCAAACTGGATGATACTTTCAGGTAATGATCAGTACACTAAGCTGACTTGGTTCCCCAAATTTCATTCTTCTATGTTGAAGCGTTCGTTTCCAGTAACAGTTTGAATTTTTAGGTTTCATTCTGTTTTCTCCTATATTGATAGATGTATTTGGAACTCTAAATCCAACACGGTTTCTGCTAGCTTCTTGAAACTTGACACAATAAAGTAGTTTCACGTTCTGTCTCTATGTTTTGTTTCCTCTTGATGTAGCCTTTAGCAGTGACTGGGAGAAATACTTTCATGGAAACGGGTTGCCAAGCGTCCAAAAATTACGAATCTCCAGAAATCTCAGCAAATATTTTTTCACCCAAACTGGATGATACTTTCAGGTAATGATCAGTACACTAAGCTGACTTGGTTCCCCAAATTTCATTCTTCTATGTTGAAGCGTTCGTTTCCAGTAACAGTTTGAATTTTTAGGTTTCACTCTGTTTTCTCCTATATTGATAGATGTATTTGGAACTCTAAATCCAACACGGTTTGTGCTAGCTTCTTGAAACTTGACACAATAATGTAGTTTCACGTTCTATCTCTATGTTTTGTTTCCTCTTGATGTAGCCCTTAGCAGTGACTGGCGAGAAACACTTTCATGGAAACGGGTTGCCAAGCGTCCAAAAATTACGTATCTCCAGAAATCCCAGCAAATATTTTTTCACCCAAACTGGATGATACTTTCAGGTAATGATCAGTACACTAAGCTGACTTGGTTCCCCAAATTTCATTCTTCTATGTTAAAGCGTTCGTTTCCAGTAACAGTTTGAATTTTTAGGTTTCACTCTGTTTTCTCCTATATTGATAGATGTATTTGGAACTCTAAATCCAACATGGTTTGTGCTAGCTTCTTGAAACTTGACACAATAATGTAGTTTCACGTTCTATCTCTATGTTTTGTTTCCTCTTGATGTAGCCCTAAGCAGTGACTGGCGAGAAACACTTCCATATAAAGGGGTTGCCAAGCGTCCAAAAATTACGAATTTCCAGAAATCTCAGCAAATATTTTTTCACCCAAACTGGATGATACTTTCAGGTAATGATCAGTACACTAAGCTGACTTGGTTCACCAAATTTCGTTCTTCTATGTTGAAGCGTTCGTTTCCAGTAACAGTTTGAATTTTTAGGTTTCACTCTGTTTTCTCCTATATTGATAGATGTATTTGGAACTCCAAATACAACACGGTTTATCCTAGCTTCTTGAAACTTGACACAATAAAGTAGTTTCATGTTCTATCTCCATGTTTTGTTTCCTCTTGATGTAGCCCTAAGCAGTGACTGGCCAGAAACACTTTCATGGAAAGGGGTTGCCAAGCTTCCAAAAATTACGAATCTCCAGAAATCTCAGCAAATATTTTTTCATCCAAACTGGATGATACTTTCAGGTAATGATCAGTACACTAAGGCGACTTGGTTCCCGCAACTTCGTCCTTCTATGTTGAAGCGTTCATTTCCAGTAACAGTTTGAATTTTTAGGTTTCACTCTATTTTCGCCTATATTGATAGATGTATTTGGAACTCTAAATCCAACACGGTTTGTGCTAGCTTCTTGAAACTTGACACAATAATGTAGTTTCACGTTCTATCTCTATGTTTTGTTTCCTCTTGATGTAGCCCTAAGCAGTGACTGGCGAGAAACACTTCCTTATAAAGGGATTGACAAGCGTCCAAATATTACGAATCTCCAGAAATCTCAGCAAATATATTTTCACCCAAACTGGATGATACTTTCAGGTAATGATCAGTACACTAAGCTGACTTGGTTCCCCAAATTTCATTCTTCTATGTTGAAGCGTTCGTTTCCAGTAACAGTTTGAATTTTTAGGTTTCACTCTGTTTTCTCCTTAATTGATAGATATATTTGGAACTCTAAATCCAACACGGTTTGTGCTAGCTTCTTGAAACTTGACACAATAATGTAGTTTCACGTTCTATCTCTATGTTTTGTTTCCTCTTGATGTAGCCCTAAGAAGTGACTGGCGAGAAACACTTCCATATAAAGGGGTTGCCAAGCGTCCAAAAATTACGAATCTCCAGAAATCTCAGCAAATATTTTTTCACCCAAACTGGATGATACTTTCAGGTAATGATCAGTACACTAAGGCGACTTGGTTCCCGCAACTTCATCCTTATATGTTGAAGCGTTCATTTCCAGTAACAGTTTGAATTTTTAGGTTTCACTCTATTTTCTCCTATATTGATAGATGTATTTGGAACTCTAAATCCAAGACGGTTTGTGCAAGCTTCTTGAAACTTGACACAATAAAGTAGTTTCACGTTCTGTCTCTATGTGTTGTTTCCTCTTGATGTAGCCCTTAGCAGTGACTGGCGAGAAACACTTTCATGGAAACGGGTTTCCAAGCGTCCAAAAATTACGAATCTCCAGAAATCTCAGCAAATATTTTTTCACCCAAACTGGATGATACTTTCAGGTAATGATCAGTACACTAAGCTGACTTGGTTCCCCAAATTTCATTCTTCTATGTTGAAGCGTTCGTTTCCAGTAACAGTTTGAATTTTTAGGTTTCACTCTGTTTTCTCCTATATTGATAGATGTATTTGGAACTCTAAATCCAACACGGTTTGTGCTAGCTTCTTGAAACTTGACACAATAATGAAGTTTCACGTTCTATCTCTATGTTTTGTTTCCTCTTGATGTAGCCCTAAGCAGTGACTGGCGAGAAACACTTCCATATAAAGGGGTTGCCAAGCGTCCAAAAATTACGAATCTCCAGAAATCTCAGCAAATATTTTTTCACCCAAACTGGATGATACTTTCAGGTAATGATCAGTACACTAAGCTGACTTGGTTCACCAAATTTCGTTCCTCTATGTTGTAGCGTTCGTTTCCAGTAACAGTTTGAATTTTTAGGTTTCACTCTGTTTTCTCCTATATTGATAGATGTATTTGGAACTCTAAATACAACACGGTTTGTGCTAGCTTCTTGAAACTTGACACAATAAAGTAGTTTCACGTTCTATCTCCATGTTTTGTTTCCTCTTGATGTAGCCCTAAGCAGTGACTGGCGAGAAACACTTTCATGGAAAGGGGTTGCCAAGCTTCCAAAAATTACGAATCTCCAGAAATCTCAGCAAATATTTTTTCACCCAAACTGGATGATACTTTCAGGTAATGATCAGTACACTAAGGCGACTTGGTTCCCGCAACTTCGTCCTTCTATGTTGAAGCGTTCATTTCCAGTAACAGTTTGAATTTTTAGGTTTCACTCTATTTTCGCCTATATTGATAGATGTATTTGGAACTCTAAATCCAACACGGTTTGTGCTAGCTTCTTGAAACTTGACACAATAATGTAGTTTCACGTTCTATCTCTATGTTTTGTTTCCTCTTGATGTAGCCATAAGCAGTGACTGGCGAGAAACACTTCCATATAAAGGGATTGCCAAGCGTCCAAATATTACGAATCTCCAGAAATCTCAGCAAATATATTTTCACCCAAACTGGATGATACTTTCTGGTAATGATCAGTACACTAAGCTGACTTGGTTCCCCAAATTTCATTCTTCTATGTTGAAGCGTTCGTTTCCAGTAACAGTTTGAATTTTTAGGTTTCACTCTGTTTTCTCCTATATTGCTAGATGTATTTGGAACTCTAAATCCAACACGGTTTGTGCTAGCTTCTTGAAACTTGACACAATAATGTAGTTTCACGTTCTATCTCTATGTTTTGTTTCCTCTTGATGTAGCCCTAAGCAGTGACTGGCGAGAAACACTTCCATATAAAGGGGTTGCCAAGCGTCCAAAAATTACGAATCTCCAGAAATCTCAGCAAATATTTTTTCACCCAAACTGGATGATACTTTCAGGTAATGATCAGTACACTAAGGCGACTTGGTTCCCGCAACTTCGTCCTTCTATGTTGAAGCGTTCATTTCCAGTAACAGTTTGAATTTTTAGGTTTCACTCTATTTTCTCCTATATTGATAGATGTATTTGGAACTCTAAATCCAACACGGTTTGTGCTAGCTTCTTGAAACTTGACACAATAATGTAGTTTCACGTTCTATCTCTATGTTTTGTTTCCTCTTGATGTAGCCCTAAGCAGTGAAGGCGAGAAACACTTCCATATAAAGGGGTTGCCAAGCGTCCAAAAATTACGAATCTCCAGAAATCTCAGCAAATATTTTTTCACCCAAACTGGATGATACTTTCAGGTATTGATCAGTACACTAAGCTGACTTGGTTCACCAAATTTCGTTCTTCTATGTTGTAGCGTTCGTTTCCAGTAACAGTTTGAATTTTTAGGTTTCACTCTGTTTTCTCCTATATTGATAGATGTATTTGGAACTCTAAATCCAACACGGTTTGTGCTAGCTTCTTGAAACTTGACACAATAAAGTAGTTTCACGTTATATCTCCATGTTTTGTTTCCTCTTGATGTAGCCCTAAGCAGTGACTGGGAGAAACACTTTCATGGAAACGGGTTGCCAAGCGTCCAAAAATTACGAATCTCCAGAAATCTCAGCAAATATTTTTTCACCCAAACTGGATGATACTTTCAGGTAATGATCAGTACACTAAGCTGACTTGGTTCCCCAAATTTCATTCTTCTATGTTGAAGCGTTCGTTTCCAGTAACAGTTTGAATTTTTAGGTTTCACTCTGTTTTCTCCTATATTGATAGATGTATTTGGAACTCTAAATCCAACACGGTTTGTGCTAGCTTCTTGATACTTGACACAATAATGTAGTTTCACGTTCTGTCTCTATGTTTTGTTTCCTCTTGATGTAGCACTAAGCAGTGACTGGCGAGAAACACTTCCATATAAAGGGGTTGCCAAGCGTCCAAATATTACGAATCTCCAGAAATCTCAGCAAATATTTTTTCACCCAAACTGGATGATACTTTCAGGTAATGATCAGTACACTAAGCTGACTTGGTTCACCAAATTTCGTTCTTCTATGTTGTAGCGTTCGTTTCCAGTAACAGTTTGAATTTTTAGGTTTCACTCTGTTTTCTCCTATATTGATAGATGTATTTGGAACTCTAAATCCAACAAGGTTTGTGCTAGCTTCTTGAAACTTGACACAATAAAGTAGTTTCACGTTCTGTCTCTATGTTTTGTTTCCTCTTGATGTAGCCCTTAGCAGTGACTGGCGAGAAACACTTTCATGGAAACGGGTTGCCAAGCGTCCAAAAATTACGTATCTCCAGAAATCCCAGCAAATATTTTTTCACCCAAACTGGATGATACTTTCAGGTAATGATCAGTACACTAAGCTGACTTGGTTCCCCAAATTTCATTCTTCTATGTTAAAGCGTTCGTTTCCAGTAACAGTTTGAATTTTTAGGTTTCACTCTGTTTTCTCCTATATTGATAGATGTATTTGGAACTCTAAATCCAACATGGTTTGTGCTAGCTTCTTGAAACTTGACACAATAATGTAGTTTCACGTTCTATCTCTATGTTTTGTTTCCTCTTGATGTAGCCCTAAGCAGTGACTGGCGAGAAACACTTCCATATAAAGGGGTTGCCAAGCGTCCAAAAATTACGAATTTCCAGAAATCTCAGCAAATATTTTTTCACCCAAACTGGATGATACTTTCAGGTAATGATCAGTACACTAAGCTGACTTGGTTCACCAAATTTCGTTCTTCTATGTTGAAGCGTTCGTTTCCAGTAACAGTTTGAATTTTTAGGTTTCACTCTGTTTTCTCCTATATTGATAGATGTATTTGGAACTCCAAATACAACACGGTTTATCCTAGCTTCTTGAAACTTGACACAATAAAGTAGTTTCATGTTCTATCTCCATGTTTTGTTTCCTCTTGATGTAGCCCTAAGCAGTGACTGGCCAGAAACACTTTCATGGAAAGGGGTTGCCAAGCTTCCAAAAATTACGAATCTCCAGAAATCTCAGCAAATATTTTTTCATCCAAACTGGATGATACTTTCAGGTAATGATCAGTACACTAAGGCGACTTGGTTCCCGCAACTTCGTCCTTCTATGTTGAAGCGTTCATTTCCAGTAACAGTTTGAATTTTTAGGTTTCACTCTATTTTCGCCTATATTGATAGATGTATTTGGAACTCTAAATCCAACACGGTTTGTGCTAGCTTCTTGAAACTTGACACAATAATGTAGTTTCACGTTCTATCTCTATGTTTTGTTTCCTCTTGATGTAGCCCTAAGCAGTGACTGGCGAGAAACACTTCCTTATAAAGGGATTGACAAGCGTCCAAATATTACGAATCTCCAGAAATCTCAGCAAATATATTTTCACCCAAACTGGATGATACTTTCAGGTAATGATCAGTACACTAAGCTGACTTGGTTCCCCAAATTTCATTCTTCTATGTTGAAGCGTTCGTTTCCAGTAACAGTTTGAATTTTTAGGTTTCACTCTGTTTTCTCCTTAATTGATAGATATATTTGGAACTCTAAATCCAACACGGTTTGTGCTAGCTTCTTGAAACTTGACACAATAATGTAGTTTCACGTTCTATCTCTATGTTTTGTTTCCTCTTGATGTAGCCCTAAGAAGTGACTGGCGAGAAACACTTCCATATAAAGGGGTTGCCAAGCGTCCAAAAATTACGAATCTCCAGAAATCTCAGCAAATATTTTTTCACCCAAACTGGATGATACTTTCAGGTAATGATCAGTACACTAAGGCGACTTGGTTCCCGCAACTTCATCCTTATATGTTGAAGCGTTCATTTCCAGTAACAGTTTGAATTTTTAGGTTTCACTCTATTTTCTCCTATATTGATAGATGTATTTGGAACTCTAAATCCAAGACGGTTTGTGCTAGCTTCTTGAAACTTGACACAATAAAGTAGTTTCACGTTCTGTCTCTATGTGTTGTTTCCTCTTGATGTAGCCCTTAGCAGTGACTGGCGAGAAACACTTTCATGGAAACGGGTTTCCAAGCGTCCAAAAATTACGAATCTCCAGAAATCTCAGCAAATATTTTTTCACCCAAACTGGATGATACTTTCAGGTAATGATCAGTACACTAAGCTGACTTGGTTCCCCAAATTTCATTCTTCTATGTTGAAGCGTTCGTTTCCAGTAACAGTTTGAATTTTTAGGTTTCACTCTGTTTTCTCCTATATTGATAGATGTATTTGGAACTCTAAATCCAACACGGTTTGTGCTAGCTTCTTGAAACTTGACACAATAATGAAGTTTCACGTTCTATCTCTATGTTTTGTTTCCTCTTGATGTAGCCCTAAGCAGTGACTGGCGAGAAACACTTCCATATAAAGGGGTTGCCAAGCGTCCAAAAATTACGAATCTCCAG
Source organism: Spermophilus citellus (assembly GCF_964194105.1). Lineage (NCBI taxonomy): Eukaryota > Metazoa > Chordata > Mammalia > Rodentia > Sciuridae > Spermophilus > Spermophilus citellus. The sequence continues at coordinate 31,900,605 of NC_138186.1, forward strand.
AAATCTCAGCAAATATTTTTTCACCCAAACTGGATGATACTTTCAGGTAATGATCAGTACACTAAGCTGACTTGGTTCACCAAATTTCGTTCCTCTATGTTGTAGCGTTCGTTTCCAGTAACAGTTTGAATTTTTAGGTTTCACTCTGTTTTCTCCTATATTGATAGATGTATTTGGAACTCTAAATACAACACGGTTTGTGCTAGCTTCTTGAAACTTGACACAATAAAGTAGTTTCACGTTCTATCTCCATGTTTTGTTTCCTCTTGATGTAGCCCTAAGCAGTGACTGGCGAGAAACACTTTCATGGAAAGGGGTTGCCAAGCTTCCAAAAATTACGAATCTCCAGAAATCTCAGCAAATATTTTTTCACCCAAACTGGATGATACTTTCAGGTAATGATCAGTACACTAAGGCGACTTGGTTCCCGCAACTTCGTCCTTCTATGTTGAAGCGTTCATTTCCAGTAACAGTTTGAATTTTTAGGTTTCACTCTATTTTCGCCTATATTGATAGATGTATTTGGAACTCTAAATCCAACACGGTTTGTGCTAGCTTCTTGAAACTTGACACAATAATGTAGTTTCACGTTCTATCTCTATGTTTTGTTTCCTCTTGATGTAGCCATAAGCAGTGACTGGCGAGAAACACTTCCATATAAAGGGATTGCCAAGCGTCCAAATATTACGAATCTCCAGAAATCTCAGCAAATATATTTTCACCCAAACTGGATGATACTTTCTGGTAATGATCAGTACACTAAGCTGACTTGGTTCCCCAAATTTCATTCTTCTATGTTGAAGCGTTCGTTTCCAGTAACAGTTTGAATTTTTAGGTTTCACTCTGTTTTCTCCTATATTGCTAGATGTATTTGGAACTCTAAATCCAACACGGTTTGTGCTAGCTTCTTGAAACTTGACACAATAATGTAGTTTCACGTTCTATCTCTATGTTTTGTTTCCTCTTGATGTAGCCCTAAGCAGTGACTGGCGAGAAACACTTCCATATAAAGGGGTTGCCAAGCGTCCAAAAATTACGAATCTCCAGAAATCTCAGGAAATATTTTTTCACCCAAACTGGATGATACTTTCAGGTAAAGATCAGTACACTAAGGCGACTTGGTTCCCGCAACTTCGTCCTTCTATGTTGAAGCGTTCATTTTCAGTAACAGTTTGAATTTTTAGGTTTCACTCTATTTTCTCCTATATTGATAGATGTATTTGGAACTCTAAATCCAACACGGTTTGTGCTAGCTTCTTGAAACTTGACACAATAAAGTAGTTTCACGTTCTGTCTCTATGTTTTGTTTCCTCTTGATGTAGCCCTTAGCAGTGACTGGCGAGAAACACTTTCATGGAAACGGGTTGCCAAGCGTCCAAAAATTACGAATCTCCAGAAATCTCAGCAAATATTTTTTCACCCAAACTGGATGATACTTTCAGGTAATGATCAGTACACTAAGCTGACTTGGTTCCCCAAATTTCATTCTTCTATGTTGAAGCGTTCGTTTCCAGTAACAGTTTGATTTTTTAGGTTTCACTCTGTTTTCTCCTATATTGATAGATGTATTTGGAACTTTAAATCCAACACGGTTTGTGCTAGCTTCTTGAAACTTGACACAATAATGTAGTTTCACGTTCTATCTCTATGTTTTGTTTCCTCTTGATGTAGCCCTAAGCAGTGACTGGCGAGAAACACTTCCATATAAAGGGGTTGCCAAGCGTCCAAAAATTACGAATCTCCAGAAATCTCAGCAAATATTTTTTCACCCAAACTGGATGATACTTTCAGGTAATGATCAGTACACTAAGCTGACTTGGTTCAGCAAATTTCGTTCTTCTATGTTGTAGCGTTCGTTTCCAGTAACAGTTTGAATTTTTAGGTTTCACTCTGTTTTCTCCTATATTGATAGATGTATTTGGAACTCTAAATACAACACGGTTTGTGCTAGCTTCTTGAAACTTGACACAATAAAGTAGTTTCACGTTCTATCTCCATGTTTTGTTTCCTCTTGATGTAGCCCTAAGCAGTGACTGGCGAGAAACACTTTCATGGAAAGGGGTTGCCAAGCTTCCAAAAATTACGAATCTCCAGAAATCTCAGGAAATATTTTTTCATCCAAACTGGATGATACTTTCAGGTAATGATCAGTACACTAAGGCGACTTGGTTCCCGCAACTTCGTCCTTCTATGTTGAAGCGTTCATTTCCAGTAACAGTTTGAATTTTTAGGTTTCACTCTATTTTCGCCTATATTGATAGATGTATTTGGAACTCTAAATCCAACACGGTTTGTGCTAGCTTCTTGAAACTTGACACAATAATGTAGTTTCACGTTCTATCTCTATGTTTTGTTTCCTCTTGATGTAGCCCTAAGCAGTGACTGGCGAGAAACACTTCCTTATAAAGGGATTGACAAGCGTCCAAATATTACGAATCTCCAGAAATCTCAGCAAATATATTTTCACCCAAACAGGATGATACTTTCAGGTAATGATCAGTACACTAAGCTGACTTGGTTCCCCAAATTTCATTCTTCTATGTTGAAGCGTTCGTTTCCAGTAACAGTTTGAATTTTTAGGTTTCACTCTGTTTTCTCCTTAATTGATAGATATATTTGGAACTCTAAATCCAACACGGTTTGTGCTAGCTTCTTGAAACTTGACACAATAATGTAGTTTCACGTTCTATCTCTATGTTTTGTTTCCTCTTGATGTAGCCCTAAGAAGTGACTGGCGAGAAACACTTCCATATAAAGGGGTTGCCAAGCGTCCAAAAATTACGAATCTCCAGAAATCTCAGCAAATATTTTTTCACCCAAACTGGATGATACTTTCAGGTAATGATCAGTACACTAAGGCGACTTGGTTCCCGCAACTTCATCCTTCTATGTTGAAGCGTTCATTTCCAGTAACAGTTTGAATTTTTAGGTTTCACTCTATTTTCTCCTATATTGATAGATGTATTTGGAACTCTAAATCCAAGACGGTTTGTGCTAGCTTCTTGAAACTTGACACAATAAAGTAGTTTCACGTTCTGTCTCTATGTGTTGTTTCCTCTTGATGTAGCCCTTAGCAGTGACTGGCGAGAAACACTTTCATGGAAACGGGTTTCCAAGCGTCCAAAAATTACGAATCTCCAGAAATCTCAGCAAATATTTTTTCACCCAAACTGGATGATACTTTCAGGTAATGATCAGTACACTAAGCTGACTTGGTTCCCCAAATTTCATTCTTCTATGTTGAAGCGTTCGTTTCCAGTAACAGTTTGAATTTTTAGGTTTCACTCTGTTTTCTCCTATATTGATAGATGTATTTGGAACTCTAAATCCAACACGGTTTGTGCTAGCTTCTTGAAACTTGACACAATAATGAAGTTTCACGTTCTATCTCTATGTTTTGTTTCCTCTTGATGTAGCCCTAAGCAGTGACTGGCGAGAAACACTTCCATATAAAGGGGTTGCCAAGCGTCCAAAAATTACGAATCTCCAGAAATCTCAGCAAATATTTTTTCACCCAAACTGGATGATACTTTCAGGTAATGATCAGTACACTAAGCTGACTTGGTTCACCAAATTTCGTTCCTCTATGTTGTAGCGTTCGTTTCCAGTAACAGTTTGAATTTTTAGGTTTCACTCTGTTTTCTCCTATATTGATAGATGTATTTGGAACTCTAAATACAACACGGTTTGTGCTAGCTTCTTGAAACTTGACACAATAAAGTAGTTTCACGTTCTATCTCCATGTTTTGTTTCCTCTTGATGTAGCCCTAAGCAGTGACTGGCGAGAAACACTTTCATGGAAAGGGGTTGCCAAGCTTCCAAAAATTACGAATCTCCAGAAATCTCAGCAAATATTTTTTCACCCAAACTGGATGATACTTTCAGGTAATGATCAGTACACTAAGGCGACTTGGTTCCCACAACTTCGTCCTTCTATGTTGAAGCGTTCATTTCCAGTAACAGTTTGAATTTTTAGGTTTCACTCTATTTTCGCCTATATTGATAGATGTATTTGGAACTCTAAATCCAACACGGTTTGTGCTAGCTTCTTGAAACTTGACACAATAATGTAGTTTCACGTTCTATCTCTATGTTTTGTTTCCTCTTGATGTAGCCCTAAGCAGTGACTGGCGAGAAACACTTCCATATAAAGGGATTGCCAAGCGTCCAAATATTACGAATCTCCAGAAATCTCAGCAAATATATTTTCACCCAAACTGGATGATACTTTCTGGTAATGATCAGTACACTAAGCTGACTTGGTTCCCCAAATTTCATTCTTCTATGTTGAAGCGTTCGTTTCCAGTAACAGTTTGAATTTTTAGGTTTCACTCTGTTTTCTCCTATATTGCTAGATGTATTTGGAACTCTAAATCCAACACGGTTTGTGCTAGCTTCTTGAAACTTGACACAATAATGTAGTTTCACGTTCTATCTCTATGTTTTGTTTCCTCTTGATGTAGCCCTAAGCAGTGACTGGCGAGAAACACTTCCATATAAAGGGGTTGCCAAGCGTCCAAAAATTACGAATCTCCAGAAATCTCAGGAAATATTTTTTCACCCAAACTGGATGATACTTTCAGGTAAAGATCAGTACACTAAGGCGACTTGGTTCCCGCAACTTCGTCCTTCTATGTTGAAGCGTTCATTTTCAGTAACAGTTTGAATTTTTAGGTTTCACTCTATTTTCTCCTATATTGATAGATGTATTTGGAACTCTAAATCCAACACGGTTTGTGCTAGCTTCTTGAAACTTGACACAATAAAGTAGTTTCACGTTCTGTCTCTATGTTTTGTTTCCTCTTGATGTAGCCCTTAGCAGTGACTGGCGAGAAACACTTTCATGGAAACGGGTTGCCAAGCGTCCAAAAATTACGAATCTCCAGAAATCTCAGCAAATATTTTTTCACCCAAACTGGATGATACTTTCAGGTAATGATCAGTACACTAAGCTGACTTGGTTCCCCAAATTTCATTCTTCTATGTTGAAGCGTTCGTTTCCAGTAACAGTTTGATTTTTTAGGTTTCACTCTGTTTTCTCCTATATTGATAGATGTATTTGGAACTTTAAATCCAACACGGTTTGTGCTAGCTTCTTGAAACTTGACACAATAATGTAGTTTCACGTTCTATCTCTATGTTTTGTTTCCTCTTGATGTAGCCCTAAGCAGTGACTGGCGAGAAACACTTCCATATAAAGGGGTTGCCAAGCGTCCAAAAATTACGAATCTCCAGAAATCTCAGCAAATATTTTTTCACCCAAACTGGATGATACTTTCAGGTAATGATCAGTACACTAAGCTGACTTGGTTCAGCAAATTTCGTTCTTCTATGTTGTAGCGTTCGTTTCCAGTAACAGTTTGAATTTTTAGGTTTCACTCTGTTTTCTCCTATATTGATAGATGTATTTGGAACTCTAAATACAACACGGTTTGTGCTAGCTTCTTGAAACTTGACACAATAAAGTAGTTTCACGTTCTATCTCCATGTTTTGTTTCCTCTTGATGTAGCCCTAAGCAGTGACTGGCGAGAAACACTTTCATGGAAAGGGGTTGCCAAGCTTCCAAAAATTACGAATCTCCAGAAATCTCAGGAAATATTTTTTCATCCAAACTGGATGATACTTTCAGGTAATGATCAGTACACTAAGGCGACTTGGTTCCCGCAACTTCGTCCTTCTATGTCGAAGCGTTCATTTCCAGTAACAGTTTGAATTTTTAGGTTTCACTCTATTTTCGCCTATATTGATAGATGTATTTGGAACTCTAAATCCAACACGGTTTGTGCTAGCTTCTTGAAACTTGACACAATAATGTAGTTTCACGTTCTATCTCTATGTTTTGTTTCCTCTTGATGTAGCCCTAAGCAGTGACTGGCGAGAAACACTTCCATATAAAGGGATTGCCAAGCGTAAAATATTACGAATCTCCAGAAATCTCAGCAAATATATTTTCACCCAAACTGGATGATACTTTCAGGTAATGATCAGTACACTAAGCTGACTTGGTTCCCCAAATTTCATTCTTCTATGTTGAAGCGTTCGTTTCCAGTAACAGTTTGAATTTTTAGGTTTCACTCTGTTTTCTCCTATATTGATAGATGTATTTGGAACTCTAAATCCAACACGGTTTGTGCTAGCTTCTTGAAACTTGACACAATGATGTAGTTTCACGTTCTATCTCTATGTTTTGTTTCCTCTTGATGTAGCCCTAAGCAGTGACTGGCGAGAAACACTTCCATATAAAGGGGTTGCCAAGCGTCCAAAAATTACGAATTTCCAGAAATCTCAGCAAATATTTTTTCACCCAAACTGGATGATACTTTCAGGTAATGATCAGTACACTAAGCTGACTTGGTTCACCAAATTTCGTTCTTCTATGTTGAAGCGTTCGTTTCCAGTAACAGTTTGAATTTTTAGGTTTCACTCTGTTTTCTCCTATATTGATAGATGTATTTGGAACTCCAAATACAACACGGTTTATCCTAGCTTCTTGAAACTTGACACAATAAAGTAGTTTCATGTTCTATCTCCATGTTTTGTTTCCTCTTGATGTAGCCCTAAGCAGTGACTGGCCAGAAACACTTTCATGGAAAGGGGTTGCCAAGCTTCCAAAAATTACGAATCTCCAGAAATCTCAGCAAATATTTTTTCATCCAAACTGGATGATACTTTCAGGTAATGATCAGTACACTAAGGCGACTTGGTTCCCGCAACTTCGTCCTTCTATGTTGAAGCGTTCATTTCCAGTAACAGTTTGAATTTTTAGGTTTCACTCTATTTTCGCCTATATTGATAGATGTATTTGGAACTCTAAATCCAACACGGTTTGTGCTAGCTTCTTGAAACTTGACACAATAAAGTAGTTTCACGTTCTGTCTCTATGTTTTGTTTCCTCTTGATGTAGCCCTTAGCAGTGACTGGCGAGAAACACTTTCATGGAAACGGGTTGCCAAGCGTCCAAAAATTACGAATCTCCAGAAATCTCAGCAAATATTTTTTCACACAAACTGGATGATACTTTCAGGTAATGATCAGTACACTAAGCTGACTTGGTTCCCCAAATTTCATTCTTCTATGTTGAAGCGTTCGTTTCCAGTAACAGTTTGATTTTTTAGGTTTCACTCTGTTTTCTCCTATATTGATAGATGTATTTGGAACTTTAAATCCAACACGGTTTGTGCTAGCTTCTTGAAACTTGACACAATAATGTAGTTTCACGTTCTATCTCTATGTTTTGTTTCCTCTTGATGTAGCCCTAAGCAGTGACTGGCGAGAAACACTTCCATATAAAGGGGTTGCCAAGCGTCCAAAAATTACGAATCTCCAGAAATCTCAGCAAATATTTTTTCACCCAAACTGGATGATACTTTCAGGTAATGATCAGTACACTAAGCTGACTTGGTTCAGCAAATTTCGTTCTTCTATGTTGTAGCGTTCGTTTCCAGTAACAGTTTGAATTTTTAGGTTTCACTCTGTTTTCTCCTATATTGATAGATGTATTTGGAACTCTAAATACAACACGGTTTGTGCTAGCTTCTTGAAACTTGACACAATAAAGTAGTTTCACGTTCTATCTCCATGTTTTGTTTCCTCTTGATGTAGCCCTAAGCAGTGACTGGCGAGAAACACTTTCACGGAAAGGGGTTGCCAAGCTTCCAAAAATTACGAATCTCCAGAAATCTCAGGAAATATTTTTTCATCCAAACTGGATGATACTTTCAGGTAATGATCAGTACACTAAGGCGACTTGGTTCCCGCAACTTCGTCCTTCTATGTCGAAGCGTTCATTTCCAGTAACAGTTTGAATTTTTAGGTTTCACTCTATTTTCGCCTATATTGATAGATGTATTTGGAACTCTAAATCCAACACGGTTTGTGCTAGCTTCTTGAAACTTGACACAATAATGTAGTTTCACGTTCTATCTCTATGTTTTGTTTCCTCTTGATGTAGCCCTAAGCAGTGACTGGCGAGAAACACTTCCATATAAAGGGATTGCCAAGCGTAAAATATTACGAATCTCCAGAAATCTCAGCAAATATATTTTCACCCAAACTGGATGATACTTTCAGGTAATGATCAGTACACTAAGCTGACTTGGTTCCCCAAATTTCATTCTTCTATGTTGAAGCGTTCGTTTCCAGTAACAGTTTGAATTTTTAGGTTTCACTCTGTTTTCTCCTATATTGATAGATGTATTTGGAACTCTAAATCCAACACGGTTTGTGCTAGCTTCTTGAAACTTGACACAATGATGTAGTTTCACGTTCTATCTCTATGTTTTGTTTCCTCTTGATGTAGCCCTAAGCAGTGACTGGCGAGAAACACTTCCATATAAAGGGGTTGCCAAGCGTCCAAAAATTACGAATTTCCAGAAATCTCAGCAAATATTTTTTCACCCAAACTGGATGATACTTTCAGGTAATGATCAGTACACTAAGCTGACTTGGTTCACCAAATTTCGTTCTTCTATGTTGAAGCGTTCGTTTCCAGTAACAGTTTGAATTTTTAGGTTTCACTCTGTTTTCTCCTATATTGATAGATGTATTTGGAACTCCAAATACAACACGGTTTATCCTAGCTTCTTGAAACTTGACACAATAAAGTAGTTTCATGTTCTATCTCCATGTTTTGTTTCCTCTTGATGTAGCCCTAAGCAGTGACTGGCCAGAAACACTTTCATGGAAAGGGGTTGCCAAGCTTCCAAAAATTACGAATCTCCAGAAATCTCAGCAAATATTTTTTCATCCAAACTGGATGATACTTTCAGGTAATGATCAGTACACTAAGGCGACTTGGTTCCCGCAACTTCGTCCTTCTATGTTGAAGCGTTCATTTCCAGTAACAGTTTGAATTTTTAGGTTTCACTCTATTTTCGCCTATATTGATAGATGTATTTGGAACTCTAAATCCAACACGGTTTGTGCTAGCTTCTTGAAACTTGACACAATAATGTAGTTTCACGTTCTATCTCTATGTTTTGTTTCCTCTTGATGTAGCCCTAAGCAGTGACTGGCGAGAAACACTTCCATATAAAGGGATTGCCAAGCGTCCAAATATTACGAATCTCCAGAAATCTCAGCAAATATATTTTCACCCAAACTGGATGATACTTTCAGGTAATGATCAGTACACTAAGCTGACTTGGTTCCCCAAATTTCATTCTTCTATGTTGAAGCGTTCGTTTCCAGTAACAGTTTGAATTTTTAGGTTTCACTCTGTTTTCTCCTTAATTGATAGATTTATTTGGAACTCTAAATCCAACACGGTTTGTGCTAGCTTCTTGAAACTTGACACAATAATGTAGTTTCACGTTCTATCTCTATGTTTTGTTTCCTCTTGATGTAGCCCTAAGAAGTGACTGGCGAGAAACACTTCCATATAAAGGGGTTGCCAAGCGTCCAAAAATTACGAATCTCCAGAAATCTCAGCAAATATTTTTTCACCCAAACTGGATGATACTTTCAGGTAATGATCAGTACACTAAGGCGACTTGGTTCCCGCAACTTCGTCCTTCTATGTTGAAGCGTTCATTTCCAGTAACAGTTTGAATTTTTAGGTTTCACTCTATTTTCTCCTATATTGATAGATGTATTTGGAACTCTAAATCCAACACGGTTTGTGCTAGCTTCTTGAAACTTGACACAATAAAGTAGTTTCACGTTCTGTCTCTATGTGTTGTTTCCTCTTGATGTAGCCCTTAGCAGTGACTGGCGAGAAACACTTTCATGGAAACGGGTTTCCAAGCGTCCAAAAATTACGAATCTCCAGAAATCTCAGCAAATATTTTTTCACCCAAACTGGATGATACTTTCAGGTAATGATCAGTACACTAAGCTGACTTGGTTCCCCAAATTTCATTCTTCTATGTTGAAGCGTTCGTTTCCAGTAACAGTTTGATTTTTTAGGTTTCACTCTGTTTTCTCCTATATTGATAGATGTATTTGGAACTCTAAATCCAACACGGTTTGTGCTAGCTTCTTGAAACTTGACACAATAATGAAGTTTCACGTTCTATCTCTATGTTTTGTTTCCTCTTGATGTAGCCCTAAGCAGTGACTGGCGAGAAACACTTCCATATAAAGGGGTTGCCAAGCGTCCAAAAATTACGAATCTCCAGAAATCTCAGCAAATATTTTTTCACCCAAACTGGATGATACTTTCAGGTAATGATCAGTACACTAAGCTGACTTGGTTCCCCAAATTTCATTCTTCTATGTTGAAGCGTTCGTTTCCAGTAACAGTTTGAATTTTTAGGTTTCACTCTGTTTTCTCCTTAATTGATAGATATATTTGGAACTCTAAATCCAACACGGTTTGTGCTAGCTTCTTGAAACTTGACACAATAATGTAGTTTCACGTTCTATCTCTATGTTTTGTTTCCTCTTGATGTAGCCCTAAGAAGTGACTGGCGAGAAACACTTCCATATAAAGGGGTTGCCAAGCGTCCAAAAATTACGAATCTCCAGAAATCTCAGCAAATATTTTTTCACCCAAACTGGATGATACTTTCAGGTAATGATCAGTACACTAAGGCGACTTGGTTCCCGCAACTTCATCCTTATATGTTGAAGCGTTCATTTCCAGTAACAGTTTGAATTTTTAGGTTTCACTCTATTTTCTCCTATATTGATAGATGTATTTGGAACTCTAAATCCAAGACGGTTTGTGCTAGCTTCTTGAAACTTGACACAATAAAGTAGTTTCACGTTCTGTCTCTATGTGTTGTTTCCTCTTGATGTAGCCCTTAGCAGTGACTGGCGAGAAACACTTTCATGGAAACGGGTTTCCAAGCGTCCAAAAATTACGAATCTCCAGAAATCTCAGCAAATATTTTTTCACCCAAACTGGATGATACTTTCAGGTAATGATCAGTACACTAAGCTGACTTGGTTCCCCAAATTTCATTCTTCTATGTTGAAGCGTTCGTTTCCAGTAACAGTTTGAATTTTTAGGTTTCACTCTGTTTTCTCCTATATTGATAGATGTATTTGGAACTCTAAATCCAACACGGTTTGTGCTAGCTTCTTGAAACTTGACACAATAATGAAGTTTCACGTTCTATCTCTATGTTTTGTTTCCTCTTGATGTAGCCCTAAGCAGTGACTGGCGAGAAACACTTCCATATAAAGGGGTTGCCAAGCGTCCAAAAATTACGAATCTCCAGAAATCTCAGCAAATATTTTTTCACCCAAACTGGATGATACTTTCAGGTAATGATCAGTACACTAAGCTGACTTGGTTCACCAAATTTCGTTCCTCTATGTTGTAGCGTTCGTTTCCAGTAACAGTTTGAATTTTTAGGTTTCACTCTGTTTTCTCCTATATTGATAGATGTATTTGGAACTCTAAATACAACACGGTTTGTGCTAGCTTCTTGAAACTTGACACAATAAAGTAGTTTCACGTTCTATCTCCATGTTTAGTTTCCTCTTGATGTAGCCCTAAGCAGTGACTGGCGAGAAACACTTTCATGGAAAGGGGTTGCCAAGCTTCCAAAAATTACGAATCTCCAGAAATCTCAGCAAATATTTTTTCACCCAAACTGGATGATACTTTCAGGTAATGATCAGTACACTAAGGCGACTTGGTTCCCGCAACTTCGTCCTTCTATGTTGAAGCGTTCATTTCCAGTAACAGTTTGAATTTTTAGGTTTCACTCTATTTTCGCCTATATTGATAGATGTATTTGGAACTCTAAATCCAACACGGTTTGTGCTAGCTTCTTGAAACTTGACACAATAATGTAGTTTCACGTTCTATCTCTATGTTTTGTTTCCTCTTGATGTAGCCATAAGCAGTGACTGGCGAGAAACACTTCCATATAAAGGGATTGCCAAGCGTCCAAATATTACGAATCTCCAGAAATCTCAGCAAATATATTTTCACCCAAACTGGATGATACTTTCTGGTAATGATCAGTACACTAAGCTGACTTGGTTCCCCAAATTTCATTCTTCTATGTTGAAGCGTTCGTTTCCAGTAACAGTTTGAATTTTTAGGTTTCACTCTGTTTTCTCCTATATTGCTAGATGTATTTGGAACTCTAAATCCAACACGGTTTGTGCTAGCTTCTTGAAACTTGACACAATAATGTAGTTTCACGTTCTATCTCTATGTTTTGTTTCCTCTTGATGTAGCCCTAAGCAGTGACTGGCGAGAAACACTTCCATATAAAGGGGTTGCCAAGCGTCCAAAAATTACGAATCTCCAGAAATCTCAGGAAATATTTTTTCACCCAAACTGGATGATACTTTCAGGTAAAGATCAGTACACTAAGGCGACTTGGTTCCCGCAACTTCGTCCTTCTATGTTGAAGCGTTCATTTTCAGTAACAGTTTGAATTTTTAGGTTTCACTCTATTTTCTCCTATATTGATAGATGTATTTGGAACTCTAAATCCAACACGGTTTGTGCTAGCTTCTTGAAACTTGACACAATAAAGTAGTTTCACGTTCTGTCTCTATGTTTTGTTTCCTCTTGATGTAGCCCTTAGCAGTGACTGGCGAGAAACACTTTCATGGAAACGGGTTGCCAAGCGTCCAAAAATTACGAATCTCCAGAAATCTCAGCAAATATTTTTTCACCCAAACTGGATGATACTTTCAGGTAATGATCAGTACACTAAGCTGACTTGGTTCCCCAAATTTCATTCTTCTATGTTGAAGCGTTCGTTTCCAGTAACAGTTTGATTTTTTAGGTTTCACTCTGTTTTCTCCTATATTGATAGATGTATTTGGAACTTTAAATCCAACACGGTTTGTGCTAGCTTCTTGAAACTTGACACAATAATGTAGTTTCACGTTCTATCTCTATGTTTTGTTTCCTCTTGATGTAGCCCTAAGCAGTGACTGGCGAGAAACACTTCCATATAAAGGGGTTGCCAAGCGTCCAAAAATTACGAATCTCCAGAAATCTCAGCAAATATTTTTTCACCCAAACTGGATGATACTTTCAGGTAATGATCAGTACACTAAGCTGACTTGGTTCAGCAAATTTCGTTCTTCTATGTTGTAGCGTTCGTTTCCAGTAACAGTTTGAATTTTTAGGTTTCACTCTGTTTTCTCCTATATTGATAGATGTATTTGGAACTCTAAATACAACACGGTTTGTGCTAGCTTCTTGAAACTTGACACAATAAAGTAGTTTCACGTTCTATCTCCATGTTTTGTTTCCTCTTGATGTAGCCCTAAGCAGTGACTGGCGAGAAACACTTTCATGGAAAGGGGTTGCCAAGCTTCCAAAAATTACGAATCTCCAGAAATCTCAGGAAATATTTTTTCATCCAAACTGGATGATACTTTCAGGTAATGATCAGTACACTAAGGCGACTTGGTTCCCGCAACTTCGTCCTTCTATGTTGAAGCGTTCATTTCCAGTAACAGTTTGAATTTTTAGGTTTCACTCTATTTTCGCCTATATTGATAGATGTATTTGGAACTCTAAATCCAACACGGTTTGTGCTAGCTTCTTGAAACTTGACACAATAATGTAGTTTCACGTTCTATCTCTATGTTTTGTTTCCTCTTGATGTAGCCCTAAGCAGTGACTGGCGAGAAACACTTCCTTATAAAGGGATTGACAAGCGTCCAAATATTACGAATCTCCAGAAATCTCAGCAAATATATTTTCACCCAAACTGGATGATACTTTCAGGTAATGATCAGTACACTAAGCTGACTTGGTTCCCCAAATTTCATTCTTCTATGTTGAAGCGTTCGTTTCCAGTAACAGTTTGAATTTTTAGGTTTCACTCTGTTTTCTCCTTAATTGATAGATATATTTGGAACTCTAAATCCAACACGGTTTGTGCTAGCTTCTTGAAACTTGACACAATAATGTAGTTTCACGTTCTATCTCTATGTTTTGTTTCCTCTTGATGTAGCCCTAAGAAGTGACTGGCGAGAAACACTTCCATATAAAGGGGTTGCCAAGCGTCCAAAAATTACGAATCTCCAGAAATCTCAGCAAATATTTTTTCACCCAAACTGGATGATACTTTCAGGTAATGATCAGTACACTAAGGCGACTTGGTTCCCGCAACTTCATCCTTCTATGTTGAAGCGTTCATTTCCAGTAACAGTTTGAATTTTTAGGTTTCACTCTATTTTCTCCTATATTGATAGATGTATTTGGAACTCTAAATCCAAGACGGTTTGTGCTAGCTTCTTGAAACTTGACACAATAAAGTAGTTTCACGTTCTGTCTCTATGTGTTGTTTCCTCTTGATGTAGCCCTTAGCAGTGACTGGCGAGAAACACTTTCATGGAAACGGGTTTCCAAGCGTCCAAAAATTACGAATCTCCAGAAATCTCAGCAAATATTTTTTCACCCAAACTGGATGATACTTTCAGGTAATGATCAGTACACTAAGCTGACTTGGTTCCCCAAATTTCATTCTTCTATGTTGAAGCGTTCGTTTCCAGTAACAGTTTGAATTTTTAGGTTTCACTCTGTTTTCTCCTATATTGATAGATGTATTTGGAACTCTAAATCCAACACGGTTTGTGCTAGCTTCTTGAAACTTGACACAATAATGAAGTTTCACGTTCTATCTCTATGTTTTGTTTCCTCTTGATGTAGCCCTAAGCAGTGACTGGCGAGAAACACTTCCATATAAAGGGGTTGCCAAGCGTCCAAAAATTACGAATCTCCAGAAATCTCAGCAAATATTTTTTCACCCAAACTGGATGATACTTTCAGGTAATGATCAGTACACTAAGCTGACTTGGTTCACCAAATTTCGTTCCTCTATGTTGTAGCGTTCGTTTCCAGTAACAGTTTGAATTTTTAGGTTTCACTCTGTTTTCTCCTATATTGATAGATGTATTTGGAACTCTAAATACAACACGGTTTGTGCTAGCTTCTTGAAACTTGACACAATAAAGTAGTTTCACGTTCTATCTCCATGTTTTGTTTCCTCTTGATGTAGCCCTAAGCAGTGACTGGCGAGAAACACTTTCATGGAAAGGGGTTGCCAAGCTTCCAAAAATTACGAATCTCCAGAAATCTCAGCAAATATTTTTTCACCCAAACTGGATGATACTTTCAGGTAATGATCAGTACACTAAGGCGACTTGGTTCCCACAACTTCGTCCTTCTATGTTGAAGCGTTCATTTCCAGTAACAGTTTGAATTTTTAGGTTTCACTCTATTTTCGCCTATATTGATAGATGTATTTGGAACTCTAAATCCAACACGGTTTGTGCTAGCTTCTTGAAACTTGACACAATAATGTAGTTTCACGTTCTATCTCTATGTTTTGTTTCCTCTTGATGTAGCCCTAAGCAGTGACTGGCGAGAAACACTTCCATATAAAGGGATTGCCAAGCGTCCAAATATTACGAATCTCCAGAAATCTCAGCAAATATATTTTCACCCAAACTGGATGATACTTTCTGGTAATGATCAGTACACTAAGCTGACTTGGTTCCCCAAATTTCATTCTTCTATGTTGAAGCGTTCGTTTCCAGTAACAGTTTGAATTTTTAGGTTTCACTCTGTTTTCTCCTATATTGCTAGATGTATTTGGAACTCTAAATCCAACACGGTTTGTGCTAGCTTCTTGAAACTTGACACAATAATGTAGTTTCACGTTCTATCTCTATGTTTTGTTTCCTCTTGATGTAGCCCTAAGCAGTGACTGGCGAGAAACACTTCCATATAAAGGGGTTGCCAAGCGTCCAAAAATTACGAATCTCCAGAAATCTCAGGAAATATTTTTTCACCCAAACTGGATGATACTTTCAGGTAAAGATCAGTACACTAAGGCGACTTGGTTCCCGCAACTTCGTCCTTCTATGTTGAAGCGTTCATTTTCAGTAACAGTTTGAATTTTTAGGTTTCACTCTATTTTCTCCTATATTGATAGATGTATTTGGAACTCTAAATCCAACACGGTTTGTGCTAGCTTCTTGAAACTTGACACAATAAAGTAGTTTCACGTTCTGTCTCTATGTTTTGTTTCCTCTTGATGTAGCCCTTAGCAGTGACTGGCGAGAAACACTTTCATGGAAACGGGTTGCCAAGCGTCCAAAAATTACGAATCTCCAGAAATCTCAGCAAATATTTTTTCACCCAAACTGGATGATACTTTCAGGTAATGATCAGTACACTAAGCTGACTTGGTTCCCCAAATTTCATTCTTCTATGTTGAAGCGTTCGTTTCCAGTAACAGTTTGATTTTTTAGGTTTCACTCTGTTTTCTCCTATATTGATAGATGTATTTGGAACTTTAAATCCAACACGGTTTGTGCTAGCTTCTTGAAACTTGACACAATAATGTAGTTTCACGTTCTATCTCTATGTTTTGTTTCCTCTTGATGTAGCCCTAAGCAGTGACTGGCGAGAAACACTTCCATATAAAGGGGTTGCCAAGCGTCCAAAAATTACGAATCTCCAGAAATCTCAGCAAATATTTTTTCACCCAAACTGGATGATACTTTCAGGTAATGATCAGTACACTAAGCTGACTTGGTTCAGCAAATTTCGTTCTTCTATGTTGTAGCGTTCGTTTCCAGTAACAGTTTGAATTTTTAGGTTTCACTCTGTTTTCTCCTATATTGATAGATGTATTTGGAACTCTAAATACAACACGGTTTGTGCTAGCTTCTTGAAACTTGACACAATAAAGTAGTTTCACGTTCTATCTCCATGTTTTGTTTCCTCTTGATGTAGCCCTAAGCAGTGACTGGCGAGAAACACTTTCATGGAAAGGGGTTGCCAAGCTTCCAAAAATTACGAATCTCCAGAAATCTCAGGAAATATTTTTTCATCCAAACTGGATGATACTTTCAGGTAATGATCAGTACACTAAGGCGACTTGGTTCCCGCAACTTCGTCCTTCTATGTCGAAGCGTTCATTTCCAGTAACAGTTTGAATTTTTAGGTTTCACTCTATTTTCGCCTATATTGATAGATGTATTTGGAACTCTAAATCCAACACGGTTTGTGCTAGCTTCTTGAAACTTGACACAATAATGTAGTTTCACGTTCTATCTCTATGTTTTGTTTCCTCTTGATGTAGCCCTAAGCAGTGACTGGCGAGAAACACTTCCATATAAAGGGATTGCCAAGCGTAAAATATTACGAATCTCCAGAAATCTCAGCAAATATATTTTCACCCAAACTGGATGATACTTTCAGGTAATGATCAGTACACTAAGCTGACTTGGTTCCCCAAATTTCATTCTTCTATGTTGAAGCGTTCGTTTCCAGTAACAGTTTGAATTTTTAGGTTTCACTCTGTTTTCTCCTATATTGATAGATGTATTTGGAACTCTAAATCCAACACGGTTTGTGCTAGCTTCTTGAAACTTGACACAATGATGTAGTTTCACGTTCTATCTCTATGTTTTGTTTCCTCTTGATGTAGCCCTAAGCAGTGACTGGCGAGAAACACTTCCATATAAAGGGGTTGCCAAGCGTCCAAAAATTACGAATTTCCAGAAATCTCAGCAAATATTTTTTCACCCAAACTGGATGATACTTTCAGGTAATGATCAGTACACTAAGCTGACTTGGTTCACCAAATTTCGTTCTTCTATGTTGAAGCGTTCGTTTCCAGTAACAGTTTGAATTTTTAGGTTTCACTCTGTTTTCTCCTATATTGATAGATGTATTTGGAACTCCAAATACAACACGGTTTATCCTAGCTTCTTGAAACTTGACACAATAAAGTAGTTTCATGTTCTATCTCCATGTTTTGTTTCCTCTTGATGTAGCCCTAAGCAGTGACTGGCCAGAAACACTTTCATGGAAAGGGGTTGCCAAGCTTCCAAAAATTACGAATCTCCAGAAATCTCAGCAAATATTTTTTCATCCAAACTGGATGATACTTTCAGGTAATGATCAGTACACTAAGGCGACTTGGTTCCCGCAACTTCGTCCTTCTATGTTGAAGCGTTCATTTCCAGTAACAGTTTGAATTTTTAGGTTTCACTCTATTTTCGCCTATATTGATAGATGTATTTGGAACTCTAAATCCAACACGGTTTGTGCTAGCTTCTTGAAACTTGACACAATAAAGTAGTTTCACGTTCTGTCTCTATGTTTTGTTTCCTCTTGATGTAGCCCTTAGCAGTGACTGGCGAGAAACACTTTCATGGAAACGGGTTGCCAAGCGTCCAAAAATTACGAATCTCCAGAAATCTCAGCAAATATTTTTTCACCCAAACTGGATGATACTTTCAGGTAATGATCAGTACACTAAGCTGACTTGGTTCCCCAAATTTCATTCTTCTATGTTGAAGCGTTCGTTTCCAGTAACAGTTTGATTTTTTAGGTTTCACTCTGTTTTCTCCTATATTGATAGATGTATTTGGAACTTTAAATCCAACACGGTTTGTGCTAGCTTCTTGAAACTTGACACAATAATGTAGTTTCACGTTCTATCTCTATGTTTTGTTTCCTCTTGATGTAGCCCTAAGCAGTGACTGGCGAGAAACACTTCCATATAAAGGGGTTGCCAAGCGTCCAAAAATTACGAATCTCCAGAAATCTCAGCAAATATTTTTTCACCCAAACTGGATGATACTTTCAGGTAATGATCAGTACACTAAGCTGACTTGGTTCAGCAAATTTCGTTCTTCTATGTTGTAGCGTTCGTTTCCAGTAACAGTTTGAATTTTTAGGTTTCACTCTGTTTTCTCCTATATTGATAGATGTATTTGGAACTCTAAATACAACACGGTTTGTGCTAGCTTCTTGAAACTTGACACAATAAAGTAGTTTCACGTTCTATCTCCATGTTTTGTTTCCTCTTGATGTAGCCCTAAGCAGTGACTGGCGAGAAACACTTTCACGGAAAGGGGTTGCCAAGCTTCCAAAAATTACGAATCTCCAGAAATCTCAGGAAATATTTTTTCATCCAAACTGGATGATACTTTCAGGTAATGATCAGTACACTAAGGCGACTTGGTTCCCGCAACTTCGTCCTTCTATGTCGAAGCGTTCATTTCCAGTAACAGTTTGAATTTTTAGGTTTCACTCTATTTTCGCCTATATTGATAGATGTATTTGGAACTCTAAATCCAACACGGTTTGTGCTAGCTTCTTGAAACTTGACACAATAATGTAGTTTCACGTTCTATCTCTATGTTTTGTTTCCTCTTGATGTAGCCCTAAGCAGTGACTGGCGAGAAACACTTCCATATAAAGGGATTGCCAAGCGTAAAATATTACGAATCTCCAGAAATCTCAGCAAATATATTTTCACCCAAACTGGATGATACTTTCAGGTAATGATCAGTACACTAAGCTGACTTGGTTCCCCAAATTTCATTCTTCTATGTTGAAGCGTTCGTTTCCAGTAACAGTTTGAATTTTTAGGTTTCACTCTGTTTTCTCCTATATTGATAGATGTATTTGGAACTCTAAATCCAACACGGTTTGTGCTAGCTTCTTGAAACTTGACACAATGATGTAGTTTCACGTTCTATCTCTATGTTTTGTTTCCTCTTGATGTAGCCCTAAGCAGTGACTGGCGAGAAACACTTCCATATAAAGGGGTTGCCAAGCGTCCAAAAATTACGAATTTCCAGAAATCTCAGCAAATATTTTTTCACCCAAACTGGATGATACTTTCAGGTAATGATCAGTACACTAAGCTGACTTGGTTCACCAAATTTCGTTCTTCTATGTTGAAGCGTTCGTTTCCAGTAACAGTTTGAATTTTTAGGTTTCACTCTGTTTTCTCCTATATTGATAGATGTATTTGGAACTCCAAATACAACACGGTTTATCCTAGCTTCTTGAAACTTGACACAATAAAGTAGTTTCATGTTCTATCTCCATGTTTTGTTTCCTCTTGATGTAGCCCTAAGCAGTGACTGGCCAGAAACACTTTCATGGAAAGGGGTTGCCAAGCTTCCAAAAATTACGAATCTCCAGAAATCTCAGCAAATATTTTTTCATCCAAACTGGATGATACTTTCAGGTAATGATCAGTACACTAAGGCGACTTGGTTCCCGCAACTTCGTCCTTCTATGTTGAAGCGTTCATTTCCAGTAACAGTTTGAATTTTTAGGTTTCACTCTATTTTCGCCTATATTGATAGATGTATTTGGAACTCTAAATCCAACACGGTTTGTGCTAGCTTCTTGAAACTTGACACAATAATGTAGTTTCACGTTCTATCTCTATGTTTTGTTTCCTCTTGATGTAGCCCTAAGCAGTGACTGGCGAGAAACACTTCCATATAAAGGGATTGCCAAGCGTCCAAATATTACGAATCTCCAGAAATCTCAGCAAATATATTTTCACCCAAACTGGATGATACTTTCAGGTAATGATCAGTACACTAAGCTGACTTGGTTCCCCAAATTTCATTCTTCTATGTTGAAGCGTTCGTTTCCAGTAACAGTTTGAATTTTTAGGTTTCACTCTGTTTTCTCCTTAATTGATAGATTTATTTGGAACTCTAAATCCAACACGGTTTGTGCTAGCTTCTTGAAACTTGACACAATAATGTAGTTTCACGTTCTATCTCTATGTTTTGTTTCCTCTTGATGTAGCCCTAAGAAGTGACTGGCGAGAAACACTTCCATATAAAGGGGTTGCCAAGCGTCCAAAAATTACGAATCTCCAGAAATCTCAGCAAATATTTTTTCACCCAAACTGGATGATACTTTCAGGTAATGATCAGTACACTAAGGCGACTTGGTTCCCGCAACTTCGTCCTTCTATGTTGAAGCGTTCATTTCCAGTAACAGTTTGAATTTTTAGGTTTCACTCTATTTTCTCCTATATTGATAGATGTATTTGGAACTCTAAATCCAACACGGTTTGTGCTAGCTTCTTGAAACTTGACACAATAAAGTAGTTTCACGTTCTGTCTCTATGTGTTGTTTCCTCTTGATGTAGCCCTTAGCAGTGACTGGCGAGAAACACTTTCATGGAAACGGGTTTCCAAGCGTCCAAAAATTACGAATCTCCAGAAATCTCAGCAAATATTTTTTCACCCAAACTGGATGATACTTTCAGGTAATGATCAGTACACTAAGCTGACTTGGTTCCCCAAATTTCATTCTTCTATGTTGAAGCGTTCGTTTCCAGTAACAGTTTGATTTTTTAGGTTTCACTCTGTTTTCTCCTATATTGATAGATGTATTTGGAACTCTAAATCCAACACGGTTTGTGCTAGCTTCTTGAAACTTGACACAATAATGAAGTTTCACGTTCTATCTCTATGTTTTGTTTCCTCTTGATGTAGCCCTAAGCAGTGACTGGCGAGAAACACTTCCATATAAAGGGGTTGCCAAGCGTCCAAAAATTACGAATCTCCAGAAATCTCAGCAAATATTTTTTCACCCAAACTGGATGATACTTTCAGGTAATGATCAGTACACTAAGCTGACTTGGTACACCAAATTTAGTTCCTCTATGTTGTAGCGTTCGTTTCCAGTAACAGTTTGAATTTTTAGGTTTCACTCTGTTTTCTCCTATATTGATAGATGTATTTGGAACTCTAAATACAACACGGTTTGTGCTAGCTTCTTGAAACTTGACACAATAAAGTAGTTTCACGTTCTATCTCCATGTTTTGTTTCCTCTTGATGTAGCCCTAAGCAGTGACTGGCGAGAAACACTTTCATGGAAAGGGGTTGCCAAGCTTCCAAAAATTACGAATCTCCAGAAATCTCAGCAAATATTTTTTCATCCAAACTGGATGATACTTTCAGGTAATGATCAGTACACTAAGGCGACTTGGTTCACCAAACTTCGTCCTTCTATGTTGAAGCGTTCATTTCCAGTAACAGTTTGAATTTTTAGGTTTCACTCTATTTTCGCCTATATTGATAGATGTATTTGGAACTCTAAATCCAACACGGTTTGTGCTAGCTTCTTGAAACTTGACACAATAATGTAGTTTCACGTTCTGTCTCTATGTTTTGTTTCCTCTTGATGTAGCCCTAAGCAGTGACTGGGAGAAACACTTCCATATAAAGGGATTGCCAAGCGTCCAAATATTACGAATCTCCAGAAATCTCAGCAAATATATTTTCACCCAAACTGGATGATACTTTCTGGTAATGATCAGTACACTAAGCTGACTTGGTTCCCCAAATTTCATTCTTCTATGTTGAAGCGTTCGTTTCCAGTAACAGTTTGAATTTTTAGGTTTCACTCTGTTTTCTCCTATATTGCTAGATGTATTTGGAACTCTAAATCCAACACGGTTTGTGCTAGCTTCTTGAAACTTGACACAATAATGTAGTTTCACGTTCTATCTCTATGTTTTGTTTCCTCTTGATGTAGCCCTAAGCAGTGAATGGCGAGAAACACTTCCATATAAAGGGGTTGCCAAGCGTCCAAAAATTACGAATCTCCAGAAATCTCAGCAAATATTTTTTCACCCAAACTGGATGATACTTTCAGGTAAAGATCAGTACACTAAGGCGACTTGGTTCCCGCAACTTCGTCCTTCTATGTTGAAGCTTTCATTTTCAGTAACAGTTTGAATTTTTAGGTTTCACTCTATTTTCTCCTATATTGATAGATGTATTTGGAACTCTAAATCCAACACGGTTTGTGCTAGCTTCTTGAAACTTGACACAATAAAGTAGTTTCACGTTCTGTCTCTATGTTTTGTTTCCTCTTGATGTAGCCCTTAGCAGTGACTGGCGAGAAACACTTTCATGGAAACGGGTTGCCAAGCGTCCAAAAATTACGAATCTCCAGAAATCTCAGCAAATATTTTTTCACCCAAACTGGATGATACTTTCAGGTAATGATCAGTACACTAAGCTGACTTGGTTCCCCAAATTTCATTCTTCTATGTTGAAGCGTTCGTTTCCAGTAACAGTTTGATTTTTTAGGTTTCACTCTGTTTTCTCCTATATTGATAGATGTATTTGGAACTCTAAATCCAACACGGTTTGTGCTAGCTTCTTGAAACTTGACACAATAATGTAGTTTCACGTTCTATCTCTATGTTTTGTTTCCTCTTGATGTAGCCCTAAGCAGTGACTGGCGAGAAACACTTCCATATAAAGGGGTTGCCAATCGTCCAAAAATTACGAATCTCCAGAAATCTCAGCAAATATTTTTTCACCCAAACTGGATGATACTTTCAGGTAATGATCAGTACACTAAGCTGACTTGGTTCAGCAAATTTCGTTCTTCTATGTTGTAGCGTTCGTTTCCAGTAACAGTTTGAATTTTTAGGTTTCACACTGTTTTCTCCTATATTGATAGATGTATTTGGAACTCTAAATACAACACGGTTTGTGCTAGCTTCTTGAAACTTGACACAATAAAGTAGTTTCACGTTCTATCTCCATGTTTTGTTTCCTCTTGATGTAGCCCTAAGCAGTGACTGGCGAGAAACACTTTCATGGAAAGGGGTTGCCAAGCTTCCAAAAATTACGAATCTCCAGAAATCTCAGGAAATATTTTTTCATCCAAACTGGATGATACTTTCAGGTAATGATCAGTACACTAAGGCGACTTGGTTCCCGCAACTTCGTCCTTCTATGTTGAAGCGTTCATTTCCAGTAACAGTTTGAATTTTTAGGTTTCACTCTATTTTCGCCTATATTGATAGATATATTTGGAACTCTAAATCCAACACGGTTTTTGCTAGCTTCTTGAAACTTGACACAATAATGTAGTTTCACGTTCTATCTCTATGTTTTGTTTCCTCTTGATGTAGCCCTAAGCAGTGACTGGCGAGAAACACTTCCATATAAAGGGATTGCCAAGCGTCCAAATATTACGAATCTCCAGAAATCTCAGCAAATATATTTTCACCCAAACTGGATGATACTTTCAGGTAATGATCAGTACACTAAGCTGACTTGGTTCCCCAAATTTCATTCTTCTATGTTGAAGCGTTCGTTTCCAGTAACAGTTTGAATTTTTAGGTTTCACTCTGTTTTCTCCTATATTGATAGATGTATTTGGAACTCTAAATCCAACACGGTTTCTGCTAGCTTCTTGAAACTTGACACAATAATGTAGTTTCACGTTCTATCTCTATGTTTTGTTTCCTCTTGATGTAGCCCTAAGCAGTGACTGGCGAGAAACACTTCCATATAAAGGGGTTGCCAAGCGTCCAAAAATTACGAATCTCCAGAAATCTCAGCAAATATTTATTCACCCAAACTGGATGATACTTTCAGGTATTGATCAGTACACTAAGCTGACTTGGTTCACCAAATTGCGTTCTTCTATGTTGCAGCGTTCGTTTCCAGTAACAGTTTGAATTTTTAGGTTTCACTCTGTTTTCTCCTATATTGATAGATGTATTTGGAACTCTAAATCCAACACGGTTTGTGCTAGCTTCTTGAAACTTGACACAATAAAGTAGTTTCACGTTATATCTCCATGTTTTGTTTCCTCTTGATGTAGCCCTAAGCAGTGACTGGGAGAAACACTTTCATGGAAACGGGTTGCCAAGCGTCCAAAAATTACGAATCTCCAGAAATCTCAGCAAATATTTTTTCACCCAAACTGGATGATACTTTCAGGTAATGATCAGTACACTAAGCTGACTTGGTTCCCCAAATTTCATTCTTCTATGTTGAAGCGTTCGTTTCCAGTAACAGTTTGAATTTTTAGGTTTCACTCTGTTTTCTCCTATATTGATAGATGTATTTGGAACTCTAAATCCAACACGGTTTGTGCTAGCTTCTTGAAACTTGACACAATAATGTAGTTTCACGTTCTATCTCTATGTTTTGTTTCCTCTTGATGTAGCCCTAAGCAGTGACTGGCGAGAAACACTTACATATAAAGGGGTTGCCAAGCGTCCAAAAATTACGAATCTCCAGAAATCTCAGCAAATATTTTTTCACCCAAACTGGATGATACTTTCAGGTAATGATCAGTACACTAAGCTGACTTGGTTCACCAAATTTCGTTCTTCTATGTTGTAGCGTTCGTTTCCAGTAACAGTTTGAATTTTTAGGTTTCACTCTGTTTTCTCCTATATTGATAGATGTATTTGGAACTCTAAATCCAACAAGGTTTGTGCTAGCTTCTTGAAACTTGACACAATAAAGGAGTTTCACGTTCTGTCTCTATGTTTTGTTTCCTCTTGATGTAGCCCTTAGCAGTGACTGGCGAGAAACACTTTCATGGAATCAGGTTGCCAAGCGTCCAAAAATTACGTATCTCCAGAAATCCCAGCAAATATTTTTTCACCCAAACTGGATGATACTTTCAGGTAATGATCAGTACACTAAGCTGACTTGGTTCCCCAAATTTCATTCTTCTATGTTGAAGCGTTCGTTTCCAGTAACAGTTTGAATTTTTAGGTTTCACTGTGTTTTCTCCTATATTGATAGATGTATTTGGAACTCTAAATCCAACACGGTTTGTGCTAGCTTCTTGAAACTTGACACAATAATGTACTTTCACGTTCTATCTCTATGTTTTGTTTCCTCTTGATGTAGCCCTAAGCAGTGACTGGCGAGAAACACTTCCATATAAAGGGGTTGCCAAGCGTCCAAAAATTACGAATCTCCAGAAATCTCAGCAAATATTTTTTCACCCAAACTGGATGATACTTTCAGGTAATGATCAGTACACTAAGCTGACTTGGTTCACCAAATTTCTTTCTTCTATGTTGTAGCGTTCGTTTCCAGTAACAGTTTGAATTTTTAGGTTTCACTCTGTTTTCTCCTATATTGATAGATGTATTTGGAACTCTAAATACAACACGATTTGTGCTAGCTTCTTGAAACTTGACACAATAAAGTAGTTTCACGTTCTATCTCCATGTTTTGTTTCCTCTTGATGTAGCCCTAAGCAGTGACTGGCGAGAAACACTTTCATGGAAAGGGGTTGCCAAGCTTCCAAAAATTACGAATCTACAGAAATCTCAGGAAATATTTTTTCATCCAAACTGGATGATACTTTCAGGTAATGATCAGTACACTAAGCTGACTTGGTTCACCAAACTTCGTTCTTCTATGTTGTAGCGTTCGTTTCCAGTAACAGTTTGAATTTTTAGGTTTCACTCTATTTTCGCCTATATTGATAGATGTATTTGGAACTCTAAATACAACACGGTTTGTGCTAGCTTCTTGAAACGTGACACAATAAAGTAGTTTCACGTTATATCTCCATGTTTTGTTTCCTCTTGATGTAGCCCTAAGCAGTGACTGGGAGAAACACTTTCATGGAAACGGGTTGCCAAGCGTCCAAAAATTACGAATCTCCAGAAATCTCAGCAAATATTTTTTCACCCAAACTGGATGATACTTTCAGGTAATGATCAGTACACTAAGCTGACTTGGTTCCCCAAATTTCATTCTTCTATGTTGAAGCGTTCGTTTCCAGTAACAGTTTGAATTTTTAGGTTTCACTCTGTTTTCTCCTATATTGATAGATGTATTTGGAACTCTAAATCCAACACGGTTTGTGCTAGCTTCTTGAAACTTGACACAATAATGTAGTTTCACGTTCTATCTCTATGTTTTGTTTCCTCTTGATGTAGCCCTAAGCAGTGACTGGCGAGAAACACTTCCATATAAAGGGGTTGCCAAGCGTCCAAAAATTACGAATCTCCAGAAATCTCAGCAAATATTTTTTCACCCAAACTGGATGATACTTTCAGGTAATGATCAGTACACTAAGCTGACTTGGTTCACCAAATTTCGTTCTTCTATGTTGTAGCGTTCGTTTCCAGTAACAGTTTGAATTTTTAGGTTTCACTCTGTTTTCTCCTATATTGATAGATGTATTTGGAACTCTAAATCCATCAAGGTTTGTGCTAGCTTCTTGAAACTTGACACAATAAAGTAGTTTCACGTTCTGTCTCTATGTTTTGTTTCCTCTTGATGTAGCCCTTAGCAGTGACTGGCGAGAAACACTTTCATGGAATCAGGTTGCCAAGCGTCCAAAAATTACGTATCTCCAGAAATCCCAGCAAATATTTTTTCACCCAAACTGGATGATACTTTCAGGTAATGATCAGTACACTAAGCTGACTTGGTTCCCCAAATTTCATTCTTCTATGTTGAAGCGTTCGTTTCCAGTAACAGTTTGAATTTTTAGGTTTCACTCTGTTTTCTCCTATATTGATAGATGTATTTGGAAATCTAAATCAAACACGGTTTGTGCTAGCTTCTTGAAACTTGACACAATAAAGTAGTTTCACGTTCTATCTCCATGTTTTGTTTCCTCTTGATGTAGCCCTAAGCAGTGACTGGCGAGAAACACTTTCATGGAAAGGGGTTGCCAAGCATCCAAAAATTACGAATCTCCAGAAATCTCAGCAAATATTTTTTCACCCAAACTTGATGATAGTTTCAGGTAATGATCAGTACACTAAGGCGACTTGGTTCCCGCAACTTCGTCCTTCTGTTTTGAAGCGTTCATTTCCAGTAACAGTTTGAATTTTTAGGTTTCACTCTATTTTCTCGTATATTGATAGATGTATTTGGAACTCTAAATCCAACACGGTTTGTGCTAGCTTCTTGAAACTTGACACAATAAAGTAGTTTCACGTTCTGTCTCTATGTGTTGTTTCCTCTTGATGTAGCCCTTAGCAGTGACTGGGAGAAACACTTTCATGGAAACGGGTTGCCAAGCGTCCAAAAATTACGAATCTCCCGAAATCTCAGCAAATATTTTTTCACCCAAACTGGATGATACTTTCAGGTAATGATCAGTACACTAAGCTGACTTGGTTCCCCAAATTTCATTCTTCTATGTTGAAGCGTTCGTTTCCAGTAACAGTTTGAATTTTTAGGTTTCACTCTGTTTTCTCCTATATTGATAGATGTATTTGGAACTCTAAATCCAACACGGTTTGTGCTAGCTTCTTGAAACTTGACACAATAATGTAGTTTCACGTTCTATCTCTATGTTTTGTTTCCTCTTGATGTAGCCCTAAGCAGTGACTGGCGAGAAACACTTCCATATAAAGGGGTTGCCAAGCGTCCAAAAATTACGAATCTCCAGAAATCTCAGCAAATATTTTTTCACCCAAACTGGATGATACTTTCAGGTAATGATCAGTACACTAAGCTGACTTGGTTCACCAAATTTCGTTCTTCTATGTTGTAGCGTTCGTTTCCAGTAACAGTTTGAATTTTTAGGTTTCACTCTGTTTTCTCCTATATTGATAGATGTATTTGGAACTCTAAATACAACACGGTTTCTGCTAGCTTCTTGAAACGTGACACAATAAAGTAGTTTCACGTTATATCTCCATGTTTTGTTTCCTCTTGATGTAGCCCTAAGCAGTGACTGGGAGAAACACTTTCATGGAAACGGGTTGCCAAGCGTCCAAAAATTACGATCTCCAGAAATCTCAGCAAATATTTTTTCACCCAAACTGGATGATACTTTCAGGTAATGATCAGTACACTAAGCTGACTTGGTTCCCCAAATTTCATTCTTCTATGTTGAAGCGTTCGTTTCCAGTAACAGTTTGAATTTTTAGGTTTCACTCTGTTTTCTCCTATATTGATAGATGTATTTGGAACTCTAAATCCAACACGGTTTGTGCTAGCTTCTTGAAACTTGACACAATAATGTAGTTTCACGTTCTATCTCTATGTTTTGTTTCCTCTTGATGTAGCCCTAAGCAGTGACTGGCGAGAAACACTTCCATATAAAGGGGTTGCCAAGCGTCCAAAAATTACGAATCTCCAGAAATCTCAGCAAATATTTTTTCACCCAAACTGGATGATACTTTCAGGTAATGATCAGTACACTAAGCTGACTTGGTTCACCAAACTTCGTTCTTCTATGTTGTAGCGTTCGTTTCCAGTAACAGTTTGAATTTTTAGGTTTCACTCTGTTTTCTCCTATATTGATAGATGTATTTGGAACTCTAAATACAACACGGTTTGTGCTAGCTTCTTGAAACGTGACACAATAAAGTAGTTTCACGTTATATCTCCATGTTTTGTTTCCTCTTGATGTAGCCCTAAGCAGTGACTGGGAGAAACACTTTCATGGAAACGGGTTGCCAAGCGTCCAAAAATTACGAATCTCCAGAAATCTCAGCAAATATTTTTTCACCCAAACTGGATGATACTTTCAGGTAATGATCAGTACACTAAGCTGACTTGGTTCCCCAAATTTCATTCTTCTATGTTGAAGCGTTCGTTTCCAGTAACAGTTTGAATTTTTAGGTTTCACTCTGTTTTCTCCTATATTGATAGATGTATTTGGAACTCTAAATCCAACACGGTTTGTGCTAGCTTCTTGAAACTTGACACAATAATGTAGTTTCACGTTCTATCTCTATGTTTTGTTTCCTCTTGATGTAGCCCTAAGCAGTGACTGGCGAGAAACACTTCCATATAAAGGGGTTGCCAAGCGTCCAAAAATTACGAATCTCCAGAAATCTCAGCAAATATTTTTTCACCCAAACTGGATGATACTTTCAGGTAATGATCAGTACACTAAGCTGACTTGGTTCACCAAATTTCGTTCTTCTATGTTGTAGCGTTCGTTTCCAGTAACAGTTTGAATTTTTAGGTTTCACTCTGTTTTCTCCTATATTGATAGATGTATTTGGAACTCTAAATCCATCAAGGTTTGTGCTAGCTTCTTGAAACTTGACACAATAAAGTAGTTTCACGTTCTGTCTCTATGTTTTGTTTCCTCTTGATGTAGCCCTTAGCAGTGACTGGCGAGAAACACTTTCATGGAAAGGGGTTGCCAAGCATCCAAAAATTACGAATCTCCAGAAATCTCAGCAAATATTTTTTCACCCAAACTTGATGATAGTTTCAGGTAATGATCAGTACACTAAGGCGACTTGGTTCCCGCAACTTCGTCCTTCTGTGTTGAAGCGTTCATTTCCAGTAACAGTTTGAATTTTTAGGTTTCACTCTATTTTCTCGTATATTGATAGATGTATTTGGAACTCTAAATCCAACACGGTTTGTGCTAGCTTCTTGAAACTTGACACAATAAAGTAGTTTCACGTTCTGTCTCTATGTGTTGTTTTCTCTTGATGTAGCCCTTAGCAGTGACTGGGAGAAACACTTTCATGGAAACGGGTTGCCAAGCGTCCAAAAATTACGAATCTCCCGAAATCTCAGCAAATATTTTTTCACCCAAACTGGATGATACTTTCAGGTAATGATCAGTACACTAAGCTGACTTGGTTCCCCAAATTTCATTCTTCTATGTTGAAGCGTTCGTTTCCAGTAACAGTTTGAATTTTTAGGTTTCACTCTGTTTTCTCCTATATTGATAGATGTATTTGGAACTCTAAATCCAACACGGTTTGTGCTAGCTTCTTGAAACTTGACACAATAATGTAGTTTCACGTTCTATCTCTATGTTTTGTTTCCTCTTGATGTAGCCCTAAGCAGTGACTGGCGAGAAACACTTCCATATAAAGGGGTTGCCAAGCGTCCAAAAATTACGAATCTCCAGAAATCTCAGCAAATATTTTTTCACCCAAACTGGATGATACTTTCAGGTAATGATCAGTACACTAAGCTGACTTGGTTCACCAAATTTCGTTCTTCTATGTTGTAGCGTTCGTTTCCAGTAACAGTTTGAATTTTTAGGTTTCACTCTGTTTTCTCCTATATTGATAGATGTATTTGGAACTCTAAATACAACACGGTTTCTGCTAGCTTCTTGAAACGTGACACAATAAAGTAGTTTCACGTTCTATCTCCATGTTTTGTTTCCTCTTGATGTAGCCCTAAGCAGTGACTGGCGAGAAACACTTCCATATAAAGGGGTTGCCAATCGTCCAAAAATTACGAATCTCCAGAAATCTCAGCAAATATTTTTTCACCCAAACTGGATGATACTTTCAGGTAATGATCAGTACACTAAGCTGACTTGGTTCCCCAAATTTCATTCTTCTATGTTGAAGCGTTCGTTTCCAGTAACAGTTTGAATTTTTAGGTTTCACTCTGTTTTCTCCTATATTGATAGATGTATTTGGAACTCTAAATCCAACACGGTTTGTGCTAGCTTCTTGAAACTTGACACAATAAAGTAGTTTCACGTTCTATCTCTATGTTTTGTTTCCTCTTGATGTAGCCCTAAGCAGTGACTGGCGAGAAACACTTTCATGGAAAGGGGTTGCCAAGCATCCAAAAATTACGAATCTCCAGAAATCTCAGCAAATATTTTTTCACCCAAACTTGATGATAGTTTCAGGTAATGATCAGTACACTAAGGCGACTTGTTTCCCGCAACTTCGTCCTTCTGTGTTGAAGCGTTCATTTCCAGTAACAGTTTGAATTTTTAAGTTTCACTCTATTTTCTCGTATATTGATAGATGTATTTGGAACTCTAAATCCAACACGGTTTGTGCTAGCTTCTTGAAACTTGACACAATAAAGTAGTGTCACGTTCTGTCTCTATGTGTTGTTTCCTCTTGATGTAGCCCTTAGCAGTGACTGGGAGAAACACTTTCATGGAAACGGGTTGCCAAGCGTCCAAAAATTACGAATCTCCAGAAATCTCAGCAAATATTTTTTCACCCAAACTGGATGATACTTTCAGGTAATGATCAGTACACTAAGCTGACTTGGTTCCCCAAATTTCATTCTTCTATGTTGAAGCGTTCGTTTCCAGTAACAGTTTGAATTTTTAGGTTTCACTCTGTTTTCTCCTATATTGATAGATGTATTTGGAACTCTAAATCCAACACGGTTTGTGCTAGCTTCTTGAAACTTGACACAATAATGTAGTTTCACGTTCTATCTCTATGTTTTGTTTCCTCTTGATGTAGCCCTAAGCAGTGACTGGCGAGAAACACTTCCATATAAAGGCGTTGCCAAGCGTCCAAAAATTACGAATCTCCAGAAATCTCAGCAAATATTTTTTCACCCAAACTGGATGATACTTTCAGGTAATGATCAGTATACTAAGCTGACTTGGTTCACCAAATTTCGTTCTTCTATGTTGTAGCGTTCGTTTCCAGTAACAGTTTGAATTTTTAGGTTTCACTCTGTTTTCTCCTATATTGATAGATGTATTTGGAACTCTAAATCCATCAAGGTTTGTGCTAGCTTCTTGAAACTTGACACAATAAAGTAGTTTCACGTTCTGTCTCTATGTTTTGTTTCCTCTTGATGTAGCCCTTAGCAGTGACTGGCGAGAAACACTTTCATGGAATCAGGTTGCCAAGCGTCCAAAAATTACGTATCTCCAGAAATCCCAGCAAATATTTTTTCACCCAAACTGGATGATACTTTCAGGTAATGATCAGTACACTAAGCTGACTTGGTTCCCCAAATTTCATTCTTCTATGTTGAAGCGTTCGTTTCCAGTAACAGTTTGAATTTTTAGGTTTCACTCTGTTTTCTCCTATATTGATAGATGTATTTGGAACTCTAAATCCAACACGGTTTGTGCTAGCTTCTTGAAACTTGACACAATAATGTAGTTTCACGTTCTATCTCTATGTTTTGTTTCCTCTTGATGTAGCCCTAAGCAGTGACTGGCGAGAAACACTTCCATATAAAGGGGTTGCCAAGCGTCCAAAAATTACGAATCTCCAGAAATCTCAGCAAATATTTTTTCACCCAAACTGGATGATACTTTCAGGTAATGATCAGTACACTAAGCTGACTTGGTTCACCAAATTTCGTTCTTCTATGTTGTAGCGTTCGTTTCCAGTAACAGTTTGAATTTTTAGGTTTCACTCTGTTTTCTCCTATATTGATAGATGTATTTGGAACTCTAAATCCAACAAGGGTTGTGCTAGCTTCTTGAAACTTGACACAATAAAGTAGTTTCACGTTCTGTCTCTATGTTTTGTTTCCTCTTGATGTAGCCCTTAGCAGTGACTGGCGAGAAACACTTTCATGGAATCAGGTTGCCAAGCGTCCAAAAATTACGTATATCCAGAAATCCCAGCAAATATTTTTTCACCCAAACTGGATGATACTTTCAGGTAATGATCAGTACACTAAGCTGACTTGGTTCCCCAAATTTCATTCTTCTATGTTGAAGCGTTCGTTTCTAGTAACAGTTTGAATTTTTAGGTTTCACTCTATTTTCTCCTATATTGATAGATGTATTTGGAAATCTAAATCCAACACGGTTTGTGCTAGCTTCTTGAAACTTGACACAATAATGTACTTTCACGTTCTATCTCTATGTTTTGTTTCCTCTTGATGTAGCCCTAAGCAGTGACTGGCGAGAAACACTTCCATATAAAGGGGTTGCCAAGCGTCCAAAAATTACGAATCTCCAGAAATCTCAGCAAATATTTTTTCACCCAAACTGGATGATACTTTCAGGTAATGATCAGTACACTAAGCTGACTTGGTTCACCAAATTTCTTTCTTCTATGTTGTAGCGTTCGTTTCCAGTAACAGTTTGAATTTTTAGGTTTCACTCTGTTTTCTCCTATATTGATAGATGTATTTGGAACTCTAAATACAACACGGTTTGTGCTAGCTTCTTGAAACTTGACACAATAAAGTAGTTTCACGTTCTATCTCCATGTTTTGTTTCCTCTTGATGTAGCCCTAAGCAGTGACTGGCGAGAAACTCTTTCATGGAAAGTGGTTGCCAAGCTTCCAAAAATTACGAATCTCCAGAAATCTCAGGAAATATTTTTTCATCCAAACTGGATGATACTTTCAGGTAATGATCAGTACACTAAGGCGACTTGGTTCCCGCAACTTCGTCCTTCTATGTCGAAGCGTTCATTTCCAGTAACAGTTTGAATTTTTAGGTTTCACTCTATTTTCGCCTATATTGATAGATGTATTTGGAACTCTAAATCCAACACGGTTTGTGCTAGCTTCTTGAAACTTGACACAATAATGTAGTTTCACGTTCTATCTCTATGTTTTGTTTCCTCTTGATGTAGCCCTAAGCAGTGACTGGCGAGAAACACTTCCATGTAAAGGGATTGCCAAGCGTACAAATATTACGAATCTCCAGAAATCTCAGCAAATATATTTTCACCCAAACTGGATGATACTTTCAGGTAATGATCAGTACACTAAGCTGACTTGGTTCCCCAAATTTCATTCTTCTATGTTGAAGCGTTCGTTTCCAGTAACAGTTTGAATTTTTAGGTTTCACTCTGTTTTCTCCAATATTGATAGATGTATTTGGAACTCTAAATCCAACACGGTTTGTGCTAGCTTCTTGAAACTTGACACAATAATGTAGTTTCACGTTCTATCTCTATGTTTTGTTTCCTCTTGATGTAGCCCTAAGCAGTGACTGGCGAGAAACACTTCCATATAAAAGGGTTGCCAAGCGTCCAAAAATTACGAATCTCCAGAAATCTCAGCAAATATTTTTTCACCCAAACTGGATGATACTTTCAGGTAATGATCAGTACACTAAGCTGACTTGGTTCCCCAAATTTCATTCTTCTATGTTGAAGCGTTCGTTTCCAGTAACAGTTTGAATTTTTAGGTTTCACTCTGTTTTCTCCTATATTGATAGATGTATTTGGAACTCTAAATCCAACACGGTTTGTGCTAGCTTCTTGAAACTTGACACAATAAAGTAGTTTCACGTTCTATCTCTATGTTTTGTTTCCTCTTGATGTAGCCCTAAGCAGTGACTGGCGAGAAACACTTTCATGGAAAGGGGTTGCCAAGCATCCAAAAATTACGAATCACCAGAAATCTCAGCAAATATTTTTTCACCCAAACTTGATGATAGTTTCAGGTAATGATCAGTACACTAAGGCGACTTGGTTCCCGCAACTTCGTCCTTCTATGTTGAAGCGTTCATTTCCAGTAACAGTTTGAATTTTTAGGTTTCACTCTATTTTCTCGTATATTGATAGATGTATTTGGAACTCTAAATCCAACACGGTTTGTGCTAGCTTCTTGAAACTTGACACAATAAAGTAGTTTCACGTTCTGTCTCTATGTGTTGTTTCCTCTTGATGTAGCCCTTAGCAGTGACTGGGAGAAACACTTTCATGGAAACGCGTTGCCAAGCATCCAAAAATTACGAATCTCCAGAAATCTCAGCAAATATTTTTTCACCCAAACTGGATGATACTTTCAGGTAATGATCAGTACACTAAGCTGACTTGGTTCCCCAAATTTCATTCTTCTATGTTGAAGCGTTCGTTTCCAGTAACAGTTTGAATTTTTAGGTTTCACTCTGTTTTCTCCTATATTGATAGATGTATTTGGAACTCTAAATCCAACACGGTTTGTGCTAGCTTCTTGAAACTTGACACAATAATGTAGTTTCACGTTCTATCTCTATGTTTTGTTTCCTCTTGATGTAGCCCTAAGCAGTGACTGGCGAGAAACACTTCCATATAAAGGCGTTGCCAAGCGTCCAAAAATTACGAATCTCCAGAAATCTCAGCAAATATTTTTTCACCCAAACTGGATGATACTTTCAGGTAATGATCAGTATACTAAGCTGACTTGGTTCACCAAATTTCGTTCTTCTATGTTGTAGCGTTCGTTTCCAGTAACAGTTTGAATTTTTAGGTTTCACTCTGTTTTCTCCTATATTGATAGATGTATTTGGAACTCTAAATCCATCAAGGTTTGTGCTAGCTTCTTGAAACTTGACACAATAAAGTAGTTTCACGTTCTGTCTCTATGTTTTGTTTCCTCTTGATGTAGCCCTTAGCAGTGACTGGCGAGAAACACTTTCATGGAATCAGGTTGCCAAGCGTCCAAAAATTACGTATCTCCAGAAATCCCAGCAAATATTTTTTCACCCAAACTGGATGATACTTTCAGGTAATGATCAGTACACTAAGCTGACTTGGTTCCCCAAATTTCATTCTTCTATGTTGAAGCGTTCGTTTCCAGTAACAGTTTGAATTTTTAGGTTTCACTCTGTTTTCTCCTATATTGATAGATGTATTTGGAACTCTAAATCCAACACGGTTTGTGCTAGCTTCTTGAAACTTGACACAATAATGTAGTTTCACGTTCTATCTCTATGTTTTGTTTCCTCTTGATGTAGCCCTAAGCAGTGACTGGCGAGAAACACTTCCATATAAAGGGGTTGCCAAGCGTCCAAAAATTACGAATCTCCAGAAATCTCAGCAAATATTTTTTCACCCAAACTGGATGATACTTTCAGGTAATGATCAGTACACTAAGCTGACTTGGTTCACCAAATTTCGTTCTTCTATGTTGTAGCGTTCGTTTCCAGTAACAGTTTGAATTTTTAGGTTTCACTCTGTTTTCTCCTATATTGATAGATGTATTTGGAACTCTAAATCCAACAAGGGTTGTGCTAGCTTCTTGAAACTTGACACAATAAAGTAGTTTCACGTTCTGTCTCTATGTTTTGTTTCCTCTTGATGTAGCCCTTAGCAGTGACTGGCGAGAAACACTTTCATGGAATCAGGTTGCCAAGCGTCCAAAAATTACGTATATCCAGAAATCCCAGCAAATATTTTTTCACCCAAACTGGATGATACTTTCAGGTAATGATCAGTACACTAAGCTGACTTGGTTCCCCAAATTTCATTCTTCTATGTTGAAGCGTTCGTTTCTAGTAACAGTTTGAATTTTTAGGTTTCACTCTATTTTCTCCTATATTGATAGATGTATTTGGAAATCTAAATCCAACACGGTTTGTGCTAGCTTCTTGAAACTTGACACAATAATGTACTTTCACGTTCTATCTCTATGTTTTGTTTCCTCTTGATGTAGCCCTAAGCAGTGACTGGCGAGAAACACTTCCATATAAAGGGGTTGCCAAGCGTCCAAAAATTACGAATCTCCAGAAATCTCAGCAAATATTTTTTCACCCAAACTGGATGATACTTTCAGGTAATGATCAGTACACTAAGCTGACTTGGTTCACCAAATTTCTTTCTTCTATGTTGTAGCGTTCGTTTCCAGTAACAGTTTGAATTTTTAGGTTTCACTCTGTTTTCTCCTATATTGATAGATGTATTTGGAACTCTAAATACAACACGGTTTGTGCTAGCTTCTTGAAACTTGACACAATAAAGTAGTTTCACGTTCTATCTCCATGTTTTGTTTCCTCTTGATGTAGCCCTAAGCAGTGACTGGCGAGAAACTCTTTCATGGAAAGTGGTTGCCAAGCTTCCAAAAATTACGAATCTCCAGAAATCTCAGGAAATATTTTTTCATCCAAACTGGATGATACTTTCAGGTAATGATCAGTACACTAAGGCGACTTGGTTCCCGCAACTTCGTCCTTCTATGTCGAAGCGTTCATTTCCAGTAACAGTTTGAATTTTTAGGTTTCACTCTATTTTCGCCTATATTGATAGATGTATTTGGAACTCTAAATCCAACACGGTTTGTGCTAGCTTCTTGAAACTTGACACAATAATGTAGTTTCACGTTCTATCTCTATGTTTTGTTTCCTCTTGATGTAGCCCTAAGCAGTGACTGGCGAGAAACACTTCCATGTAAAGGGATTGCCAAGCGTACAAATATTACGAATCTCCAGAAATCTCAGCAAATATATTTTCACCCAAACTGGATGATACTTTCAGGTAATGATCAGTACACTAAGCTGACTTGGTTCCCCAAATTTCATTCTTCTATGTTGAAGCGTTCGTTTCCAGTAACAGTTTGAATTTTTAGGTTTCACTCTGTTTTCTCCAATATTGATAGATGTATTTGGAACTCTAAATCCAACACGGTTTGTGCTAGCTTCTTGAAACTTGACACAATAATGTAGTTTCACGTTCTATCTCTATGTTTTGTTTCCTCTTGATGTAGCCCTAAGCAGTGACTGGCGAGAAACACTTCCATATAAAAGGGTTGCCAAGCGTCCAAAAATTACGAATCTCCAGAAATCTCAGCAAATATTTTTTCACCCAAACTGGATGATACTTTCAGGTAATGATCAGTACACTAAGCTGACTTGGTTCCCCAAATTTCATTCTTCTATGTTGAAGCGTTCGTTTCCAGTAACAGTTTGAATTTTTAGGTTTCACTCTGTTTTCTCCTATATTGATAGATGTATTTGGAACTCTAAATCCAACACGGTTTGTGCTAGCTTCTTGAAACTTGACACAATAAAGTAGTTTCACGTTCTATCTCTATGTTTTGTTTCCTCTTGATGTAGCCCTAAGCAGTGACTGGCGAGAAACACTTTCATGGAAAGGGGTTGCCAAGCATCCAAAAATTACGAATCACCAGAAATCTCAGCAAATATTTTTTCACCCAAACTTGATGATAGTTTCAGGTAATGATCAATACACTAAGGCGACTTGGTTCCCGCAACTTCGTCCTTCTATGTTGAAGCGTTCATTTCCAGTAACAGTTTGAATTTTTAGGTTTCACTCTATTTTCTCGTATATTGATAGATGTATTTGGAACTCTAAATCCAACACGGTTTGTGCTAGCTTCTTGAAACTTGACACAATAAAGTAGTTTCACGTTCTGTCTCTATGTGTTGTTTCCTCTTGATGTAGCCCTTAGCAGTGACTGGGAGAAACACTTTCATGGAAACGCGTTGCCAAGCATCCAAAAATTACGAATCTCCAGAAATCTCAGCAAATATTTTTTCACCCAAACTGGATGATACTTTCAGGTAATGATCAGTACACTAAGCTGACTTGGTTCCCCAAATTTCATTCTTCTATGTTGAAGCGTTCGTTTCCAGTAACAGTTTGAATTTTTAGGTTTCACTCTGTTTTCTCCTATATTGATAGATGTATTTGGAACTCTAAATCCAACACGGTTTGTGCTAGCTTCTTGAAACTTGACACAATAATGTAGTTTCACGTTCTATCTCTATGTTTTGTTTCCTCTTGATGTAGCCCTAAGCAGTGACTGGCGAGAAACACTTCCATATAAAGGGGTTGCCAAGTGTCCAAAAATTACGAATCTCCAGAAATCTCAGCAAATATTTTTTCACCCAAACTGGATGATACTTTCAGGTAATGATCAGTACACTAAGCTGACTTGTTTCACCAAATTTCGTTCTTCTATGTTGTAGCGTTCGTTTCCAGTAACAGTTTGAATTTTTAGGTTTCACTCTGTTTTCTCCTATATTGATAGATGTATTTGGAACTCTAAATCCAACACGGTTTGTGCTAGCTTCTTGAAACTTGACACAATAAAGTAGTTTCACGTTCTATCTCCATGTTTTGTTTCCTCTTGATGTAGCCCTAAGCAGTGACTGGCGAGAAACACTTTAATGGAAAGGGGTTGCCAAGCTTCCAAAAATTACGAATCTCCAGAAATCTCAGCAAATATTTTTTCATCCAAACTGGATGATACTTTCAGGTAATGATCAGTACACTAAGCCCACTTGGTTCACCAAATTTCGTTCTTCTATGTTGAAGCGTTCGTTTCCAGTAACAGTTTGAATTTTTAGGTTTCACTCTATTTTTGCCTATATTGATAGATGTATTTGGAACTCTAAATCCAACACGGTTTGTGCTAGCTTCTTGAAACTTGACACAATAATGTAGTTTCACGTTCTATCTCTATGTTTTGTTTCCTCTTGATGTAGCCCTAAGCAGTGACTGGCGAGAAACACTTCCTTATAAAGGGATTGCCAAGCGTCCAAATATTACGAATCTCCAGAAATCTCAGCAAATATATTTTCACCCAAACTGGATGATACTTTCAGGTAATGATCAGTACACTAAGCTGACTTGGTTCCCCAAATTTCATTCTTCTATGTTGAAGCGTTCGTTTCCAGTAACAGTTTGAATTTTTAGGTTTCACTCTGTTTTCTCCTATATTGATAGATGTATTTGGAACTCTAAATCCAACACGGTTTGTGCTAGCTTCTTGAAACTTGACACAATAAAGTAGTTTCACGTTCTGTCTCTATGTTTTGTTTCCTCTTGATGTAGCCCTTAGCAGTGACTGGCGAGAAACACTTTCATGGAATCAGGTTGCCAAGCGTCCAAAAATTACGTATCTCCAGAAATCCCAGCAAATATTTTTTCACCCAAACTGGATGATACTTTCAGGTAATGATCAGTACACTAAGCTGACTTGGTTCCCCAAATTTCATCTTCTATGTTGAAGCGTTCGTTTCCAGTAACAGTTTGAATTTTTAGGTTTCACTCTGTTTTCTCCTATATTGATAGATGTATTTGGAACTCTAAATCCAACACGGTTTGTGCTAGCTTCTTGAAACTTGACACAATAATGTAGTTTCACGTTCTATCTCTATGTTTTGTTTCCTCTTGATCTAGCCCTAAGCAGTGACTGGCGAGAAACACTTTCATATAAAGGGGTTGCCAAGCGTCCAAAAATTACGAATCTCCAGAAATCTCAGCAAATATTTTTTCACCCAAACGGGATGATACTTTCAGGTAATGATCAGTACACTAAGCTGACTTGGTTCCCCAAATTTCATTCTTCTATGTTGAAGCGTTCGTTTCCAGTAACAGTTTGAATTTTTAAGTTTCACTCTATTTTCTCGTATATTGATAGATGTATTTGGAACTCTAAATCCAACACGGTTTGTGCTAGCTTCTTGAAACTTGACACAATAAAGTAGTGTCACGTTCTGTCTCTATGTGTTGTTTCCTCTTGATGTAGCCCTTAGCAGTGACTGGGAGAAACACTTT
Source organism: Spermophilus citellus (assembly GCF_964194105.1). Classification (NCBI taxonomy): domain Eukaryota; kingdom Metazoa; phylum Chordata; class Mammalia; order Rodentia; family Sciuridae; genus Spermophilus; species Spermophilus citellus. The sequence continues at coordinate 31,941,028 of NC_138186.1, forward strand.
CATGGAAACGGGTTGCCAAGCGTCCAAAAATTACGAATCTCCAGAAATCTCAGCAAATATTTTTTCACCCAAACTGGATGATACTTTCAGGTAATGATCAGTACACTAAGCTGACTTGGTTCCCCAAATTTCATTCTTCTATGTTGAAGCGTTCGTTTCCAGTAACAGTTTGAATTTTTAGGTTTCACTCTATTTTCTCCTATATTGATAGATGTATTTGGAACTCTAAATCCAACACGGTTTGTGCTAGCTTCTTGAAACTTGACACAATAATGTAGTTTCACGTTCTATCTCTATGTTTTGTTTCCTCTTGATGTAGCCCTAAGCAGTGACTGGCGAGAAACACTTCCATATAAAGGGGTTGCCAAGCGTCCAAAAATTACGAATCTCCAGAAATCTCAGCAAATATTTTTTCACCCAAACTGGATGATACTTTCAGGTAATGATCAGTACACTAAGCCCACTTGGTTCACCAAATTTCGTTCTTCTATGTTGAAGCGTTCGTTTCCAGTAACAGTTTGAATTTTTAGGTTTCACTCTATTTTCGCCTATATTGATAGATGTATTTGGAACTCTAAATCCAACACGGTTTGTGCTAGCTTCTTGAAACTTGACACAATAATGTAGTTTCACGTTCTATCTCTATGTTTTGTTTCCTCTTGATGTAGCCCTAAGCAGTGACTGGCGAGAAACACTTCCATATAAAGGGATTGCCAAGCGTCCAAATATTACGAATCTCCAGAAATCTCAGCAAATATATTTTCACCCAAACTGGATGATACTTTCAGGTAATGATCAGTACACTAAGCTGACTTGGTTCCCCAAATTTCATTCTTCTATGTTGAAGCGTTCGTTTCCAGTAACAGTTTGAATTTTTAGGTTTCACTCTGTTTTCTCCTATATTGATAGATGTATTTGGAACTCTAAATCCAACAAGGTTTGTGCTAGCTTCTTGAAACTTGACACAATAAAGTAGTTTCACGTTCTGTCTCTATGTTTTGTTTCCTCTTGATGTAGCCCTTAGCAGTGACTGGCGAGAAACACTTTCATGGAATCAGGTTGCCAAGCGTCCAAAAATTACGTATCTCCAGAAATCCCAGCAAATATTTTTTCACCCAAACTGGATGATACTTTCAGGTAATGATCAGTACACTAAGCTGACTTGGTTCCCCAAATTTCATTCTTCTATGTTGAAGCGTTCGTTTCCAGTAACAGTTTGAATTTTTAGGTTTCACTCTGTTTTCTCCTATATTGATAGATGTATTTGGAACTCTAAATCCAACACGGTTTGTGCTAGCTTTTTGAAACTTGACACAATAATGTAGTTTCACGTTCTATCTCTATGTTTTGTTTCCTCTTGATCTAGCCCTAAGCAGTGACTGGCGAGAAACACTTTCATATAAAGGGGTTGCCAAGCGTCCAAAAATTACGAATCTCCAGAAATCTCAGCAAATATTTTTTCACCCAAACTGGATGATACTTTCAGGTAATGATCAGTACACTAAGCTGACTTGGTTCCCCAAATTTCGTTCTTCTATGTTGAAGCGTTCGTTTCCAGTAACAGTTTGAATTTTTAGGTTTCACTCTATTTTCTCCTATATTGATAGATGTATTTGGAACTCTAAATCCAACACGGTTTGTGCTAGCTTCTTGAAACTTGACACAATAATGTAGTTTCACGTTCTATCTCTATGTTTTGTTTCCTCTTGATGTAGCCCTAAGCAGTGACTGGCGAGAAACACTTCCATATAAAGGGGTTGCCAAGCGTCCAAAAATTACGAATCTCCAGAAATCTCAGCAAATATTTTTTCACCCAAACTGGATGATACTTTCAGGTAATGATCAGTACACTAAGCCCACTTGGTTCACCAAATTTCGTTCTTCTATGTTGAAGCGTTCGTTTCCAGTAACAGTTTGAATTTTTAGGTTTCACTCTATTTTCGCCTATATTGATAGATGTATTTGGAACTCTAAATCCAACACGGTTTGTGCTAGCTTCTTGAAACTTGACACAATAATGTAGTTTCACGTTCTATCTCTATGTTTTGTTTCCTCTTGATGTAGCCCTAAGCAGTGACTGGCGAGAAACACTTCCATATAAAGGGATTGCCAAGCGTCCAAATATTACGAATCTCCAGAAATCTCAGCAAATATATTTTCACCCAAACTGGATGATACTTTCAGGTAATGATCAGTACACTAAGCTGACTTGGTTCCCCAAATTTCATTCTTCTATGTTGAAGCGTTCGTTTCCAGTAACAGTTTGAATTTTTAGGTTTCACTCTGTTTTCTCCTATATTGATAGATGTATTTGGAACTCTAAATCCAACAAGGTTTGTGCTAGCTTCTTGAAACTTGACACAATAAAGTAGTTTCACGTTCTGTCTCTATGTTTTGTTTCCTCTTGATGTAGCCCTTAGCAGTGACTGGCGAGAAACACTTTCATGGAATCAGGTTGCCAGGCGTCCAAAAATTACGTATCTCCAGAAATCCCAGCAAATATTTTTTCACCCAAACTGGATGATACTTTCAGGTAATGATCAGTACACTAAGCTGACTTGGTTCCCCAAATTTCATTCTTCTATGTTGAAGCGTTCGTTTCCAGTAACAGTTTGAATTTTTAGGTTTCACTCTGTTTTCTCCTATATTGATAGATGTATTTGGAACTCTAAATCCAACACGGTTTGTGCTAGCTTCTTGAAACTTGACACAATAATGTAGTTTCACGTTCTATCTCTATGTTTTGTTTCCTCTTGATCTAGCCCTAAGCAGTGACTGGCGAGAAACACTTTCATATAAAGGGGTTGCCAAGCGTCCAAAAATTACGAATCTCCAGAAATCTCAGCAAATATTTTTTCACCCAAACTGGATGATACTTTCAGGTAATGATCAGTACACTAAGCTGACTTGGTTCACCAAACTTCGTTCTTCTATGTTGTAGCGTTCGTTTCCAGTAACAGTTTGAATTTTTAGGTTTCACTCTGTTTTCTCCTATATTGATAGATGTATTTGGAACTCTAAATACAACACGGTTTGTGCTAGCTTCTTGAAACGTGACACAATAAAGTAGTTTCACGTTATATCTCCATGTTTTGTTTCCTCTTGATGTAGCCCTAAGCAGTGACTGGGAGAAACACTTTCATGGAAACGGGTTGCCAAGCGTCCAAAAATTACGAATCTCCAGAAATCTCAGCAAATATTTTTTCACCCAAACTGGATGATACTTTCAGGTAATGATCAGTACACTAAGCTGACTTGGTTCCCCAAATTTCATTCTTCTATGTTGAAGCGTTCGTTTCCAGTAACAGTTTGAATTTTTAGGTTTCACTCTGTTTTCTCCTATATTGATAGATGTATTTGGAACTCTAAATCCAACACGGTTTGTGCTAGCTTCTTGAAACTTGACACAATAATGTAGTTTCACGTTCTATCTCTATGTTTTGTTTCCTCTTGATGTAGCCCTAAGCAGTGACTGGCGAGAAACACTTCCATATAAAGGGGTTGCCAAGCGTCCAAAAATTACGAATCTCCAGAAATCTCAGCAAATATTTTTTCACCCAAACTGGATGATACTTTCAGGTAATGATCAGTACACTAAGCTGACTTGGTTCACCAAATTTCGTTCTTCTATGTTGTAGCGTTCGTTTCCAGTAACAGTTTGAATTTTTAGGTTTCACTCTGTTTTCTCCTATATTGATAGATGTATTTGGAACTCTAAATCCATCAAGGTTTGTGCTAGCTTCTTGAAACTTGACACAATAAAGTAGTTTCACGTTCTGTCTCTATGTTTTGTTTCCTCTTGATGTAGCCCTTAGCAGTGACTGGCGAGAAACACTTTCATGGAATCAGGTTGCCAAGCGTCCAAAAATTACGTATCTCCAGAAATCCCAGCAAATATTTTTTCACCCAAACTGGATGATACTTTCAGGTAATGATCAGTACACTAAGCTGACTTGGTTCCCCAAATTTCATTCTTCTATGTTGAAGCGTTCGTTTCCAGTAACAGTTTGAATTTTTAGGTTTCACTCTGTTTTCTCCTATATTGATAGATGTATTTGGAAATCTAAATCCAACACGGTTTGTGCTAGCTTCTTGAAACTTGACACAATAAAGTAGTTTCACGTTCTATCTCCATGTTTTGTTTCCTCTTGATGTAGCCCTAAGCAGTGACTGGCGAGAAACACTTTCATGGAAAGGGGTTGCCAAGCATCCAAAAATTACGAATCTCCAGAAATCTCAGCAAATATTTTTTCACCCAAACTTGATGATAGTTTCAGGTAATGATCAGTACACTAAGGCGACTTGGTTCCCGCAACTTCGTCCTTCTGTGTTGAAGCGTTCATTTCTAGTAACAGTTTGAATTTTTAGGTTTCACTCTATTTTCTCGTATATTGATAGATGTATTTGGAACTCTAAATCCAACACGGTTTGTGCTAGCTTCTTGAAACTTGACACAATAAAGTAGTTTCACGTTCTGTCTCTATGTGTTGTTTCCTCTTGATGTAGCCCTTAGCAGTGACTGGGAGAAACACTTTCATGGAAACGGGTTGCCAAGCGTCCAAAAATTACGAATCTCCCGAAATCTCAGCAAATATTTTTTCACCCAAACTGGATGATACTTTCAGGTAATGATCAGTACACTAAGCTGACTTGGTTCCCCAAATTTCATTCTTCTATGTTGAAGCGTTCGTTTCCAGTAACAGTTTGAATTTTTAGGTTTCACTCTGTTTTCTCCTATATTGATAGATGTATTTGGAACTCTAAATCCAACACGGTTTGTGCTAGCTTCTTGAAACTTGACACAATAATGTAGTTTCACGTTCTATCTCTATGTTTTGTTTCCTCTTGATGTAGCCCTAAGCAGTGACTGGCGAGAAACACTTCCATATAAAGGGGTTGCCAAGCGTCCAAAAATTACGAATCTCCAGAAATCTCAGCAAATATTTTTTCACCCAAACTGGATGATACTTTCAGGTAATGATCAGTACACTAAGCTGACTTGGTTCACCAAATTTCGTTCTTCTATGTTGTAGCGTTCGTTTCCAGTAACAGTTTGAATTTTTAGGTTTCACTCTGTTTTCTCCTATATTGATAGATGTATTTGGAACTCTAAATACAACACGGTTTCTGCTAGCTTCTTGAAACGTGACACAATAAAGTAGTTTCACGTTATATCTCCATGTTTTGTTTCCTCTTGATGTAGCCCTAAGCAGTGACTGGGAGAAACACTTTCATGGAAACGGGTTGCCAAGCGTCCAAAAATTACGAATCTCCAGAAATCTCAGCAAATATTTTTTCACCCAAACTGGATGATACTTTCAGGTAATGATCAGTACACTAAGCTGACTTGGTTCCCCAAATTTCATTCTTCTATGTTGAAGCGTTCGTTTCCAGTAACAGTTTGAATTTTTAGGTTTCACTCTGTTTTCTCCTATATTGATAGATGTATTTGGAACTCTAAATCCAACACGGTTTGTGCTAGCTTCTTGAAACTTGACACAATAATGTAGTTTCACGTTCTATCTCTATGTTTTGTTTCCTCTTGATGTAGCCCTAAGCAGTGACTGGCGAGAAACACTTCCATATAAAGGGGTTGCCAAGCGTCCAAAAATTACGAATCTCCAGAAATCTCAGCAAATATTTTTTCACCCAAACTGGATGATACTTTCAGGTAATGATCAGTACACTAAGCTGACTTGGTTCACCAAATTTCGTTCTTCTATGTTGTAGCGTTCGTTTCCAGTAACAGTTTGAATTTTTAGGTTTCACTCTGTTTTCTCCTATATTGATAGATGTATTTGGAACTCTAAATCCAACAAGGGTTGTGCTAGCTTCTTGAAACTTGACACAATAAAGTAGTTTCACGTTCTGTCTCTATGTTTTGTTTCCTCTTGATGTAGCCCTTAGCAGTGACTGGCGAGAAACACTTTCATGGAATCAGGTTGCCAAGCGTCCAAAAATTACGTATCTCCAGAAATCCCAGCAAATATTTTTTCACCCAAACTGGATGATACTTTCAGGTAATGATCAGTACACTAAGCTGACTTGGTTCCCCAAATTTCATTCTTCTATGTTGAAGCGTTCGTTTCCAGTAACAGTTTGAATTTTTAGGTTTCACTCTGTTTTCTCCTATATTGATAGATGTATTTGGAACTCTAAATCCAACACGGTTTGTGCTAGCTTCTTGAAACTTGACACAATAATGTAGTTTCACGTTCTATCTCTATGTTTTGTTTCCTCTTGATGTAGCCCTAAGCAGTGACTGGCGAGAAACACTTCCATATAAAGGGGTTGCCAATCGTCCAAAAATTACGAATCTCCAGAAATCTCAGCAAATATTTTTTCACCCAAACTGGATGATACTTTCAGGTAATGATCAGTACACTAAGCTGACTTGGTTCCCCAAATTTCATTCTTCTATGTTGAAGCGTTCGTTTCCAGTAACAGTTTGAATTTTTAGGTTTCACTCTGTTTTATCCTATATTGATAGATGTATTTGGAACTCTAAATCCAACACGGTTTGTGCTAGCTTCTTGAAACTTGACACAATAAAGTAGTTTCACGTTCTATCTCTATGTTTTGTTTCCTCTTGATGTAGCCCTAAGCAGTGACTGGCGAGAAACACTTTCATGGAAAGGGGTTGCCAAGCATCCAAAAATTACGAATCTCCAGAAATCTCAGCAAATATTTTTTCACCCAAACTTGATGATAGTTTCAGGTAATGATCAGTACACTAAGGCGACTTGGTTCCCGCAACTTCGTCCTTCTATGTTGAAGCGTTCATTTCCAGTAACAGTTTGAATTTTTAAGTTTCACTCTATTTTCTCGTATATTGATAGATGTATTTGGAACTCTAAATCCAACACGGTTTGTGCTAGCTTCTTGAAACTTGACACAATAAAGTAGTGTCACGTTCTGTCTCTATGTGTTGTTTCCTCTTGATGTAGCCCTTAGCAGTGACTGGGAGAAACACTTTCATGGAAACGGGTTGCCAAGCGTCCAAAAATTACGAATCTCCAGAAATCTCAGCAAATATTTTTTCACCCAAACTGGATGATACTTTCAGGTAATGATCAGTACACTAAGCTGACTTGGTTCCCCAAATTTCATTCTTCTATGTTGAAGCGTTCGTTTCCAGTAACAGTTTGAATTTTTAGTTTTCACTCTGTTTTCTCCTATATTGATAGATGTATTTGGAACTCTAAATCCAACACGGTTTGTGCTAGCTTCTTGAAACTTGACACAATAATGTAGTTTCACGTTCTATCTCTATGCTTTGTTTCCTCCTGATGTAGCCCTAAGCAGTGACTGGCGAGAAACACTTCCATATAAAGGGGTTGCCAAGCGTCCAAAAATTACGAATCTCCAGAAATCTCAGCAAGTATTTTTTCACCCAAACTGGATGATACTTTCAGGTAATGATCAGTATACTAAGCTGACTTGGTTCACCAAATTTCGTTCTTCTATGTTGTAGCGTTCGTTTCCAGTAACAGTTTGAATTTTTAGGTTTCACTCTGTTTTCTCCTATATTGATAGATGTATTTGGAACTCTAAATCCATCAAGGTTTGTGCTAGCTTCTTGAAACTTGACACAATAAAGTAGTTTCACGTTCTGTCTCTATGTTTTGTTTCCTCTTGATGTAGCCCTTAGCAGTGACTGGCGAGAAACACTTTCATGGAATCAGGTTGCCAAGCGTCCAAAAATTACGTATCTCCAGAAATCCCAGCAAATATTTTTTCACCCAAACTGGATGATACTTTCAGGTAATGATCAGTACACTAAGCTGACTTGGTTCCCCAAATTTCATTCTTCTATGTTGAAGCGTTCGTTTCCAGTAACAGTTTGAATTTTTAGGTTTCACTCTGTTTTCTCCTATATTGATAGATGTATTTGGAACTCTAAATCCAACACGGTTTGTGCTAGCTTCTTGAAACTTGACACAATAATGTAGTTTCACGTTCTATCTCTATGTTTTGTTTCCTCTTGATGTAGCCCTAAGCAGTGACTGGCGAGAAACACTTCCATATAAAGGGGTTGCCAAGCGTCCAAAAATTACGAATCTCCAGAAATCTCAGCAAATATTTTTTCACCCAAACTGGATGATACTTTCAGGTAATGATCAGTACACTAAGCTGACTTGGTTCACCAAATTTCGTTCTTCTATGTTGTAGCGTTCGTTTCCAGTAACAGTTTGAATTTTTAGGTTTCACTCTGTTTTCTCCTATATTGATAGATGTATTTGGAACTCTAAATCCAACAAGGGTTGTGCTAGCTTCTTGAAACTTGACACAATAAAGTAGTTTCACGTTCTGTCTCTATGTTTTGTTTCCTCTTGATGTAGCCCTTAGCAGTGACTGGCGAGAAACACTTTCATGGAATCAGGTTGCCAAGCGTCCAAAAATTACGTATATCCAGAAATCCCAGCAAATATTTTTTCACCCAAACTGGATGATACTTTCAGGTAATGATCAGTACACTAAGCTGACTTGGTTCCCCAAATTTCATTCTTCTATGTTGAAGCGTTCGTTTCCAGTAACAGTTTGAATTTTTAGGTTTCACTCTATTTTCTCCTATATTGATAGATGTATTTGGAAATCTAAATCCAACACGGTTTGTGCTAGCTTCTTGAAACTTGACACAATAATGTACTTTCACGTTCTATCTCTATGTTTTGTTTCCTCTTGATGTAGCCCTAAGCAGTGACTGGCGAGAAACACTTCCATATAAAGGGGTTGCCAAGCGTCCAAAAATTACGAATCTCCAGAAATCTCAGCAAATATTTTTTCACCCAAACTGGATGATACTTTCAGGTAATGATCAGTACACTAAGCTGACTTGGTTCACCAAATTTCTTTCTTCTATGTTGTAGCGTTCGTTTCCAGTAACAGTTTGAATTTTTAGGTTTCACTCTGTTTTCTCCTATATTGATAGATGTATTTGGAACTCTAAATACAACACGGTTTGTGCTAGCTTCTTGAAACTTGACACAATAAAGTAGTTTAACGTTCTATCTCCATGTTTTGTTTCCTCTTGATGTAGCCCTAAGCAGTGACTGGCGAGAAACTCTTTCATGGAAAGTGGTTGCCAAGCTTCCAAAAATTACGAATCTCCAGAAATCTCAGGAAATATTTTTTCATCCAAACTGGATGATACTTTCAGGTAATGATCAGTACACTAAGGCGACTTGGTTCCCGCAACTTCGTCCTTCTATGTCGAAGCGTTCATTTCCAGTAACAGTTTGAATTTTTAGGTTTCACTCTATTTTCGCCTATATTGATAGATGTATTTGGAACTCTAAATCCAACACGGTTTGTGCTAGCTTCTTGAAACTTGACACAATAATGTAGTTTCACGTTCTATCTCTATGTTTTGTTTCCTCTTGATGTAGCCCTAAGCAGTGACTGGCGAGAAACACTTCCATGTAAAGGGATTGCCAAGCGTACAAATATTACGAATCTCCAGAAATCTCAGCAAATATATTTTCACCCAAACTGGATGATACTTTCAGGTAATGATCAGTACACTAAGCTGACTTGGTTCCCCAAATTTCATTCTTCTATGTTGAAGCGTTCGTTTCCAGTAACAGTTTGAATTTTTGGTTTCACTCTGTTTTCTCCTATATTGATAGATGTATTTGGAACTCTAAATCCAACACGGTTTGTGCTAGCTTCTTGAAACTTGACACAATAATGTAGTTTCACGTTCTATCTCTATGTTTTGTTTCCTCTTGATGTAGCCCTAAGCAGTGACTGGCGAGAAACACTTCCATATAAAGGGGTTGCCAAGCGTCCAAAAATTACGAATCTCCAGAAATCTCAGCAAATATTTTTTCACCCAAACTGGATGATACTTTCAGTTAATGATCAGTACACTAAGCTGACTTGGTTCCCCAAATTTCATTCTTCTATGTTGAAGCGTTCGTTTCCAGTAACAGTTTGAATTTTTAGGTTTCACTCTATTTTCGCCTATATTGATAGATGTATTTGGAACTCTAAATCCAACACGGTTTGTGCTAGCTTCTTGAAACTTGACACAATAATGTAGTTTCACGTTCTATCTCTAAGTTTTGTTTCCTCTTGATGTAGCCCTAAGCAGTGACTGGCGAGAAACACTTCCATATAAAGGGATTGCCAAGCGTCCAAATATTACGAATCTCCAGAAATCTCAGCAAATATATTTTCACCCAAACTGGATGATACTTTCAGGTAATGATCAGTACACTAAGCTGACTTGGTTCCCCAAATTTCATTCTTCTATGTTGAAGCGTTCGTTTCCAGTAACAGTTTGAATTTTTAGGTTTCACTCTGTTTTCTCCTATATTGATAGATGTATTTGGAACTCTAAATCCAACAAGGTTTGTGCTAGCTTCTTGAAACTTGACACAATAAAGTAGTTTCACGTTCTGTCTCTATGTTTTGTTTCCTCTTGATGTAGCCCTTAGCAGTGACTGGCGAGAAACACTTTCATGGAATCAGGTTGCCAAGCGTCCAAAAATTACGTATCTCCAGAAATCCCAGCAAATATTTTTTCACCCAAACTGGATGATACTTTCAGGTAATGATCAGTACACTAAGCTGACTTGGTTCCCCAAATTTCATTCTTCTATGTTGAAGCGTTCGTTTCCAGTAACAGTTTGAATTTTTAGGTTTCACTCTATTTTCTCCTATATTGATAGATGTATTTGGAACTCTAAATCCAACACGGTTTGTGCTAGCTTCTTGAAACTTGACACAATAATGTAGTTTCACGTTCTATCTCTATGTTTTGTTTCCTCTTGATCTAGCCCTAAGCAGTGACTGGCGAGAAACACTTTCATATAAAGGGGTTGCCAAGCGTCCAAAAATTACGAATCTCCAGAAATCTCAGCAAATATTTTTTCACCCAAACTGGATGATACTTTCAGGTAATGATCAGTACACTAAGCTGACTTGGTTCCCCAAATTTCATTCTTCTATGTTGAAGCGTTCGTTTCCAGTAACAGTTTGAATTTTTAGGTTTCACTCTATTTTCTCCTATATTGATAGATGTATTTGGAACTCTAAATCCAACACGGTTTGTGCTAGCTTCTTGAAACTTGACACAATAATGTAGTTTCACGTTCTATCTCTATGTTTTTTTTCCTCTTGATGTAGCCCTAAGCAGTGACTGGCGAGAAACACTTCCATATAAAGGGATTGCCAAGCGTCCAAAAATTACGAATCTCCAGAAATCTCAGCAAATATTTTTTCACCCAAACTGGATGATACTTTCAGGTAATGATCAGTACACTAAGCCCACTTGGTTCACCAAATTTCGTTCTTCTATGTTGAAGCGTTCGTTTCCAGTAACAGTTTGAATTTTTAGGTTTCACTCTATTTTCGCCTATATTGATAGATGTATTTGGAACTCTAAATCCAACACGGTTTGTGCTAGCTTCTTGAAACTTGACACAATAATGTAGTTTCACGTTCTATCTCTAAGTTTTGTTTCCTCTTGATGTAGCCCTAAGCAGTGACTGGCGAGAAACACTTCCATATAAAGGGATTGCCAAGCGTCCAAATATTACGAATCTCCAGAAATCTCAGCAAATATATTTTCACCCAAACTGGATGATACTTTCAGGTAATGATCAGTACACTAAGCTGACTTGGTTCCCCAAATTTCATTCTTCTATGTTGAAGCGTTCGTTTCCAGTAACAGTTTGAATTTTTAGGTTTCACTCTGTTTTCTCCTATATTGATAGATGTATTTGGAACTCTAAATCCAACAAGGTTTGTGCTAGCTTCTTGAAACTTGACACAATAAAGTAGTTTCACGTTCTGTCTCTATGTTTTGTTTCCTCTTGATGTAGCCCTTAGCAGTGACTGGCGAGAAACACTTTCATGGAATCAGGTTGCCAAGCGTCCAAAAATTACGTATCTCCAGAAATCCCAGCAAATATTTTTTCACCCAAACTGGATGATACTTTCAGGTAATGATCAGTACACTAAGCTGACTTGGTTCCCCAAATTTCATTCTTCTATGTTGAAGCGTTCGTTTCCAGTAACAGTTTGAATTTTTAGGTTTCACTCTGTTTTCTCCTATATTGATAGATGTATTTGGAACTCTAAATCCAACACGGTTTGTGCTAGCTTCTTGAAACTTGACACAATAATGTAGTTTCACGTTCTATCTCTATGTTTTGTTTCCTCTTGATCTAGCCCTAAGCAGTGACTGGCGAGAAACACTTTCATATAAAGGGGTTGCCAAGCGTCCAAAAATTACGAATCTCCAGAAATCTCAGCAAATATTTTTTCACCCAAACTGGATGATACTCTCAGGTAATGATCAGTACACTAAGCTGACTTGGTTCACCAAATTTCTTTCTTCTATGTTGTAGCGTTCGTTTCCAGTAACAGTTTGAATTTTTAGGTTTCACTCTGTTTTCTCCTATATTGATAGATGTATTTGGAACTCTAAATACAACACGGTTTGTGCTAGCTTCTTGAAACTTGACACAATAAAGTAGTTTCACGTTCTATCTCCATATTTTGTTTCCTCTTGATGTAGCCCTAAGCAGTGACTGGCGAGAAACACTTTCATGGAAAGGGGTTGCCAAGCATCCAAAAATTACGAATCTCCAGAAATCTCAGCAAATATTTTTTCACCCAAACTTGATGATAGTTTCAGGTAATGATCAGTACACTAAGGCGACTTGGTTCCCGCAACTTCGTCCTTTTATGTTGAAGCGTTCATTTCCAGTAACAGTTTGAATTTTTAGGTTTCACTCTATTTTCTCGTATATTGATAGATGTATTTGGAACTCTAAATCCAACACGGTTTGTGCTAGCTTCTTGAAACTTGACACAATAAAGTAGTTTCACGTTCTGTCTCTATGTGTTGTTTCCTCTTGATGTAGCCCTTAGCAGTGACTGGGAGAAACACTTTCATGGAAACGGGTTGCCAAGCGTCCAAAAATTACGAATCTCCAGAAATCTCAGCAAATATTTTTTCACCCAAACTGGATGATACTTTCAGGTAATGATCAGTACACTAAGCTGACTTGGTTCCCCAAATTTCATTCTTCTATGTTGAAGCGTTCGTTTCCAGTAACAGTTTGAATTTTTAGGTTTCACTCTGTTTTCTCCTATATTGATAGATGTATTTGGAACTCTAAATCCAACACGGTTTGAGCTAGCTTCTTGAAACTTGACACAATAATGTAGTTTCACGTTCTATCTCTATGTTTTGTTTCCTCTTGATGTAGCCCTAAGCAGTGACTGGCGAGAAACACTTCCATATAAAGGGGTTGCCAAGCGTCCAAAAATTACGAATCTCCAGAAATCTCAGCAAATATTTTTTCACCCAAACTGGATGATACTTTCAGGTAATGATCAGTACACTAAGCTGACTTGGTTCACCAAATTTCGTTCTTCTATGTTGTAGCGTTCGTTTCCAGTAACAGTTTGAATTTTTAGGTTTCACTCTGTTTTCTCCTATATTGATAGATGTATTTGGAACTCTAAATACAACACGGTTTGTGCTAGCTTCTTGAAACTTGACACAATAAAGTAGTTTCACGTTCTATCTCCATGTTTTGTTTCCTCTTGATGTAGCCCTAAGCAGTGACTGGCGAGAAACACTTTAATGGAAAGGGGTTGCCAAGCTTCCAAAAATTACGAATCTCCAGAAATCTCAGCAAATATTTTTTCATCCAAACTGGATGATACTTTCAGGTAATGATCAGTACACTAAGGCGACTTGGTTCCCGCAACTTCGTCCTTCTATGTTGAAGCGTTCATTTCCAGTAACAGTTTGAATTTTTAGGTTTCATTCTGTTTTCTCCTATATTGATAGATGTATTTGGAACTCTAAATCCAACACGGTTTGTGCTAGCTTCTTGAAACTTCACACAATACAGTAGTCTCACGTTCTATCTCTATGTTTTGTTTCCTCTTGATGTAGCCCTAAGCAGTGACTGGCGAGAAACACTTACATATAAAGGGATTGCCAAGCGTCCAAATATTACGAATCTCCAGAAATCTCAGCAAATATATTTTCACCCAAACTGGATGATACTTTCAGGTAATGATCAGTACACTAAGCTGACTTGGTTCCCCAAATTTCATTCTTCTATGTTGAAGCGTTCGTTTCCAGTAACTGTTTGAATTTTTAGGTTTCACTCTGTTTTCTCCTATATTGATAGATGTATTTGGAACTCTAAATCCAACACGGTTTGTGCTAGCTTCTTGAAACTTGACAAAATAATGTAGTTTCACGTTCTATCTCTATGTTTTGTTTCCTCTTGATGTAGCCCTAAGCAGTGACTGGCGAGAAACACTTCCATATAAAGGGGTTGCCAAGCGTCCAAAAATTACGAATCTCCAGAAATCTCAGCAAATATTTTTTCACCCAAACTGGATGATACTCTCAGGTAATGATCAGTACACTAAGCTGACTTGGTTCACCAAATTTCTTTCTTCTATGTTGTAGCGTTCGTTTCCAGTAACAGTTTGAATTTTTAGGTTTCACTCTGTTTTCTCCTATATTGATAGATGTATTTGGAACTCTAAATACAACACGGTTTGTGCTAGCTTCTTGAAACTTGACACAATAAAGTAGTTTCACGTTCTATCTCCATATTTTGTTTCCTCTTGATGTAGCCCTAAGCAGTGACTGGCGAGAAACACTTTCATGGAAAGGGGTTGCCAAGCATCCAAAAATTACGAATCTCCAGAAATCTCAGCAAATATTTTTTCACCCAAACTTGATGATAGTTTCAGGTAATGATCAGTACACTAAGGCGACTTGGTTCCCGCAACTTCGTCCTTTTATGTTGAAGCGTTCATTTCCAGTAACAGTTTGAATTTTTAGGTTTCACTCTATTTTCTCGTATATTGATAGATGTATTTGGAACTCTAAATCCAACACGGTTTGTGCTAGCTTCTTGAAACTTGACACAATAAAGTAGTTTCACGTTCTGTCTCTATGTGTTGTTTCCTCTTGATGTAGCCCTTAGCAGTGACTGGGAGAAACACTTTCATGGAAACGGGTTGCCAAGCGTCCAAAAATTACGAATCTCCAGAAATCTCAGCAAATATTTTTTCACCCAAACTGGATGATACTTTCAGGTAATGATCAGTACACTAAGCTGACTTGGTTCCCCAAATTTCATTCTTCTATGTTGAAGCGTTCGTTTCCAGTAACAGTTTGAATTTTTAGGTTTCACTCTGTTTTCTCCTATATTGATAGATGTATTTGGAACTCTAAATCCAACACGGTTTGAGCTAGCTTCTTGAAACTTGACACAATAATGTAGTTTCACGTTCTATCTCTATGTTTTGTTTCCTCTTGATGTAGCCCTAAGCAGTGACTGGCGAGAAACACTTCCATATAAAGGGGTTGCCAAGCGTCCAAAAATTACGAATCTCCAGAAATCTCAGCAAATATTTTTTCACCCAAACTGGATGATACTCTCAGGTAATGATCAGTACACTAAGCTGACTTGGTTCACCAAATTTCTTTCTTCTATGTTGTAGCGTTCGTTTCCAGTAACAGTTTGAATTTTTAGGTTTCACTCTGTTTTCTCCTATATTGATAGATGTATTTGGAACTCTAAATACAACACGGTTTGTGCTAGCTTCTTGAAACTTGACACAATAAAGTAGTTTCACGTTCTATCTCCATATTTTGTTTCCTCTTGATGTAGCCCTAAGCAGTGACTGGCGAGAAACACTTTCATGGAAAGGGGTTGCCAAGCATCCAAAAATTACGAATCTCCAGAAATCTCAGCAAATATTTTTTCACCCAAACTTGATGATAGTTTCAGGTAATGATCAGTACACTAAGGCGACTTGGTTCCCGCAACTTCGTCCTTTTATGTTGAAGCGTTCATTTCCAGTAACAGTTTGAATTTTTAGGTTTCACTCTATTTTCTCGTATATTGATAGATGTATTTGGAACTCTAAATCCAACACGGTTTGTGCTAGCTTCTTGAAACTTGACACAATAAAGTAGTTTCACGTTCTGTCTCTATGTGTTGTTTCCTCTTGATGTAGCCCTTAGCAGTGACTGGGAGAAACACTTTCATGGAAACGGGTTGCCAAGCGTCCAAAAATTACGAATCTCCAGAAATCTCAGCAAATATTTTTTCACCCAAACTGGATGATACTTTCAGGTAATGATCAGTACACTAAGCTGACTTGGTTCCCCAAATTTCATTCTTCTATGTTGAAGCGTTCGTTTCCAGTAACAGTTTGAATTTTTAGGTTTCACTCTGTTTTCTCCTATATTGATAGATGTATTTGGAACTCTAAATCCAACACGGTTTGAGCTAGCTTCTTGAAACTTGACACAATAATGTAGTTTCACGTTCTATCTCTATGTTTTGTTTCCTCTTGATGTAGCCCTAAGCAGTGACTGGCGAGAAACACTTCCATATAAAGGGGTTGCCAAGCGTCCAAAAATTACGAATCTCCAGAAATCTCAGCAAATATTTTTTCACCCAAACTGGATGATACTTTCAGGTAATGATCAGTACACTAAGCTGACTTGGTTCACCAAATTTCGTTCTTCTATGTTGTAGCGTTCGTTTCCAGTAACAGTTTGAATTTTTAGGTTTCACTCTGTTTTCTCCTATATTGATAGATGTATTTGGAACTCTAAATACAACACGGTTTGTGCTAGCTTCTTGAAACTTGACACAATAAAGTAGTTTCACGTTCTATCTCCATGTTTTGTTTCCTCTTGATGTAGCCCTAAGCAGTGACTGGCGAGAAACACTTTAATGGAAAGGGGTTGCCAAGCTTCCAAAAATTACGAATCTCCAGAAATCTCAGCAAATATTTTTTCATCCAAACTGGATGATACTTTCAGGTAATGATCAGTACACTAAGGCGACTTGGTTCCCGCAACTTCGTCCTTCTATGTTGAAGCGTTCATTTCCAGTAACAGTTTGAATTTTTAGGTTTCATTCTGTTTTCTCCTATATTGATAGATGTATTTGGAACTCTAAATCCAACACGGTTTGTGCTAGCTTCTTGAAACTTCACACAATACAGTAGTCTCACGTTCTATCTCTATGTTTTGTTTCCTCTTGATGTAGCCCTAAGCAGTGACTGGCGAGAAACACTTACATATAAAGGGATTGCCAAGCGTCCAAATATTACGAATCTCCAGAAATCTCAGCAAATATATTTTCACCCAAACTGGATGATACTTTCAGGTAATGATCAGTACACTAAGCTGACTTGGTTCCCCAAATTTCATTCTTCTATGTTGAAGCGTTCGTTTCCAGTAACTGTTTGAATTTTTAGGTTTCACTCTGTTTTCTCCTATATTGATAGATGTATTTGGAACTCTAAATCCAACACGGTTTGTGCTAGCTTCTTGAAACTTGACAAAATAATGTAGTTTCACGTTCTATCTCTATGTTTTGTTTCCTCTTGATGTAGCCCTAAGCAGTGACTGGCGAGAAACACTTCCATATAAAGGGGTTGCCAAGCGTCCAAAAATTACGAATCTCCAGAAATCTCAGCAAATATTTTTTCACCCAAACTGGATGATACTTTCAGGTAATGATCAGTACACTAAGCTGACTTGGTTCCCCAAATTTCGTTCTTCTATGTTGAAGCGTTCGTTTCCAGTAACAGTTTGAATTTTTAGGTTTCACTCTATTTTCTCCTATATTGATAGATGTATTTGGAACTCTAAATCCAACACGGTTTGTGCTAGCTTCTTGAAACTTGACACAATAATGTAGTTTCACGTTCTATCTCTATGTTTTGTTTCCTCTTGATGTAGCCCTAAGCAGTGACTGGCGAGAAACACTTCCATATAAAGGGGTTGCCAAGCGTCCAAAAATTACGAATCTCCAGAAATCTCAGCAAATATTTTTTCACCCAAACTGGATGATACTTTCAGGTAATGATCAGTACACTAAGCCCACTTGGTTCACCAAATTTCGTTCTTCTATGTTGAAGCGTTCGTTTCCAGTAACAGTTTGAATTTTTAGGTTTCACTCTATTTTCGCCTATATTGATAGATGTATTTGGAACTCTAAATCCAACACGGTTTGTGCTAGCTTCTTGAAACTTGACACAATAATGTAGTTTCACGTTCTATCTCTATGTTTTGTTTCCTCTTGATGTAGCCCTAAGCAGTGACTGGCGAGAAACACTTCCATATAAAGGGATTGCCAAGCGTCCAAATATTACGAATCTCCAGAAATCTCAGCAAATATATTTTCACCCAAACTGGATGATACTTTCAGGTAATGATCAGTACACTAAGCCCACTTGGTTCACCAAATTTCGTTCTTCTATGTTGAAGCGTTCGTTTCCAGTAACAGTTTGAATTTTTAGGTTTCACTCTATTTTCTCCTATATTGATAGATGTATTTGGAACTCTAAATCCAACACGGTTTGTGCTAGCTTCTTGAAACTTGACACAATAATGTAGTTTCACGTTCTATCTCTATGTTTTGTTTCCTCTTGATGTAGCCCTAAGCAGTGACTGGCGAGAAACACTTCCATATAAAGGGGTTGCCAAGCGTCCAAAAATTACGAATCTCCAGAAATCTCAGCAAATATATTTTCACCCAAACTGGATGATACTTTCAGGTAATGATCAGTACACTAAGCTGACTTGGTTCCCCAAATTTCATTCTTCTATGTTGAAGCGTTCGTTTCCAGTAACAGTTTGAATTTTTAGGTTTCACTCTGTTTTCTCCTATATTGATAGATGTATTTGGAACTCTAAATCCAACAAGGTTTGTGCTAGCTTCTTGAAACTTGACACAATAAAGTAGTTTCACGTTCTGTCTCTATGTTTTGTTTCCTCTTGATGTAGCCCTTAGCAGTGACTGGCGAGAAACACTTTCATGGAATCAGGTTGCCAAGCGTCCAAAAATTACGTATCTCCAGAAATCCCAGCAAATATTTTTTCACCCAAACTGGATGATACTTTCAGGTAATGATCAGTACACTAAGCTGACTTGGTTCCCCAAATTTCATTCTTCTATGTTGAAGCGTTCGTTTCCAGTAACAGTTTGAATTTTTAGGTTTCACTCTGTTTTCTCCTATATTGATAGATGTATTTGGAACTCTAAATCCAACACGGTTTGTGCTAGCTTCTTGAAACTTGACACAATAATGTAGTTTCACGTTCTATCTCTATGTTTTGTTTCCTCTTGATCTAGCCCTAAGCAGTGACTGGCGAGAAACACTTTCATATAAAGGGGTTGCCAAGCGTCCAAAAATTACGAATCTCCAGAAATCTCAGCAAATATTTTTTCACCCAAACTGGATGATACTTTCAGGTAATGATCAGTACACTAAGCTGACTTGGTTCACCAAACTTCGTTCTTCTATGTTGTAGCGTTCGTTTCCAGTAACAGTTTGAATTTTTAGGTTTCACTCTGTTTTCTCCTATATTGATAGATGTATTTGGAACTCTAAATACAACACGGTTTGTGCTAGCTTCTTGAAACGTGACACAATAAAGTAGTTTCACGTTATATCTCCATGTTTTGTTTCCTCTTGATGTAGCCCTAAGCAGTGACTGGGAGAAACACTTTCATGGAAACGGGTTGCCAAGCGTCCAAAAATTACGAATCTCCAGAAATCTCAGCAAATATTTTTTCACCCAAACTGGATGATACTTTCAGGTAATGATCAGTACACTAAGCTGACTTGGTTCCCCAAATTTCATTCTTCTATGTTGAAGCGTTCGTTTCCAGTAACAGTTTGAATTTTTAGGTTTCACTCTGTTTTCTCCTATATTGATAGATGTATTTGGAACTCTAAATCCAACACGGTTTGTGCTAGCTTCTTGAAACTTGACACAATAATGTAGTTTCACGTTCTATCTCTATGTTTTGTTTCCTCTTGATGTAGCCCTAAGCAGTGACTGGCGAGAAACACTTCCATATAAAGGGGTTGCCAAGCGTCCAAAAATTACGAATCTCCAGAAATCTCAGCAAATATTTTTTCACCCAAACTGGATGATACTTTCAGGTAATGATCAGTACACTAAGCTGACTTGGTTCACCAAATTTCGTTCTTCTATGTTGTAGCGTTCGTTTCCAGTAACAGTTTGAATTTTTAGGTTTCACTCTGTTTTCTCCTATATTGATAGATGTATTTGGAACTCTAAATCCATCAAGGTTTGTGCTAGCTTCTTGAAACTTGACACAATAAAGTAGTTTCACGTTCTGTCTCTATGTTTTGTTTCCTCTTGATGTAGCCCTTAGCAGTGACTGGCGAGAAACACTTTCATGGAATCAGGTTGCCAAGCGTCCAAAAATTACGTATCTCCAGAAATCCCAGCAAATATTTTTTCACCCAAACTGGATGATACTTTCAGGTAATGATCAGTACACTAAGCTGACTTGGTTCCCCAAATTTCATTCTTCTATGTTGAAGCGTTCGTTTCCAGTAACAGTTTGAATTTTTAGGTTTCACTCTGTTTTCTCCTATATTGATAGATGTATTTGGAAATCTAAATCCAACACGGTTTGTGCTAGCTTCTTGAAACTTGACACAATAAAGTAGTTTCACGTTCTATCTCCATGTTTTGTTTCCTCTTGATGTAGCCCTAAGCAGTGACTGGCGAGAAACACTTTCATGGAAAGGGGTTGCCAAGCATCCAAAAATTACGAATCTCCAGAAATCTCAGCAAATATTTTTTCACCCAAACTTGATGATAGTTTCAGGTAATGATCAGTACACTAAGGCGACTTGGTTCCCGCAACTTCGTCCTTCTGTGTTGAAGCGTTCATTTCCAGTAACAGTTTGAATTTTTAGGTTTCACTCTATTTTCTCGTATATTGATAGATGTATTTGGAACTCTAAATCCAACACGGTTTGTGCTAGCTTCTTGAAACTTGACACAATAAAGTAGTTTCACGTTCTGTCTCTATGTGTTGTTTCCTCTTGATGTAGCCCTTAGCAGTGACTGGGAGAAACACTTTCATGGAAACGGGTTGCCAAGCGTCCAAAAATTACGAATCTCCCGAAATCTCAGCAAATATTTTTTCACCCAAACTGGATGATACTTTCAGGTAATGATCAGTACACTAAGCTGACTTGGTTCCCCAAATTTCATTCTTCTATGTTGAAGCGTTCGTTTCCAGTAACAGTTTGAATTTTTAGGTTTCACTCTGTTTTCTCCTATATTGATAGATGTATTTGGAACTCTAAATCCAACACGGTTTGTGCTAGCTTCTTGAAACTTGACACAATAATGTAGTTTCACGTTCTATCTCTATGTTTTGTTTCCTCTTGATGTAGCCCTAAGCAGTGACTGGCGAGAAACACTTCCATATAAAGGGGTTGCCAAGCGTCCAAAAATTACGAATCTCCAGAAATCTCAGCAAATATTTTTTCACCCAAACTGGATGATACTTTCAGGTAATGATCAGTACACTAAGCTGACTTGGTTCACCAAATTTCGTTCTTCTATGTTGTAGCGTTCGTTTCCAGTAACAGTTTGAATTTTTAGGTTTCACTCTGTTTTCTCCTATATTGATAGATGTATTTGGAACTCTAAATACAACACGGTTTCTGCTAGCTTCTTGAAACGTGACACAATAAAGTAGTTTCACGTTATATCTCCATGTTTTGTTTCCTCTTGATGTAGCCCTAAGCAGTGACTGGGAGAAACACTTTCATGGAAAAGGGTTGCCAAGCGTCCAAAAATTACGAATCTCCAGAAATCTCAGCAAATATTTTTTCACCCAAACTGGATGATACTTTCAGGTAATGATCAGTACACTAAGCTGACTTGGTTCCCCAAATTTCATTCTTCTATGTTGAAGCGTTCGTTTCCAGTAACAGTTTGAATTTTTAGGTTTCACTCTGTTTTCTCCTATATTGATAGATGTATTTGGAACTCTAAATCCAACACGGTTTGTGCTAGCTTCTTGAAACTTGACACAATAATGTACTTTCACGTTCTATCTCTATGTTTTGTTTCCTCTTGATGTAGCCCTAAGCAGTGACTGGCGAGAAACACTTCCATATAAAGGGGTTGCCAAACGTCCAAAAATTACGAATCTCCAGAAATCTCAGCAAATATTTTTTCACCCAAACTGGATGATACTTTCAGGTAATGATCAGTACACTAAGCTGACTTGGTTCACCAAATTTCGTTCTTCTATGTTGTAGCGTTCGTTTCCAGTAACAGTTTGAATTTTTAGGTTTCACTCTGTTTTCTCCTATATTGATAGATGTATTTGGAACTCTAAATCCAACAAGGGTTGTGCTAGCTTCTTGAAACTTGACACAATAAAGTAGTTTCACGTTCTGTCTCTATGTTTTGTTTCCTCTTGATGTAGCCCTTAGCAGTGACTGGCGAGAAACACTTTCATGGAATCAGGTTGCCAAGCGTCCAAAAATTACGTATCTCCAGAAATCCCAGCAAATATTTTTTCACCCAAACTGGATGATACTTTCAGGTAATGATCAGTACACTAAGCTGACTTGGTTCCCCAAATTTCATTCTTCTATGTTGAAGCGTTCGTTTCCAGTAACAGTTTGAATTTTTAGGTTTCACTCTGTTTTCTCCTATATTGATAGATGTATTTGGAACTCTAAATCCAACACGGTTTGTGCTAGCTTCTTGAAACTTGACACAATAATGTAGTTTCACGTTCTATCTCTATGTTTTGTTTCCTCTTGATGTAGCCCTAAGCAGTGACTGGCGAGAAACACTTCCATATAAAGGGGTTGCCAATCGTCCAAAAATTACGAATCTCCAGAAATCTCAGCAAATATTTTTTCACCCAAACTGGATGATACTTTCAGGTAATGATCAGTACACTAAGCTGACTTGGTTCCCCAAATTTCATTCTTCTATGTTGAAGCGTTCGTTTCCAGTAACAGTTTGAATTTTTAGGTTTCACTCTGTTTTATCCTATATTGATAGATGTATTTGGAACTCTAAATCCAACACGGTTTGTGCTAGCTTCTTGAAACTTGACACAATAAAGTAGTTTCACGTTCTATCTCTATGTTTTGTTTCCTCTTGATGTAGCCCTAAGCAGTGACTGGCGAGAAACACTTTCATGGAAAGGGGTTGCCAAGCATCCAAAAATTACGAATCTCCAGAAATCTCAGCAAATATTTTTTCACCCAAACTTGATGATAGTTTCAGGTAATGATCAGTACACTAAGGCGACTTGGTTCCCGCAACTTCGTCCTTCTATGTTGAAGCGTTCATTTCCAGTAACAGTTTGAATTTTTAAGTTTCACTCTATTTTCTCGTATATTGATAGATGTATTTGGAACTCTAAATCCAACACGGTTTGTGCTAGCTTCTTGAAACTTGACACAATAAAGTAGTGTCACGTTCTGTCTCTATGTGTTGTTTCCTCTTGATGTAGCCCTTAGCAGTGACTGGGAGAAACACTTTCATGGAAACGGGTTGCCAAGCGTCCAAAAATTACGAATCTCCAGAAATCTCAGCAAATATTTTTTCACCCAAACTGGATGATACTTTCAGGTAATGATCAGTACACTAAGCTGACTTGGTTCCCCAAATTTCATTCTTCTATGTTGAAGCGTTCGTTTCCAGTAACCTTTTGAATTTTTAGGTTTCACTCTGTTTTCTCCTATATTGATAGATGTATTTGGAACTCTAAATCCAACACGGTTTGTGCTAGCTTCTTGAAACTTGACACAATAATGTAGTTTCACGTTCTATCTCTATGCTTTGTTTCCTCTTGATGTAGCCCTAAGCAGTGACTGGCGAGAAACACTTCCATATAAAGGGGTTGCCAAGCGTCCAAAAATTACGAATCTCCAGAAATCTCAGCAAGTATTTTTTCACCCAAACTGGATGATACTTTCAGGTAATGATCAGTATACTAAGCTGACTTGGTTCACCAAATTTCGTTCTTCTATGTTGTAGCGTTCGTTTCCAGTAACAGTTTGAATTTTTAGGTTTCACTCTGTTTTCTCCTATATTGATAGATGTATTTGGAACTCTAAATCCATCAAGGTTTGTGCTAGCTTCTTGAAACTTGACACAATAAAGTAGTTTCACGTTCTGTCTCTATGTTTTGTTTCCTCTTGATGTAGCCCTTAGCAGTGACTGGCGAGAAACACTTTCATGGAATCAGGTTGCCAAGCGTCCAAAAATTACGTATCTCCAGAAATCCCAGCAAATATTTTTTCACCCAAACTGGATGATACTTTCAGGTAATGATCAGTACACTAAGCTGACTTGGTTCCCCAAATTTCATTCTTCTATGTTGAAGCGTTCGTTTCCAGTAACAGTTTGAATTTTTAGGTTTCACTCTGTTTTCTCCTATATTGATAGATGTATTTGGAACTCTAAATCCAACACGGTTTGTGCTAGCTTCTTGAAACTTGACACAATAATGTAGTTTCACGTTCTATCTCTATGTTTTGTTTCCTCTTGATGTAGCCCTAAGCAGTGACTGGCGAGAAACACTTCCATATAAAGGGGTTGCCAAGCGTCCAAAAATTACGAATCTCCAGAAATCTCAGCAAATATTTTTTCACCCAAACTGGATGATACTTTCAGGTAATGATCAGTACACTAAGCTGACTTGGTTCACCAAATTTCGTTCTTCTATGTTGTAGCGTTCGTTTCCAGTAACAGTTTGAATTTTTAGGTTTCACTCTGTTTTCTCCTATATTGATAGATGTATTTGGAACTCTAAATCCAACAAGGGTTGTGCTAGCTTCTTGAAACTTGACACAATAAAGTAGTTTCACGTTCTGTCTCTATGTTTTGTTTCCTCTTGATGTAGCCCTTAGCAGTGACTGGCGAGAAACACTTTCATGGAATCAGGTTGCCAAGCGTCCAAAAATTACGTATATCCAGAAATCCCAGCAAATATTTTTTCACCCAAACTGGATGATACTTTCAGGTAATGATCAGTACACTAAGCTGACTTGGTTCCCCAAATTTCATTCTTCTATGTTGAAGCGTTCGTTTCCAGTAACAGTTTGAATTTTTAGGTTTCACTCTATTTTCTCCTATATTGATAGATGTATTTGGAAATCTAAATCCAACACGGTTTGTGCTAGCTTCTTGAAACTTGACACAATAATGTACTTTCACGTTCTATCTCTATGTTTTGTTTCCTCTTGATGTAGCCCTAAGCAGTGACTGGCGAGAAACACTTCCATATAAAGGGGTTGCCAAGCGTCCAAAAATTACGAATCTCCAGAAATCTCAGCAAATATTTTTTCACCCAAACTGGATGATACTTTCAGGTAATGATCAGTACACTAAGCTGACTTGGTTCACCAAATTTCTTTCTTCTATGTTGTAGCGTTCGTTTCCAGTAACAGTTTGAATTTTTAGGTTTCACTCTGTTTTCTCCTATATTGATAGATGTATTTGGAACTCTAAATACAACACGGTTTGTGCTAGCTTCTTGAAACTTGACACAATAAAGTAGTTTCACGTTCTATCTCCATGTTTTGTTTCCTCTTGATGTAGCCCTAAGCAGTGACTGGCGAGAAACTCTTTCATGGAAAGTGGTTGCCAAGCTTCCAAAAATTACGAATCTCCAGAAATCTCAGGAAATATTTTTTCATCCAAACTGGATGATACTTTCAGGTAATGATCAGTACACTAAGGCGACTTGGTTCCCGCAACTTCGTCCTTCTATGTCGAAGCGTTCATTTCCAGTAACAGTTTGAATTTTTAGGTTTCACTCTATTTTCGCCTATATTGATAGATGTATTTGGAACTCTAAATCCAACACGGTTTGTGCTAGCTTCTTGAAACTTGACACAATAATGTAGTTTCACGTTCTATCTCTATGTTTTGTTTCCTCTTGATGTAGCCCTAAGCAGTGACTGGCGAGAAACACTTCCATGTAAAGGGATTGCCAAGCGTACAAATATTACGAATCTCCAGAAATCTCAGCAAATATATTTTCACCCAAACTGGATGATACTTTCAGGTAATGATCAGTACACTAAGCTGACTTGGTTCCCCAAATTTCATTCTTCTATGTTGAAGCGTTCGTTTCCAGTAACAGTTTGAATTTTTAGGTTTCACTCTGTTTTCTCCTATATTGATAGATGTATTTGGAACTCTAAATCCAACACGGTTTGTGCTAGCTTCTTGAAACTTGACACAATAATGTAGTTTCACGTTCTATCTCTATGTTTTGTTTCCTCTTGATGTAGCCCTAAGCAGTGACTGGCGAGAAACACTTCCATATAAAGGGGTTGCCAAGCGTCCAAAAATTACGAATCTCCAGAAATCTCAGCAAATGTTTTTTCACCCAAACTGGATGATACTTTCAGTTAATGATCAGTACACTAAGCTGACTTGGTTCCCCAAATTTCATTCTTCTATGTTGAAGCGTTCGTTTCCAGTAACAGTTTGAATTTGTAGGTTTCACTCTGTTTTCTCCTATATTGATAGATGTATTTGGAACTCTAAATCCAACACGGTTTGTGCTAGCTTCTTGAAACTTGACACAATAAAGTAGTTTCACGTTCTGTCTCTATGTTTTGTTTCCACTTGATGTAGCCCTTAGCAGTGACTGGGAGAAACACTTTCATGGAAACGGGTTGCCAAGCGTCCAAAAATTACGAATCTCCAGAAAACTCAGCAAATATTTTTTCACCCAAACTGGATGATACTTTCAGGTAATGATCAGTACACTAAGGCGACTTGGTTCCCGAAACTTCGTTCTTCTATGTTGAAGCGTTCATTTCCAGGAACAGTTTGAATTTTTAGGTTTCATTCTGTTTTCTCCTATATTGATAGATGTATTTGGAACTCTAAATCCAACACGGTTTGTGCTACCTTCTTGAAACTTTACACAATAAAGTAGTTTCACGTTCTGTCTCTATGTTTTGTTTCCTCTTGATGTAGCCCTTAGCAGTGACTGGGAGAAACACTTTCATGGAAACGGGTTGCCAAGCATCCAAAAATTACGAATCTCCAGAAATCTCAGCAAATATTTTTTCACCCAAACTGGATGATACTTTCAGGTAATGATCAGTACACTAAGCCCACTTGGTTCACCAAATTTCGTTCTTCTATGTTGAAGCATTCGTTTCCAGTAACAGTTTGAATTTTTAGGTTTCACTCTATTTTCTCCTATATTGATAGATGTATTTGGAACTCTAAATCCAACATGGTTTGTGCTAGCTTCTTGAAACTTGACACAATAAAGTAGTTTCACGTTCTATCTCCATGTTTTGTTTCCTCTTGATGTAGCCCTAAGCAGTGACTGGCGAGAAACACTTTCATGGAAAGGGGTTGCCAAGCTTCCAAAAATTACGAATCTCCAGAAATCTCAGCAAATATTTTTTCATCCAAACTGGATGATACTTTCAGGTAATGATCAGTACACTAAGGCGACTTGGTTCCCGGAACTTCGTCCTTCTATGTCGAAGCGTTCATTTCCAGTAACAGTTTGAATTTTTAGGTTTCACTCTATTTTCGCCTATATTGATAGATGTATTTGGAACTCTAAATCCAACACGGTTTGTGCTAGCTTCTTGAAACTTGACACAATAATGTAGTTTCACGTTCTATCTCTATGTTTTGTTTCCTCTTGATGTAGCCCTAAGCAGTGACTGGCGAGAAACACTTCCATATAAAGGGATTGCCAAGCGTCCAAATATTACGAATCTCCAGAAATCTCAGCAAATATATTTTCACCCAAACTGGATGATACTTTCAGGTAATGATCAGTACACTAAGCTGACTTGGTTCCCCAAATTTCATTCTTCTATGTTGAAGCGTTCGTTTCCAGTAACAGTTTGAATTTTTAGGTTTCACTCTATTTTCTCCTATATTGATAGATGTATTTGGAACTCTAAATCCAACACGGTTTGTGCTAGCTTCTTGAAACTTGACACAATAATGTAGTTTCACGTTCTATCTCTATGTTTTGTTTCCTCTTGATGTAGCCCTAAGCAGTGACTGGCGAGAAACACTTCCATATAAAGGGGTTGCCAAGCGTCCAAAAATTACGAATCTCCAGAAATCTCAGCAAATATTTTTTCACCCAAACTGGATGATACTTTCAGGTAATGATCAGTACACTAAGCCCACTTGGTTCACCAAATTTCGTTCTTCTATGTTGAAGCGTTCGTTTCCAGTAACAGTTTGAATTTTTAGGTTTCACTCTATTTTCGCCTATATTGATAGATGTATTTGGAACTCTAAATCCAACACGGTTTGTGCTAGCTTCTTGAAACTTGACACAATAATGTAGTTTCACGTTCTATCTCTATGTTTTGTTTCCTCTTGATGTAGCCCTAAGCAGTGACTGGCGAGAAACACTTCCATATAAAGGGATTGCCAAGCGTCCAAATATTACGAATCTCCAGAAATCTCAGCAAATATATTTTCACCCAAACTGGATGATACTTTCAGGTAATGATCAGTACACTAAGCTGACTTGGTTCCCCAAATTTCATTCTTCTATGTTGAAGCGTTCGTTTCCAGTAACAGTTTGAATTTTTAGGTTTCACTCTGTTTTCTCCTATATTGATAGATGTATTTGGAACTCTAAATCCAACAAGGTTTGTGCTAGCTTCTTGAAACTTGACACAATAAAGTAGTTTCACGTTCTGTCTCTATGTTTTGTTTCCTCTTGATGTAGCCCTTAGCAGTGACTGGCGAGAAACACTTTCATGGAATCAGGTTGCCAAGCGTCCAAAAATTACGTATCTCCAGAAATCCCAGCAAATATTTTTTCACCCAAACTGGATGATACTTTCAGGTAATGATCAGTACACTAAGCTGACTTGGTTCCCCAAATTTCATTCTTCTATGTTGAAGCGTTCGTTTCCAGTAACAGTTTGAATTTTTAGGTTTCACTCTATTTTCTCCTATATTGATAGATGTATTTGGAACTCTAAATCCAACACGGTTTGTGCTAGCTTCTTGAAACTTGACACAATAATGTAGTTTCACGTTCTATCTCTATGTTTTGTTTCCTCTTGATCTAGCCCTAAGCAGTGACTGGCGAGAAACACTTTCATATAAAGGGGTTGCCAAGCGTCCAAAAATTACGAATCTCCAGAAATCTCAGCAAATATTTTTTCACCCAAACTGGATGATACTTTCAGGTAATGATCAGTACACTAAGCTGACTTGGTTCCCCAAATTTCATTCTTCTATGTTGAAGCGTTCGTTTCCAGTAACAGTTTGAATTTTTAGGTTTCACTCTATTTTCTCCTATATTGATAGATGTATTTGGAACTCTAAATCCAACACGGTTTGTGCTAGCTTCTTGAAACTTGACACAATAATGTAGTTTCACGTTCTATCTCTATGTTTTGTTTCCTCTTGATGTAGCCCTAAGCAGTGACTGGCGAGAAACACTTCCATATAAAGGGGTTGCCAAGCGTCCAAAAATTACGAATCTCCAGAAATCTCAGCAAATATTTTTTCACCCAAACTGGATGATACTTTCAGGTAATGATCAGTACACTAAGCCCACTTGGTTCACCAAGTTTCGTTCTTCTATGTTGAAGCGTTCGTTTCCAGTAACAGTTTGAATTTTTAGGTTTCACTCTATTTTCGCCTATATTGATAGATGTATTTGGAACTCTAAATCCAACACGGTTTGTGCTAGCTTCTTGAAACTTGACACAATAATGTAGTTTCACGTTCTATCTCTAAGTTTTGTTTCCTCTTGATGTAGCCCTAAGCAGTGACTGGCGAGAAACACTTCCATATAAAGGGATTGCCAAGCGTCCAAATATTACGAATCTCCAGAAATCTCAGCAAATATATTTTCACCCAAACTGGATGATACTTTCAGGTAATGATCAGTACACTAAGCTGACTTGGTTCCCCAAATTTCATTCTTCTATGTTGAAGCGTTCGTTTCCAGTAACAGTTTGAATTTTTAGGTTTCACTCTGTTTTCTCCTATATTGATAGATGTATTTGGAACTCTAAATCCAACAAGGTTTGTGCTAGCTTCTTGAAACTTGACACAATAAAGTAGTTTCACGTTCTGTCTCTATGTTTTGTTTCCTCTTGATGTAGCCCTTAGCAGTGACTGGCGAGAAACACTTTCATGGAATCAGGTTGCCAAGCGTCCAAAAATTACGTATCTCCAGAAATCCCAGCAAATATTTTTTCACCCAAACTGGATGATACTTTCAGGTAATGATCAGTACACTAAGCTGACTTGGTTCCCCAAATTTCATTCTTCTATGTTGAAGCGTTCGTTTCCAGTAACAGTTTGAATTTTTAGGTTTCACTCTGTTTTCTCCTATATTGATAGATGTATTTGGAACTCTAAATCCAACACGGTTTGTGCTAGCTTCTTGAAACTTGACACAATAATGTAGTTTCACGTTCTATCTCTATGTTTTGTTTCCTCTTGATCTAGCCCTAAGCAGTGACTGGCGAGAAACACTTTCATATAAAGGGGTTGCCAAGCGTCCAAAAATTACGAATCTCCAGAAATCTCAGCAAATATTTTTTCACCCAAACTGGATGATACTTTCAGGTAATGATCAGTACACTAAGCTGACTTGGTTCACCAAATTTCTTTCTTCTATGTTGTAGCGTTCGTTTCCAGTAACAGTTTGAATTTTTAGGTTTCACTCTGTTTTCTCCTATATTGATAGATGTATTTGGAACTCTAAATACAACACGGTTTGTGCTAGCTTCTTGAAACTTGACACAATAAAGTAGTTTCACGTTCTATCTCCATATTTTGTTTCCTCTTGATGTAGCCCTAAGCAGTGACTGGCGAGAAACACTTTCATGGAAAGGGGTTGCCAAGCATCCAAAAATTACGAATCTCCAGAAATCTCAGCAAATATTTTTTCACCCAAACTTGATGATAGTTTCAGGTAATGATCAGTACACTAAGGCGACTTGGTTCCCGCAACTTCGTCCTTTTATGTTGAAGCGTTCATTTCCAGTAACAGTTTGAATTTTTAGGTTTCACTCTATTTTCTCGTATATTGATAGATGTATTTGGAACTCTAAATCCAACACGGTTTGTGCTAGCTTCTTGAAACTTGACACAATAAAGTAGTTTCACGTTCTGTCTCTATGTGTTGTTTCCTCTTGATGTAGCCCTTAGCAGTGACTGGGAGAAACACTTTCATGGAAACGGGTTGCCAAGCGTCCAAAAATTACGAATCTCCAGAAATCTCAGCAAATATTTTTTCACCCAAACTGGATGATACTTTCAGGTAATGATCAGTACACTAAGCCCACTTGGTTCACCAAATTTCGTTCTTCTATGTTGTAGCGTTCGTTTCCAGTAACAGTTTGAATTTTTAGGTTTCACTCTGTTTTCTCCTATATTGATAGATGTATTTGGAACTCTAAATACAACACGGTTTGTGCTAGCTTCTTGAAACTTGACACAATAAAGTAGTTTCACGTTCTATCTCCATGTTTTGTTTCCTCTTGATGTAGCCCTAAGCAGTGACTGGCGAGAAACACTTTCATGGAAAGGGGTTGCCAAGCTTCCAAAAATTACGAATCTCCAGAAATCTCAGCAAATATTTTTTCATCCAAACTGGATGATACTTTCAGGTAATGATCAGTACACTAAGGCGACTTGGTTCCCGGAACTTCGTCCTTCTATGTCGAAGCGTTCATTTCCAGTAACAGTTTGAATTTTTAGGTTTCACTCTATTTTCGCCTATATTGATAGATGTATTTGGAACTCTAAATCCAACACGGTTTGTGCTAGCTTCTTGAAACTTGACACAATAATGTAGTTTCACGTTCTATCTCTATGTTTTGTTTCCTCTTGATGTAGCCCTAAGCATTGACTGGCGAGAAACACTTCCATATAAAGGGATTGCCAAGCGTCCAAATATTACGAATCTCCAGAAATCTCAGCA
This sequence comes from Spermophilus citellus, assembly GCF_964194105.1. Lineage (NCBI taxonomy): Eukaryota > Metazoa > Chordata > Mammalia > Rodentia > Sciuridae > Spermophilus > Spermophilus citellus. The sequence goes on from NC_138186.1 coordinate 31,972,827, forward strand.
AATATATTTTCACCCAAACTGGACGATACTTTCAGGTAATGATCAGTACAATAAGCTGACTTGGTTCCCCAAATTTCATTCTTCTATGTTGAAGCGTTCGTTTCCAGTAACAGTTTGAATTTTTAGGTTTCACTCTATTTTCTCCTATATTGATAGATGTATTTGGAACTCTAAATCCAACATGGTTTGTGCTAGCTTCTTGAAACTTGACACAATAATGTAGTTTCACGTTCTATCTCTATGTTTTGTTTCCTCTTGATGTAGCCCTAAGCAGTGACTGGCGAGAAACACTTCCATATAAAGGGGTTGCCAAGCGTCCAAAAATTACGAATCTCCAGAAATCTCAGCAAATATTTTTTCACCCAAACTGGATGATACTTTCAGGTAATGATCAGTACACTAAGGTGACTTGGTTCCCGCAACTTCGTCCTTCTATGTTGAAGCGTTCATTTCCAGTAACAGTTTGAATTTTTAGGTTTCACTCTATTTTCTCCTATATTGATAGATGTATTTGGAACTCTAAATACAACACGGTTTGTGCTAGCTTCTTGAAACTTGACACAATAAAGTAGTTTCACGTTCTGTCTCTATGTTTTGTTTCCTCTTGATGTAGCCCAAAGCAGTGACTGGCGAGAAATACTTCCATATAAAGGGGTTGACAAGCGTCCAAAAATTACGAATCTCCAGAAATCTCAGCAAATATTTTTTCACCCAAACTGGATGATACTTTCAGGTAATGATCAGTACACTAAGGCAACTTGGTTCCCGCAACTTCGTCCTTCTATGTTGAAGCGTTCATTTCCAGTAACAGTTTGAATTTTTAGGTTTCACTCTATTTTCGCCTATATTGATAGATGTATTTGGAACTCTAAATCCAACACGGTTTGTGCTAGCTTCTTGAAACTTGACACAATAATGTAGTTTCACGTTCTATCTCTATGTTTTGTTTCCTCTTGATGTAGCCCTAAGCAGTGACTGGCGAGAAACACTTCCATATAAAGGGATTGCCAAGCGTCCAAATATTACGAATCTCCAGAAATCTCAGCAAATATATTTTCACCCAAACTGGATGATACTTTCAGGTAATGATCAGTACACTAAGCTGACTTGGTTCCCCAAATTTCATTCTTCTATGTTTAAGCGTTCGTTTCCAGTAACAGTTTGAATTTTTAGGTTTCACTCTGTTTTCTCCTATATTGATAGATGTATTTGGAACTCTAAATCCAACACGGTTTGTGCTAGCTTCTTGAAACTTGACACAATAATGTAGTTTCACGTTCTATCTCTATGTTTTGTTTCCTCTTGATGTAGCCCTAAGCAGTGCCTGGCGAGAAACACTTACATATAAAGGGGTTGCCAAGCGTCCAAAAATTACGAATCTCAAGAAATCTCAGCAAATATTTTTTCACCCAAACTGGATGATACTTTCAGGTAATGATCAGTACACTAAGGCGACTTGGTTCCCGCAACTTCGTCCTTCTATGTTGAAGCGTTCATTTCCAGTAACAGTTTGAATTTTTAGGTTTCACTCTATTTTCTCCTATATTGATAGATGTATTTGGAACTCTAAATACAACACGGTTTGTGCTAGCTTCTTGAAACTTGACACAATAAAGTAGTTTCACGTTCTGTCTCTATGTTTTGTTTCCTCTTGATGTAGCCCAAAGCAGTGACTGGCGAGAAATACTTCCATATAAAGGGGTTGACAAGCGTCCAAAAATTACGAATCTCCAGAAATCTCAGCAAATATTTTTTCACCCAAACTGGATGATACTTTCAGGTAATGATCAGTACACTAAGCCCACTTGGTTCACCAAATTTCGTTCTTCTATGTTGAAGCGTTCGTTTCCAGTAACAGTTTGAATTTTTAGGTTTCACTCTATTTTCGCCTATATTGATAGATGTATTTGGAACTCTAAATCCAACACGGTTTGTGCTAGCTTCTTGAAACTTGACACAATAATGTAGTTTCACGTTCTATCTCTAAGTTTTGTTTCCTCTTGATGTAGCCCTAAGCAGTGACTGGCGAGAAACACTTCCATATAAAGGGATTGCCAAGCGTCCAAATATTACGAATCTCCAGAAATCTCAGCAAATATATTTTCACCCAAACTGGATGATACTTTCAGGTAATGATCAGTACACTAAGCTGACTTGGTTCCCCAAATTTCATTCTTCTATGTTGAAGCGTTCGTTTCCAGTAACAGTTTGAATTTTTAGGTTTCACTCTGTTTTCTCCTATATTGATAGATGTATTTGGAACTCTAAATCCAACAAGGTTTGTGCTAGCTTCTTGAAACTTGACACAATAAAGTAGTTTCACGTTCTGTCTCTATGTTTTGTTTCCTCTTGATGTAGCCCTTAGCAGTGACTGGCGAGAAACACTTTCATGGAATCAGGTTGCCAAGCGTCCAAAAATTACGTATCTCCAGAAATCCCAGCAAATATTTTTTCACCCAAACTGGATGATACTTTCAGGTAATGATCAGTACACTAAGCTGACTTGGTTCCCCAAATTTCATTCTTCTATGTTGAAGCGTTCGTTTCCAGTAACAGTTTGAATTTTTAGGTTTCACTCTGTTTTCTCCTATATTGATAGATGTATTTGGAACTCTAAATCCAACACGGTTTGTGCTAGCTTCTTGAAACTTGACACAATAATGTAGTTTCACGTTCTATCTCTATGTTTTGTTTCCTCTTGATCTAGCCCTAAGCAGTGACTGGCGAGAAACACTTTCATATAAAGGGGTTGCCAAGCGTCCAAAAATTACGAATCTCCAGAAATCTCAGCAAATATTTTTTCACCCAAACTGGATGATACTTTCAGGTAATGATCAGTACACTAAGCTGACTTGGTTCACCAAATTTCTTTCTTCTATGTTGTAGCGTTCGTTTCCAGTAACAGTTTGAATTTTTAGGTTTCACTCTGTTTTCTCCTATATTGATAGATGTATTTGGAACTCTAAATACAACACGGTTTGTGCTAGCTTCTTGAAACTTGACACAATAAAGTAGTTTCACGTTCTATCTCCATATTTTGTTTCCTCTTGATGTAGCCCTAAGCAGTGACTGGCGAGAAACACTTTCATGGAAAGGGGTTGCCAAGCATCCAAAAATTACGAATCTCCAGAAATCTCAGCAAATATTTTTTCACCCAAACTTGATGATAGTTTCAGGTAATGATCAGTACACTAAGGCGACTTGGTTCCCGCAACTTCGTCCTTTTATGTTGAAGCGTTCATTTCCAGTAACAGTTTGAATTTTTAGGTTTCACTCTATTTTCTCGTATATTGATAGATGTATTTGGAACTCTAAATCCAACACGGTTTGTGCTAGCTTCTTGAAACTTGACACAATAAAGTAGTTTCACGTTCTGTCTCTATGTGTTGTTTCCTCTTGATGTAGCCCTTAGCAGTGACTGGGAGAAACACTTTCATGGAAACGGGTTGCCAAGCGTCCAAAAATTACGAATCTCCAGAAATCTCAGCAAATATTTTTTCACCCAAACTGGATGATACTTTCAGGTAATGATCAGTACACTAAGCTGACTTGGTTCCCCAAATTTCATTCTTCTATGTTGAAGCGTTCGTTTCCAGTAACAGTTTGAATTTTTAGGTTTCACTCTGTTTTCTCCTATATTGATAGATGTATTTGGAACTCTAAATCCAACACGGTTTGAGCTAGCTTCTTGAAACTTGACACAATAATGTAGTTTCACGTTCTATCTCTATGTTTTGTTTCCTCTTGATGTAGCCCTAAGCAGTGACTGGCGAGAAACACTTCCATATAAAGTGGTTGCCAAGCGTCCAAAAATTACGAATCTCCAGAAATCTCAGCAAATATTTTTTCACCCAAACTGGATGATACTTTCAGGTAATGATCAGTACACTAAGCTGACTTGGTTCACCAAATTTCGTTCTTCTATGTTGTAGCGTTCGTTTCCAGTAACAGTTTGAATTTTTAGGTTTCACTCTGTTTTCTCCTATATTGATAGATGTATTTGGAACTCTAAATACAACACGGTTTGTGCTAGCTTCTTGAAACTTGACACAATAAAGTAGTTTCACGTTCTATCTCCATGTTTTGTTTCCTCTTGATGTAGCCCTAAGCAGTGACTGGCGAGAAACACTTTAATGGAAAGGGGTTGCCAAGCTTCCAAAAATTACGAATCTCCAGAAATCTCAGCAAATATTTTTTCATCCAAACTGGATGATACTTTCAGGTAATGATCAGTACACTAAGGCGACTTGGTTCCCGCAACTTCGTCCTTCTATGTTGAAGCGTTCATTTCCAGTAACAGTTTGAATTTTTAGGTTTCATTCTGTTTTCTCCTATATTGATAGATGTATTTGGAACTCTAAATCCAACACGGTTTGTGCTAGCTTCTTGAAACTTCACACAATACAGTAGTCTCACGTTCTATCTCTATGTTTTGTTTCCTCTTGATGTAGCCCTAAGCAGTGACTGGCGAGAAACACTTACATATAAAGGGATTGCCAAGCGTCCAAATATTACGAATCTCCAGAAATCTCAGCAAATATATTTTCACCCAAACTGGATGATACTTTCAGGTAATGATCAGTACACTAAGCTGACTTGGTTCCCCAAATTTCATTCTTCTATGTTGAAGCGTTCGTTTCCAGTAACTGTTTGAATTTTTAGGTTTCACTCTGTTTTCTCCTATATTGATAGATGTATTTGGAACACTAAATCCAACACGGTTTGTGCTAGCTTCTTGAAACTTGACAAAATAATGTAGTTTCACGTTCTATCTCTATGTTTTGTTTCCTCTTGATGTAGCCCTAAGCAGTGACTGGAGAGAAACACTTCCATATAAAGGGGTTGCCAAGCGTCCAAAAATTACGAATCTCCATAAATCTCAGCAAATATTTTTTCACCCAAACTGGATGATACTTTCAGGTAATGATCAGTACACTAAGCTGACTTGGTTCCCCAAATTTCATTCTTCTATGTTGAAGCGTTCGTTTCCAGTAACAGTTTGAATTTGTAGGTTTCACTCTGTTTTCTCCTGTATTGATAGATGTATTTGGAACTCTAAATCCAACACGGTTTGTGCTACCTTCTTGAAACTTGACACAATAAAGTAGTTTCACGTTCTGTCTCTATGTTTTGTTTCCACTTGATGTAGCCCTTAGCAGTGACTGGGAGAAACACTTTCATGGAAACGGTTTGCCAAGCGTCCAAAAATTACGAATCTCCAGAAATCTCAGCAAATATTTTTTCACCCAAACTGGATGATACTTTCAGGTAATGATCAGTACACTAGGGCGACTTGGTTCCCGAAACTTCGTTCTTCTATGTTGAAGCGTTCATTTCCAGGAACAGTTTGAATTTTTAGGTTTCATTCTGTTTTCTCCTATATTGATAGATGTATTTGGAACTCTATATCCAACACGGTTTGTGCTAGCTTCTTGAAACTTTACACAATAAAGTAGTTTCACGTTCTGTCTCTATGTTTTGTTTCCTTTTGATGTAGCCCTTAGCAGTGACTGGGAGAAACACTTTCATGGAAACGGGTTCCCAAGCGTCCAAAAATTACGAATCTCCAGAAATCTCAGCAAATATTTTTTCACCCAAACTGGATGATACTTTCAGGTAATGATCAGTACACTAAGCCCACTTGGTTCACCAAATTTCGTTCTTCTATGTTGTAGCGTTCGTTTCCAGTAACAGTTTGAATTTTTAGGTTTCACTCTGTTTTCTCCTATATTGATAGATGTATTTGGAACTCTAAATACAACACGGTTTGTGCTAGCTTCTTGAAACTTGACACAATAAAGTAGTTTCACGTTCTATCTCCATGTTTTGTTTCCTCTTGATGTAGCCCTAAGCAGTGACTGGCGAGAAACACTTACATATAAAGGGATTGCCAAGCGTCCAAATATTACGAATCTCCAGAAATCTCAGCAAATATATTTTCACCCAAACTGGATGATACTTTCAGGTAATGATCAGTACACTAAGCTGACTTGGTTCCCCAAATTTCATTCTTCTATGTTGAAGCGTTCGTTTCCAGTTACTGTTTGAATTTTTAGGTTTCACTCTGTTTTCTCCTATATTGATAGATGTATTTGGAACTCTAAATACAACACGGTTTGTGCTAGCTTCTTGAAACTTGACAAAATAATGTAGTTTCACGTTCTATCTCTATGTTTTGTTTCCTCTTGATGTAGCCCTAAGCAGTGACTGGAGAGAAACACTTCCATATAAAGGGGTTGCCAAGCGTCCAAAAATTACGAATCTCCAGAAATCTCAGCAAATATTTTTTCACCCAAACTGGATGATACTTTCAGGTAATGATCAGTACACTAGGGCGACTTGGTTCCCGAAACTTCGTTCTTCTATGTTGAAGCGTTCATTTCCAGGAACAGTTTGAATTTTTAGGTTTCATTCTGTTTTCTCCTATATTGATAGATGTATTTGGAACTCTATATCCAACACGGTTTGTGCTAGCTTCTTGAAACTTTACACAATAAAGTAGTTTCACGTTCTGTCTCTATGTTTTGTTTCCTTTTGATGTAGCCCTTAGCAGTGACTGGGAGAAACACTTTCATGGAAACGGGTTCCCAAGCGTCCAAAAATTACGAATCTCCAGAAATCTCAGCAAATATTTTTTCACCCAAACTGGATGATACTTTCAGGTAATGATCAGTACACTAAGCCCACTTGGTTCACCAAATTTCGTTCTTCTATGTTGTAGCGTTCGTTTCCAGTAACAGTTTGAATTTTTAGGTTTCACTCTGTTTTCTCCTATATTGATAGATGTATTTGGAACTCTAAATACAACACGGTTTGTGCTAGCTTCTTGAAACTTGACACAATAAAGTAGTTTCACGTTCTATCTCCATGTTTTGTTTCCTCTTGATGTAGCCCTAAGCAGTGACTGGCGAGAAACACTTTCATGGAAAGGGGTTGCCAAGCTTCCAAAAATTACGAATCTCCAGAAATCTCAGCAAATATTTTTTCATCCAAACTGGATGATACTTTCAGGTAATGATCAGTACACTAAGGCGACTTGGTTCCCGGAACTTCGTCCTTCTATGTCGAAGCGTTCATTTCCAGTAACAGTTTGAATTTTTAGGTTTCACTCTATTTTCGCCTATATTGATAGATGTATTTGGAACTCTAAATCCAACACGGTTTGTGCTAGCTTCTTGAAACTTGACACAATAATGTAGTTTCACGTTCTATCTCTATGTTTTGTTTCCTCTTGATGTAGCCCTAAGCATTGACTGGCGAGAAACACTTACATATAAAGGGATTGCCAAGCGTCCAAATATTACGAATCTCCAGAAATCTCAGCAAATATATTTTCACCCAAACTGGACGATACTTTCAGGTAATGATCAGTACAATAAGCTGACTTGGTTCCCCAAATTTCATTCTTCTATGTTGAAGCGTTCGTTTCCAGTAACAGTTTGAATTTTTAGGTTTCACTCTATTTTCTCCTATATTGATAGATGTATTTGGAACTCTAAATCCAACACGGTTTGTGCTAGCTTCTTGAAACTTGACACAATAATGTAGTTTCACGTTCTATCTCTATGTTTTGTTTCCTCTTGATGTAGCCCTAAGCAGTGACTGGCGAGAAACACTTCCATATAAAGGGGTTGCCAAGCGTCCAAAAATTACGAATCTCCAGAAATCTCAGCAAATATTTTTTCACCCAAACTGGATGATACTTTCAGGTAATGATCAGTACACTAAGGCGACTTGGTTCCCGCAACTTCGTCCTTCTATGTTGAAGCGTTCATTTCCAGTAACAGTTTGAATTTTTAGGTTTCACTCTATTTTCTCCTATATTGATAGATGTATTTGGAACTCTAAATACAACACGGTTTGTGCTAGCTTCTTGAAACTTGACACAATAAAGTAGTTTCACGTTCTGTCTCTATGTTTTGTTTCCTCTTGATGTAGCCCAAAGCAGTGACTGGCGAGAAATACTTCCATATAAAGGGGTTGACAAGCGTCCAAAAATTACGAATCTCCAGAAATCTCAGCAAATATTTTTTCACCCAAACTGGATGATACTTTCAGGTAATGATCAGTACACTAAGGCAACTTGGTTCCCGCAACTTCGTCCTTCTATGTTGAAGCGTTCATTTCCAGTAACAGTTTGAATTTTTAGGTTTCACTCTATTTTCGCCTATATTGATAGATGTATTTGGAACTCTAAATCCAACACGGTTTGTGCTAGCTTCTTGAAACTTGACACAATAATGTAGTTTCACGTTCTATCTCTATGTTTTGTTTCCTCTTGATGTAGCCCTAAGCAGTGACTGGCGAGAAACACTTCCATATAAAGGGATTGCCAAGCGTCCAAATATTACGAATCTCCAGAAATCTCAGCAAATATATTTTCACCCAAACTGGATGATACTTTCAGGTAATGATCAGTACACTAAGCTGACTTGGTTCCCCAAATTTCATTCTTCTATGTTTAAGCGTTCGTTTCCAGTAACAGTTTGAATTTTTAGGTTTCACTCTGTTTTCTCCTATATTGATAGATGTATTTGGAACTCTAAATCCAACACGGTTTGTGCTAGCTTCTTGAAACTTGACACAATAATGTAGTTTCACGTTCTATCTCTATGTTTTGTTTCCTCTTGATGTAGCCCTAAGCAGTGCCTGGCGAGAAACACTTACATATAAAGGGGTTGCCAAGCGTCCAAAAATTACGAATCTCAAGAAATCTCAGCAAATATTTTTTCACCCAAACTGGATGATACTTTCAGGTAATGATCAGTACACTAAGGCGACTTGGTTCCCGCAACTTCGTCCTTCTATGTTGAAGCGTTCATTTCCAGTAACAGTTTGAATTTTTAGGTTTCACTCTATTTTCTCCTATATTGATAGATGTATTTGGAACTCTAAATACAACACGGTTTGTGCTAGCTTCTTGAAACTTGACACAATAAAGTAGTTTTACGTTCTGTCTCTATGTTTTGTTTCCTCTTGATGTAGCCCAAAGCAGTGACTGGCGAGAAATACTTCCATATAAAGGGGTTGACAAGCGTCCAAAAATTACGAATCTCCAGAAATCTCAGCAAATATTTTTTCACCCAAACTGGATGATACTTTCAGGTAATGATCAGTACACTAAGGCAACTTGGTTCCCGCAACTTCGTCCTTCTATGTTGAAGCGTTCATTTCCAGTAACAGTTTGAATTTTTAGGTTTCACTCTATTTTCGCCTATATTGATAGATGTATTTGGAACTCTAAATCCAACACGGTTTGTGCTAGCTTCTTGAAACTTGACACAATAATGTAGTTTCACGTTCTATCTCTATGTTTTGTTTCCTCTTGATGTAGCCCTAAGCAGTGACTGGCGAGAAACACTTCCATATAAAGGGATTGCCAAGCGTCCAAATATTACGAATCTCCAGAAATCTCAGCAAATATATTTTCACCCAAACTGGATGATACTTTCAGGTAATGATCAGTACACTAAGCTGACTTGGTTCCCCAAATTTCATTCTTCTATGTTTAAGCGTTCGTTTCCAGTAACAGTTTGAATTTTTAGGTTTCACTCTGTTTTCTCCTATATTGATAGATGTATTTGGAACTCTAAATCCAACACGGTTTGTGCTAGCTTCTTGAAACTTGACACAATAATTTAGTTTCACGTTCTATCTCTATGTTTTGTTTCCTCTTGATGTAGCCCTAAGCAGTGCCTGGCGAGAAACACTTACATATAAAGGGGTTGCCAAGCGTCCAAAAATTACGAATCTCCAGAAATCTCAGCAAATATTTTTTCACCCAAACTGGATGATACTTTCAGGTAATGATCAGTACACTAAGGCGACTTGGTTCCCGCAACTTCGTCCTTCTATGTTGAAGCGTTCATTTCCAGTAACAGTTTGAATTTTTAGGTTTCACTCTATTTTCTCCTATATTGATAGATGTATTTGGAACTCTAAATACAACACGGTTTGTGCTAGCTTCTTGAAACTTTACACAATAAAGTAGTTTCACGTTCTGTCTCTATGTTTTGTTTCCTCTTGATGTAGCCCTAAGCAGTGACTGGGAGAAACACTTTCATGGAAACGGGTTGCCAAGCGTCCAAAAATTACGAATCTCCAGAAATCTCAGCAAATATTTTTTCACCCAAACTGGATGATACTTTCAGGTAATGATCAGTACACTAAGCCCACTTGGTTCACCAAATTTCGTTCTTCTATGTTGAAGCGTTCATTTCCAGTAACAGTTTGAATTTTTAGGTTTCACTCTATTTTCTCCTATATTGATAGATGTATTTGGAACTCTAAATCCAACACGGTTTGTGCTAGCTTCTTGAAACTTGACACAATAAAGTAGTTTCACGTTCTATCTCCATGTTTTGTTTCCTCTTGATGTAGCCCTAAGCAGTGACTGGCGAGAAACACTTTCATGGAAAGGGGTTGCCAAGCTTCCAAAAATTACGAATCTCCAGAAATCTCAGCAAATATTTTTTCATCCAAACTGGATGATACTTTCAGGTAATGATCAGTACACTAAGGCAACTTGGTTCCCGGAACTTCGTCCTTCTATGTCGAAGCGTTCATTTCCAGTAACAGTTTGAATTTTTAGGTTTCACTCTATTTTCGCCTATATTGATAGATGTATTTGGAACTCTAAATCCAACACGGTTTGTGCTAGCTTCTTGAAACTTGACACAATAATTTAGTTTCACGTTCTATCTCTATGTTTTGTTTCCTCTTGATGTAGCCCTAAGCAGTGACTGGCGAGAAACACTTCCATATAAAGGGATTGCCAAGCGTCCAAAAATTACGAATCTCCAGAAATCTCAGGAAATATTTTTTCATCCAAAGTGGATGATACTTTCAGGTAATGATCAGTACACTAAGGCGACTTGGTTCCCGCAACTTCGTCCTTCTATGTCGAAGCGTTCATTTCCAGTAACAGTTTGAATTTTTAGGTTTCACTCTATTTTCGCCTATATTGATAGATGTATTTGGAACTCTAAATCCAACACGGTTTGTGCTAGCTTCTTGAAACTTGACACAATAATGTAGTTTCACGTTCTATCTCTATGTTTTGTTTCCTCTTGATGTAGCCCTAAGCAGTGACTGGCGAGAAACACTTCCATGTAAAGGGATTGCCAAGCGTACAAATATTACGAATCTCCAGAAATCTCAGCAAATATATTTTCACCCAAACTGGATGATACTTTCAGGTAATGATCAGTACACTAAGCTGACTTGGTTCCCCAAATTTCATTCTTCTATGTTGAAGCGTTCGTTTCCAGTAACAGTTTGAATTTTTAGGTTTCACTCTGTTTTCTCCTATATTGATAGATGTATTTGGAACTCTAAATCCAACACGGTTTGTGCTAGCTTCTTGAAACTTGACACAATAACGTAGTTTCACGTTCTATCTCTATGTTTTGTTTCCTCTTGATGTAGCCCTAAGCAGTGACTGGCGAGAAACACTTCCATATAAAGGGGTTGCCAAGCGTCCAAAAATTAGGAATCTCCAGAAATCTCAGCAAATAATTTTTCACCCAAACTGGATGATACTTTCAGGTAATGATCAGTACACTAAGCTGACTTGGTTCCCCAAATTTCATTCTTCTATGTTGAAGCGTTCGTTTCCAGTAACAGTTTGAATTTTTAGGTTTCACTCTGTTTTCTCCTATATTGATAGATGTATTTGGAACTCTAAATCCAACACGGTTTGTGCTAGCTTCTTGAAACTTGACACAATAAAGTAGTTTCACGTTCTGTCTCTATGTGTTGTTTCCTCTTGATGTAGCCCTTAGCAGTGACTGGGAGAAACACTTTCATGGAAACGGGTTGCCAAGCATCCAAAAATTACGAATCTCCAGAAATCTCAGCAAATATTTTTTCACCCAAACTGGATGATACTTTTAGGTAATGATCAGTACACTAAGCTGACTTGGTTCCCCAAATTTCATTCTTCTATGTTGAAGCGTTCGTTTCCAGTAACAGATTGAATTTTTAGGTTTCACTCTGTTTTCTCCTATATTGATAGATGTATTTGGAACTCTAAATCCAACACGGTTTGTGCTAGCTTCTTGAAACTTGACACAATAATGTAGTTTCACGTTCTATCTCTATGTTTTGTTTCCTCTTGATGTAGCCCTAAGCAGTGACTGGCGAGAAACACTTCCATATAAAGGGGTTGCCAAGCGTCCAAAAATTACGAATCTCCAGAAATCTCAGCAAATATTTTTTCACCCAAACTGGATGATACTTTCAGGTAATGATCAGTACACTAAGCTGACTTGGTTCACCAAATTTCGTTCTTCTATGTTGTAGCGTTCGTTTCCAGTAACAGTTTGAATTTTTAGGTTTCACTCTGTTTTCTCCTATATTGATAGATGTATTTGGAACTCTAAATACAACACGGTTTGTGCTAGCTTCTTGAAACTTGACACAATAAAGTAGTTTCACGTTCTATCTCCATGTTTTGTTTCCTCTTGATGTAGCCCTAAGCAGTGACTGGCGAGAAACACTTTAATGGAAAGGGGTTGCCAAGCTTCCAAAAATTACGAATCTCCAGAAATCTCAGCAAATATTTTTTCATCCAAACTGGATGATACTTTCAGGTAATGATCAGTACACTAAGGCGACTTGGTTCCCGCAACTTCGTCCTTCTATGTTGAAGCGTTCATTTCCAGTAACAGTTTGAATTTTTAGGTTTCATTCTGTTTTCTCCTATATTGATAGATGTATTTGGAACTCTAAATCCAACACGGTTTGTGCTAGCTTCTTGAAATTTGACACAATAAAGTAGTCTCACGTTCTATCTCTATGTTTTGTTTCCTCTTGATGTAGCCCTAAGCAGTGACTGGCGAGAAACACTTCATATAAAGGGATTGCCAAGCGTCCAAATATTACGAATCTCCAGAAATCTCAGCAAATATATTTTCACCCAAACTGGATGATACTTTCAGGTAATGATCAGTACACTAAGCTGACTTGGTTCCCCAAATTTCATTCTTCTATGTTGAAGCGTTCGTTTCCAGTAACAGTTTGAATTATTAGGTTTCACTCTGTTTTCTCCTATATTGATAGATGTATTTGGAACTCTAAATCCAACACGGTTTGTGCTAGCTTCTTGAAACTTGACACAATAATGTAGTTTCACGTTCTATCTCTATGTTTTGTTTCCTCTTGATGTAGCCCTAAGCAGTGACTGGCGAGAAACACTTCCATATAAAGGGGTTGCCAAGCGTCCAAAAATTACGAATCTCCAGAAATCTCAGCAAATATTTTTTCACCCAAACTGGATGATACTTTCAGGTAATGATCAGTACACTAAGCTGACTTGGTTCCCCAAATTTCATTCTTCTATGTTGAAGCGTTCGTTTCCAGTAACAGTTTGAATTTGTAGGTTTCACTCTGTTTTCTCCTATATTGATAGATGTATTTGGAACTCTAAATCCAACACGGTTTGTGCTAGCTTCTTGAAACTTGACACAATAAAGTAGTTTCACGTTCTGTCTCTATGTTTTGTTTCCACTTGATGTAGCCCTTAGCAGTGACTGGGAGAAACACTTTCATGGAAACGGGTTGCCAAGCGTCCAAAAATTACGAATCTCCAGAAATCTCAGCAAATATTTTTTCACCCAAACTGGATGATACTTTCAGGTAATGATCAGTACACTAAGCCCACTTGGTTCACCAAATTTCGTTTTCTATGTTGAAGCGTTCATTTCCAGTAACAGTTTGAATTTTTAGGTTTCACTCTATTTTCTCCTATATTGATTGATGTATTTGGAACCCTAAATCCAACACGGTTTGTGCTAGCTTCTTGAAACTTGACACAATAAAGTAGTTTCACGTTCTATCTCCATGTTTTGTTTCCTCTTGATGTAGCCCTAAGCAGTGACTGGCGAGAAACACTTTCATGGAAAGGGGTTGCCAAGCTTCCAAAAATTACGAATCTCCAGAAATCTCAGCAAATATTTTTTCACCCAAACTGGATGATACTTTCAGGTAATGATCAGTACACTAAGGCGACTTGGTTCCCGCAAATTCGTCCTTCTATGTTGAAGCGTTCATTTCCAGTAACAGTTTGAATTTTTAGGTTTCACTCTATTTTCTCCTATATTGATAGATGTATTTGGAACTCTAAATCCAACACGGTTTGTGCTAGCTTCTTGAAACTTGACACAATAAAGTAGTTTCACGTTCTGTCTCTATGTGTTGTTTCCTCTTGATGTAGCCCTAAGCAGTGACTGGCGAGAAACACTTCCATATAAAGGGGTTGCCAAGCGTCCAAAAATTACGAATCTCCAGAAATCTCAGCAAATATTTTTTCACCCAAACTGGATGATACTTTCAGGTAATGATCAGTACACTAAGGCGACTTGGTTCCCGCAACTTCGTCCTTCTATGTTGAAGCGTTCATTTCCAGTAACAGTTTGAATTTTTAGGTTTCACTCTATTTTCTCCTATATTGATAGATGTATTTGGAACTCTAAATCCAACACGGTTTGTGGTAGCTTCTTGAAACTTGACACAATAATGTAGTTTCACGTTCTATCACTATGTTTTGTTTCCTCTTGATGTAGCCCTAAGCAGTGACTGGCGAGAAACACTTCGATATAAAGGGGTTGCCAAGCGTCAAAAAATTACGAATCTCCAGAAATCTCAGCAAATATTTTTTCACCCAAACTGGACGATACTTTCAGGTAATGATCAGTACACTAAGGCGACTTGGTTCCCGCAACTTCGTCCTTCTATGTTGAAGCGTTCATTTCCAGTAACAGTTTGAATTTTTAGGTTTCACTCTATTTTCGCCTATATTGATAGATGTATTTGGAACTCTAAATCCAACACGGTTTGTGCTAGCTTCTTGAAACTTGACACAATAATGTAGTTTCACGTTCTATCTCTATGTTTTGTTTCCTCTTGATGTAGCCCTAAGCAGTGACTGGCGAGAAACACTTCCATATAAAGGGATTGCCAAGCCTAAATATTACGAATCTCCAGAAATCTCAGCAAATATATTTTCACCCAAACTGGAGGATACTTTCAGGTAATGATCAGTACACTAAGCTGACTTGGTTCCCCAAATTTCATTCTTCTATGTTGAAGCGTTCGTTTCCAGTAACAGTTTGAATTTTTCGGTTTCACTCTGTTTTCTCCTATATTGATAGATGTATTTGGAACTCTAAATACAACACGGTTTGTGCTAGCTTCTTGAAACTTGACACAATAAAGTAGTTTCACATTCTATCTCCATGTTTTGTTTCCTCTTGATGTAGCCCTAAGCAGTGACTGGCGAGAAACACTTTCATGGAAAGGGGTTGCCAAGCTTCCAAAAATTACGAATCTCCAGAAATCTCAGCAAATATTTTTTCATCCAAACTGGATGATACTTTCAGGTAATGATCAGTACACTAAGGCGACTTGGTTCCCGCAACTTCGTCCTTCTATGTCGAAGCGTTCATTTCCAGTAACAGTTTGAATTTTTAGGTTTCACTCTATTTTCGCCTATATTGATAGATGTATTTGGAACTCTAAATCCAACACGGTTTGTGCTAGCTTCTTGAAACTTGACACAATAATGTAGTTTCACGTTCTATCTCTATGTTTTGTTTCCTCTTGATGTAGCCCTAAGCAGTGACTGGCGAGAAACACTTCCATGTAAAGGGATTGCCAAGCGTACAAATATTACGAATCTCCAGAAATCTCAGCAAATATATTTTCACCCAAACTGGATGATACTTTCAGGTAATGATCAGTACACTAAGCTGACTTGGTTCCCCAAATTTCATTCTTCTATGTTGAAGCGTTCGTTTCCAGTAACAGTTTGAATTTTTAGGTTTCACTCTGTTTTCTCCTATATTGATAGATGTATTTGGAACTCTAAATCCAACACGGTTTGTGCTAGCTTCTTGAAACTTGACACAATAATGTAGTTTCACGTTCTATCTCTATGTTTTGTTTCCTCTTGATGTAGCCCTAAGCAGTGACTGGCGAGAAACACTTCCATATAAAGGGGTTGCCAAGCGTCCAAAAATTAGGAATCTCCAGAAATCTCAGCAAATAATTTTTCACCCAAACTGGATGATACTTTCAGGTAATGATCAGTACACTAAGCTGACTTGGTTCCCCAAATTTCATTCTTCTATGTTGAAGCGTTCGTTTCCAGTAACAGTTTGAATTTTTAGGTTTCACTCTGTTTTCTCCTATATTGATAGATGTATTTGGAACTCTAAATCCAACACGGTTTGTGCTAGCTTCTTGAAACTTGACACAATAAAGTAGTTTCACGTTCTGTCTCTATGTGTTGTTTCCTCTTGATGTAGCCCTTAGCAGTGACTGGGAGAAACACTTTCATGGAAACGGGTTGCCAAGCGTCCAAAAATTACGAATCTCCAGAAATCTCAGCAAATATTTTTTCACCCAAACTGGATGATACTTTCAGGTAATGATCAGTACACTAAGCTGACTTGGTTCCCCAAATTTCATTCTTCTATGTTGAAGCGTTCGTTTCCAGTAACAGATTGAATTTTTAGGTTTCACTCTGTTTTCTCCTATATTGATAGATGTATTTGGAACTCTAAATCCAACACGGTTTGTGCTAGCTTCTTGAAACTTGACACAATAATGTAGTTTCACGTTCTATCTCTATGTTTTGTTTCCTCTTGATGTAGCCCTAAGCAGTGACTGGCGAGAAACACTTCCATATAAAGGGGTTGCCAAGCGTCCAAAAATTACGAATCTCCAGAAATCTCAGCAAATATTTTTTCACCCAAACTGGATGATACTTTCAGGTAATGATCAGTACACTAAGCTGACTTGGTTCACCAAATTTCGTTCTTCTATGTTGTAGCGTTCGTTTCCAGTAACAGTTTGAATTTTTAGGTTTCACTCTGTTTTCTCCTATATTGATAGATGTATTTGGAACTCTAAATACAACACGGTTTGTGCTAGCTTCTTGAAACTTGACACAATAAAGTAGTTTCACGTTCTATCTCCATGTTTTGTTTCCTCTTGATGTAGCCCTAAGCAGTGACTGGCGAGAAACACTTTAATGGAAAGGGGTTGCCAAGCTTCCAAAAATTACGAATCTCCAGAAATCTCAGCAAATATTTTTTCACCCAAACTGGATGATACTTTCAGGTAATGATCAGTACACTAAGCTGACTTGGTTCCCCAAATTTCATTCTTCTATGTTGAAGCGTTCGTTTCCAGTAACAGTTTGAATTTGTAGGTTTCACTCTGTTTTCTCCTATATTGATAGATGTATTTGGAACTCTAAATCCAACACGGTTTGTGCTAGCTTCTTGAAACTTGACACAATAAAGTAGTTTCACGTTCTGTCTCTATGTTTTGTTTCCACTTGATGTAGCCCTTAGCAGTGACTGGGAGAAACACTTTCATGGAAACGGGTTGCCAAGCGTCCAAAAATTACGAATCTCCAGAAATCTCAGCAAATATTTTTTCACCCAAACTGGATGATACTTTCAGGTAATGATCAGTACACTAAGCCCACTTGGTTCACCAAATTTCGTTTTCTATGTTGAAGCGTTCATTTCCAGTAACAGTTTGAATTTTTAGGTTTCACTCTATTTTCTCCTATATTGATTGATGTATTTGGAACCCTAAATCCAACACGGTTTGTGCTAGCTTCTTGAAACTTGACACAATAAAGTAGTTTCACGTTCTATCTCCATGTTTTGTTTCCTCTTGATGTAGCCCTAAGCAGTGACTGGCGAGAAACACTTTCATGGAAAGGGGTTGCCAAGCTTCCAAAAATTACGAATCTCCAGAAATCTCAGCAAATATTTTTTCACCCAAACTGGATGATACTTTCAGGTAATGATCAGTACACTAAGGCGACTTGGTTCCCGCAAATTCGTCCTTCTATGTTGAAGCGTTCATTTCCAGTAACAGTTTGAATTTTTAGGTTTCACTCTATTTTCTCCTATATTGATAGATGTATTTGGAACTCTAAATCCAACACGGTTTGTGCTAGCTTCTTGAAACTTGACACAATAAAGTAGTTTCACGTTCTGTCTCTATGTGTTGTTTCCTCTTGATGTAGCCCTAAGCAGTGACTGGCGAGAAACACTTCCATATAAAGGGGTTGCCAAGCGTCCAAAAATTACGAATCTCCAGAAATCTCAGCAAATATTTTTTCACCCAAACTGGATGATACTTTCAGGTAATGATCAGTACACTAAGGCGACTTGGTTCCCGCAACTTCGTCCTTCTATGTTGAAGCGTTCATTTCCAGTAACAGTTTGAATTTTTAGGTTTCACTCTATTTTCTCCTATATTGATAGATGTATTTGGAACTCTAAATCCAACACGGTTTGTGGTAGCTTCTTGAAACTTGACACAATAATGTAGTTTCACGTTCTATCACTATGTTTTGTTTCCTCTTGATGTAGCCCTAAGCAGTGACTGGCGAGAAACACTTCGATATAAAGGGGTTGCCAAGCGTCAAAAAATTACGAATCTCCAGAAATCTCAGCAAATATTTTTTCACCCAAACTGGACGATACTTTCAGGTAATGATCAGTACACTAAGGCGACTTGGTTCCCGCAACTTCGTCCTTCTATGTTGAAGCGTTCATTTCCAGTAACAGTTTGAATTTTTAGGTTTCACTCTATTTTCGCCTATATTGATAGATGTATTTGGAACTCTAAATCCAACACGGTTTGTGCTAGCTTCTTGAAACTTGACACAATAATGTAGTTTCACGTTCTATCTCTATGTTTTGTTTCCTCTTGATGTAGCCCTAAGCAGTGACTGGCGAGAAACACTTCCATATAAAGGGATTGCCAAGCCTAAATATTACGAATCTCCAGAAATCTCAGCAAATATATTTTCACCCAAACTGGAGGATACTTTCAGGTAATGATCAGTACACTAAGCTGACTTGGTTCCCCAAATTTCATTCTTCTATGTTGAAGCGTTCGTTTCCAGTAACAGTTTGAATTTTTCGGTTTCACTCTGTTTTCTCCTATATTGATAGATGTATTTGGAACTCTAAATACAACACGGTTTGTGCTAGCTTCTTGAAACTTGACACAATAAAGTAGTTTCACGTTCTATCTCCATGTTTTGTTTCCTCTTGATGTAGCCCTAAGCAGTGACTGGCGAGAAACACTTTCATGGAAAGGGGTTGCCAAGCTTCCAAAAATTACGAATCTCCAGAAATCTCAGCAAATATTTTTTCATCCAAACTGGATGATACTTTCAGGTAATGATCAGTACACTAAGGCGACTTGGTTCCCGCAACTTCGTCCTTCTATGTCGAAGCGTTCATTTCCAGTAACAGTTTGAATTTTTAGGTTTCACTCTATTTTCGCCTATATTGATAGATGTATTTGGAACTCTAAATCCAACACGGTTTGTGCTAGCTTCTTGAAACTTGACACAATAATGTAGTTTCACGTTCTATCTCTATGTTTTGTTTCCTCTTGATGTAGCCCTAAGCAGTGACTGGCGAGAAACACTTCCATATAAAGGGATTGCCAAGCGTCCAAATATTACGAATCTCCAGAAATCTCAGCAAATATATTTTCACCCAAACTGGATGATACTTTCAGGTAATGATCAGTACACTAACCTGACTTGGTTCCCCAAATTTCATTCTTCTATGTTGAAGCGTTCGTTTCCAGTAACAGATTGAATTTTTAGGTTTCACTCTGTTTTCTCCTATATTGATAGATGTATTTGGAACTCTAAATCCAACACGGTTTGTGCTAGCTTCTTGAAACTTGACACAATAATGTAGTTTCACGTTCTATCTCTATGTTTTGTTTCCTCTTGATGTAGCCCTAAGCAGTGACTGGCGAGAAACACTTCCATATAAATGGGTTGCCAAGCGTCCAAAAATTACGAATCTCCAGAAATCTCAGCAAATATTTTTTCACCCAAACTGGATGATACTTTCAGGTAATGATTAGTACACTAAGCTGACTTGGTTCCCCAAATTTCATTCTTCTCTGTTGAAGCGTTAGTTTCCAGTAACAGTTTGAATTTTTAGGTTTCACTCTGTTTTCTCCTATATTGATAGATGTATTTGGAACTCTAAATCCAACACGGTTTGTGCTAGCTTCTTGAAACTTGACACAATAAAGTAGTTTCACGTTCTGTCTCTATGTTTTGTTTCCTCTTGATGTAGCCCTAAGCAGTGACTGGCGAGAAACACTTCCATATAAAGGGGTTGCCAAGCGTCCAAAAATTACGAATCTCCAGAAATCTCAGCAAATATTTTTTCACCCAAACTGGATGATACTTTCAGGTAATGATCAGTACACTAAGGCGACTTGGTTCCCGCAACTTCGTCCTTCTATGTTGAAGCGTTCATTTCCAGTAACAGTTTGAATTTTTAGGTTTCACTCTATTTTCTCCTATATTGATAGATGTATTTGGAACTCTAAATCCAACATGGTTTGTGCTAGCTTCTTGAAACTTGACACAATAATGTAGTTTCACGTTCTATCTCTATGTTTTGTTTCCTCTTGATGTAGCCCTAAGCAGTGACTGGCGAGAAACACTTCGATATAAAGGGGTTGCCAAGCGTCAAAAAATTACGAATCTCCAGAAATCTCAGCAAATATTTTTTCACCCAAACTGGACGATACTTTCAGGTAATGATCAGTACACTAAGGCGACTTGGTTTCCGCAACTTCGTCCTTCTATGTTGAAGCGTTCATTTCCAGTAACAGTTTGAATTTTTAGGTTTCACTCTGTTTTCTCCTATATTGATAGATGTATTTGGAACTCTAAATCCAACACGGTTTGTGCTAGCTTCTTGAAACTTGACACAATAATGTAGTTTCACGTTCTATCTCTATGTTTTGTTTCCTCTTGATGTAGCCCTAAGCAGTGACTGGCGAGAAACACTTCCATATAAATGGGTTGCCAAGCGTCCAAAAATTACGAATCTCCAGAAATCTCAGCAAATATTTTTTCACCCAAACTGGATGATACTTTCAGGTAATGATTAGTACACTAAGCTGACTTGGTTCCCCAAATTTCATTCTTCTATGTTGAAGCGTTCGTTTCCAGTAACAGTTTGAATTTTTAGGTTTCACTCTGTTTTCTCCTATATTGATAGATGTATTTGGAACTCTAAATCCAACACGGTTTGTGCTAGCTTCTTGAAACTTGACACAATAATGTAGTTTCACGTTCTATCTCTATGTTTTGTTTCCTCTTGATGTAGCCCTAAGCAGTGACTGGCGAGAAACACTTCCATATAAAGGGGTTGCCAAGCGTCCAAAAATTACGAATCTCCAGAAATCTCAGCAAATATTTTTTCACCCAAACTGGATGATACTTTCAGGTAATGATCAGTACACTAAGCTGACTTGGTTCACCAAATTTCGTTCTTCTATGTTGTAGCGTTCGTTTCCAGTAACAGTTTGAATTTTTAGGTTTCACTCTGTTTTCTCCTATATTGATAGATGTATTTGGAACTCTAAATCCAACACGGTTTGTGCTAGCTTCTTGAAACTTGACACAATAAAGTAGTTTCACATTCTATCTCCATGTTTTGTTTCCTCTTGATGTAGCCCTAAGCAGTGACTGGGAGAAACACTTTCATGGAAACGGGTTGCCAAGCGTCCAAAAATTACGAATCTCCAGAAATCTCAGCAAATATTTTTTCACCCAAACTGGATGATACTTTCAGGTAATGATCAGTACACTAAGCTGACTTGGTTCCCTTAATTTCATTCTTCTATGTTGAAGCGTTCGTTTCCAGTAACAGTTTGAATTTTTAGGTTTCACTCTGTTTTCTCCTATATTGATAGATGTATTTGGAACTCTAAATCCAACACGGTTTGTGCTAGCTTCTTGAAACTTGACACAATAATGTAGTTTCACGTTCTATCTCTATGTTTTGTTTCCTCTTGATGTAGCCCTAAGCAGTGACTGGCGAGAATCACTTTCATGGAAAGGGGTTGCCAAGCGTCCAAAAATTACGAATCTCCAGAAATCTCAGCAAATATTTTTTCACCCAAACTGGATGATACTTTCAGGTAATGATTAGTACACTAAGCTGACTTGGTTCCCCAAATTTCATTCTTCTATGTTGAAGCGTTCGTTTCCAGTAACAGTTTGAATTTTTAGGTTTCACTCTGTTTTCTCCTATATTGATAGATGTATTTGGAACTCTAAATCCAACACGGTTTGTGCTAGCTTCTTGAAACTTGACACAATAAAGTAGTTTCACGTTCTATCTCTATGTTTTGTTTCCTCTTGATGTAGCCCTAAGCAGTGACTGGCGAGAAACACTTTCATGGAAAGGGGTTGCCAAGCGTCCAAAAATTACGAATCTCCAGAAATCTCAGCAAATATTTTTTCACCCAAACTGGATGATACTTTCAGGTAATGATCAGTACACTAAGCTGACTTGGTTCACCAAATTTCGTTCTTCTATGTTGTAGCGTTCGTTTCCAGTAACAGTTTGAATTTTTAGGTTTCACTCTGTTTTCTCCTATATTGATAGATGTATTTGGAACTCTAAATCCAACACGGTTTGTGCTAGCTTCTTGAAACTTGACACAATAAAGTAGTTTCACGTTCTATCTCCATGTTTTGTTTCCTCTTGATGTAGCCCTAAGCAGTGACTGGGAGAAACACTTTCATGGAAACGGGTTGCCAAGCGTCCAAAAATTACGAATCTCCAGAAATCTCAGCAAATATTTTTTCACCCAAACTGGATGATACTTTCAGGTAATGATCAGTACACTAAGCTGACTTGGTTCCCCAAATTTCATTCTTCTATGTTGAAGCGTTCGTTTCCAGTAACAGTTTGAATTTTTCGGTTTCACTCTGTTTTCTCCTATATTGATAGATGTATTTGGAACTCTAAATACAACACGGTTTGTGCTAGCTTCTTGAAACTTGACACAATAAAGTAGTTTCACGTTCTATCTCCATGTTTTGTTTCCTCTTGATGTAGCCCTAAGCAGTGACTGGCGAGAAACACTTTCATGGAAAGGGGTTGCCAAGCTTCCAAAAATTACGAATCTCCAGAAATCTCAGCAAATATTTTTTCATCCAAACTGGATGATACTTTCAGGTAATGATCAGTACACTAAGGCGACTTGGTTCCCGCAACTTCGTCCTTCTATGTCGAAGCGTTCATTTCCAGTAACAGTTTGAATTTTTAGGTTTCACTCTATTTTCGCCTATATTGATAGATGTATTTGGAACTCTAAATCCAACACGGTTTGTGCTAGCTTCTTGAAACTTGACACAATAATGTAGTTTCACGTTCTATCTCTATGTTTTGTTTCCTCTTGATGTAGCCCTAAGCAGTGACTGGCGAGAAACACTTCCATATAAAGGGATTGCCAAGCGTCCAAATATTACGAATCTCCAGAAATCTCAGCAAATATATTTTCACCCAAACTGGATGATACTTTCAGGTAATGATCAGTACACTAACCTGACTTGGTTCCCCAAATTTCATTCTTCTATGTTGAAGCGTTCGTTTCCAGTAACAGATTGAATTTTTAGGTTTCACTCTGTTTTCTCCTATATTGATAGATGTATTTGGAACTCTAAATCCAACACGGTTTGTGCTAGCATCATGAAACTTGACACAATAATGTAGTTTCACGTTCTATCTCTATGTTTTGTTTCCTCTTGATGTAGCCCTAAGCAGTGACTGGCGAGAAACACTTCCATATAAATGGGTTGCCAAGCGTCCAAAAATTACGAATCTCCAGAAATCTCAGCAAATATTTTTTCACCCAAACTGGATGATACTTTCAGGTAATGATTAGTACACTAAGCTGACTTGGTTCCCCAAATTTCATTCTTCTCTGTTGAAGCGTTAGTTTCCAGTAACAGTTTGAATTTTTAGGTTTCACTCTGTTTTCTCCTATATTGATAGATGTATTTGGAACTCTAAATCCAACACGGTTTGTGCTAGCTTCTTGAAACTTGACACAATAAAGTAGTTTCACGTTCTGTCTCTATGTTTTGTTTCCTCTTGATGTAGCCCTAAGCAGTGACTGGCGAGAAACACTTCCATATAAAGGGGTTGCCAAGCGTCCAAAAATTACGAATCTCCAGAAATCTCAGCAAATATTTTTTCACCCAAACTGGATGATACTTTCAGGTAATGATCAGTACACTAAGGCGACTTGGTTCCCGCAACTTCGTCCTTCTATGTTGAAGCGTTCATTTCCAGTAACAGTTTGAATTTTTAGGTTTCACTCTATTTTCTCCTATATTGATAGATGTATTTGGAACTCTAAATCCAACATGGTTTGTGCTAGCTTCTTGAAACTTGACACAATAATGTAGTTTCACGTTCTATCTCTATGTTTTGTTTCCTCTTGATGTAGCCCTAAGCAGTGACTGGCGAGAAACACTTCGATATAAAGGGGTTGCCAAGCGTCAAAAAATTACGAATCTCCAGAAATCTCAGCAAATATTTTTTCACCCAAACTGGACGATACTTTCAGGTAATGATCAGTACACTAAGGCGACTTGGTTTCCGCAACTTCGTCCTTCTATGTTGAAGCGTTCATTTCCAGTAACAGTTTGAATTTTTAGGTTTCACTCTGTTTTCTCCTATATTGATAGATGTATTTGGAACTCTAAATCCAACACGGTTTGTGCTAGCTTCTTGAAACTTGACACAATAATGTAGTTTCACGTTCTATCTCTATGTTTTGTTTCCTCTTGATGTAGCCCTAAGCAGTGACTGGCGAGAAACACTTCCATATAAATGGGTTGCCAAGCGTCCAAAAATTACGAATCTCCAGAAATCTCAGCAAATATTTTTTCACCCAAACTGGATGATACTTTCAGGTAATGATTAGTACACTAAGCTGACTTGGTTCCCCAAATTTCATTCTTCTATGTTGAAGCGTTCGTTTCCAGTAACAGTTTGAATTTTTAGGTTTCACTCTGTTTTCTCCTATATTGATAGATGTATTTGGAACTCTAAATCCAACACGGTTTGTGCTAGCTTCTTGAAACTTGACACAATAATGTAGTTTCACGTTCTATCTCTATGTTTTGTTTCCTCTTGATGTAGCCCTAAGCAGTGACTGGCGAGAAACACTTCCATATAAAGGGGTTGCCAAGCGTCCAAAAATTACGAATCTCCAGAAATCTCAGCAAATATTTTTTCACCCAAACTGGATGATACTTTCAGGTAATGATCAGTACACTAAGCTGACTTGGTTCACCAAATTTCGTTCTTCTATGTTGTAGCGTTCGTTTCCAGTAACAGTTTGAATTTTTAGGTTTCACTCTGTTTTCTCCTATATTGATAGATGTATTTGGAACTCTAAATCCAACACGGTTTGTGCTAGCTTCTTGAAACTTGACACAATAAAGTAGTTTCACATTCTATCTCCATGTTTTGTTTCCTCTTGATGTAGCCCTAAGCAGTGACTGGGAGAAACACTTTCATGGAAACGGGTTGCCAAGCGTCCAAAAATTACGAATCTCCAGAAATCTCAGCAAATATTTTTTCACCCAAACTGGATGATACTTTCAGGTAATGATCAGTACACTAAGCTGACTTGGTTCCCTTAATTTCATTCTTCTATGTTGAAGCGTTCGTTTCCAGTAACAGTTTGAATTTTTAGGTTTCACTCTGTTTTCTCCTATATTGATAGATGTATTTGGAACTCTAAATCCAACACGGTTTGTGCTAGCTTCTTGAAACTTGACACAATAATGTAGTTTCACGTTCTATCTCTATGTTTTGTTTCCTCTTGATGTAGCCCTAAGCAGTGACTGGCGAGAATCACTTTCATGGAAAGGGGTTGCCAAGCGTCCAAAAATTACGAATCTCCAGAAATCTCAGCAAATATTTTTTCACCCAAACTGGATGATACTTTCAGGTAATGATTAGTACACTAAGCTGACTTGGTTCCCCAAATTTCATTCTTCTATGTTGAAGCGTTCGTTTCCAGTAACAGTTTGAATTTTTAGGTTTCACTCTGTTTTCTCCTATATTGATAGATGTATTTGGAACTCTAAATCCAACACGGTTTGTGCTAGCTTCTTGAAACTTGACACAATAAAGTAGTTTCACGTTCTATCTCTATGTTTTGTTTCCTCTTGATGTAGCCCTAAGCAGTGACTGGCGAGAAACACTTTCATGGAAAGGGGTTGCCAAGCGTCCAAAAATTACGAATCTCCAGAAATCTCAGCAAATATTTTTTCACCCAAACTGGATGATACTTTCAGGTAATGATCAGTACACTAAGCTGACTTGGTTCACCAAATTTCGTTCTTCTATGTTGTAGCGTTCGTTTCCAGTAACAGTTTGAATTTTTAGGTTTCACTCTGTTTTCTCCTATATTGATAGATGTATTTGGAACTCTAAATCCAACACGGTTTGTGCTAGCTTCTTGAAACTTGACACAATAAAGTAGTTTCACGTTCTATCTCCATGTTTTGTTTCCTCTTGATGTAGCCCTAAGCAGTGACTGGGAGAAACACTTTCATGGAAACGGGTTGCCAAGCGTCCAAAAATTACGAATCTCCAGAAATCTCAGCAAATATTTTTTCACCCAAACTGGATGATACTTTCAGGTAATGATCAGTACACTAAGCTGACTTGGTTCCCTAAATTTCATTCTTCTATGTTGAAGCGTTCGTTTCCAGTAACAGTTTGAATTTTTAGGTTTCACTCTGTTTTCTCCTATATTGATAGATGTATTTGGAACTCTAAATCCAACACGGTTTGTGCTAGCTTCTTGAAACTTGACACAATAATGTAGTTTCACGTTCTATCTCTATGTTTTGTTTCCTCTTGATGTAGCCCTAAGCAGTGACTGGCGAGAAACACTTCCATATAAAGGGGTTGCCAAGCGACCAAATATTACGAATCTCCAGAAATCTCAGCAAATATTTTTTCACCCAAACTGGATGATACTTTCAGGTAATGATCAGTACACTAAGCTGACTTGGTTCACCAAATTTCGTTCTTCTATGTTGTAGCGTTCGTTTCCAGTAACAGTTTGAATTTTTAGGTTTCACTCTGTTTTCTCCTATATTGATAGATGTGTTTGGAACTCTAAATCCAACACGGTTTGTGCTAGCTTCTTGAAACTTGACACAATAAAGTAGTTTCACGTTCTGTCTCTATGTTTTGTTTCCTCTTGATGTAGCCTTTAGCAGTGACTGGCGAGAAACACTTTCATGGAAACGGGTTGCCAAGCGTCCAAAAATTACGAATCTCCAGAAATCTCAGCAAATATTTTTTCACCCAAACTGGATGATACTTTCAGGTAATGATCAGTACACTAAGCTGACTTGGTTCCCCAAATTTCATTCTTCTATGTTGAAGCGTTCGTTTCCAGTAACAGTTTGAATTTTTAGGTTTCACTCTGTTTTCTCCTATATTGATAGATGTATTTGGAACTCTAAATCCAACACGGTTTGTGCTAGCTTCTTGAAACTTGACACAATAAAGTAGTTTCACGTTCTATCTCTATGTTTTGTTTCCTCTTGATGTAGCCCTAAGCAGTGACTGGCGAGAATCACTTTCATGGAAAGGGGTTGCCAAGCATCCAAAAATTAGGAATCTCCAGAAATCTCAGCAAATATTTTTTCACCCAAACTTGATGATAGTTTCAGGTAATGATCAGTACACTAAGGCGACTTGGTTCCCGAAACTTCGTTCTTCTATGTTGAAGCGTTCATTTCCAGTAACAGTTTGAATTTTTAGGTTTCATTCTGTTTTCTCCTATATTGATAGATGTATTTGGAACTCTAAATCCAACACGGTTTGTGCTAGCTTCTTGAAACTTGACATAATAAAGTAGTTTCACGTTCTGTCTCTATGTTTTGTTTCCTCTTGATGTAGCCCTTAGCAGTGACTGGGAGAAACACTTTCATGGAAACGGGTTGCCAAGCGTCCAAAAATTACGAATCTCCAGAAATCTCAGCAAATATTTTTTCACCCAAACTGGATGATACTTTCAGGTAATGATCAGTACACTAAGCTGACTTGGTTCACCAAATTTCGTTCTTCTATGTTGTAGCGTTCGTTTCCAGTAACAGTTTGAATTTTTAGGTTTCACTCTGTTTTCTCCTATATTGATAGATGTATTTGGAACTCTAAATCCAACACGGTTTGTGCTAGCTTCTTGAAACTTGACACAATAATGTAGTTTCACGTTCTATCTCTATGTTTTGTTTTCTCTTGATGTAGCCCTAAGCAGTGACTGGCGAGAAACACTTCCATATAAAGGGGTTGCCAAGCGTCCAAAAATTACGAATCTCCAGAAATCTCAGCAAATATTTTTTCACCTAAACTGGACGATACTTTCAGGTAATGATCAGTACACTAAGCTGACTTGGTTCACCAAATTTCGTTCTTCTATGTTGTAGCGTTCGTTTCCAGTAACAGTTTGAATTTTTAGGTTTCACTCTGTTTTCTCCTATATTGATAGATGTATTTGGAACTCTAAATACAACACGGTTTGTGCTAGCTTCTTGAAACTTGACACAATAAAGTAGTTTCACGTTCTATCTCCATGTTTTGTTTCCTCTTGATGTAGCCCTAAGCAGTGACTGGCGAGAAACACTTTCATGGAAAGGGGTTGCCAAGCTTCCAAAAATTACGAATCTCCAGAAATCTCAGCAAATATTTTTTCACCCAAACTGGATGATACTTTCAGGTAATGATCAGTACACTAAGGCGACTTGGTTCCCGCAACTTCGTCCTTCTATGTTGAAGCGTTCATTTCCAGTAACAGTTTTAATTTTTAGGTTTCACTCTATTTTCGCCTATATTGATAGATGTATTTGGAACTCTAAATCCAACACGGTTTGTGCTAGCTTCTTGAAACTTGACACAATAATGTAGTTTCACGTTCTATCTCTATGTTTTGTTTCCTGTTGATGTAGCCCTAAGCAGTGACTGGCGAGAAACACTTCCATATAAAGGGATTGCCAAGCGTCCAAATATTACGAATCTCCAGAAATCTCAGCAAATATATTTTCACCCAAACTGGATGATACTTTCAGGTAATGATCAGTACACTAAGCTGACTTGGTTCCCCAAATTTCATTCTTCTATGTTGAAGCGTTTGTTTCCAGTAACAGTTTGAATTTTTAGGTTTCACTCTGTTTTCTCCTATATTGATAGATGTATTTGGAACTCTAAATCCAACACGGTTTGTGCTAGCTTCTTGAAACTTGACACAATAATGTAGTTTCACGTTCTATCTCTATGTTTTGTTTCCTCTTGATGTAGCCCTAAGCAGTGACTTGCGAGAAACACTTCCATATAAAGGGGTTGCCAAGCGTCCAAAAATTACGAATCTCCAGAAATCTCAGCAAATATTTTTTCACCCAAACTGGATGATACTTTCAGGTAATGATCAGTACACTAAGCTGACTTGGTTCCCCAAATTTCATTCTTCTATGTTGAAGCGTTCGTTTCCAGTAACAGTTTGAATTTTTAGGTTTCACTCTGTTTTCTCCTATATTGATAGATGTATTTGGAACTCTAAATCCAACACGGTTTGTGCTAGCTTCTTGAAACTTGACACAATAATGTAGTTTCACGTTCTATCTCTATGTTTTGTTTCCTCTTGATGTAGCCCTAAGCAGTGACTGGCGAGAAACACTTCAATATAAAGGGGTTGCCAAGCGTCCAAAAATTACGAATCTCCAGAAATCTCAGCAAATATTTTTTCACCCAAACTGGATGATACTTTCAGGTAATGATCAGTACACTAAGCTGACTTGGTTCACCAAATTTCGTTCTTCTATGTTGTAGCGTTCGTTTCCAGTAACAGTTTGAATTTTTAGGTTTCACTCTGTTTTCTCCTATATTGATAGATGTATTTGGAACTCTAAATACAACACGGTTTGTGCTAGCTTCTTGAAACTTGACACAATAAAGTAGTTTCACGTTCTATCTCCACGTTTTGTTTCCTCTTGATGTAGCCCTAAGCAGTGACTGGGAGAAACACTTTCATGGAAACGGGTTGCCAAGCGTCCAAAAATTACGAATCTCCAGAAATCTCAGCAAATATTTTTTCACCCAAACTGGATGATACTTTCAGGTAATGATCAGTACACTAAGCTGACTTGGTTCACCAAATTTCGTTCTTCTATGTTGTAGCGTTCGTTTCCAGTAACAGTTTGAATTTTTAGGTTTCACTCTGTTTTCTCCTATATTGATAGATGTATTTGGAACTCTAAATCCAACACGGTTTGTGCTAGCTTCTTGAAACTTGACACAATAAAGTAGTTTCACGTTCTATCTCTATGTTTTGTTTCCTCTTGATGTAGCCCTAAGCAGTGACTGGCGAGAAACACTTCCATATAAATGGGTTGCCAAGCGTCCAAAAATTACGAATCTCCAGAAATCTCAGCAAATATTTTTTCACCCAAACTGGATGATACTTTCAGGTAATGATCAGTACACTAAGCCCACTTGGTTCACCAAATTTCGTTCCTCTATGTTGAAGCGTTCGTTTCCAGTAATAGTTTGAATTTTTAGGTTTCACTCTATTTTCTCCTATATTGATAGATGTATTTGGAACTCTAAATCCAACACGGTTTGTGCTAGCTTCTTGAAACTTGACACAATAATGTAGTTTCACGTTCTATCTCTATGTTTTGTTTCCTCTTGATGTAGCCCTAAGCAGTGACTGGCGAGAAACACTTCCATATAAAGGGGTTGCCAAGCGTCCAAAAATTACGAATCTCCAGAAATCTCAGCAAATATTTTTTCACCCAAACTGGACGATACTTTCAGGTAATGATCAGTACACTAAGCTGACTTGGTTCACCAAATTTCGTTCTTCTATGTTGTAGCGTTCGTTTCCAGTAACAGTTTGAATTTTTAGGTTTCACTCTGTTTTCTCCTATATTGATAGATGTATTTGGAACTCTAAATACAACACGGTTTGTGCTAGCTTCTTGAAACTTGACACAATAAAGTAGTTTCACGTTCTATCTCCATGTTTTGTTTCCTCTTGATGTAGCCCTAAGCAGTGACTGGCGAGAAACACTTTCATGGAAAGGGGTTGCCAAGCTTCCAAAAATTACGAATCTCCAGAAATCTCAGCAAATATTTTTTCACCCAAACTGGATGATACTTTCAGGTAATGATCAGTACACTAAGGCGACTTGGTTCCCGCAACTTCGTCCTTCTATGTTGAAGCGTTCATTTCCAGTAACAGTTTTAATTTTTAGGTTTCACTCTATTTTCGCCTATATTGATAGATGTATTTGGAACTCTAAATCCAACACGGTTTGTGCTAGCTTCTTGAAACTTGACACAATAATGTAGTTTCACGTTCTATCTCTATGTTTTGTTTCCTCTTGATGTAGCCCTAAGCAGTGACTGGCGAGAAACACTTCCATATAAAGGGATTGCCAAGCGTCCAAATATTACGAATCTCCAGAAATCTCAGCAAATATATTTTCACCCAAACTGGATGATACTTTCAGGTAATGATCAGTACACTAAGCTGACTTGGTTCCCCAAATTTCATTCTTCTATGTTGAAGCGTTTGTTTCCAGTAACAGTTTGAATTTTTAGGTTTCACTCTGTTTTCTCCTATATTGATAGATGTATTTGGAACTCTAAATCCAACACGGTTTGTGCTAGCTTCTTGAAACTTGACACAATAAAGTAGTTTCACGTTCTGTCTCTATGTTTTGTTTCCTCTTGATGTCCCCTTAGCAGTGACTGGGAGAAACACTTTAATGGAAACGGGTTGCCAAGCGTCCAAAAATTACGAATCTCCAGAAATCTCAGCAAATATTTTTTCACCCAAACTGGATGATACTTTCAGGTAATGATCAGTACACTAAGCTGACTTGGTTCCCCAAATTTCATTCTTCTATGTTGAAGCGTTCGTTTCCAGTAACAGTTTGAATTTTTAGGTTTCACTCTGTTTTCTCCTATATTGATAGATGTATTTGGAACTCTAAATCCAACACGATTTGTGCTAGCTTCTTGAAACTTGACACAATAATGTAGTTTCACGTTCTATCTCTATGTTTTGTTTCCTCTTGATGTAGCCCTAAGCAGTGACTGGCGAGAAACACTTCCAAATAAAGGGGTTGCCAAGCGTCCAAAAATTACGAATCTCCAGAAATATCAGCAAATATTTTTTCATCCAAACTGGATGATACTTTCAGGTAATGATCAGTACACTAAGGCGACTTGGTTCCCGCAACTTCGTCCTTCTATGTTGAAGCGTTCATTTCCAGTAATAGTTTGAATTTTTAGGTTTCACTCTATTTTCTCCTATATTGATAGATGTATTTGGAACTCTAAATCCAACACGGTTTGTGCTAGCTTCTTGAAACTTGACACAATAATGTAGTTTCACGTTCTATCTCTATGTTTTGTTTCCTCTTGATGTAGCCCTAAGCAGTGACTGGCGAGAAACACTTCCATATAAAGGGGTTGCCAAGCGTCCAAAAATTACGAATCTCCAGAAATCTCAGCAAATATTTTTTCACCCAAACTGGACGATACTTTCAGGTAATGATCAGTACACTAAGCTGACTTGGTTCACCAAATTTCGTTCTTCTATGTTGTAGCGTTCGTTTCCAGTAACAGTTTGAATTTTTAGGTTTCACTCTGTTTTCTCCTATATTGATAGATATATTTGGAACTCTAAATACAACAAGGTTTGTGCTAGCTTCTTGAAACTTGACACAATAAAGTAGTTTCACGTTCTATCTCCATGTTTTGTTTCCTCTTGATGTAGCCCTAAGCAGTGACTGGCGAGAAACACTTTCATGGAAAGGGGTTGCCAAGCTTCCAAAAATTACGAATCTCCAGAAATCTCAGCAAATATTTTTTCACCCAAACTGGATGATACTTTCAGGTAATGATCAGTACACTAAGGCGACTTGGTTCCCGCAACTTCGTCCTTCTATATTGAAGCGTTCATTTCCAGTAACAGTTTGAATTTTTAGGTTTCACTCTATTTTCGCCTATATTGATAGATATATTTGGAACTCTAAATCCAACACGGTTTGTGCTAGCTTCTTGAAACTTGACACAATAATGTAGTTTCACGTTCTATCTCTATGTTTTGTTTCCTCTTGATGTAGCCCTAAGCAGTGACTGGCGAGAAACACTTCCATATAAAGGGATTGCCAAGCGTCCAAATATTACGAATCTCCAGAAATCTCAGCAAATATATTTTCACCCAAACTGGATGATACTTTCAGGTAATGATCAGTACACTAAGCTGACTTGGTTCCCCAAATTTCATTCTTCTATGTTGAAGCGTTTGTTTCCAGTAACAGTTTGAATTTTTAGGTTTCACTCTGTTTTCTCCTATATTGATAGATGTATTTGGAACTCTAAATCCAACACGGTTTGTGCTAGCTTCTTGAAACTTGACACAATAATGTAGTTTCACGTTCTATCTCTATGTTTTGTTTCGTCTTGATGTAGCCCTAAGCAGTGACTGGCGAGAAACACTTCCATATAAAGGGGTTGCCAAGCGTCCAAAAATTACGAATCTCCAGAAATCTCAGCAAATATTTTTTCACCCAAACTGGATGATACTTTCAGGTAATGATCAGTACACTAAGCTGACTTGGTTCCCCAAATTTCATTCTTCTATGTTGAAGCGTTCGTTTCCAGTAACAGTTTGAATTTTTAGGTTTCACTCTGTTTTCTCCTATATTGATAGATGTATTTGGAACTCTAAATCCAACACGGTTTGTGCTAGCTTCATGAAACTTGACACAATAAAGTAGTTTCATGTTCTATCTCTATGTTTTGTTTCCTCTTGATGTAGCCCTAAGCAGTGACTGGCGAGAAACACTTCCATATAAAGGGGTTGCCAAGCGTCCAAAAATTACGAATCTCCAGAAATCTCAGCAAATATTTTTTCACCCAAACTGGATGATACTTTCAGGTAATGATCAGTACACTAAGCCCACTTGGTTCACCAAATTTCGTTCCTCTATGTTGAAGCGTTCGTTTCCAGTAATAGTTTGAATTTTTAGGTTTCACTCTATTTTCTCCTATATTGATAGATGTATTTGGAACTCTAAATCCAACACGGTTTGTGCTAGCTTCTTGAAACTTGACACAATAATGTAGTTTCACGTTCTATCTCTATGTTTTGTTTCCTCTTGATGTAGCCCTAAGCAGTGACTGGCGAGAAACACTTCCATATAAAGGGGTTGCCAAGCGTCCAAAAATTACGAATCTCCAGAAATCTCAGCAAATATTTTTTCACCCAAACTGGACGATACTTTCAGGTAATGATCAGTACACTAAGCTGACTTGGTTCACCAAATTTCGTTCTTCTATGTTGTAGCGTTCGTTTCCAGTAACAGTTTGAATTTTTAGGTTTCACTCTGTTTTCTCCTATATTGATAGATGTATTTGGAACTCTAAATACAACACGGTTTGTGCTAGCTTCTTGAAACTTGACACAATAAAGTAGTTTCACGTTCTATCTCCATGTTTTGTTTCCTCTTGATGTAGCCCTAAGCAGTGACTGGCGAGAAACACTTTCATGGAAAGGGGTTGCCAAGCTTCCAAAAATTACGAATCTCCAGAAATCTCAGCAAATATTTTTTCACCCAAACTGGATGATACTTTCAGGTAATGATCAGTACACTAAGGCGACTTGGTTCCCGCAACTTCGTCCTTCTATGTCGAAGCGTTCATTTCCAGTAACAGTTTTAATTTTTAGGTTTCACTCTATTTTCGCCTATATTGATAGATGTATTTGGAACTCTAAATCCAACACGGTTTGTGCTAGCTTCTTGAAACTTGACACAATAATGTAGTTTCACGTTCTATCTCTATGTTTTGTTTCCTCTTGATGTAGCCCTAAGCAGTGACTGGCGAGAAACACTTCCATATAAAGGGATTGCCAAGCGTCCAAATATTACGAATCTCCAGAAATCTCAGCAAATATATTTTCACCCAAACTGGATGATACTTTCAGGTAATGATCAGTACACTAAGCTGACTTGGTTCCCCAAATTTCATTCTTCTATGTTGAAGCGTTTGTTTCCAGTAACAGTTTGAATTTTTAGGTTTCACTCTGTTTTCTCCTATATTGATAGATGTATTTGGAACTCTAAATCCAACACGGTTTGTGCTAGCTTCTTGAAACTTGACACAATAATGTAGTTTCACGTTCTATCTCTATGTTTTGTTTCCTCTTGATGTAGCCCTAAGCAGTGACTTGCGAGAAACACTTCCATATAAAGGGTTTGCCAAGCGTCCAAAAATTACGAATCTCCAGAAATCTCAGCAAATATTTTTTCACACAAACTGGATGATACTTTCAGGTAATGATCAGTACACTAAGCTGACTTGGTTCCCCAAATTTCATTCTTCTATGTTGAAGCGTTCGTTTCCAGTAACAGTTTGAATTTTTAGGTTTCACTCTGTTTTCTCCTATATTGATAGATGTATTTGGAACTCTAAATCCAACACGGTTTGTGCTAGCTTCTTGATACTTGACACAATAAAGTAGTTTCACGTTCTATCTCTATGTTTTGTTTCCTCTTGATGTAGCCCTAAGCAGTGACTGGGAGAAACACTTTCATGGAAACGGGTTGCCAAGCGTCCAAAAATTACGAATCTCCAGAAATCTCAGCAAATATTTTTTCACCCAAACTGGATGATACTTTCAGGTAATGATCAGTACACTAAGCTGACTTGGTTCACCAAATTTCGTTCTTCTATGTTGTAGCGTTCGTTTCCAGTAACAGTTTGAATTTTTAGGTTTCACTCTGTTTTCTCCTATATTGATAGATGTATTTGGAACTCTAAATCCAACACGGTTTGTGCTAGCTTCTTGAAACTTGACACAATAAAGTAGTTTCACGTTCTATCTCTATGTTTTGTTTCCTCTTGATGTAGCCCTAAGCAGTGACTGGCGAGAAACACTTCCATATAAAGGGGTTGCCAAGCGTCCAAAAATTACGAATCTCCAGAAATCTCAGCAAATATTTTTTCACCCAAACTGGATGATACTTTCAGGTAATGATCAGTACACTAAGCCCACTTGGTTCACCAAATTTTGTTCCTCTATGTTGAAGCGTTCGTTTCCAGTAATAGTTTGAATTTTTAGGTTTCACTCTATTTTCTCCTATATTGATAGATGTATTTGGAACTCTAAATCCAACACGGTTTGTGCTAGCTTCTTGAAACTTGACACAATAATGTAGTTTCACGTTCTATCTCTATGTTTTGTTTCCTCTTGATGTAGCCCTAAGCAGTGACTGGCGAGAAACACTTCCATATAAAGGGGTTGCCAAGCGTCCAAAAATTACGAATCTCCAGAAATCTCAGCAAATATTTTTTCACCCAAACTGGACGATACTTTCAGGTAATGATCAGTACACTAAGCTGACTTGGTTCACCAAATTTCGTTCTTCTATGTTGTAGCGTTCGTTTCCAGTAACAGTTTGAATTTTTAGGTTTCACTCTGTTTTCTCCTATATTGATAGATGTATTTGGAACTCTAAATCCAACACGGTTTGTGCTAGCTTCTTGAAACTTGACACAATAAAGTAGTTTCACGTTCTGTCTCTATGTTTTGTTTCCTCTTGATGTCCCCTTAGCAGTGACTGGGAGAAACACTTTAATGGAAACGGGTTGCCAAGCGTCCAAAAATTACGAATCTCCAGAAATCTCAGCAAATATTTTTTCACCCAAACTGGATGATACTTTCAGGTAATGATCAGTACACTAAGCTGACTTGGTTCCCCAAATTTCATTCTTCTATGTTGAAGCGTTCGTTTCCAGTAACAGTTTGAATTTTTAGGTTTCACTCTGTTTTCTCCTATATTGATAGATGTATTTGGAACTCTAAATCCAACACGATTTGTGCTAGCTTCTTGAAACTTGACACAATAATGTAGTTTCACGTTCTATCTCTATGTTTTGTTTCCTCTTGATGTAGCCCTAAGCAGTGACTGGCGAGAAACACTTCCAAATAAAGGGGTTGCCAAGCGTCCAAAAATTACGAATCTCCAGAAATATCAGCAAATATTTTTTCATCCAAACTGGATGATACTTTCAGGTAATGATCAGTACACTAAGGCGACTTGGTTCCCGCAACTTCGTCCTTCTATGTTGAAGCGTTCATTTCCAGTAATAGTTTGAATTTTTAGGTTTCACTCTATTTTCTCCTATATTGATAGATGTATTTGGAACTCTAAATCCAACACGGTTTGTGCTAGCTTCTTGAAACTTGACACAATAATGTAGTTTCACGTTCTATCTCTATGTTTTGTTTCCTCTTGATGTAGCCCTAAGCAGTGACTGGCGAGAAACACTTCCATATAAAGGGGTTGCCAAGCGTCCAAAAATTACGAATCTCCAGAAATCTCAGCAAATATTTTTTCACCCAAACTGGACGATACTTTCAGGTAATGATCAGTACACTAAGCTGACTTGGTTCACCAAATTTCGTTCTTCTATGTTGTAGCGTTCGTTTCCAGTAACAGTTTGAATTTTTAGGTTTCACTCTGTTTTCTCCTATATTGATAGATATATTTGGAACTCTAAATACAACAAGGTTTGTGCTAGCTTCTTGAAACTTGACACAATAAAGTAGTTTCACGTTCTATCTCCATGTTTTGTTTCCTCTTGATGTAGCCCTAAGCAGTGACTGGCGAGAAACACTTTCATGGAAAGGGGTTGCCAAGCTTCCAAAAATTACGAATCTCCAGAAATCTCAGCAAATATTTTTTCACCCAAACTGGATGATACTTTCAGGTAATGATCAGTACACTAAGGCGACTTGGTTCCCGCAACTTCGTCCTTCTATATTGAAGCGTTCATTTCCAGTAACAGTTTGAATTTTTAGGTTTCACTCTATTTTCGCCTATATTGATAGATATATTTGGAACTCTAAATCCAACACGGTTTGTGCTAGCTTCTTGAAACTTGACACAATAATGTAGTTTCACGTTCTATCTCTATGTTTTGTTTCCTCTTGATGTAGCCCTAAGCAGTGACAGGCGAGAAACACTTCCATATAAAGGGATTGCCAAGCGTCCAAATATTACGAATCTCCAGAAATCTCAGCAAATATATTTTCACCCAAACTGGATGATACTTTCAGGTAATGATCAGTACACTAAGCTGACTTGGTTCCCCAAATTTCATTCTTCTATGTTGAAGCGTTTGTTTCCAGTAACAGTTTGAATTTTTAGGTTTCACTCTGTTTTCTCCTATATTGATAGATGTATTTGGAACTCTAAATCCAACACGGTTTGTGCTAGCTTCTTGAAACTTGACACAATAATGTAGTTTCACGTTCTATCTCTATGTTTTGTTTCGTCTTGATGTAGCCCTAAGCAGTGACTGGCGAGAAACACTTCCATATAAAGGGGTTGACAAGCGTCCAAAAATTACGAATCTCCAGAAATCTCAGCAAATATTTTTTCACCCAAACTGGATGATACTTTCAGGTAATGATCAGTACACTAAGCTGACTTGGTTCCCCAAATTTCATTCTTCTATGTTGAAGCGTTCGTTTCCAGTAACAGTTTGAATTTTTAGGTTTCACTCTGTTTTCTCCTATATTGATAGATGTATTTGGAACTCTAAATCCAACACGGTTTGTGCTAGCTTCTTGAAACTTGACACAATAAAGTAGTTTCATGTTCTATCTCAATGTTTTGTTTCCTCTTGATGTAGCCCTAAGCAGTGACTGGCGAGAATCACTTTCATGGAAAGGGGTTGCCAAGCATCCAAAAATTACGAATCTCCAGAAATCTCAGCAAATATTTTTTCACCCAAACTTGATGATAGTTTCAGGTAATGATCAGTACACTAAGGCGACTTGGTTCCCAAAACTTCGTTCTTCTATGTTGAAGCGTTCATTTCCAGTAACAGTTTGAATTTTTAGGTTTCATTCTGTTTTCTCCTATATTGATAGATGTATTTGGAACTCTAAATCCAACACGGTTTGTGCTAGCTTCTTGAAACTTGACACAATAAAGTAGTTTCACGTTCTGTCTCTATGTTTTGTTTCCTCTTGATGTAGCCCTTAGCAGTGACTGGGAGAAACACTTTCATGGAAACGGGTTGCCAAGCGTCCAAAAATTACGAATCTCCAGAAATCTCAGCAAATATTTTTTCACCCAAACTGGATGATACTTTCAGGTAATGATCAGTACACTAAGCTGACTTGGTTCCCCAAATTTCATTCTTCTATGTTGAAGCGTTCGTTTCCAGTAACAGTTTGAATTTTTAGGTTTCACTCTGTTTTCTCCTATATTGATAGATGTATTTGGAACTCTAAATCCAACACGGTTTGTGCTAGCTTCTTGAAACTTGACACAATAATGTAGTTTCACGTTCTATCTCTATGTTTTGTTTCCTCTTGATGTAGCCCTAAGCAGTGACTGGCGAGAAACACTTCCATATAAAGGGGTTGCCAAGCGTCCAAAAATTACGAATCTCCAGAAATCTCAGCAAATATTTTTTCACCCAAACTGGACGATACTTTCAGGTAATGATCAGTACACTAAGCTGACTTGGTTCACCAAATTTCGTTCTTCTATGTTGTAGCGTTCATTTCCAGTAACAGTTTGAATTTTTAGGTTTCACTCTGTTTTCTCCTATATTGATAGATGTATTTGGAACTCTAAATCCAACACGGTTTGTGCTAGCTTCTTGAAACTTGACACAATAAAGTAGTTTCATGTTCTATCTCTATGTTTTGTTTCCTCTTGATGTAGCCCTAAGCAGTGACTGGCGAGAATCACTTTCATGGAAAGGGGTTGCCAAGCATCCAAAAATTACGAATCTCCAGAAATCTCAGCAAATATTTTTTCACCCAAACTTGATGATAGTTTCAGGTAATGATCAGTACACTAAGGCGACTTGGTTCCCAAAACTTCGTTCTTCTATGTTGAAGCGTTCATTTCCAGTAACAGTTTGAATTTTTAGGTTTCATTCTGTTTTCTCCTATATTGATAGATGTATTTGGAACTCTAAATCCAACACGGTTTGTGCTAGCTTCTTGAAACTTGACACAATAAAGTAGTTTCACGTTCTGTCTCTATGTTTTGTTTCCTCTTGATGTAGCCCTTAGCAGTGACTGGGAGAAACACTTTCATGGAAACGGGTTGCCAAGCGTCCAAAAATTACGAATCTCCAGAAATCTCAGCAAATATTTTTTCACCCAAACTGGATGATACTTTCAGGTAATGATCAGTACACTAAGCTGACTTGGTTCCCCAAATTTCATTCTTCTATGTTGAAGCGTTCGTTTCCAGTAACAGTTTGAATTTTTAGGTTTCACTCTGTTTTCTCCTATATTGATAGATGTATTTGGAACTCTAAATCCAACACGGTTTGTGCTAGCTTCTTGAAACTTGACACAATAATGTAGTTTCACGTTCTATCTCTATGTTTTGTTTCCTCTTGATGTAGCCCTAAGCAGTGACTGGCGAGAAACACTTCCATATAAAGGGGTTGCCAAGCGTCCAAAAATTACGAATCTCCAGAAATCTCAGCAAATATTTTTTCACCCAAACTGGACGATACTTTCAGGTAATGATCAGTACACTAAGCTGACTTGGTTCACCAAATTTCGTTCTTCTATGTTGTAGCGTTCATTTCCAGTAACAGTTTGAATTTTTAGGTTTCATTCTGTTTTCTCCTATATTGATAGATGTATTTGGAACTCTAAATACAACACGGTTTGTGCTAGCTTCTTGAAACTTGACACAATAAAGTAGTTTCACGTTCTATCTCCATGTTTTGTTTCCTCTTGATGTAGCCCTAAGCAGTGACTGGCGAGAAACACTTTCATGGAAAGGGGTTGCCAAGCTTCCAAAAATTACGAATCTCCAGAAATCTCAGCAAATATTTTTTCACCCAAACTGGATGATACTTTCAGGTAATGATCAGTACACTAAGGCGACTTGGTTCCCGCAACTTCGTCCTTCTATGTTGAAGCGTTCATTTCCAGTAACAGATTGAATTTTTAGGTTTCACTCTATTTTCGCCTATATTGATAGATGTATTTGGAACTCTAAATCCAACACGGTTTGTGCTAGCTTCTTGAAACTTGACACAATAATGTAGTTTCACGTTCTATCTCTATGTTTTGTTTCCTCTTGATGTAGCCCTAAGCAGTGACTGGCGAGAAACACTTCCATATAAAGGGATTGCCAAGCGTCCAAATATTACGAATCTCCAGAAATCTCAGCAAATATTTTTTCACCCAAACTGGATGATACTTTCAGGTAATGATCAGTACACTAAGCTGACTTGGTTCCCCAAATTTCATTCTTCTATGTTGAAGCGTTCGTTTCCAGTAACAGTTTGAATTTTTAGGTTTCACTCTATTTTCTCCTATATTGATAGATGTATTTGGAACTCTAAATCCAACACGGTTTGTGCTAGCTTCTTGAAACTTGACACAATAAAGTAGTTTCACGTTCTGTCTCTATGTTTTGTTTCCTCTTGATGTAGCCCTTAGCAGTGACTGGGAGAAACACTTTCATGGAAACGGGTTGCCAAGCGTCCAAAAATTACGAATCTCCAGAAATCTCAGCAAATATTTTTTCACCCAAACTGGATGATACTTTCAGGTAATGATCAGTACACTAAGCTGACTTGGTTCCCCAAATTTCATTCTTCTATGTTGAAGCGTTCGTTTCCAGTAACAGTTTGAATTTTTAGGTTTCACTCTGTTTTCTCCTATATTGATAGATGTATTTGGAACTCTAAATCCAACACGGTTTGTGCTAGCTTCTTGAAACTTGACACAATAATGTAGTTTCACGTTCTATCTCTATGTTTTGTTTCCTCTTGATGTAGCCCTAAGCAGTGACTGGCGAGAAACACTTCCATATAAAGGGGTTGCCAAGCGTCCAAAAATTACGAATCTCCAGAAATCTCAGCAAATATTTTTTCACCCAAACTGGACGATACTTTCAGGTAATGATCAGTACACTAAGCTGACTTGGTTCACCAAATTTCGTTCTTCTATGTTGTAGCGTTCATTTCCAGTAACAGTTTGAATTTTTAGGTTTCATTCTGTTTTCTCCTATATTGATAGATGTATTTGGAACTCTAAATACAACACGGTTTGTGCTAGCTTCTTGAAACTTGACACAATAAAGTAGTTTCACGTTCTATCTCCATGTTTTGTTTCCTCTTGATGTAGCCCTAAGCAGTGACTGGCGAGAAACACTTTCATGGAAAGGGGTTGCCAAGCTTCCAAAAATTACGAATCTCCAGAAATCTCAGCAAATATTTTTTCACCCAAACTGGATGATACTTTCAGGTAATGATCAGTACACTAAGGCGACTTGGTTCCCGCAACTTCGTCCTTCTATGTTGAAGCGTTCATTTCCAGTAACAGTTTGAATTTTTAGGTTTCACTCTATTTTCGCCTATATTGATAGATGTATTTGGAACTCTAAATCCAACACGGTTTGTGCTAGCTTCTTGAAACTTGACACAATAATGTAGTTTCACGTTCTATCTCTATGTTTTGTTTCCTCTTGATGTAGCCCTAAGCAGTGACTGGCGAGAAACACTTCCATATAAAGGGATTGCCAAGCGTCCAAATATTACGAATCTCCAGAAATCTCAGCAAATATATTTTCACCCAAACTGGATGATACTTTCAGGTAATGATCAGTACACTAAGCTGACTTGGTTCCCCAAATTTCATTCTTCTATGTTGAAGCGTTCGTTTCCAGTAACAGTTTGAATTTTTAGGTTTCACTCTGTTTTCTCCTATATTGATAGATGTATTTGGAACTCTAAATACAACACGGTTTATGCTAGCTTCTTGAAACTTGACACAATAAAGTAGTTTCACGTTCTATCTCCATGTTTTGTTTCCTCTTGATGTAGCCCTAAGCAGTGACTGGTGAGAAACACTTTCATGGAAATGGGTTGCCAAGCTTCCAAAAATTACGAATCTCCAGAAATCTCAGCAAATATTTTTTCATCCAAACTGGATGATACTTTCAGGTAATGATCAGTACACTAAGGCGACTTGGTTCCCGCAACTTCGTCCTTCTATGTTGAAGCATTCATTTCCAGTAACAGTTTGAATTTTTAGGTTTCA
The DNA here is from genome assembly GCF_964194105.1 of Spermophilus citellus. Classification (NCBI taxonomy): domain Eukaryota; kingdom Metazoa; phylum Chordata; class Mammalia; order Rodentia; family Sciuridae; genus Spermophilus; species Spermophilus citellus. Next base: position 32,015,856 of record NC_138186.1, read on the forward strand.
CTCTATTTTCGCCTATATTGATAGATGTATTTGGAACTCTAAATCCAACACGGTTTGTGCTAGCTTCTTGAAACTTAACACAATAATGTAGTTTCACGTTCTATCTCTATGTTTTGTTTCCTCTTGATGTAGCCCTAAGCAGTGACTGGCGAGAAACACTTCCATATAAAGGGATTGCCAAGCGCCCAAATATTACGAATCTCCAGAAATCTCAGCAAATATATTTTCACCCAAACTGGATGATACTTTCATGTAATGATCAGTACACTAAGCTGACTTGGTTCCCCAAATTTCATTCTTCTATGTTGAAGCGTTCGTTTCCAGTAACAGTTTGAATTTTTAGGTTTCACTCTGTTTTCTCCTATATTGATAGATGTATTTGGAACTCTAAATCCAACACGGTTTGTGCTAGCTTCTTGAAACTTGACACAATAATGTAGTTTCACGTTCTATCTCTATGTTTTGTTTCCTCTTGATGTAGCCCTAAGCAGTGACTGGCGAGAAACACTTCCATATAAAGGGGTTGCCAAGCGTCCAAAAATTACGAATCTCCAGAAATCTCAGCAAATATTTTTTCACCCAAACTGGATGATACTTTCAGGTAATGATCAGTACACTAAGCTGACTTGGTTCACCAAATTTCGTTCTTCTATGTTGTAGCGTTCGTTTCCAGTAACAGTTTGAATTTTTAGGTTTCACTCTGTTTTCTCCTATATTGATAGATGTATTTGGAACTCTAAATACAACACGGTTTGTGCTAGCTTCTTGAAACTTGACACAATAAAGTAGTTTCACGTTCTATCTCCATGTTTTGTTTCCTCTTGATGTAGCCCTAAGCAGTGACTGGCGAGAAACACTTTCATGGAAAGGGGTTGCCAAGCTTCCAAAAATTACGAATCTCCAGAAATCTCAGCAAATATTTTTTCACCCAAACTGGATGATACTTTCAGGTAATGATCAGTACACTAAGGCGACTTGGTTCCCGCAACTTCGTCCTTCTATGTTGAAGCGTTCATTTCCAGTAACAGATTGAATTTTTAGGTTTCACTCTATTTTCGCCTATATTGATAGATGTATTTGGAACTCTAAATCCAACACGGTTTGTGCTAGCTTCTTGAAACTTGACACAATAATGTAGTTTCACGTTCTATCTCTATGTTTTGTTTCCTCTTGATGTAGCCCTAAGCAGTGACTGGCGAGAAACACTTCCATATAAAGGGATTGCCAAGCGTCCAAATATTACGAATCTCCAGAAATCTCAGCAAATATTTTTTCACCCAAACTGGATGATACTTTCAGGTAATGATCAGTACACTAAGCTGACTTGGTTCCCCAAATTTCATTCTTCTATGTTGAAGCGTTCGTTTCCAGTAACAGTTTGAATTTTTAGGTTTCACTCTATTTTCTCCTATATTGATAGATGTATTTGGAACTCTAAATCCAACACGGTTTGTGCTAGCTTCTTGAAACTTGACACAATAAAGTAGTTTCACGTTCTGTCTCTATGTTTTGTTTCCTCTTGATGTAGCCCTTAGCAGTGACTGGGAGAAACACTTTCATGGAAACGGGTTGCCAAGCGTCCAAAAATTACGAATCTCCAGAAATCTCAGCAAATATTTTTTCACCCAAACTGGATGATACTTTCAGGTAATGATCAGTACACTAAGCTGACTTGGTTCCCCAAATTTCATTCTTCTATGTTGAAGCGTTCGTTTCCAGTAACAGTTTGAATTTTTAGGTTTCACTCTGTTTTCTCCTATATTGATAGATGTATTTGGAACTCTAAATCCAACACGGTTTGTGCTAGCTTCTTGAAACTTGACACAATAATGTAGTTTCACGTTCTATCTCTATGTTTTGTTTCCTCTTGATGTAGCCCTAAGCAGTGACTGGCGAGAAACACTTCCATATAAAGGGGTTGCCAAGCGTCCAAAAATTACGAATCTCCAGAAATCTCAGCAAATATTTTTTCACCCAAACTGGACGATACTTTCAGGTAATGATCAGTACACTAAGCTGACTTGGTTCACCAAATTTCGTTCTTCTATGTTGTAGCGTTCATTTCCAGTAACAGTTTGAATTTTTAGGTTTCATTCTGTTTTCTCCTATATTGATAGATGTATTTGGAACTCTAAATACAACACGGTTTGTGCAAGCTTCTTGAAACTTGACACAATAAAGTAGTTTCACGTTCTATCTCCATGTTTTGTTTCCTCTTGATGTAGCCCTAAGCAGTGACTGGCGAGAAACACTTTCATGGAAAGGGGTTGCCAAGCTTCCAAAAATTACGAATCTCCAGAAATCTCAGCAAATATTTTTTCACCCAAACTGGATGATACTTTCAGGTAATGATCAGTACACTAAGGCGACTTGGTTCCCGCAACTTCGTCCTTCTATGTTGAAGCGTTCATTTCCAGTAACAGTTTGAATTTTTAGGTTTCACTCTATTTTCGCCTATATTGATAGAAGTATTTGGAACTCTAAATCCAACACGGTTTGTGCTAGCTTCTTGAAACTTGACACAATAATGTAGTTTCACGTTCTATCTCTATGTTTTGTTTCCTCTTGATGTAGCCCTAAGCAGTGACTGGCGAGAAACACTTCCATATAAAGGGATTGCCAAGCGTCCAAATATTACGAATCTCCAGAAATCTCAGCAAATATATTTTCACCCAAACTGGATGATACTTTCATGTAATGATCAGTACACTAAGCTGACTTGGTTCCCCAAATTTCATTCTTCTATGTTGAAGCGTTCGTTTCCAGTAACAGTTTGAATTTTTAGGTTTCACTCTGTTTTCTTCTATATTGATAGATGTATTTGGAACTCTAAATCCAACACGGTTTGTGCTAGCTTCTTGAAACTTGACACAATAATGTAGTTTCACGTTCTATCTCTATGTTTTGTTTCCTCTTGATGTAGCCCTAAGCAGTGACTGGCGAGAAACACTTCCATATAAAGGGGTTGCCAAGCGTCCAAAAATTACGAATCTCCAGAAATCTCAGCAAATATTTTTTCACCCAACCTGGATGATACTTTCAGGTAATGATCAGTACACTAAGCTGACTTGGTTCACCAAATTTCGTTCTTCTATGTTGTAGCGTTCGTTTCCAGTAACAGTTTGAATTTTTAGGTTTCACTCTGTTTTCTCCTATATTGATAGATGTATTTGGAACTCTAAATACAACACGGTTTGTGCTAGCTTCTTGAAACTTGACACAATAAAGTAGTTTCACGTTCTATCTCCATGTTTTGTTTCCTCTTGATGTAGCCCTAAGCAGTGACTGGCGAGAAACACTTTCTTGGAAAGGGGTTGCCAAGCTTCCAAAAATTACGAATCTCCAGAAATCTCAGCAAATATTTTTTCACCCAAACTGGATGATACTTTCAGGTAATGATCAGTACACTAAGGCGACTTGGTTCCCGCAACTTCGTCCTTCTATGTTGAAGCGTTCATTTCCAGTAACAGATTGAATTTTTAGGTTTCACTCTATTTTCGCCTATATTGATAGATGTATTTGGAACTCTAAATCCAACACGGTTTGTGCTAGCTTCTTGAAACTTGACACAATAATGTAGTTTCACGTTCTATCTCTATGTTTTGTTTCCTCTTGATGTAGCCCTAAGCAGTGACTGGCGAGAAACACTTCCATATAAAGGGATTGCCAAGCGTCCAAATATTACGAATCTCCAGAAATCTCAGCAAATATATTTTCACCCAAACTGGATGATACTTTCAGGTAATGATCAGTACACTAAGCTGACTTGGTTCCCCAAATTTCATTCTTCTATGTTGAAGCATTCGTTTCCAGTAACAGTTTGAATTTTTAGGTTTCACTCTGTTTTCTCCTATATTGATAGATGTATTTGGAACTCTAAATACAACACGGTTTATGCTAGCTTCTTGAAACTTGACACAATAAAGTAGTTTCACGTTCTATCTCCATGTTTTGTTTCCTCTTGATGTAGCCCTAAGCAGTGACTGGCGAGAAACACTTTCATGGAAAGGGGTTGCCAAGCTTCCAAAAATTACGAATCTCCAGAAATCTCAGCAAATATTTTTTCATCCAAACTGGATGATACTTTCAGGTAATGATCAGTACACTAAGGCGACTTGGTTCCCGCAACTTCGTCCTTCTATGTTGAAGCGTTCATTTCCAGTAACAGTTTGAATTTTTAGGTTTCACTCTATTTTCGCCTATATTGATAGATGTATTTGGAACTCTAAATCCAACACGGTTTGTGCTAGCTTCTTGAAACTTAACACAATTATGTAGTTTCACGTTCTATCTCTATGTTTTGTTTCCTCTTGATGTAGCCCTAAGCAGTGACTGGCGAGAAACACTTCCATATAAAGGGATTGCCAAGCGTCCAAATATTACGAATCTCCAGAAATCTCAGCAAATATATTTTCACCCAAACTGGATGATACTTTCATGTAATGATCAGTACACTAAGCTGACTTGGTTCCCCAAATTTCATTCTTCTATGTTGAAGCGTTCGTTTCCAGTAACAGTTTGAAGTTTTAGGTTTCACTCTGTTTTCTCCTATATTGATAGATGTATTTGGAACTCTAAATCCAACACGGTTTGTGCTAGCTTCTTGAAACTTGACACAATAATGTAGTTTCTCGTTCTATCTCTATGTTTTGTTTCCTCTTGATGTAGCCCTAAGCAGTGACTGGCGAGAAACACTTCCATATAAAGGGGTTGCCAAGCGTCCAAAAATTACGAATCTCCAGAAATCTCAGCAAATATTTTTTCACCCAAACTGGATGATACTTTCAGGTAATGATCAGTACACTAAGCTGACTTGGTTCACCAAATTTCGTTCTTCTATGTTGTAGCGTTCGTTTCCAGTAACAGTTTGAATTTTTAGGTTTCACTCTGTTTTCTCCTATATTGATAGATGTATTTGGAACTCTAAATACAACACGGTTTGTGCTAGCTTCTTGAAACTTGACACAATAAAGTAGTTTCACGTTCTATCTCCATTTTTTGTTTCCTCTTGATGTAGCCCTAAGCAGTGACTGGCGAGAAACACTTTCATGGAAAGGGGTTGCCAAGCTTCCAAAAATTACGAATCTCCAGAAATCTCAGCAAATATTTTTTCACCCAAACTGGATGATACTTTCAGGTAATGATCAGTACACTAAGCTGACTTGGTTCCCCAAATTTCATTCTTCTATGTTGAAGCGTTCGTTTCCAGTAACAGTTTGAATTTTTAGGTTTCACTCTATTTTCTCCTATATTGATAGATGTATTTGGAACTCTAAATCCAACACGGTTTGTGCTAGCTTCTTGAAACTTGACACAATAAAGTAGTTTCACGTTCTGTCTCTATGTTTTGTTTCCTCTTGATGTAGCCCTAAGCAGTGACTGGCGAGAAACACTTTCATGGAAAGGGGTTGCCAAGCATCCAAAAATTACGAATCTCCAGAAATCTCAGCAAATATTTTTTCACCCAAATTGATGATAGTTTCAGGTAATGATCAGTACACTAAGGCGACTTGGTTTCCCAAATTTCATTCTTCTATGTTGAAGCGTTCATTTCCAGTAACAGTTTGAATTTTTAGGTTTCATTCGTTTTCTCCTATATTGATAGATGTATTTGGAACTCTAAATCCAACACGGTTTGTGCTAGCTTCTTGAAACTTGACACAATAAAGTAGTTTCACGTTCTGTCTCTACGTTTTGTTTCCTCTTGATGTAGCCCTTAGCAGTGACTGGGAGAAACACTTTCATGGAAACGGGTTGCCAAGCGTCCAAAAATTACGAATCTGCAGAAATCTCAGCAAATATTTTTTCACCCAAACTGGATGATACTTTCAGGTAATGATCAGTACACTAAGGCGACTTGGTTCCCGCAACTTCGTCCTTCTATGTTGAAGCGTTCATTTCCAGTAACAGATTGAATTTTTAGGTTTCACTCTATTTTCGCCTATATTGATAGATGTATTTGGAACTCTAAATCCAACACGGTTTGTGCTAGCTTCTTGAAACTTGACACAATAATGTAGTTTCACGTTCTATCTCTATGTTTTGTTTCCTCTTGATGTAGCCCTAAGCAGTGACTGGCGAGAAACACTTCCATATAAAGGGATTGCCAAGCGTCCAAATATTACGAATCTCCAGAAATCTCAGCAAATATTTTTTCACCCAAACTGGATGATACTTTCAGGTAATGATCAGTACACTAAGCTGACTTGGTTCCCCAAATTTCATTCTTCTATGTTGAAGCGTTCGTTTCCAGTAACAGTTTGAATTTTTAGGTTTCACTCTATTTTCTCCTATATTGATAGATGTATTTGGAACTCTAAATCCAACACGGTTTGTGCTAGCTTCTTGAAACTTGACACAATAAAGTAGTTTCACGTTCTGTCTCTATGTTTTGTTTCCTCTTGATGTAGCCCTTAGCAGTGACTGGGAGAAACACTTTCATGGAAACGGGTTGCCAAGCGTCCAAAAATTACGAATCTCCAGAAATCTCAGCAAATATTTTTTCACCCAAACTGGATGATACTTTCAGGTAATGATCAGTACACTAAGCTGACTTGGTTCCCCAAATTTCATTCTTCTATGTTGAAGCGTTCGTTTCCAGTAACAGTTTGAATTTTTAGGTTTCACTCTGTTTTCTCCTATATTGATAGATGTATTTGGAACTCTAAATCCAACACGGTTTGTGCTAGCTTCTTGAAACTTGACACAATAATGTAGTTTCACGTTCTATCTCTATGTTTTGTTTCCTCTTGATGTAGCCCTAAGCAGTGACTGGCGAGAAACACTTCCATATAAAGGGGTTGCCAAGCGTCCAAAAATTACGAATCTCCAGAAATCTCAGCAAATATTTTTTCACCCAAACTGGACGATACTTTCAGGTAATGATCAGTACACTAAGCTGACTTGGTTCACCAAATTTCGTTCTTCTATGTTGTAGCGTTCATTTCCAGTAACAGTTTGAATTTTTAGGTTTCATTCTGTTTTCTCCTATATTGATAGATGTATTTGGAACTCTAAATACAACACGGTTTGTGCAAGCTTCTTGAAACTTGACACAATAAAGTAGTTTCACGTTCTATCTCCATGTTTTGTTTCCTCTTGATGTAGCCCTAAGCAGTGACTGGCGAGAAACACTTTCATGGAAAGGGGTTGCCAAGCTTCCAAAAATTACGAATCTCCAGAAATCTCAGCAAATATTTTTTCACCCAAACTGGATGATACTTTCAGGTAATGATCAGTACACTAAGGCGACTTGGTTCCCGCAACTTCGTCCTTCTATGTTGAAGCGTTCATTTCCAGTAACAGTTTGAATTTTTAGGTTTCACTCTATTTTCGCCTATATTGATAGAAGTATTTGGAACTCTAAATCCAACACGGTTTGTGCTAGCTTCTTGAAACTTGACACAATAATGTAGTTTCACGTTCTATCTCTATGTTTTGTTTCCTCTTGATGTAGCCCTAAGCAGTGACTGGCGAGAAACACTTCCATATAAAGGGATTGCCAAGCGTCCAAATATTACGAATCTCCAGAAATCTCAGCAAATATATTTTCACCCAAACTGGATGATACTTTCATGTAATGATCAGTACACTAAGCTGACTTGGTTCCCCAAATTTCATTCTTCTATGTTGAAGCGTTCGTTTCCAGTAACAGTTTGAATTTTTAGGTTTCACTCTGTTTTCTTCTATATTGATAGATGTATTTGGAACTCTAAATCCAACACGGTTTGTGCTAGCTTCTTGAAACTTGACACAATAATGTAGTTTCACGTTCTATCTCTATGTTTTGTTTCCTCTTGATGTAGCCCTAAGCAGTGACTGGCGAGAAACACTTCCATATAAAGGGGTTGCCAAGCGTCCAAAAATTACGAATCTCCAGAAATCTCAGCAAATATTTTTTCACCCAACCTGGATGATACTTTCAGGTAATGATCAGTACACTAAGCTGACTTGGTTCACCAAATTTCGTTCTTCTATGTTGTAGCGTTCGTTTCCAGTAACAGTTTGAATTTTTAGGTTTCACTCTGTTTTCTCCTATATTGATAGATGTATTTGGAACTCTAAATACAACACGGTTTGTGCTAGCTTCTTGAAACTTGACACAATAAAGTAGTTTCACGTTCTATCTCCATGTTTTGTTTCCTCTTGATGTAGCCCTAAGCAGTGACTGGCGAGAAACACTTTCTTGGAAAGGGGTTGCCAAGCTTCCAAAAATTACGAATCTCCAGAAATCTCAGCAAATATTTTTTCACCCAAACTGGATGATACTTTCAGGTAATGATCAGTACACTAAGGCGACTTGGTTCCCGCAACTTCGTCCTTCTATGTTGAAGCGTTCATTTCCAGTAACAGATTGAATTTTTAGGTTTCACTCTATTTTCGCCTATATTGATAGATGTATTTGGAACTCTAAATCCAACACGGTTTGTGCTAGCTTCTTGAAACTTGACACAATAATGTAGTTTCACGTTCTATCTCTATGTTTTGTTTCCTCTTGATGTAGCCCTAAGCAGTGACTGGCGAGAAACACTTCCATATAAAGGGATTGCCAAGCGTCCAAATATTACGAATCTCCAGAAATCTCAGCAAATATATTTTCACCCAAACTGGATGATACTTTCAGGTAATGATCAGTACACTAAGCTGACTTGGTTCCCCAAATTTCATTCTTCTATGTTGAAGCATTCGTTTCCAGTAACAGTTTGAATTTTTAGGTTTCACTCTGTTTTCTCCTATATTGATAGATGTATTTGGAACTCTAAATACAACACGGTTTATGCTAGCTTCTTGAAACTTGACACAATAAAGTAGTTTCACGTTCTATCTCCATGTTTTGTTTCCTCTTGATGTAGCCCTAAGCAGTGACTGGCGAGAAACACTTTCATGGAAAGGGGTTGCCAAGCTTCCAAAAATTACGAATCTCCAGAAATCTCAGCAAATATTTTTTCATCCAAACTGGATGATACTTTCAGGTAATGATCAGTACACTAAGGCGACTTGGTTCCCGCAACTTCGTCCTTCTATGTTGAAGCGTTCATTTCCAGTAACAGTTTGAATTTTTAGGTTTCACTCTATTTTCGCCTATATTGATAGATGTATTTGGAACTCTAAATCCAACACGGTTTGTGCTAGCTTCTTGAAACTTAACACAATTATGTAGTTTCACGTTCTATCTCTATGTTTTGTTTCCTCTTGATGTAGCCCTAAGCAGTGACTGGCGAGAAACACTTCCATATAAAGGGATTGCCAAGCGTCCAAATATTACGAATCTCCAGAAATCTCAGCAAATATATTTTCACCCAAACTGGATGATACTTTCATGTAATGATCAGTACACTAAGCTGACTTGGTTCCCCAAATTTCATTCTTCTATGTTGAAGCGTTCGTTTCCAGTAACAGTTTGAAGTTTTAGGTTTCACTCTGTTTTCTCCTATATTGATAGATGTATTTGGAACTCTAAATCCAACACGGTTTGTGCTAGCTTCTTGAAACTTGACACAATAATGTAGTTTCTCGTTCTATCTCTATGTTTTGTTTCCTCTTGATGTAGCCCTAAGCAGTGACTGGCGAGAAACACTTCCATATAAAGGGGTTGCCAAGCGTCCAAAAATTACGAATCTCCAGAAATCTCAGCAAATATTTTTTCACCCAAACTGGATGATACTTTCAGGTAATGATCAGTACACTAAGCTGACTTGGTTCACCAAATTTCGTTCTTCTATGTTGTAGCGTTCGTTTCCAGTAACAGTTTGAATTTTTAGGTTTCACTCTGTTTTCTCCTATATTGATAGATGTATTTGGAACTCTAAATACAACACGGTTTGTGCTAGCTTCTTGAAACTTGACACAATAAAGTAGTTTCACGTTCTATCTCCATTTTTTGTTTCCTCTTGATGTAGCCCTAAGCAGTGACTGGCGAGAAACACTTTCATGGAAAGGGGTTGCCAAGCTTCCAAAAATTACGAATCTCCAGAAATCTCAGCAAATATTTTTTCACCCAAACTGGATGATACTTTCAGGTAATGATCAGTACACTAAGCTGACTTGGTTCCCCAAATTTCATTCTTCTATGTTGAAGCGTTCGTTTCCAGTAACAGTTTGAATTTTTAGGTTTCACTCTATTTTCTCCTATATTGATAGATGTATTTGGAACTCTAAATCCAACACGGTTTGTGCTAGCTTCTTGAAACTTGACACAATAAAGTAGTTTCACGTTCTGTCTCTATGTTTTGTTTCCTCTTGATGTAGCCCTAAGCAGTGACTGGCGAGAAACACTTTCATGGAAAGGGGTTGCCAAGCATCCAAAAATTACGAATCTCCAGAAATCTCAGCAAATATTTTTTCACCCAAATTGATGATAGTTTCAGGTAATGATCAGTACACTAAGGCGACTTGGTTTCCCAAATTTCATTCTTCTATGTTGAAGCGTTCATTTCCAGTAACAGTTTGAATTTTTAGGTTTCATTCGTTTTCTCCTATATTGATAGATGTATTTGGAACTCTAAATCCAACACGGTTTGTGCTAGCTTCTTGAAACTTGACACAATAAAGTAGTTTCACGTTCTGTCTCTACGTTTTGTTTCCTCTTGATGTAGCCCTTAGCAGTGACTGGGAGAAACACTTTCATGGAAACGGGTTGCCAAGCGTCCAAAAATTACGAATCTGCAGAAATCTCAGCAAATATTTTTTCACCCAAACTGGATGATACTTTCAGGTAATGATCAGTACACTAAGGCGACTTGGTTCCCGCAACTTCGTCCTTCTATGTTGAAGCGTTCATTTCCAGTAACAGATTGAATTTTTAGGTTTCACTCTATTTTCGCCTATATTGATAGATGTATTTGGAACTCTAAATCCAACACGGTTTGTGCTAGCTTCTTGAAACTTGACACAATAATGTAGTTTCACGTTCTATCTCTATGTTTTGTTTCCTCTTGATGTAGCCCTAAGCAGTGACTGGCGAGAAACACTTCCATATAAAGGGATTGCCAAGCGTCCAAATATTACGAATCTCCAGAAATCTCAGCAAATATTTTTTCACCCAAACTGGATGATACTTTCAGGTAATGATCAGTACACTAAGCTGACTTGGTTCCCCAAATTTCATTCTTCTATGTTGAAGCGTTCGTTTCCAGTAACAGTTTGAATTTTTAGGTTTCACTCTATTTTCTCCTATATTGATAGATGTATTTGGAACTCTAAATCCAACACGGTTTGTGCTAGCTTCTTGAAACTTGACACAATAAAGTAGTTTCACGTTCTGTCTCTATGTTTTGTTTCCTCTTGATGTAGCCCTTAGCAGTGACTGGGAGAAACACTTTCATGGAAACGGGTTGCCAAGCGTCCAAAAATTACGAATCTCCAGAAATCTCAGCAAATATTTTTTCACCCAAACTGGATGATACTTTCAGGTAATGATCAGTACACTAAGCTGACTTGGTTCCCCAAATTTCATTCTTCTATGTTGAAGCGTTCGTTTCCAGTAACAGTTTGAATTTTTAGGTTTCACTCTGTTTTCTCCTATATTGATAGATGTATTTGGAACTCTAAATACAACACGGTTTATGCTAGCTTCTTGAAACTTGACACAATAAAGTAGTTTCACGTTCTATCTCCATGTTTTGTTTCCTCTTGATGTAGCCCTAAGCAGTGACTGGTGAGAAACACTTTCATGGAAATGGGTTGCCAAGCTTCCAAAAATTACGAATCTCCAGAAATCTCAGCAAATATTTTTTCATCCAAACTGGATGATACTTTCAGGTAATGATCAGTACACTAAGGCGACTTGGTTCCCGCAACTTCGTCCTTCTATGTTGAAGCATTCATTTCCAGTAACAGTTTGAATTTTTAGGTTTCACTCTATTTTCGCCTATATTGATAGATGTATTTGGAACTCTAAATCCAACACGGTTTGTGCTAGCTTCTTGAAACTTAACACAATAATGTAGTTTCACGTTCTATCTCTATGTTTTGTTTCCTCTTGATGTAGCCCTAAGCAGTGACTGGCGAGAAACACTTCCATATAAAGGGATTGCCAAGCGCCCAAATATTACGAATCTCCAGAAATCTCAGCAAATATATTTTCACCCAAACTGGATGATACTTTCATGTAATGATCAGTACACTAAGCTGACTTGGTTCCCCAAATTTCATTCTTCTATGTTGAAGCGTTCGTTTCCAGTAACAGTTTGAATTTTTAGGTTTCACTCTGTTTTCTCCTATATTGATAGATGTATTTGGAACTCTAAATCCAACACGGTTTGTGCTAGCTTCTTGAAACTTGACACAATAATGTAGTTTCACGTTCTATCTCTATGTTTTGTTTCCTCTTGATGTAGCCCTAAGCAGTGACTGGCGAGAAACACTTCCATATAAAGGGGTTGCCAAGCGTCCAAAAATTACGAATCTCCAGAAATCTCAGCAAATATTTTTTCACCCAAACTGGATGATACTTTCAGGTAATGATCAGTACACTAAGCTGACTTGGTTCACCAAATTTCGTTCTTCTATGTTGTAGCGTTCGTTTCCAGTAACAGTTTGAATTTTTAGGTTTCACTCTGTTTTCTCCTATATTGATAGATGTATTTGGAACTCTAAATACAACACGGTTTGTGCTAGCTTCTTGAAACTTGACACAATAAAGTAGTTTCACGTTCTATCTCCATGTTTTGTTTCCTCTTGATGTAGCCCTAAGCAGTGACTGGCGAGAAACACTTTCATGGAAAGGGGTTGCCAAGCTTCCAAAAATTACGAATCTCCAGAAATCTCAGCAAATATTTTTTCACCCAAACTGGATGATACTTTCAGGTAATGATCAGTACACTAAGGCGACTTGGTTCCCGCAACTTCGTCCTTCTATGTTGAAGCGTTCATTTCCAGTAACAGATTGAATTTTTAGGTTTCACTCTATTTTCGCCTATATTGATAGATGTATTTGGAACTCTAAATCCAACACGGTTTGTGCTAGCTTCTTGAAACTTGACACAATAATGTAGTTTCACGTTCTATCTCTATGTTTTGTTTCCTCTTGATGTAGCCCTAAGCAGTGACTGGCGAGAAACACTTCCATATAAAGGGATTGCCAAGCGTCCAAATATTACGAATCTCCAGAAATCTCAGCAAATATTTTTTCACCCAAACTGGATGATACTTTCAGGTAATGATCAGTACACTAAGCTGACTTGGTTCCCCAAATTTCATTCTTCTATGTTGAAGCGTTCGTTTCCAGTAACAGTTTGAATTTTTAGGTTTCACTCTATTTTCTCCTATATTGATAGATGTATTTGGAACTCTAAATCCAACACGGTTTGTGCTAGCTTCTTGAAACTTGACACAATAAAGTAGTTTCACGTTCTGTCTCTATGTTTTGTTTCCTCTTGATGTAGCCCTTAGCAGTGACTGGGAGAAACACTTTCATGGAAACGGGTTGCCAAGCGTCCAAAAATTACGAATCTCCAGAAATCTCAGCAAATATTTTTTCACCCAAACTGGATGATACTTTCAGGTAATGATCAGTACACTAAGCTGACTTGGTTCCCCAAATTTCATTCTTCTATGTTGAAGCGTTCGTTTCCAGTAACAGTTTGAATTTTTAGGTTTCACTCTGTTTTCTCCTATATTGATAGATGTATTTGGAACTCTAAATCCAACACGGTTTGTGCTAGCTTCTTGAAACTTGACACAATAATGTAGTTTCACGTTCTATCTCTATGTTTTGTTTCCTCTTGATGTAGCCCTAAGCAGTGACTGGCGAGAAACACTTCCATATAAAGGGGTTGCCAAGCGTCCAAAAATTACGAATCTCCAGAAATCTCAGCAAATATTTTTTCACCCAAACTGGACGATACTTTCAGGTAATGATCAGTACACTAAGCTGACTTGGTTCACCAAATTTCGTTCTTCTATGTTGTAGCGTTCATTTCCAGTAACAGTTTGAATTTTTAGGTTTCATTCTGTTTTCTCCTATATTGATAGATGTATTTGGAACTCTAAATACAACACGGTTTGTGCAAGCTTCTTGAAACTTGACACAATAAAGTAGTTTCACGTTCTATCTCCATGTTTTGTTTCCTCTTGATGTAGCCCTAAGCAGTGACTGGCGAGAAACACTTTCATGGAAAGGGGTTGCCAAGCTTCCAAAAATTACGAATCTCCAGAAATCTCAGCAAATATTTTTTACCCAAACTGGATGATACTTTCAGGTAATGATCAGTACACTAAGGCGACTTGGTTCCCGCAACTTCGTCCTTCTATGTTGAAGCGTTCATTTCCAGTAACAGTTTGAATTTTTAGGTTTCACTCTATTTTCGCCTATATTGATAGAAGTATTTGGAACTCTAAATCCAACACGGTTTGTGCTAGCTTCTTGAAACTTGACACAATAATGTAGTTTCACGTTCTATCTCTATGTTTTGTTTCCTCTTGATGTAGCCCTAAGCAGTGACTGGCGAGAAACACTTCCATATAAAGGGATTGCCAAGCGTCCAAATATTACGAATCTCCAGAAATCTCAGCAAATATATTTTCACCCAAACTGGATGATACTTTCATGTAATGATCAGTACACTAAGCTGACTTGGTTCCCCAAATTTCATTCTTCTATGTTGAAGCGTTCGTTTCCAGTAACAGTTTGAATTTTTAGGTTTCACTCTGTTTTCTTCTATATTGATAGATGTATTTGGAACTCTAAATCCAACACGGTTTGTGCTAGCTTCTTGAAACTTGACACAATAATGTAGTTTCACGTTCTATCTCTATGTTTTGTTTCCTCTTGATGTAGCCCTAAGCAGTGACTGGCGAGAAACACTTCCATATAAAGGGGTTGCCAAGCGTCCAAAAATTACGAATCTCCAGAAATCTCAGCAAATATTTTTTCACCCAACCTGGATGATACTTTCAGGTAATGATCAGTACACTAAGCTGACTTGGTTCACCAAATTTCGTTCTTCTATGTTGTAGCGTTCGTTTCCAGTAACAGTTTGAATTTTTAGGTTTCACTCTGTTTTCTCCTATATTGATAGATGTATTTGGAACTCTAAATACAACACGGTTTGTGCTAGCTTCTTGAAACTTGACACAATAAAGTAGTTTCACGTTCTATCTCCATGTTTTGTTTCCTCTTGATGTAGCCCTAAGCAGTGACTGGCGAGAAACACTTTCTTGGAAAGGGGTTGCCAAGCTTCCAAAAATTACGAATCTCCAGAAATCTCAGCAAATATTTTTTCACCCAAACTGGATGATACTTTCAGGTAATGATCAGTACACTAAGGCGACTTGGTTCCCGCAACTTCGTCCTTCTATGTTGAAGCGTTCATTTCCAGTAACAGATTGAATTTTTAGGTTTCACTCTATTTTCGCCTATATTGATAGATGTATTTGGAACTCTAAATCCAACACGGTTTGTGCTAGCTTCTTGAAACTTGACACAATAATGTAGTTTCACGTTCTATCTCTATGTTTTGTTTCCTCTTGATGTAGCCCTAAGCAGTGACTGGCGAGAAACACTTCCATATAAAGGGATTGCCAAGCGTCCAAATATTACGAATCTCCAGAAATCTCAGCAAATATTTTTTCACCCAAACTGGATGATACTTTCAGGTAATGATCAGTACACTAAGCTGACTTGGTTCCCCAAATTTCATTCTTCTATGTTGAAGCGTTCGTTTCCAGTAACAGTTTGAATTTTTAGGTTTCACTCTATTTTCTCCTATATTGATAGATGTATTTGGAACTCTAAATCCAACACGGTTTGTGCTAGCTTCTTGAAACTTGACACAATAAAGTAGTTTCACGTTCTGTCTCTATGTTTTGTTTCCTCTTGATGTAGCCCTTAGCAGTGACTGGGAGAAACACTTTCATGGAAACGGGTTGCCAAGCGTCCAAAAATTACGAATCTCCAGAAATCTCAGCAAATATTTTTTCACCCAAACTGGATGATACTTTCAGGTAATGATCAGTACACTAAGCTGACTTGGTTCCCCAAATTTCATTCTTCTATGTTGAAGCGTTCGTTTCCAGTAACAGTTTGAATTTTTAGGTTTCACTCTGTTTTCTCCTATATTGATAGATGTATTTGGAACTCTAAATCCAACACGGTTTGTGCTAGCTTCTTGAAACTTGACACAATAATGTAGTTTCACGTTCTATCTCTATGTTTTGTTTCCTCTTGATGTAGCCCTAAGCAGTGACTGGCGAGAAACACTTCCATATAAAGGGGTTGCCAAGCGTCCAAAAATTACGAATCTCCAGAAATCTCAGCAAATATTTTTTCACCCAAACTGGACGATACTTTCAGGTAATGATCAGTACACTAAGCTGACTTGGTTCACCAAATTTCGTTCTTCTATGTTGTAGCGTTCATTTCCAGTAACAGTTTGAATTTTTAGGTTTCATTCTGTTTTCTCCTATATTGATAGATGTATTTGGAACTCTAAATACAACACGGTTTGTGCAAGCTTCTTGAAACTTGACACAATAAAGTAGTTTCACGTTCTATCTCCATGTTTTGTTTCCTCTTGATGTAGCCCTAAGCAGTGACTGGCGAGAAACACTTTCATGGAAAGGGGTTGCCAAGCTTCCAAAAATTACGAATCTCCAGAAATCTCAGCAAATATTTTTTCACCCAAACTGGATGATACTTTCAGGTAATGATCAGTACACTAAGGCGACTTGGTTCCCGCAACTTCGTCCTTCTATGTTGAAGCGTTCATTTCCAGTAACAGTTTGAATTTTTAGGTTTCACTCTATTTTCGCCTATATTGATAGAAGTATTTGGAACTCTAAATCCAACACGGTTTGTGCTAGCTTCTTGAAACTTGACACAATAATGTAGTTTCACGTTCTATCTCTATGTTTTGTTTCCTCTTGATGTAGCCCTAAGCAGTGACTGGCGAGAAACACTTCCATATAAAGGGATTGCCAAGCGTCCAAATATTACGAATCTCCAGAAATCTCAGCAAATATATTTTCACCCAAACTGGATGATACTTTCATGTAATGATCAGTACACTAAGCTGACTTGGTTCCCCAAATTTCATTCTTCTATGTTGAAGCGTTCGTTTCCAGTAACAGTTTGAATTTTTAGGTTTCACTCTGTTTTCTTCTATATTGATAGATGTATTTGGAACTCTAAATCCAACACGGTTTGTGCTAGCTTCTTGAAACTTGACACAATAATGTAGTTTCACGTTCTATCTCTATGTTTTGTTTCCTCTTGATGTAGCCCTAAGCAGTGACTGGCGAGAAACACTTCCATATAAAGGGGTTGCCAAGCGTCCAAAAATTACGAATCTCCAGAAATCTCAGCAAATATTTTTTCACCCAACCTGGATGATACTTTCAGGTAATGATCAGTACACTAAGCTGACTTGGTTCACCAAATTTCGTTCTTCTATGTTGTAGCGTTCGTTTCCAGTAACAGTTTGAATTTTTAGGTTTCACTCTGTTTTCTCCTATATTGATAGATGTATTTGGAACTCTAAATACAACACGGTTTGTGCTAGCTTCTTGAAACTTGACACAATAAAGTAGTTTCACGTTCTATCTCCATGTTTTGTTTCCTCTTGATGTAGCCCTAAGCAGTGACTGGCGAGAAACACTTTCTTGGAAAGGGGTTGCCAAGCTTCCAAAAATTACGAATCTCCAGAAATCTCAGCAAATATTTTTTCACCCAAACTGGATGATACTTTCAGGTAATGATCAGTACACTAAGGCGACTTGGTTCCCGCAACTTCGTCCTTCTATGTTGAAGCGTTCATTTCCAGTAACAGATTGAATTTTTAGGTTTCACTCTATTTTCGCCTATATTGATAGATGTATTTGGAACTCTAAATCCAACACGGTTTGTGCTAGCTTCTTGAAACTTGACACAATAATGTAGTTTCACGTTCTATCTCTATGTTTTGTTTCCTCTTGATGTAGCCCTAAGCAGTGACTGGCGAGAAACACTTCCATATAAAGGGATTGCCAAGCGTCCAAATATTACGAATCTCCAGAAATCTCAGCAAATATATTTTCACCCAAACTGGATGATACTTTCAGGTAATGATCAGTACACTAAGCTGACTTGGTTCCCCAAATTTCATTCTTCTATGTTGAAGCATTCGTTTCCAGTAACAGTTTGAATTTTTAGGTTTCACTCTGTTTTCTCCTATATTGATAGATGTATTTGGAACTCTAAATACAACACGGTTTATGCTAGCTTCTTGAAACTTGACACAATAAAGTAGTTTCACGTTCTATCTCCATGTTTTGTTTCCTCTTGATGTAGCCCTAAGCAGTGACTGGCGAGAAACACTTTCATGGAAAGGGGTTGCCAAGCTTCCAAAAATTACGAATCTCCAGAAATCTCAGCAAATATTTTTTCATCCAAACTGGATGATACTTTCAGGTAATGATCAGTACACTAAGGCGACTTGGTTCCCGCAACTTCGTCCTTCTATGTTGAAGCGTTCATTTCCAGTAACAGTTTGAATTTTTAGGTTTCACTCTATTTTCGCCTATATTGATAGATGTATTTGGAACTCTAAATCCAACACGGTTTGTGCTAGCTTCTTGAAACTTAACACAATTATGTAGTTTCACGTTCTATCTCTATGTTTTGTTTCCTCTTGATGTAGCCCTAAGCAGTGACTGGCGAGAAACACTTCCATATAAAGGGATTGCCAAGCGTCCAAATATTACGAATCTCCAGAAATCTCAGCAAATATATTTTCACCCAAACTGGATGATACTTTCATGTAATGATCAGTACACTAAGCTGACTTGGTTCCCCAAATTTCATTCTTCTATGTTGAAGCGTTCGTTTCCAGTAACAGTTTGAAGTTTTAGGTTTCACTCTGTTTTCTCCTATATTGATAGATGTATTTGGAACTCTAAATCCAACACGGTTTGTGCTAGCTTCTTGAAACTTGACACAATAATGTAGTTTCTCGTTCTATCTCTATGTTTTGTTTCCTCTTGATGTAGCCCTAAGCAGTGACTGGCGAGAAACACTTCCATATAAAGGGGTTGCCAAGCGTCCAAAAATTACGAATCTCCAGAAATCTCAGCAAATATTTTTTCACCCAAACTGGATGATACTTTCAGGTAATGATCAGTACACTAAGCTGACTTGGTTCACCAAATTTCGTTCTTCTATGTTGTAGCGTTCGTTTCCAGTAACAGTTTGAATTTTTAGGTTTCACTCTGTTTTCTCCTATATTGATAGATGTATTTGGAACTCTAAATACAACACGGTTTGTGCTAGCTTCTTGAAACTTGACACAATAAAGTAGTTTCACGTTCTATCTCCATTTTTTGTTTCCTCTTGATGTAGCCCTAAGCAGTGACTGGCGAGAAACACTTTCATGGAAAGGGGTTGCCAAGCTTCCAAAAATTACGAATCTCCAGAAATCTCAGCAAATATTTTTTCACCCAAACTGGATGATACTTTCAGGTAATGATCAGTACACTAAGCTGACTTGGTTCCCCAAATTTCATTCTTCTATGTTGAAGCGTTCGTTTCCAGTAACAGTTTGAATTTTTAGGTTTCACTCTATTTTCTCCTATATTGATAGATGTATTTGGAACTCTAAATCCAACACGGTTTGTGCTAGCTTCTTGAAACTTGACACAATAAAGTAGTTTCACGTTCTGTCTCTATGTTTTGTTTCCTCTTGATGTAGCCCTAAGCAGTGACTGGCGAGAAACACTTTCATGGAAAGGGGTTGCCAAGCATCCAAAAATTACGAATCTCCAGAAATCTCAGCAAATATTTTTTCACCCAAATTGATGATAGTTTCAGGTAATGATCAGTACACTAAGGCGACTTGGTTTCCCAAATTTCATTCTTCTATGTTGAAGCGTTCATTTCCAGTAACAGTTTGAATTTTTAGGTTTCATTCGTTTTCTCCTATATTGATAGATGTATTTGGAACTCTAAATCCAACACGGTTTGTGCTAGCTTCTTGAAACTTGACACAATAAAGTAGTTTCACGTTCTGTCTCTACGTTTTGTTTCCTCTTGATGTAGCCCTTAGCAGTGACTGGGAGAAACACTTTCATGGAAACGGGTTGCCAAGCGTCCAAAAATTACGAATCTGCAGAAATCTCAGCAAATATTTTTTCACCCAAACTGGATGATACTTTCAGGTAATGATCAGTACACTAAGGCGACTTGGTTCCCGCAACTTCGTCCTTCTATGTTGAAGCGTTCATTTCCAGTAACAGATTGAATTTTTAGGTTTCACTCTATTTTCGCCTATATTGATAGATGTATTTGGAACTCTAAATCCAACACGGTTTGTGCTAGCTTCTTGAAACTTGACACAATAATGTAGTTTCACGTTCTATCTCTATGTTTTGTTTCCTCTTGATGTAGCCCTAAGCAGTGACTGGCGAGAAACACTTCCATATAAAGGGATTGCCAAGCGTCCAAATATTACGAATCTCCAGAAATCTCAGCAAATATTTTTTCACCCAAACTGGATGATACTTTCAGGTAATGATCAGTACACTAAGCTGACTTGGTTCCCCAAATTTCATTCTTCTATGTTGAAGCGTTCGTTTCCAGTAACAGTTTGAATTTTTAGGTTTCACTCTATTTTCTCCTATATTGATAGATGTATTTGGAACTCTAAATCCAACACGGTTTGTGCTAGCTTCTTGAAACTTGACACAATAAAGTAGTTTCACGTTCTGTCTCTATGTTTTGTTTCCTCTTGATGTAGCCCTTAGCAGTGACTGGGAGAAACACTTTCATGGAAACGGGTTGCCAAGCGTCCAAAAATTACGAATCTCCAGAAATCTCAGCAAATATTTTTTCACCCAAACTGGATGATACTTTCAGGTAATGATCAGTACACTAAGCTGACTTGGTTCCCCAAATTTCATTCTTCTATGTTGAAGCGTTCGTTTCCAGTAACAGTTTGAATTTTTAGGTTTCACTCTGTTTTCTCCTATATTGATAGATGTATTTGGAACTCTAAATACAACACGGTTTATGCTAGCTTCTTGAAACTTGACACAATAAAGTAGTTTCACGTTCTATCTCCATGTTTTGTTTCCTCTTGATGTAGCCCTAAGCAGTGACTGGTGAGAAACACTTTCATGGAAATGGGTTGCCAAGCTTCCAAAAATTACGAATCTCCAGAAATCTCAGCAAATATTTTTTCATCCAAACTGGATGATACTTTCAGGTAATGATCAGTACACTAAGGCGACTTGGTTCCCGCAACTTCGTCCTTCTATGTTGAAGCATTCATTTCCAGTAACAGTTTGAATTTTTAGGTTTCACTCTATTTTCGCCTATATTGATAGATGTATTTGGAACTCTAAATCCAACACGGTTTGTGCTAGCTTCTTGAAACTTAACACAATAATGTAGTTTCACGTTCTATCTCTATGTTTTGTTTCCTCTTGATGTAGCCCTAAGCAGTGACTGGCGAGAAACACTTCCATATAAAGGGATTGCCAAGCGCCCAAATATTACGAATCTCCAGAAATCTCAGCAAATATATTTTCACCCAAACTGGATGATACTTTCATGTAATGATCAGTACACTAAGCTGACTTGGTTCCCCAAATTTCATTCTTCTATGTTGAAGCGTTCGTTTCCAGTAACAGTTTGAATTTTTAGGTTTCACTCTGTTTTCTCCTATATTGATAGATGTATTTGGAACTCTAAATCCAACACGGTTTGTGCTAGCTTCTTGAAACTTGACACAATAATGTAGTTTCACGTTCTATCTCTATGTTTTGTTTCCTCTTGATGTAGCCCTAAGCAGTGACTGGCGAGAAACACTTCCATATAAAGGGGTTGCCAAGCGTCCAAAAATTACGAATCTCCAGAAATCTCAGCAAATATTTTTTCACCCAAACTGGATGATACTTTCAGGTAATGATCAGTACACTAAGCTGACTTGGTTCACCAAATTTCGTTCTTCTATGTTGTAGCGTTCGTTTCCAGTAACAGTTTGAATTTTTAGGTTTCACTCTGTTTTCTCCTATATTGATAGATGTATTTGGAACTCTAAATACAACACGGTTTGTGCTAGCTTCTTGAAACTTGACACAATAAAGTAGTTTCACGTTCTATCTCCATGTTTTGTTTCCTCTTGATGTAGCCCTAAGCAGTGACTGGCGAGAAACACTTTCATGGAAAGGGGTTGCCAAGCTTCCAAAAATTACGAATCTCCAGAAATCTCAGCAAATATTTTTTCACCCAAACTGGATGATACTTTCAGGTAATGATCAGTACACTAAGGCGACTTGGTTCCCGCAACTTCGTCCTTCTATGTTGAAGCGTTCATTTCCAGTAACAGATTGAATTTTTAGGTTTCACTCTATTTTCGCCTATATTGATAGATGTATTTGGAACTCTAAATCCAACACGGTTTGTGCTAGCTTCTTGAAACTTGACACAATAATGTAGTTTCACGTTCTATCTCTATGTTTTGTTTCCTCTTGATGTAGCCCTAAGCAGTGACTGGCGAGAAACACTTCCATATAAAGGGATTGCCAAGCGTCCAAATATTACGAATCTCCAGAAATCTCAGCAAATATTTTTTCACCCAAACTGGATGATACTTTCAGGTAATGATCAGTACACTAAGCTGACTTGGTTCCCCAAATTTCATTCTTCTATGTTGAAGCGTTCGTTTCCAGTAACAGTTTGAATTTTTAGGTTTCACTCTATTTTCTCCTATATTGATAGATGTATTTGGAACTCTAAATCCAACACGGTTTGTGCTAGCTTCTTGAAACTTGACACAATAAAGTAGTTTCACGTTCTGTCTCTATGTTTTGTTTCCTCTTGATGTAGCCCTTAGCAGTGACTGGGAGAAACACTTTCATGGAAACGGGTTGCCAAGCGTCCAAAAATTACGAATCTCCAGAAATCTCAGCAAATATTTTTTCACCCAAACTGGATGATACTTTCAGGTAATGATCAGTACACTAAGCTGACTTGGTTCCCCAAATTTCATTCTTCTATGTTGAAGCGTTCGTTTCCAGTAACAGTTTGAATTTTTAGGTTTCACTCTGTTTTCTCCTATATTGATAGATGTATTTGGAACTCTAAATCCAACACGGTTTGTGCTAGCTTCTTGAAACTTGACACAATAATGTAGTTTCACGTTCTATCTCTATGTTTTGTTTCCTCTTGATGTAGCCCTAAGCAGTGACTGGCGAGAAACACTTCCATATAAAGGGGTTGCCAAGCGTCCAAAAATTACGAATCTCCAGAAATCTCAGCAAATATTTTTTCACCCAAACTGGACGATACTTTCAGGTAATGATCAGTACACTAAGCTGACTTGGTTCACCAAATTTCGTTCTTCTATGTTGTAGCGTTCATTTCCAGTAACAGTTTGAATTTTTAGGTTTCATTCTGTTTTCTCCTATATTGATAGATGTATTTGGAACTCTAAATACAACACGGTTTGTGCAAGCTTCTTGAAACTTGACACAATAAAGTAGTTTCACGTTCTATCTCCATGTTTTGTTTCCTCTTGATGTAGCCCTAAGCAGTGACTGGCGAGAAACACTTTCATGGAAAGGGGTTGCCAAGCTTCCAAAAATTACGAATCTCCAGAAATCTCAGCAAATATTTTTTCACCCAAACTGGATGATACTTTCAGGTAATGATCAGTACACTAAGGCGACTTGGTTCCCGCAACTTCGTCCTTCTATGTTGAAGCGTTCATTTCCAGTAACAGTTTGAATTTTTAGGTTTCACTCTATTTTCGCCTATATTGATAGAAGTATTTGGAACTCTAAATCCAACACGGTTTGTGCTAGCTTCTTGAAACTTGACACAATAATGTAGTTTCACGTTCTATCTCTATGTTTTGTTTCCTCTTGATGTAGCCCTAAGCAGTGACTGGCGAGAAACACTTCCATATAAAGGGATTGCCAAGCGTCCAAATATTACGAATCTCCAGAAATCTCAGCAAATATATTTTCACCCAAACTGGATGATACTTTCATGTAATGATCAGTACACTAAGCTGACTTGGTTCCCCAAATTTCATTCTTCTATGTTGAAGCGTTCGTTTCCAGTAACAGTTTGAATTTTTAGGTTTCACTCTGTTTTCTTCTATATTGATAGATGTATTTGGAACTCTAAATCCAACACGGTTTGTGCTAGCTTCTTGAAACTTGACACAATAATGTAGTTTCACGTTCTATCTCTATGTTTTGTTTCCTCTTGATGTAGCCCTAAGCAGTGACTGGCGAGAAACACTTCCATATAAAGGGGTTGCCAAGCGTCCAAAAATTACGAATCTCCAGAAATCTCAGCAAATATTTTTTCACCCAACCTGGATGATACTTTCAGGTAATGATCAGTACACTAAGCTGACTTGGTTCACCAAATTTCGTTCTTCTATGTTGTAGCGTTCGTTTCCAGTAACAGTTTGAATTTTTAGGTTTCACTCTGTTTTCTCCTATATTGATAGATGTATTTGGAACTCTAAATACAACACGGTTTGTGCTAGCTTCTTGAAACTTGACACAATAAAGTAGTTTCACGTTCTATCTCCATGTTTTGTTTCCTCTTGATGTAGCCCTAAGCAGTGACTGGCGAGAAACACTTTCTTGGAAAGGGGTTGCCAAGCTTCCAAAAATTACGAATCTCCAGAAATCTCAGCAAATATTTTTTCACCCAAACTGGATGATACTTTCAGGTAATGATCAGTACACTAAGGCGACTTGGTTCCCGCAACTTCGTCCTTCTATGTTGAAGCGTTCATTTCCAGTAACAGATTGAATTTTTAGGTTTCACTCTATTTTCGCCTATATTGATAGATGTATTTGGAACTCTAAATCCAACACGGTTTGTGCTAGCTTCTTGAAACTTGACACAATAATGTAGTTTCACGTTCTATCTCTATGTTTTGTTTCCTCTTGATGTAGCCCTAAGCAGTGACTGGCGAGAAACACTTCCATATAAAGGGATTGCCAAGCGTCCAAATATTACGAATCTCCAGAAATCTCAGCAAATATTTTTTCACCCAAACTGGATGATACTTTCAGGTAATGATCAGTACACTAAGCTGACTTGGTTCCCCAAATTTCATTCTTCTATGTTGAAGCGTTCGTTTCCAGTAACAGTTTGAATTTTTAGGTTTCACTCTGTTTTCTCCTATATTGATAGATGTATTTGGAACTCTAAATACAACACGGTTTATGCTAGCTTCTTGAAACTTGACACAATAAAGTAGTTTCACGTTCTATCTCCATGTTTTGTTTCCTCTTGATGTAGCCCTAAGCAGTGACTGGCGAGAAACACTTTCATGGAAAGGGGTTGCCAAGCTTCCAAAAATTACGAATCTCCAGAAATCTCAGCAAATATTTTTTCATCCAAACTGGATGATACTTTCAGGTAATGATCAGTACACTAAGGCGACTTGGTTCCCGCAACTTCGTCCTTCTATGTTGAAGCGTTCATTTCCAGTAACAGTTTGAATTTTTAGGTTTCACTCTATTTTCGCCTATATTGATAGATGTATTTGGAACTCTAAATCCAACACGGTTTGTGCTAGCTTCTTGAAACTTAACACAATAATGTAGTTTCACGTTCTATCTCTATGTTTTGTTTCCTCTTGATGTAGCCCTAAGCAGTGACTGGTGAGAAACACTTCCATATAAAGGGATTGCCAAGCGTCCAAATATTACGAATCTCCAGAAATCTCAGCAAATATATTTTCACCCAAACTGGATGATACTTTCATGTAATGATCAGTACACTAAGCTGACTTGGTTCCCCAAATTTCATTCTTCTATGTTGAAGCGTTCGTTTCCAGTAACAGTTTGAATTTTTAGGTTTCACTCTGTTTTCTCCTATATTGATAGATGTATTTGGAACTCTAAATCCAACACGGTTTGTGCTAGCTTCTTGAAACTTGACACAATAATGTAGTTTCTCGTTCTATCTCTATGTTTTGTTTCCTCTTGATGTAGCCCTAAGCAGTGACTGGCGAGAAACACTTCCATATAAAGGGGTTGCCAAGCGTCCAAAAATTACGAATCTCCAGAAATCTCAGCAAATATTTTTTCACCCAAACTGGATGATACTTTCAGGTAATGATCAGTACACTAAGCTGACTTGGTTCACCAAATTTCGTTCTTCTATGTTGTAGCGTTCGTTTCCAGTAACAGTTTGAATTTTTAGGTTTCACTCTGTTTTCTCCTATATTGATAGATGTATTTGGAACTCTAAATACAACACGGTTTGTGCTAGCTTCTTGAAACTTGACACAATAAAGTAGTTTCAGGTTCTATCTCCATTTTTTGTTTCCTCTTGATGTAGCCCTAAGCAGTGACTGGCGAGAAACACTTTCATGGAAAGGGGTTGCCAAGCTTCCAAAAATTACGAATCTCCAGAAATCTCAGCAAATATTTTTTCACCCAAACTGGATGATACTTTCAGGTAATGATCAGTACACTAAGCTGACTTGGTTCCCCAAATTTCATTCTTCTATGTTGAAGCGTTCGTTTCCAGTAACAGTTTGAATTTTTAGGTTTCACTCTATTTTCTCCTATATTGATAGATGTATTTGGAACTCTAAATCCAACACGGTTTGTGCTAGCTTCTTGAAACTTGACACAATAAAGTAGTTTCACGTTCTGTCTCTATGTGTTGTTTCCTCTTGATGTAGCCCTTAGCAGTGACTGGGAGAAACACTTTCATGGAAACGAGTTGCCAAGCGTCCAAAAATTACGAATCTCCAGAAATCTCAGCAAATATTTTTTCACCCAAACTGGATGATACTTTCAGGTAATGATCAGTACACTAAGGCGACTTGGTTCCCGCAACTTCGTCCTTCTATGTTGAAGCGTTCGTTTCCAGTAACAGTTTGAATTTTTAGGTTTCACTGTATTTTCTCCTATATTGATAGATGTATTTGGAACTCTAAATCCAACACGGTTTGTGCTAGCTTCTTGAAACTTGACACAATAATGTAGTTTCACGTTCTATCTCTATGTTTTGTTTCCTCTTGATGTAGCCCTAAGCAGTGACTGGCGAGAAACACTTCCATATAAAGGGGTTGCCAAGCGTCCAAAAATTACGAATCTCCAGAAATCTCAGCAAATATTTTTTCACCCAAACTCGATGATACTTTCAGGTAATGATCAGTACACTAAGGCGACTTGGTTCCCGCAACTTCGTCCTTCTATGTTGAAGCGTTCATTTCCAGTAACAGTTTGAATTTTTAGGTTTCACTCTATTTTCTCCTATATTGATAGATGTATTTGGAACTCTAAATCCAACACGGTTTGTGATAGCTTCTTGAAACTTGACACAATAAAGTAGTTTCACGTTCTGTCTCTATGTTTTGTTTCCTCTTGATGTAGCCCTTAGCAGTGACTGGGAGAAACACTTTCATGGAAACGGGTTGCCAAGCGTCCAAAAATTACGAATCTCCAGAAATCTCAGCAAATATATTTTCACCCAAACTGGATGATACTTTCAGGTAATGATCAGTACACTAAGCTGACTTGGTTCCCCAAATTTCATTCTTCTATGTTGAAGCGTTCGTTTCCAGTAACAGTTTGAATTTTTAGGTTTCACTCTATTTTCTCCTATATTGATAGATGTATTTGGAACTCTAAATCCAACACGGTTTGTGCTAGCTTCTTGAAACTTGACACAATAATGTAGTTTCACGTTCTATCTCTATGTTTTGTTTCCTCTTGATGTAGCCCTAAGCAGTGACTGGCGAGAAACACTTCCATATAAAGGGATTGCCAAGCGTCCAAAAATTACGAATCTCCAGAAATCTCAGCAAATATTTTTTCACCCAAACTGGATGATACTTTCAGGTAATGATCAGTACACTAAGCTGACTTGGTTCACCAAATTTCGTTCTTCTATGTTGTAGCGTTCGTTTCCAGTAACAGTTTGAATTTTTAGGTTTCACTCTGTTTTCTCCTATATTGATAGATGTATTTGGAACTCTAAATCCAACACGGTTTGTGCTAGCTTCTTGAAACTTGACACAATAATGTAGTTTCACGTTCTATCTCTATGTTTTGTTTCCTCTTGATGTAGCCCTAAGCAGTGACTGGCGAGAAACACTTCCATATAAAGGGGTTGCCAAGCGTCCAAAAATTACGAATCTCCAGAAATCTCAGCAAATATTTTTTCACCCAAACTGGATGATACTTTCAGGTAATGATCAGTACACTAAGCTGACTTGGTTCACCAAATTTCGTTCTTCTATGTTGTAGCGTTCGTTTCCAGTAACAGTTTGAATTTTTAGGTTTCACTCTGTTTTCTCCTATATTGATAGATGTATTTGGAACTCTAAATCCAACACGGTTTGTGCTAGCTTCTTGAAACTTGACACAATAATGTAGTTTCACGTTCTATCACTATGTTTTGTTTCCTCTTGATGTAGCCCTAAGCAGTGACTGGCGAGAAACACTTCCATATAAAGGGGTTGCCAAGCGTCCTTAAATTACGAATCTCCAGAAATCTCAGTAAATATTTTTTCACCCAAACTGGATGATAGTTTCAGGTAATGATCAGTACACTAAGGCGACTTGGTTCCCGAAACTTCATTCTTCTATGTTGAAGCGTTCATTTCCAGTAACAGTTTGAATTTTTAGGTTTCATTCTGTTTTCTCCTATATTGATAGATGTATTTGGAACTCTAAATCCAACACGGTTTGTGCTAGCTTCTTGAAACTTGACACAATAAAGTAGTTTCACGTTCTGTCTCTATGTTTTGTTTCCTCTTGATGTAGCCCTTAGCAATGACTGGCAGAAACACTTTCATGGAAACGGGTTGCCAAGCGTCCAAAAATTACGAATCTCCAGAAATCTCAGCAAATATTTTTTCACCCAAACTGGATGATACTTTCAGGTAATGATCAGTACACTAAGCTGATTTGGTTCCCGAAACTTCATTCTTCTATGTTGAAGCGTTCGTTTCCAGTAACAGTTTGAATTTTTAGGTTTCACTCTGTTTTCTCCTATATTGATAGATGTATTTGGAACTCTAAATACAACACGGTTTATGCTAGCTTCTTGAAACTTGACACAATAATGTAGTTTCTCGTTCTATCTCTATGTTTTGTTTCCTCTTGATGTAGCCCTAAGCAGTGACTGGCGAGAAACACTTCCATATAAAGGGGTTGCCAAGCGTCCAAAAATTACGAATCTCCAGAAATCTCAGCAAATATTTTTTCACCCAAACTGGATGATACTTTCAGGTAATGATCAGTACACTAAGCTGACTTGGTTCACCAAATTTCTTTCTTCTATGTTGTAGCGTTCGTTTCCAGTAACAGTTTGAATTTTTAGGTTTCACTCTGTTTTCTCCTATATTGATAGATGTATTTGGAACTCTAAATACAACACGGTTTGTGCTAGCTTCTTGAAACTTGACACAATAAAGTAGTTTCACGTTCTATCTCCATGTTTTGTTTCCTCTTGATGTAGCCCTAAGCAGTGACTGGCGAGAAACACTTTCTTGGAAAGGGGTTGCCAAGCTTCCAAAAATTACGAATCTCCAGAAATCTCAGCAAATATTTTTTCACCCAAACTGGATGATACTTTCAGGTAATGATCAGTACACTAAGGCGACTTGGTTCCCGCACCTTCGTCCTTCTATGTTGAAGCGTTCATTTCCAGTAACAGATTGAATTTTTAGGTTTCACTCTATTTTCGCCTATATTGATAGATGTATTTGGAACTCTAAATCCAACACGGTTTGTGCTAGCTTCTTGAAACTTGACACAATAATGTAGTTTCACGTTCTATCTCTATGTTTTGTTTCCTCTTGATGTAGCCCTAAGCAGTGACTGGCGAGAAACACTTCCATATAAAGGGATTGCCAAGCGTCCAAATATTACGAATCTCCAGAAATCTCAGCAAATATATTTTCACCCAAACTGGATGATACTTTCAGGTAATGATCAGTACACTAAGCTGACTTGGTTCCCCAAATTTCATTCTTCTATGTTGAAGCGTTCGTTTCCAGTAACAGTTTGAATTTTTAGGTTTCACTCTGTTTTCTCCTATATTGATAGATGTATTTGGAACTCTAAATACAACACGGTTTATGCTAGCTTCTTGAAACTTGACACAATAAAGTAGTTTCACGTTCTATCTCCATGTTTTGTTTCCTCTTGATGTAGCCCTAAGCAGTGACTGGCGAGAAACACTTTCATGGAAAGGGGTTGCCAAGCTTCCAAAAATTACGAATCTCCAGAAATCTCAGCAAATATTTTTTCATCCAAACTGGATGATACTTTCAGGTAATGATCAGTACACTAAGGCGACTTGGTTCCCGCAACTTCGTCCTTCTATGTTGAAGCGTTCATTTCCAGTAACAGTTTGAATTTTTAGGTTTCACTCTATTTTCGCCTATATTGATAGATGTATTTGGAACTCTAAATCCAACACGGTTTGTGCTAGCTTCTTGAAACTTAACACAATAATGTAGTTTCACGTTCTATCTCTATGTTTTGTTTCCTCTTGATGTAGCCCTAAGCAGTGACTGGCGAGAAACACTTCCATATAAAGGGATTGCCAAGCGTCCAAATATTACGAATCTCCAGAAATCTCAGCAAATATATTTTCACCCAAACTGGATGATACTTTCAGGTAATGATCAGTACACTAAGCTGACTTGGTTCCCCAAATTTCATTCTTCTATGTTGAAGCGTTCGTTTCCAGTAACAGTTTGAATTTTTAGGTTTCACTCTGTTTTCTCCTATATTGATAGATGTATTTGGAACTCTAAATCCAACACGGTTTGTGCTAGCTTCTTGAAACTTGACACAATAATGTAGTTTCTCGTTCTATCTCTATGTTTTGTTTCCTCTTGATGTAGCCCTAAGCAGTGACTGGCGAGAAACACTTCCATATAAAGGGGTTGCCAAGCGTCCAAAAATTACGAATCTCCAGAAATCTCAGCAAATATTTTTTCACCCAAACTGGATGATACTTTCAGGTAATGATCAGTACACTAAGCTGACTTGGTTCACCAAATTTCGTTCTTCTATGTTGTAGCGTTCGTTTCCAGTAACAGTTTGAATTTTTAGGTTTCACTCTGTTTTCTCCTATATTGATAGATGTATTTGGAACTCTAAATACAACACGGTTTGTGCTAGCTTCTTGAAACTTGACACAATAAAGTAGTTTCACGTTCTATCTCCATTTTTTGTTTCCTCTTGATGTAGCCCTAAGCAGTGACTGGCGAGAAACACTTTCATGGAAAGGGGTTGCCAAGCTTCCAAAAATTACGAATCTCCAGAAATCTCAGCAAATATTTTTTCACCCAAACTGGATGATACTTTCAGGTAATGATCAGTACACTAAGCTGACTTGGTTCCCCAAATTTCATTCTTCTATGTTGAAGCGTTCGTTTCCAGTAACAGTTTGAATTTTTAGGTTTCACTCTATTTTCTCCTATATTGATAGATGTATTTGGAACTCTAAATCCAACACGGTTTGTGCTAGCTTCTTGAAACTTGACACAATAAAGTAGTTTCACGTTCTGTCTCTATGTTTTGTTTCCTCTTGATGTAGCCCTAAGCAGTGACTGGCGAGAAACACTTTCATGGAAAGGGGTTGCCAAGCATCCAAAAATTACGAATCTCCAGAAATCTCAGCAAATATTTTTTCACCCAAATTGATGATAGTTTCAGGTAATGATCAGTACACTAAGGCGACTTGGTTTCCCAAATTTCATTCTTCTATGTTGAAGCGTTCATTTCCAGTAACAGTTTGAATTTTTAGGTTTCATTCTGTTTTCTCCTATATTGATAGATGTATTTGGAACTCTAAATCCAACACGGTTTGTGCTAGCTTCTTGAAACTTGACACAATAAAGTAGTTTCACGTTCTGTCTCTATGTTTTGTTTCCTCTTGATGTAGCCCTTAGCAGTGACTGGGAGAAACACTTTCATGGAAACGAGTTGCCAAGCGTCCAAAAATTACGAATCTCCAGAAATCTCAGCAAATATTTTTTCACCCAAACTGGATGATACTTTCAGGTAATGATCAGTACACTAAGGCGACTTGGTTCCCGCAACTTCGTCCTTCTATGTTGAAGCGTTCATTTCCAGTAACAGTTTGAATTTTTAGGTTTCACTCTATTTTCTCCTATATTGATAGATGTATTTGGAACTCTAAATCCAACACGGTTTGTGATAGCTTCTTGAAACTTGACACAATAATGTAGTTTCACGTTCTATCTCTATGTTTTGTTTCCTCTTGATGTAGCCCTAAGCAGTGACTGGCGAGAAACACTTCCATATAAAGGGGTTGCCAAGCGTCCAAAAATTACGAATCTCCAGAAATCTCAGCAAATATTTTTTCACCCAAACTCGATGATACTTTCAGGTAATGATCAGTACACTAAGGCGACTTGGTTCCCGCAACTTCGTCCTTCTATGTTGAAGCGTTCATTTCCAGTAACAGTTTGAATTTTTAGGTTTCACTCTATTTTCTCCTATATTGATAGATGTATTTGGAACTCTAAATCCAACACGGTTTGTGATAGCTTCTTGAAACTTGACACAATAAAGTAGTTTCACGTTCTGTCTCTATGTTTTGTTTCCTCTTGATGTAGCCCTTAGCAGTGACTGGGAGAAACACTTTCATGGAAACGGGTTGCCAAGCGTCCAAAAATTACGAATCTCCAGAAATCTCAGCAAATATATTTTCACCCAAACTGGATGATACTTTCAGGTAATGATCAGTACACTAAGCTGACTTGGTTCCCCAAATTTCATTCTTCTATGTTGAAGCGTTCGTTTCCAGTAACAGTTTGAATTTTTAGGTTTCACTCTATTTTCTCCTATATTGATAGATGTATTTGGAACTCTAAATCCAACACGGTTTGTGCTAGCTTCTTGAAACTTGACACAATAATGTAGTTTCACGTTCTATCTCTATGTTTTGTTTCCTCTTGATGTAGCCCTAAGCAGTGACTGGCGAGAAACACTTCCATATAAAGGGGTTGCCAAGCGTCCAAAAATTACGAATCTCCAGAAATCTCAGCAAATATTTTTTCACCCAAACTGGATGATACTTTCAGGTAATGATCAGTACACTAAGCTGACTTGGTTCACCAAATTTCGTTCTTCTATGTTGTAGCGTTCGTTTCCAGTAACAGTTTGAATTTTTAGGTTTCACTCTGTTTTCTCCTATATTGATAGATGTATTTGGAACTCTAAATCCAACACGGTTTGTGCTAGCTTCTTGAAACTTGACACAATAATGTAGTTTCACGTTCTATCTCTATGTTTTGTTTCCTCTTGATGTAGCCCTAAGCAGTGACTGGCGAGAAACACTTCCATATAAAGGGGTTGCCAAGCGTCCAAAAATTACGAATCTCCAGAAATCTCAGCAAATATTTTTTCACCCAAACTGGATGATACTTTCAGGTAATGATCAGTACACTAAGGCGACTTGGTTCCCGCAACTTCGTCCTTCTATGTTGAAGCGTTGTTTTCCAGTAACAGGTTGAATTTTGAGGTTTCACTCTGTTTTCTCCTATATTGATAGATGTATTTGGAACTCTAAATCCAACACGGTTTGTGCTAGCTTCTTGAAACTTGACACAATAATGTAGTTTCACGTTCTAACTCTATGTTTTGTTTCCTCTTGATGTAGCCCTAAGCAGTGACTGGCGAGAAACACTTCCATATAAAGGGGTTGCCAAGCGTCCAAAAATTATGAATCTCCAGAAATCTCAGCAAATATTTTTTCACCCAAACTGGATGATACTTTCAGGTAATGATCAGTACAATAAGCTGACTTGGTTCACCAAATTTCGTTCTTCTATGTTGTAGCGTTCGTTTCCAGTAACAGTTTGAATTTTTAGCTTTCACTCTGTTTTCTCCTATATTGATAGATGTATTTGGAACTCTAAATCCAACACGGTTTGTGCTAGCTTCTTGAAACTTGACACAATAATGTAGTTTCACGTTCTATCTCTATGTTTTGTTTCCTCTTGATGTAGCCCTAAGCAGTGACTGGCGAGAAACACTTCCATATAAAGGGATTGCCAAGCGTCCAAATATTACGAATCTCCAGAAATCTCAGCAAATATTTTTTCACCCAAACTGGATGATACTTTCAGGTAATGATCAGTACACTAAGCTGACTTGGTTCCCCAAATTTCATTCTTCTATGTTGAAGCGTTCGTTTCCAGTAACAGTTTGAATTTTTAGGTTTCACTCTGTTTTCTCCTATATTGATAGATGTATTTGGAACTCTAAATACAACACGGTTTATGCTAGCTTCTTGAAACTTGACACAATAAAGTAGTTTCACGTTCTATCTCCATGTTTTGTTTCCTCTTGATGTAGCCCTAAGCAGTGACTGGCGAGAAACACTTTCATGGAAAGGGGTTGCCAAGCTTCCAAAAATTACGAATCTCCAGAAATCTCAGCAAATATTTTTTCATCCAAACTGGATGATACTTTCAGGTAATGATCAGTACACTAAGGCGACTTGGTTCCCGCAACTTCGTCCTTCTATGTTGAAGCGTTCATTTCCAGTAACAGTTTGAATTTTTAGGTTTCACTCTATTTTCGCCTATATTGATAGATGTATTTGGAACTCTAAATCCAACACGGTTTGTGCTAGCTTCTTGAAACTTAACACAATAATGTAGTTTCACGTTCTATCTCTATGTTTTGTTTCCTCTTGATGTAGCCCTAAGCAGTGACTGGCGAGAAACACTTCCATATAAAGGGATTGCCAAGCGTCCAAATATTACGAATCTCCAGAAATCTCAGCAAATATATTTTCACCCAAACTGGATGATACTTTCATGTAATGATCAGTACACTAAGCTGACTTGGTTCCCCAAATTTCATTCTTCTATGTTGAAGCGTTCGTTTCCAGTAACAGTTTGAATTTTTAGGTTTCACTCTGTTTTCTCCTATATTGATAGATGTATTTGGAACTCTAAATCCAACACGGTTTGTGCTAGCTTCTTGAAACTTGACACAATAATGTAGTTTCTCGTTCTATCTCTATGTTTTGTTTCCTCTTGATGTAGCCCTAAGCAGTGACTGGCGAGAAACACTTCCATATAAAGGGGTTGCCAAGCGTCCAAAAATTACGAATCTCCAGAAATCTCAGCAAATATTTTTTCACCCAAACTGGATGATACTTTCAGGTAATGATCAGTACACTAAGCTGACTTGGTTCACCAAATTTCGTTCTTCTATGTTGTAGCGTTCGTTTCCAGTAACAGTTTGAATTTTTAGGTTTCACTCTGTTTTCTCCTATATTGATAGATGTATTTGGAACTCTAAATACAACACGGTTTGTGCTAGCTTCTTGAAACTTGACACAATAAAGTAGTTTCAGGTTCTATCTCCATTTTTTGTTTCCTCTTGATGTAGCCCTAAGCAGTGACTGGCGAGAAACACTTTCATGGAAAGGGGTTGCCAAGCTTCCAAAAATTACGAATCTCCAGAAATCTCAGCAAATATTTTTTCACCCAAACTGGATGATACTTTCAGGTAATGATCAGTACACTAAGCTGACTTGGTTCCCCAAATTTCATTCTTCTATGTTGAAGCGTTCGTTTCCAGTAACAGTTTGAATTTTTAGGTTTCACTCTATTTTCTCCTATATTGATAGATGTATTTGGAACTCTAAATCCAACACGGTTTGTGCTAGCTTCTTGAAACTTGACACAATAAAGTAGTTTCACGTTCTGTCTCTATGTGTTGTTTCCTCTTGATGTAGCCCTTAGCAGTGACTGGGAGAAACACTTTCATGGAAACGAGTTGCCAAGCGTCCAAAAATTACGAATCTCCAGAAATCTCAGCAAATATTTTTTCACCCAAACTGGATGATACTTTCAGGTAATGATCAGTACACTAAGGCGACTTGGTTCCCGCAACTTCGTCCTTCTATGTTGAAGCGTTCGTTTCCAGTAACAGTTTGAATTTTTAGGTTTCACTGTATTTTCTCCTATATTGATAGATGTATTTGGAACTCTAAATCCAACACGGTTTGTGCTAGCTTCTTGAAACTTGACACAATAATGTAGTTTCACGTTCTATCTCTATGTTTTGTTTCCTCTTGATGTAGCCCTAAGCAGTGACTGGCGAGAAACACTTCCATATAAAGGGGTTGCCAAGCGTCCAAAAATTACGAATCTCCAGAAATCTCAGCAAATATTTTTTCACCCAAACTCGATGATACTTTCAGGTAATGATCAGTACACTAAGGCGACTTGGTTCCCGCAACTTCGTCCTTCTATGTTGAAGCGTTCATTTCCAGTAACAGTTTGAATTTTTAGGTTTCACTCTATTTTCTCCTATATTGATAGATGTATTTGGAACTCTAAATCCAACACGGTTTGTGATAGCTTCTTGAAACTTGACACAATAAAGTAGTTTCACGTTCTGTCTCTATGTTTTGTTTCCTCTTGATGTAGCCCTTAGCAGTGACTGGGAGAAACACTTTCATGGAAACGGGTTGCCAAGCGTCCAAAAATTACGAATCTCCAGAAATCTCAGCAAATATATTTTCACCCAAACTGGATGATACTTTCAGGTAATGATCAGTACACTAAGCTGACTTGGTTCCCCAAATTTCATTCTTCTATGTTGAAGCGTTCGTTTCCAGTAACAGTTTGAATTTTTAGGTTTCACTCTATTTTCTCCTATATTGATAGATGTATTTGGAACTCTAAATCCAACACGGTTTGTGCTAGCTTCTTGAAACTTGACACAATAATGTAGTTTCACGTTCTATCTCTATGTTTTGTTTCCTCTTGATGTAGCCCTAAGCAGTGACTGGCGAGAAACACTTCCATATAAAGGGATTGCCAAGCGTCCAAAAATTACGAATCTCCAGAAATCTCAGCAAATATTTTTTCACCCAAACTGGATGATACTTTCAGGTAATGATCAGTACACTAAGCTGACTTGGTTCACCAAATTTCGTTCTTCTATGTTGTAGCGTTCGTTTCCAGTAACAGTTTGAATTTTTAGGTTTCACTCTGTTTTCTCCTATATTGATAGATGTATTTGGAACTCTAAATCCAACACGGTTTGTGCTAGCTTCTTGAAACTTGACACAATAATGTAGTTTCACGTTCTATCTCTATGTTTTGTTTCCTCTTGATGTAGCCCTAAGCAGTGACTGGCGAGAAACACTTCCATATAAAGGGGTTGCCAAGCGTCCAAAAATTACGAATCTCCAGAAATCTCAGCAAATATTTTTTCACCCAAACTGGATGATACTTTCAGGTAATGATCAGTACACTAAGCTGACTTGGTTCACCAAATTTCGTTCTTCTATGTTGTAGCGTTCGTTTCCAGTAACAGTTTGAATTTTTAGGTTTCACTCTGTTTTCTCCTATATTGATAGATGTATTTGGAACTCTAAATCCAACACGGTTTGTGCTAGCTTCTTGAAACTTGACACAATAATGTAGTTTCACGTTCTATCACTATGTTTTGTTTCCTCTTGATGTAGCCCTAAGCAGTGACTGGCGAGAAACACTTCCATATAAAGGGGTTGCCAAGCGTCCTTAAATTACGAATCTCCAGAAATCTCAGTAAATATTTTTTCACCCAAACTGGATGATAGTTTCAGGTAATGATCAGTACACTAAGGCGACTTGGTTCCCGAAACTTCATTCTTCTATGTTGAAGCGTTCATTTCCAGTAACAGTTTGAATTTTTAGGTTTCATTCTGTTTTCTCCTATATTGATAGATGTATTTGGAACTCTAAATCCAACACGGTTTGTGCTAGCTTCTTGAAACTTGACACAATAAAGTAGTTTCACGTTCTGTCTCTATGTTTTGTTTCCTCTTGATGTAGCCCTTAGCAATGACTGGCAGAAACACTTTCATGGAAACGGGTTGCCAAGCGTCCAAAAATTACGAATCTCCAGAAATCTCAGCAAATATTTTTTCACCCAAACTGGATGATACTTTCAGGAAATGATCAGTACACTAAGCTGATTTGGTTCCCGAAACTTCATTCTTCTATGTTGAAGCGTTCGTTTCCAGTAACAGTTTGAATTTTTAGGTTTCACTCTGTTTTCTCCTATATTGATAGATGTATTTGGAACTCTAAATACAACACGGTTTATGCTAGCTTCTTGAAACTTGACACAATAATGTAGTTTCTCGTTCTATCTCTATGTTTTGTTTCCTCTTGATGTAGCCCTAAGCAGTGACTGGCGAGAAACACTTCCATATAAAGGGGTTGCCAAGCGTCCAAAAATTACGAATCTCCAGAAATCTCAGCAAATATTTTTTCACCCAAACTGGATGATACTTTCAGGTAATGATCAGTACACTAAGCTGACTTGGTTCACCAAATTTCGTTCTTCTATGTTGTAGCGTTCGTTTCCAGTAACAGTTTGAATTTTTAGGTTTCACTCTGTTTTCTCCTATATTGATAGATGTATTTGGAACTCTAAATACAACACGGTTTGTGCTAGCTTCTTGAAACTTGACACAATAAAGTAGTTTCACGTTCTATCTCCATGTTTTGTTTCCTCTTGATGTAGCCCTAAGCAGTGACTGGCGAGAAACACTTTCTTGGAAAGGGGTTGCCAAGCTTCCAAAAATTACGAATCTCCAGAAATCTCAGCAAATATTTTTTCACCCAAACTGGATGATACTTTCAGGTAATGATCAGTACACTAAGGCGACTTGGTTCCCGCACCTTCGTCCTTCTATGTTGAAGCGTTCATTTCCAGTAACAGATTGAATTTTTAGGTTTCACTCTATTTTCGCCTATATTGATAGATGTATTTGGAACTCTAAATCCAACACGGTTTGTGCTAGCTTCTTGAAACTTGACACAATAATGTAGTTTCACGTTCTATCTCTATGTTTTGTTTCCTCTTGATGTAGCCCTAAGCAGTGACTGGCGAGAAACACTTCCATATAAAGGGATTGCCAAGCGTCCAAATATTACGAATCTCCAGAAATCTCAGCAAATATATTTTCACCCAAACTGGATGATACTTTCAGGTAATGATCAGTACACTAAGCTGACTTGGTTCCCCAAATTTCATTCTTCTATGTTGAAGCGTTCGTTTCCAGTAACAGTTTGAATTTTTAGGTTTCACTCTGTTTTCTCCTATATTGATAGATGTATTTGGAACTCTAAATACAACACGGTTTATGCTAGCTTCTTGAAACTTGACACAATAAAGTAGTTTCACGTTCTATCTCCATGTTTTGTTTCCTCTTGATGTAGCCCTAAGCAGTGACTGGCGAGAAACACTTTCATGGAAAGGGGTTGCCAAGCTTCCAAAAATTACGAATCTCCAGAAATCTCAGCAAATATTTTTTCATCCAAACTGGATGATACTTTCAGGTAATGATCAGTACACTAAGGCGACTTGGTTCCCGCAACTTCGTCCTTCTATGTTGAAGCGTTCATTTCCAGTAACAGTTTGAATTTTTAGGTTTCACTCTATTTTCGCCTATATTGATAGATGTATTTGGAACTCTAAATCCAACACGGTTTGTGCTAGCTTCTTGAAACTTAACACAATAATGTAGTTTCACGTTCTATCTCTATGTTTTGTTTCCTCTTGATGTAGCCCTAAGCAGTGACTGGCGAGAAACACTTCCATATAAAGGGATTGCCAAGCGTCCAAATATTACGAATCTCCAGAAATCTCAGCAAATATATTTTCACCCAAACTGGATGATACTTTCAGGTAATGATCAGTACACTAAGCTGACTTGGTTCCCCAAATTTCATTCTTCTATGTTGAAGCGTTCGTTTCCAGTAACAGTTTGAATTTTTAGGTTTCACTCTGTTTTCTCCTATATTGATAGATGTATTTGGAACTCTAAATCCAACACGGTTTGTGCTAGCTTCTTGAAACTTGACACAATAATGTAGTTTCTCGTTCTATCTCTATGTTTTGTTTCCTCTTGATGTAGCCCTAAGCAGTGACTGGCGAGAAACACTTCCATATAAAGGGGTTGCCAAGCGTCCAAAAATTACGAATCTCCAGAAATCTCAGCAAATATTTTTTCACCCAAACTGGATGATACTTTCAGGTAATGATCAGTACACTAAGCTGACTTGGTTCACCAAATTTCGTTCTTCTATGTTGTAGCGTTCGTTTCCAGTAACAGTTTGAATTTTTAGGTTTCACTCTGTTTTCTCCTATATTGATAGATGTATTTGGAACTCTAAATACAACACGGTTTGTGCTAGCTTCTTGAAACTTGACACAATAAAGTAGTTTCACGTTCTATCTCCATTTTTTGTTTCCTCTTGATGTAGCCCTAAGCAGTGACTGGCGAGAAACACTTTCATGGAAAGGGGTTGCCAAGCTTCCAAAAATTACGAATCTCCAGAAATCTCAGCAAATATTTTTTCACCCAAACTGGATGATACTTTCAGGTAATGATCAGTACACTAAGCTGACTTGGTTCCCCAAATTTCATTCTTCTATGTTGAAGCGTTCGTTTCCAGTAACAGTTTGAATTTTTAGGTTTCACTCTATTTTCTCCTATATTGATAGATGTATTTGGAACTCTAAATCCAACACGGTTTGTGCTAGCTTCTTGAAACTTGACACAATAAAGTAGTTTCACGTTCTGTCTCTATGTTTTGTTTCCTCTTGATGTAGCCCTAAGCAGTGACTGGCGAGAAACACTTTCATGGAAAGGGGTTGCCAAGCATCCAAAAATTACGAATCTCCAGAAATCTCAGCAAATATTTTTTCACCCAAATTGATGATAGTTTCAGGTAATGATCAGTACACTAAGGCGACTTGGTTTCCCAAATTTCATTCTTCTATGTTGAAGCGTTCATTTCCAGTAACAGTTTGAATTTTTAGGTTTCATTCTGTTTTCTCCTATATTGATAGATGTATTTGGAACTCTAAATCCAACACGGTTTGTGCTAGCTTCTTGAAACTTGACACAATAAAGTAGTTTCACGTTCTGTCTCTATGTTTTGTTTCCTCTTGATGTAGCCCTTAGCAGTGACTGGGAGAAACACTTTCATGGAAACGAGTTGCCAAGCGTCCAAAAATTACGAATCTCCAGAAATCTCAGCAAATATTTTTTCACCCAAACTGGATGATACTTTCAGGTAATGATCAGTACACTAAGGCGACTTGGTTCCCGCAACTTCGTCCTTCTATGTTGAAGCGTTCATTTCCAGTAACAGTTTGAATTTTTAGGTTTCACTCTATTTTCTCCTATATTGATAGATGTATTTGGAACTCTAAATCCAACACGGTTTGTGATAGCTTCTTGAAACTTGACACAATAATGTAGTTTCACGTTCTATCTCTATGTTTTGTTTCCTCTTGATGTAGCCCTAAGCAGTGACTGGCGAGAAACACTTCCATATAAAGGGGTTGCCAAGCGTCCAAAAATTACGAATCTCCA
This sequence comes from Spermophilus citellus, assembly GCF_964194105.1. Classification (NCBI taxonomy): domain Eukaryota; kingdom Metazoa; phylum Chordata; class Mammalia; order Rodentia; family Sciuridae; genus Spermophilus; species Spermophilus citellus. Next base: position 32,057,215 of record NC_138186.1, read on the forward strand.
GAAATCTCAGCAAATATTTTTTCACCCAAACTCGATGATACTTTCAGGTAATGATCAGTACACTAAGGCGACTTGGTTCCCGCAACTTCGTCCTTCTATGTTGAAGCGTTCATTTCCAGTAACAGTTTGAATTTTTAGGTTTCACTCTATTTTCTCCTATATTGATAGATGTATTTGGAACTCTAAATCCAACACGGTTTGTGATAGCTTCTTGAAACTTGACACAATAAAGTAGTTTCACGTTCTGTCTCTATGTTTTGTTTCCTCTTGATGTAGCCCTTAGCAGTGACTGGGAGAAACACTTTCATGGAAACGGGTTGCCAAGCGTCCAAAAATTACGAATCTCCAGAAATCTCAGCAAATATATTTTCACCCAAACTGGATGATACTTTCAGGTAATGATCAGTACACTAAGCTGACTTGGTTCCCCAAATTTCATTCTTCTATGTTGAAGCGTTCGTTTCCAGTAACAGTTTGAATTTTTAGGTTTCACTCTATTTTCTCCTATATTGATAGATGTATTTGGAACTCTAAATCCAACACGGTTTGTGCTAGCTTCTTGAAACTTGACACAATAATGTAGTTTCACGTTCTATCTCTATGTTTTGTTTCCTCTTGATGTAGCCCTAAGCAGTGACTGGCGAGAAACACTTCCATATAAAGGGGTTGCCAAGCGTCCAAAAATTACGAATCTCCAGAAATCTCAGCAAATATTTTTTCACCCAAACTGGATGATACTTTCAGGTAATGATCAGTACACTAAGCTGACTTGGTTCACCAAATTTCGTTCTTCTATGTTGTAGCGTTCGTTTCCAGTAACAGTTTGAATTTTTAGGTTTCACTCTGTTTTCTCCTATATTGATAGATGTATTTGGAACTCTAAATCCAACACGGTTTGTGCTAGCTTCTTGAAACTTGACACAATAATGTAGTTTCACGTTCTATCTCTATGTTTTGTTTCCTCTTGATGTAGCCCTAAGCAGTGACTGGCGAGAAACACTTCCATATAAAGGGGTTGCCAAGCGTCCAAAAATTACGAATCTCCAGAAATCTCAGCAAATATTTTTTCACCCAAACTGGATGATACTTTCAGGTAATGATCAGTACACTAAGGCGACTTGGTTCCCGCAACTTCGTCCTTCTATGTTGAAGCGTTGTTTTCCAGTAACAGGTTGAATTTTGAGGTTTCACTCTGTTTTCTCCTATATTGATAGATGTATTTGGAACTCTAAATCCAACACGGTTTGTGCTAGCTTCTTGAAACTTGACACAATAATGTAGTTTCACGTTCTAACTCTATGTTTTGTTTCCTCTTGATGTAGCCCTAAGCAGTGACTGGCGAGAAACACTTCCATATAAAGGGGTTGCCAAGCGTCCAAAAATTATGAATCTCCAGAAATCTCAGCAAATATTTTTTCACCCAAACTGGATGATACTTTCAGGTAATGATCAGTACAATAAGCTGACTTGGTTCACCAAATTTCGTTCTTCTATGTTGTAGCGTTCGTTTCCAGTAACAGTTTGAATTTTTAGCTTTCACTCTGTTTTCTCCTATATTGATAGATGTATTTGGAACTCTAAATCCAACACGGTTTGTGCTAGCTTCTTGAAACTTGACACAATAATGTAGTTTCACGTTCTATCTCTATGTTTTGTTTCCTCTTGATGTAGCCCTTAGCAGTGACTGGGAGAAACACTTTCATGGAAACGGGTTGCCAAGCGTCCAAAAATTACGAATCTCCAGAAATCTCAGCAAATATTTTTTCACCCAAACTGGATGATACTTTCAGGTAATGATCAGTACACTAAGGCGACTTGGTTCACGCAACTTCGTCCTTCTATGTTGAAGCGTTCATTTCCAGTAACAGTTTGAATTTTTAGGTTTCACTCTGTTTTCTCCTATATTGATAGATGTATTTGGAACTCTAAATCCAACACGGTTTGTGCTAGCTTCTTGAAACTTGACACAATAATGTAGTTTCACGTTCTATCTCTATGTTTTGTTTCCTCTTGATGTAGCCCTAAGCAGTGACTGGCGAGAAACACTTCCATATAAAGGGATTGCCAAGCGTCCAAATATTACGAATCTCCAGAAATCTCAGCAAATATATTTTCACCCAAACTGGATGATACTTTCATGTAATGATCAGTACACTAAGCTGACTTGGTTCCCCAAATTTCATTCTTCTATGTTGAAGCGTTCGTTTCCAGTAACAGTTTGAATTTTTAGGTTTCACTCTGTTTTCTCCTATATTGATAGATGTATTTGGAACTCTAAATCCAACACGGTTTGTGCTAGCTTCTTGAAACTTGACACAATAATGTAGTTTCTCGTTCTATCTCTATGTTTTGTTTCCTCTTGATGTAGCCCTAAGCAGTGACTGGCGAGAAACACTTCCATATAAAGGGGTTGCCAAGCGTCCAAAAATTACGAATCTCCAGAAATCTCAGCAAATATTTTTTCACCCAAACTGGATGATACTTTCAGGTAATGATCAGTACACTAAGCTGACTTGGTTCACCAAATTTCGTTCTTCTATGTTGTAGCGTTCGTTTCCAGTAACAGTTTGAATTTTTAGGTTTCACTCTGTTTTCTCCTATATTGATAGATGTATTTGGAACTCTAAATACAACACGGTTTGTGCTAGCTTCTTGAAACTTGACACAATAAAGTAGTTTCAGGTTCTATCTCCATTTTTTGTTTCCTCTTGATGTAGCCCTAAGCAGTGACTGGCGAGAAACACTTTCATGGAAAGGGGTTGCCAAGCTTCCAAAAATTACGAATCTCCAGAAATCTCAGCAAATATTTTTTCACCCAAACTGGATGATACTTTCAGGTAATGATCAGTACACTAAGCTGACTTGGTTCCCCAAATTTCATTCTTCTATGTTGAAGCGTTCGTTTCCAGTAACAGTTTGAATTTTTAGGTTTCACTCTATTTTCTCCTATATTGATAGATGTATTTGGAACTCTAAATCCAACACGGTTTGTGCTAGCTTCTTGAAACTTGACACAATAAAGTAGTTTCACGTTCTGTCTCTATGTTTTGTTTCCTCTTGATGTAGCCCTTAGCAGTGACTGGGAGAAACACTTTCATGGAAACGGGTTGCCAAGCGTCCAAAAATTACGAATCTCCAGAAATCTCAGCAAATATATTTTCACCCAAACTGGATGATACTTTCAGGTAATGATCAGTACACTAAGCTGACTTGGTTCCCCAAATTTCATTCTTCTATGTTGAAGCGTTCGTTTCCAGTAACAGTTTGAATTTTTAGGTTTCACTCTATTTTCTCCTATATTGATAGATGTATTTGGAACTCTAAATCCAACACGGTTTGTGCTAGCTTCTTGAAACTTGACACAATAATGTAGTTTCACGTTCTATCTCTATGTTTTGTTTCCTCTTGATGTAGCCCTAAGCAGTGACTGGCGAGAAACACTTCCATATAAAGGGATTGCCAAGCGTCCAAAAATTACGAATCTCCAGAAATCTCAGCAAATATTTTTTCACCCAAACTGGATGATACTTTCAGGTAATGATCAGTACACTAAGCTGACTTGGTTCACCAAATTTCGTTCTTCTATGTTGTAGCGTTCGTTTCCAGTAACAGTTTGAATTTTTAGGTTTCACTCTGTTTTCTCCTATATTGATAGATGTATTTGGAACTCTAAATCCAACACGGTTTGTGCTAGCTTCTTGAAACTTGACACAATAATGTAGTTTCACGTTCTATCTCTATGTTTTGTTTCCTCTTGATGTAGCCCTAAGCAGTGACTGGCGAGAAACACTTCCATATAAAGGGGTTGCCAAGCGTCCAAAAATTACGAATCTCCAGAAATCTCAGCAAATATTTTTTCACCCAAACTGGATGATACTTTCAGGTAATGATCAGTACACTAAGCTGACTTGGTTCACCAAATTTCGTTCTTCTATGTTGTAGCGTTCGTTTCCAGTAACAGTTTGAATTTTTAGGTTTCACTCTGTTTTCTCCTATATTGATAGATGTATTTGGAACTCTAAATCCAACACGGTTTGTGCTAGCTTCTTGAAACTTGACACAATAATGTAGTTTCACGTTCTATCACTATGTTTTGTTTCCTCTTGATGTAGCCCTAAGCAGTGACTGGCGAGAAACACTTCCATATAAAGGGGTTGCCAAGCGTCCTTAAATTACGAATCTCCAGAAATCTCAGCAAATATTTTTTCACCCAAACTGGATGATACTTTCAGGTAATGATCAGTACACTAAGGCGACTTGGTTCCCGCAACTTCGTCCTTCTATGTTGAAGCGTTGTTTTCCAGTAACAGGTTGAATTTTGAGGTTTCACTCTGTTTTCTCCTATATTGATAGATGTATTTGGAACTCTAAATCCAACACGGTTTGTGCTAGCTTCTTGAAACTTGACACAATAATGTAGTTTCACGTTCTAACTCTATGTTTTGTTTCCTCTTGATGTAGCCCTAAGCAGTGACTGGCGAGAAACACTTCCATATAAAGGGGTTGCCAAGCGTCCAAAAATTATGAATCTCCAGAAATCTCAGCAAATATTTTTTCACCCAAACTGGATGATACTTTCAGGTAATGATCAGTACAATAAGCTGACTTGGTTCACCAAATTTCGTTCTTCTATGTTGTAGCGTTCGTTTCCAGTAACAGTTTGAATTTTTAGGTTTCACTCTGTTTTCTCCTATATTGATAGATGTATTTGGAACTCTAAATCCAACACGGTTTGTGCTAGCTTCTTGAAACTTGACACAATAATGTAGTTTCACGTTCTATCTCTATGTTTTGTTTCCTCTTGATGTAGCCCTTAGCAGTGACTGGGAGAAACACTTTCATGGAAACGGGTTGCCAAGCGTCCAAAAATTACGAATCTCCAGAAATCTCAGCAAATATTTTTTCACCCAAACTGGATGATACTTTCAGGTAATGATCAGTACACTAAGGCGACTTGGTTCACGCAACTTCGTCCTTCTATGTTGAAGCGTTCATTTCCAGTAACAGTTTGAATTTTTAGGTTTCACTCTGTTTTCTCCTATATTGATAGATGTATTTGGAACTCTAAATCCAACACGGTTTGTGCTAGCTTCTTGAAACTTGACACAATAATGTAGTTTCACGTTCTATCTCTATGTTTTGTTTCCTCTTGATGTAGCCCTAAGCAGTGACTGGCGAGAAACACTTCCATATAAAGGGATTGCCAAGCGTCCAAATATTACGAATCTCCAGAAATCTCAGCAAATATATTTTCACCCAAACTGGATGATACTTTCATGTAATGATCAGTACACTAAGCTGACTTGGTTCCCCAAATTTCATTCTTCTATGTTGAAGCGTTCGTTTCCAGTAACAGTTTGAATTTTTAGGTTTCACTCTGTTTTCTCCTATATTGATAGATGTATTTGGAACTCTAAATCCAACACGGTTTGTGCTAGCTTCTTGAAACTTGACACAATAATGTAGTTTCTCGTTCTATCTCTATGTTTTGTTTCCTCTTGATGTAGCCCTAAGCAGTGACTGGCGAGAAACACTTCCATATAAAGGGGTTGCCAAGCGTCCAAAAATTACGAATCTCCAGAAATCTCAGCAAATATTTTTTCACCCAAACTGGATGATACTTTCAGGTAATGATCAGTACACTAAGCTGACTTGGTTCACCAAATTTCGTTCTTCTATGTTGTAGCGTTCGTTTCCAGTAACAGTTTGAATTTTTAGGTTTCACTCTGTTTTCTCCTATATTGATAGATGTATTTGGAACTCTAAATACAACACGGTTTGTGCTAGCTTCTTGAAACTTGACACAATAAAGTAGTTTCAGGTTCTATCTCCATTTTTTGTTTCCTCTTGATGTAGCCCTAAGCAGTGACTGGCGAGAAACACTTTCATGGAAAGGGGTTGCCAAGCTTCCAAAAATTACGAATCTCCAGAAATCTCAGCAAATATTTTTTCACCCAAACTGGATGATACTTTCAGGTAATGATCAGTACACTAAGCTGACTTGGTTCCCCAAATTTCATTCTTCTATGTTGAAGCGTTCGTTTCCAGTAACAGTTTGAATTTTTAGGTTTCACTCTATTTTCTCCTATATTGATAGATGTATTTGGAACTCTAAATCCAACACGGTTTGTGCTAGCTTCTTGAAACTTGACACAATAAAGTAGTTTCACGTTCTGTCTCTATGTGTTGTTTCCTCTTGATGTAGCCCTTAGCAGTGACTGGGAGAAACACTTTCATGGAAACGAGTTGCCAAGCGTCCAAAAATTACGAATCTCCAGAAATCTCAGCAAATATTTTTTCACCCAAACTGGATGATACTTTCAGGTAATGATCAGTACACTAAGGCGACTTGGTTCCCGCAACTTCGTCCTTCTATGTTGAAGCGTTCGTTTCCAGTAACAGTTTGAATTTTTAGGTTTCACTGTATTTTCTCCTATATTGATAGATGTATTTGGAACTCTAAATCCAACACGGTTTGTGCTAGCTTCTTGAAACTTGACACAATAATGTAGTTTCACGTTCTATCTCTATGTTTTGTTTCCTCTTGATGTAGCCCTAAGCAGTGACTGGCGAGAAACACTTCCATATAAAGGGGTTGCCAAGCGTCCAAAAATTACGAATCTCCAGAAATCTCAGCAAATATTTTTTCACCCAAACTCGATGATACTTTCAGGTAATGATCAGTACACTAAGGCGACTTGGTTCCCGCAACTTCGTCCTTCTATGTTGAAGCGTTCATTTCCAGTAACAGTTTGAATTTTTAGGTTTCACTCTATTTTCTCCTATATTGATAGATGTATTTGGAACTCTAAATCCAACACGGTTTGTGATAGCTTCTTGAAACTTGACACAATAAAGTAGTTTCACGTTCTGTCTCTATGTTTTGTTTCCTCTTGATGTAGCCCTTAGCAGTGACTGGGAGAAACACTTTCATGGAAACGGGTTGCCAAGCGTCCAAAAATTACGAATCTCCAGAAATCTCAGCAAATATATTTTCACCCAAACTGGATGATACTTTCAGGTAATGATCAGTACACTAAGCTGACTTGGTTCCCCAAATTTCATTCTTCTATGTTGAAGCGTTCGTTTCCAGTAACAGTTTGAATTTTTAGGTTTCACTCTATTTTCTCCTATATTGATAGATGTATTTGGAACTCTAAATCCAACACGGTTTGTGCTAGCTTCTTGAAACTTGACACAATAATGTAGTTTCACGTTCTATCTCTATGTTTTGTTTCCTCTTGATGTAGCCCTAAGCAGTGACTGGCGAGAAACACTTCCATATAAAGGGATTGCCAAGCGTCCAAAAATTACGAATCTCCAGAAATCTCAGCAAATATTTTTTCACCCAAACTGGATGATACTTTCAGGTAATGATCAGTACACTAAGCTGACTTGGTTCACCAAATTTCGTTCTTCTATGTTGTAGCGTTCGTTTCCAGTAACAGTTTGAATTTTTAGGTTTCACTCTGTTTTCTCCTATATTGATAGATGTATTTGGAACTCTAAATCCAACACGGTTTGTGCTAGCTTCTTGAAACTTGACACAATAATGTAGTTTCACGTTCTATCTCTATGTTTTGTTTCCTCTTGATGTAGCCCTAAGCAGTGACTGGCGAGAAACACTTCCATATAAAGGGGTTGCCAAGCGTCCAAAAATTACGAATCTCCAGAAATCTCAGCAAATATTTTTTCACCCAAACTGGATGATACTTTCAGGTAATGATCAGTACACTAAGCTGACTTGGTTCACCAAATTTCGTTCTTCTATGTTGTAGCGTTCGTTTCCAGTAACAGTTTGAATTTTTAGGTTTCACTCTGTTTTCTCCTATATTGATAGATGTATTTGGAACTCTAAATCCAACACGGTTTGTGCTAGCTTCTTGAAACTTGACACAATAATGTAGTTTCACGTTCTATCACTATGTTTTGTTTCCTCTTGATGTAGCCCTAAGCAGTGACTGGCGAGAAACACTTCCATATAAAGGGGTTGCCAAGCGTCCTTAAATTACGAATCTCCAGAAATCTCAGTAAATATTTTTTCACCCAAACTGGATGATAGTTTCAGGTAATGATCAGTACACTAAGGCGACTTGGTTCCCGAAACTTCATTCTTCTATGTTGAAGCGTTCATTTCCAGTAACAGTTTGAATTTTTAGGTTTCATTCTGTTTTCTCCTATATTGATAGATGTATTTGGAACTCTAAATCCAACACGGTTTGTGCTAGCTTCTTGAAACTTGACACAATAAAGTAGTTTCACGTTCTGTCTCTATGTTTTGTTTCCTCTTGATGTAGCCCTTAGCAATGACTGGGAGAAACACTTTCATGGAAACGGGTTGCCAAGCGTCCAAAAATTACGAATCTCCAGAAATCTCAGCAAATATTTTTTCACCCAAACTGGATGATACTTTCAGGTAATGATCAGTACACTAAGCTGATTTGGTTCCCGAAACTTCATTCTTCTATGTTGAAGCGTTCGTTTCCAGTAACAGTTTGAATTTTTAGGTTTCACTCTGTTTTCTCCTATATTGATAGATGTATTTGGAACTCTAAATACAACACGGTTTATGCTAGCTTCTTGAAACTTGACACAATAAAGTAGTTTCACGTTCTATCTCCATGTTTTGTTTCCTCTTGATGTAGCCCTAAGCAGTGACTGGTGAGAAACACTTTCATGGAAAGGGGTTGCCTAGCTTCCAAAAATTACGAATCTCCAGAAATCTCAGCAAATATTTTTTCATCCAAACTGGATGATACTTTCAGGTAATGATCAGTACACTAAGGCGACTTGGTTCCCGCAACTTCGTCCTTCTATGTTGAAGCATTCATTTCCAGTAACAGTTTGAATTTTTAGGTTTCACTCTATTTTCGCCTATATTGATAGATGTATTTGGAACTCTAAATCCAACACGGTTTGTGCTAGCTTCTTGAAACTTAACACAATAATGTAGTTTCACGTTCTATCTCTATGTTTTGTTTCCTCTTGATGTAGCCCTAAGCAGTGACTGGCGAGAAACACTTCCATATAAAGGGATTGCCAAGCGCCCAAATATTACGAATCTCCAGAAATCTCAGCAAATATATTTTCACCCAAACTGGATGATACTTTCATGTAATGATCAGTACACTAAGCTGACTTGGTTCCCCAAATTTCATTCTTCTATGTTGAAGCGTTCGTTTCCAGTAACAGTTTGAATTTTTAGGTTTCACTCTGTTTTCTCCTATATTGATAGATGTATTTGGAACTCTAAATCCAACACGGTTTGTGCTAGCTTCTTGAAACTTGACACAATAATGTAGTTTCTCGTTCTATCTCTATGTTTTGTTTCCTCTTGATGTAGCCCTAAGCAGTGACTGGCGAGAAACACTTCCATATAAAGGGGTTGCCAAGCGTCCAAAAATTACGAATCTCCAGAAATCTCAGCAAATATTTTTTCACCCAAACTGGATGATACTTTCAGGTAATGATCAGTACACTAAGCTGACTTGGTTCACCAAATTTCGTTCTTCTATGTTGTAGCGTTCGTTTCCAGTAACAGTTTGAATTTTTAGGTTTCACTCTGTTTTCTCCTATATTGATAGATGTATTTGGAACTCTAAATACAACACGGTTTGTGCTAGCTTCTTGAAACTTGACACAATAAAGTAGTTTCACGTTCTATCTCCATGTTTTGTTTCCTCTTGATGTAGCCCTAAGCAGTGACTGGCGAGAAACACTTTCTTGGAAAGGGGTTGCCAAGCTTCCAGAAATTACGAATCTCCAGAAATCTCAGCAAATATTTTTTCACCCAAACTGGATGATACTTTCAGGTAATGATCAGTTCACTAAGGCGACTTGGTTCCCGCAACTTCGTCCTTCTATGTTGAAGCGTTCATTTCCAGTAACAGATTGAATTTTTAGGTTTCACTCTATTTTCGCCTATATTGATAGATGTATTTGGAACTCTAAATCCAACACGGTTTGTGCTAGCTTCTTGAAACTTGACACAATAATGTAGTTTCACGTTCTATCTCTATGTTTTGTTTCCTCTTGATGTAGCCCTAAGCAGTGACTGGCGAGAAACACTTCCATATAAAGGGATTGCCAAGCGTCCAAATATTACGAATCTCCAGAAATCTCAGCAAATATATTTTCACCCAAACTGGATGATACTTTCAGGTAATGATCAGTACACTAAGCTGACTTGGTTCCCCAAATTTCATTCTTCTATGTTGAAGCGTTCGTTTCCAGTAACAGTTTGAATTTTTAGGTTTCACTCTGTTTTCTCCTATATTGATAGATGTATTTGGAACTCTAAATACAACACGGTTTATGCTAGCTTCTTGAAACTTGACACAATAAAGTAGTTTCACGTTCTATCTCCATGTTTTGTTTCCTCTTGATGTAGCCCTAAGCAGTGACTGGCGAGAAACACTTTCATGGAAAGGGGTTGCCAAGCTTCCAAAAATTACGAATCTCCAGAAATCTCAGCAAATATTTTTTCATCCAAACTGGATGATACTTTCAGGTAATGATCAGTACACTAAGGCGACTTGGTTCCCGCAACTTCGTCCTTCTATGTTGAAGCGTTCATTTCCAGTAACAGTTTGAATTTTTAGGTTTCACTCTATTTTCGCCTATATTGATAGATGTATTTGGAACTCTAAATCCAACACGGTTTGTGCTAGCTTCTTGAAACTTAACACAATAATGTAGTTTCACGTTCTATCTCTATGTTTTGTTTCCTCTTGATGTAGCCCTAAGCAGTGACTGGCGAGAAACACTTCCATATAAAGGGATTGCCAAGCGTCCAAATATTACGAATCTCCAGAAATCTCAGCAAATATATTTTCACCCAAACTGGATGATACTTTCAGGTAATGATCAGTACACTAAGCTGACTTGGTTCCCCAAATTTCATTCTTCTATGTTGAAGCGTTCGTTTCCAGTAACAGTTTGAATTTTTAGGTTTCACTCTGTTTTCTCCTATATTGATAGATGTATTTGGAACTCTAAATCCAACACGGTTTGTGCTAGCTTCTTGAAACTTGACACAATAATGTAGTTTCTCGTTCTATCTCTATGTTTTGTTTCCTCTTGATGTAGCCCTAAGCAGTGACTGGCGAGAAATACTTCCATATAAAGGGGTTGCCAAGCGTCCAAAAATTACGAATCTCCAGAAATCTCAGCAAATATTTTTTCACCCAAACTGGATGATACTTTCAGGTAATGATCAGTACACTAAGCTGACTTGGTTCACCAAATTTCGTTCTTCTATGTTGTAGCGTTCGTTTCCAGTAACAGTTTGAATTTTTAGGTTTCACTCTGTTTTCTCCTATATTGATAGATGTATTTGGAACTCTAAATACAACACGGTTTGTGCTAGCTTCTTGAAACTTGACACAATAAAGTAGTTTCACGTTCTATCTCCATGTTTTGTTTCCTCTTGATGTAGCCCTAAGCAGTGACTGGCGAGAAACACTTTCATGGAAAGGGGTTGCCAAGCTTCCAAAAATTACGAATCTCCAGAAATCTCAGCAAATATTTTTTCACCCAAACTGGATGATACTTTCAGGTAATGATCAGTACACTAAGCTGACTTGGTTCCCCAAATTTCATTCTTCTATGTTGAAGCGTTCGTTTCCAGTAACAGTTTGAATTTTTAGGTTTCACTCTATTTTCTCCTATATTGATAGATGTATTTGGAACTCTAAATCCAACACGGTTTGTGCTAGCTTCTTGAAACTTGACACAATAAAGTAGTTTCACGTTCTGTCTCTATGTTTTGTTTCCTCTTGATGTAGCCCTAAGCAGTGACTGGCGAGAAACACTTTCATGGAAAGGGGTTGTCAAGCATCCAAAAATTACGAATCTCCAGAAATCTCAGCAAATATTTTTTCACCCAAATTGATGATAGTTTCAGGTAATGATCAGTACCCTAAGGCGACTTGGTTTCCCAAATTTCATTCTTCTATGTTGAAGCGTTCATTTCCAGTAACAGTTTGAATTTTTAGGTTTCATTCTGTTTTCTCCTATATTGATAGATGTATTTGGAACTCTAAATCCAACACGGTTTGTGCTAGCTTCTTGAAACTTGACACAATAAAGTAGTTTCACGTTCTGTCTCTATGTTTTGTTTCCTCTTGATGTAGCCCTTAGCAGTGACTGGGAGAAACACTTTCATGGAAACGAGTTGCCAAGCGTCCAAAAATTACGAATCTCCAGAAATCTCAGCAAATATTTTTTCACCCAAACTGGATGATACTTTCAGGTAATGATCAGTACACTAAGGCGACTTGGTTCCCGCAACTTCGTCCTTCTATGTTGAAGCGTTCATTTCCAGTAACAGTTTGAATTTTTAGGTTTCACTCTATTTTCTCCTATATTGATAGATGTATTTGGAACTCTAAATCCAACACGGTTTGTGATAGCTTCTTGAAACTTGACACAATAATGTAGTTTCACGTTCTATCTCTATGTTTTGTTTCCTCTTGATGTAGCCCTAAGCAGTGACTGGCGAGAAACACTTCCATATAAAGGGGTTGCCAAGCGTCCAAAAATTACGAATCTCCAGAAATCTCAGCAAATATTTTTTCACCCAAACTCGATGATACTTTCAGGTAATGATCAGTACACTAAGGCGACTTGGTTCCCGCAACTTCGTCCTTCTATGTTGAAGCGTTCATTTCCAGTAACAGTTTGAATTTTTAGGTTTCACTCTGTTTTCTCCTATATTGATAGATGTATTTGGAACTCTAAATCCAACACGGTTTGTGCTAGCTTCTTGAAACTTGACACAATAATGTAGTTTCACGTTCTATCTCTATGTTTTGTTTCGTCTTGATGTAGCCCTAAGCAGTGACTGGCGAGAAACACTTTCATGGAAACGGGTTGCCAAGCGTCCAAAAATTACGAATCTCCAGAAATCTCAGCAAATATTTTTTCACCCAAACTGGATGATACTTTCAGGTAATGATCAGTACACTAAGCTGATTTGGTTCCCCAAATTTCATTCTTGTATGTTGAAGCGTTCGTTTCCAGTAACAGTTTGAATTTTTAGGTTTCACTCTGTTTTCTCCTATATTGATAGATGTATTTGGAACTCTAAATCCAACACGGTTTGTGCTAGCTTCTTGAAACTTGACACAATAATGTAGTTTCACGTTCTATCTCTATGTTTTGTTTCGTCTTGATGTAGCCCTAAGCAGTGACTGGCGAGAAACACTTCCATATAAAGGGGTTGCCAAGCGTCCAAAAATTACGAATCTCCAGAAATCTCAGCAAATATTTTTTCACCCAAACTGGATGATACTTTCAGGTAATGATCAGTACACTAAGGCGACTTGGTTCCCGCAACTTCGTCCTTCTATGTTGAAGCGTTGTTTTCCAGTAACAGGTTGAATTTTTAGGTTTCACTCTGTTTTCTCCTATATTGATAGATGTATTTGGAACTCTAAATCCAACACGGTTTGTGCTAGCTTCTTGAAACTTGACACAATAATGTAGTTTCACGTTCTAACTCTATGTTTTGTTTCCTCTTGATGTAGCCCTAAGCAGTGACTGGCGAGAAACACTTCCATATAAAGGGGTTGCCAAGCGTCCAAAAATTATGAATCTCCAGAAATCTCAGCAAATATTTTTTCACCCAAACTGGATGATACTTTCAGGTAATGATCAGTACAATAAGCTGACTTGGTTCACCAAATTTCGTTCTTCTATGTTGTAGCGTTCGTTTCCAGTAACAGTTTGAATTTTTAGGTTTCACTCTGTTTTCTCCTATATTGATAGATGTATTTGGAACTCTAAATCCAACACGGTTTGTGCTAGCTTCTTGAAACTTGACACAATAATGTAGTTTCACGTTCTATCTCTATGTTTTGTTTCCTCTTGATGTAGCCCTTAGCAGTGACTGGGAGAAACACTTTCATGGAAACGGGTTGCCAAGCGTCCAAAAATTACGAATCTCCAGAAATCTCAGCAAATATTTTTTCACCCAAACTGGATGATACTTTCAGGTAATGATCAGTACACAATGGCGACTTGGTTCACGCAACTTCGTCCTTCTATGTTGAAGCGTTCATTTCCAGTAACAGTTTGAATTTTTAGGTTTCACTCTGTTTTCTCCTATATTGATAGATGTATTTGGAACTCTAAATCCAACACGGTTTGTGCTAGCTTCTTGAAACTTGACACAATAATGTAGTTTCACGTTCTATCTCTATGTTTTGTTTCCTCTTGATGTAGCCCTAAGCAGTGACTGGCGAGAAACACTTCCATATAAAGGGGTTGCCAAGCGTCCTTAAATTACGAATCTCCAGAAATCTCAGTAAATATTTTTTCACCCAAACTGGATGATAGTTTCAGGTAATGATCAGTACACTAAGGCGACTTGGTTCCCGAAACTTCATTCTTCTATGTTGAAGCGTTCATTTCCAGTAACAGTTTGAATTTTTAGGTTTCATTCTGTTTTCTCCTATATTGATAGATGTATTTGGAACTCTAAATCCAACACGGTTTGTGCTAGCTTCTTGAAACTTGACACAATAAAGTAGTTTCACGTTCTGTCTCTATGTTTTGTTTCCTCTTGATGTAGCCCTTAGCAGTGACTGGGAGAAACACTTTCATGGAAACGGGTTGCCAAGCGTCCAAAAATTACGAATCTCCAGAAATCTCAGCAAATATTTTTTCACCCAAACTGGATGATACTTTCAGGTAATGATCAGTACACTAAGCTGATTTGGTTCCCCAAATTTCATTCTTCTATGTTGAAGCGTTCGTTTCCAGTAACAGTTTGAATTTTTAGGTTTCACTCTGTTTTCTCCTATATTGATAGATGTATTTGGAACTCTAAATCCAACACGGTTTGTGCTAGCTTCTTGAAACTTGACACAATAATGTAGTTTCACGTTCTATCTCTATGTTTTGTTTCGTCTTGATGTAGCCCTAAGCAGTGACTGGCGAGAAACACTTTCATGGAAACGGGTTGCCAAGCGTCCAAAAATTACGAATCTCCAGAAATCTCAGCAAATATTTTTTCACCCAAACTGGATGATACTTTCAGGTAATGATCAGTACACTAAGCTGATTTGGTTCCCCAAATTTCATTCTTGTATGTTGAAGCGTTCGTTTCCAGTAACAGTTTGAATTTTTAGGTTTCACTCTGTTTTCTCCTATATTGATAGATGTATTTGGAACTCTAAATCCAACACGGTTTGTGCTAGCTTCTTGAAACTTGACACAATAATGTAGTTTCACGTTCTATCTCTATGTTTTGTTTCGTCTTGATGTAGCCCTAAGCAGTGACTGGCGAGAAACACTTCCATATAAAGGGGTTGCCAAGCGTCCAAAAATTACGAATCTCCAGAAATCTCAGCAAATATTTTTTCACCCAAACTGGATGATACTTTCAGGTAATGATCAGTACACTAAGGCGACTTGGTTCCCGCAACTTCGTCCTTCTATGTTGAAGCGTTGTTTTCCAGTAACAGGTTGAATTTTTAGGTTTCACTCTGTTTTCTCCTATATTGATAGATGTATTTGGAACTCTAAATCCAACACGGTTTGTGCTAGCTTCTTGAAACTTGACACAATAATGTAGTTTCACGTTCTAACTCTATGTTTTGTTTCCTCTTGATGTAGCCCTAAGCAGTGACTGGCGAGAAACACTTCCATATAAAGGGGTTGCCAAGCGTCCAAAAATTATGAATCTCCAGAAATCTCAGCAAATATTTTTTCACCCAAACTGGATGATACTTTCAGGTAATGATCAGTACAATAAGCTGACTTGGTTCACCAAATTTCGTTCTTCTATGTTGTAGCGTTCGTTTCCAGTAACAGTTTGAATTTTTAGGTTTCACTCTGTTTTCTCCTATATTGATAGATGTATTTGGAACTCTAAATCCAACACGGTTTGTGCTAGCTTCTTGAAACTTGACACAATAATGTAGTTTCACGTTCTATCTCTATGTTTTGTTTCCTCTTGATGTAGCCCTTAGCAGTGACTGGGAGAAACACTTTCATGGAAACGGGTTGCCAAGCGTCCAAAAATTACGAATCTCCAGAAATCTCAGCAAATATTTTTTCACCCAAACTGGATGATACTTTCAGGTAATGATCAGTACACTAAGGCGACTTGGTTCACGCAACTTCGTCCTTCTATGTTGAAGCGTTCATTTCCAGTAACAGTTTGAATTTTTAGGTTTCACTCTGTTTTCTCCTATATTGATAGATGTATTTGGAACTCTAAATCCAACACGGTTTGTGCTAGCTTCTTGAAACTTGACACAATAATGTAGTTTCACGTTCTATCTCTATGTTTTGTTTCCTCTTGATGTAGCCCTAAGCAGTGACTGGCGAGAAACACTTCCATATAAAGGGATTGCCAAGCGTCCAAATATTACGAATCTCCAGAAATCTCAGCAAATATATTTTCACCCAAACTGGATGATACTTTCAGGTAATGATCAGTACACTAAGCTGACTTGGTTCCCCAAATTTCATTCTTCTATGTTGAAGCGTTCGTTTCCAGTAACAGTTTGAATTTTTAGGTTTCACTCTGTTTTCTCCTATATTGATAGATGTATTTGGAACTCTAAATACAACACGGTTTATGCTAGCTTCTTGAAACTTGACACAATAAAGTAGTTTCACGTTCTATCTCCATGTTTTGTTTCCTCTTGATGTAGCCCTAAGCAGTGACTGGCGAGAAACACTTTCATGGAAAGGGGTTGCCAAGCTTCCAAAAATTACGAATCTCCAGAAATCTCAGCAAATATTTTTTCATCCAAACTGGATGATACTTTCAGGTAATGATCAGTACACTAAGGCGACTTGGTTCCCGCAACTTCGTCCTTCTATGTTGAAGCGTTCATTTCCAGTAACAGTTTGAATTTTTAGGTTTCACTCTATTTTCGCCTATATTGATAGATGTATTTGGAACTCTAAATCCAACACGGTTTGTGCTAGCTTCTTGAAACTTAACACAATAATGTAGTTTCACGTTCTATCTCTATGTTTTGTTTCCTCTTGATGTAGCCCTAAGCAGTGACTGGCGAGAAACACTTCCATATAAAGGGGTTGCCAAGCGTCCAAAAATTACGAATCTCCAGAAATCTCAGCAAATATTTTTTCACCCAAACTGGATGATACTTTCAGGTAATGATCAGTACACTAAGCTGACTTGGTTCACCAAATTTCGTTCTTCTATGTTGTAGCGTTCGTTTCCAGTAACAGTTTGAATTTTTAGGTTTCACTCTGTTTTCTCCTATATTGATAGATGTATTTGGAACTCTAAATACAACACGGTTTGTGCTAGCTTCTTGAAACTTGACACAATAAAGTAGTTTCAGGTTCTATCTCCATTTTTTGTTTCCTCTTGATGTAGCCCTAAGCAGTGACTGGCGAGAAACACTTTCATGGAAAGGGGTTGCCAAGCTTCCAAAAATTACGAATCTCCAGAAATCTCAGCAAATATTTTTTCACCCAAACTGGATGATACTTTCAGGTAATGATCAGTACACTAAGCTGACTTGGTTCCCCAAATTTCATTCTTCTATGTTGAAGCGTTCGTTTCCAGTAACAGTTTGAATTTTTAGGTTTCACTCTATTTTCTCCTATATTGATAGATGTATTTGGAACTCTAAATCCAACACGGTTTGTGCTAGCTTCTTGAAACTTGACACAATAAAGTAGTTTCACGTTCTGTCTCTATGTGTTGTTTCCTCTTGATGTAGCCCTTAGCAGTGACTGGGAGAAACACTTTCATGGAAACGAGTTGCCAAGCGTCCAAAAATTACGAATCTCCAGAAATCTCAGCAAATATTTTTTCACCCAAACTGGATGATACTTTCAGGTAATGATCAGTACACTAAGGCGACTTGGTTCCCGCAACTTCGTCCTTCTATGTTGAAGCGTTCGTTTCCAGTAACAGTTTGAATTTTTAGGTTTCACTGTATTTTCTCCTATATTGATAGATGTATTTGGAACTCTAAATCCAACACGGTTTGTGCTAGCTTCTTGAAACTTGACACAATAATGTAGTTTCACGTTCTATCTCTATGTTTTGTTTCCTCTTGATGTAGCCCTAAGCAGTGACTGGCGAGAAACACTTCCATATAAAGGGGTTGCCAAGCGTCCAAAAATTACGAATCTCCAGAAATCTCAGCAAATATTTTTTCACCCAAACTCGATGATACTTTCAGGTAATGATCAGTACACTAAGGCGACTTGGTTCCCGCAACTTCGTCCTTCTATGTTGAAGCGTTCATTTCCAGTAACAGTTTGAATTTTTAGGTTTCACTCTATTTTCTCCTATATTGATAGATGTATTTGGAACTCTAAATCCAACACGGTTTGTGATAGCTTCTTGAAACTTGACACAATAAAGTAGTTTCATGTTCTGTCTCTATGTTTTGTTTCATCTTGATGTAGCCCTTAGCAGTGACTGGGAGAAACACTTTCATGGAAACGGGTTGCCAAGTGTCCAAAAATTACGAATCTCCAGAAATCTCAGCAAATATATTTTCACCCAAACTGGATGATACTTTCAGGTAATGATCAGTACACTAAGCTGACTTGGTTCCCCAAATTTCATTCTTCTATGTTGAAGCGTTCGTTTCCAGTAACAGTTTGAATTTTTAGGTTTCACTCTATTTTCTCCTATATTGATAGATGTATTTGGAACTCTAAATCCAACACGGTTTGTGCTAGCTTCTTGAAACTTGACACAATAATGTAGTTTCACGTTCTATCTCTATGTTTTGTTTCCTCTTGATGTAGCCCTAAGCAGTGACTGGCGAGAAACACTTCCATATAAAGGGATTGCCAAGCGTCCAAAAATTACGAATCTCCAGAAATCTCAGCAAATATTTTTTCACCCAAACTGGATGATACTTTCAGGTAATGATCAGTACACTAAGCTGACTTGGTTCACCAAATTTCGTTCTTCTATGTTGTAGCGTTCGTTTCCAGTAACAGTTTGAATTTTTAGGTTTCACTCTGTTTTCTCCTATATTGATAGATGTATTTGGAACTCTAAATCCAACACGGTTTGTGCTAGCTTCTTGAAACTTGACACAATAATGTAGTTTCACGTTCTATCTCTATGTTTTGTTTCCTCTTGATGTAGCCCTAAGCAGTGACTGGCGAGAAACACTTCCATATAAAGGGGTTGCCAAGCGTCCAAAAATTACGAATCTCCAGAAATCTCAGCAAATATTTTTTCACCCAAACTGGATGATACTTTCAGGTAATGATCAGTACACTAAGCTGACTTGGTTCACCAAATTTCGTTCTTCTATGTTGTAGCGTTCGTTTCCAGTAACAGTTTGAATTTTTAGGTTTCACTCTGTTTTCTCCTATATTGATAGATGTATTTGGAACTCTAAATCCAACACGGTTTGTGCTAGCTTCTTGAAACTTGACACAATAATGTAGTTTCACGTTCTATCACTATGTTTTGTTTCCTCTTGATGTAGCCCTAAGCAGTGACTGGCGAGAAACACTTCCATATAAAGGGGTTGCCAAGCGTCCTTAAATTACGAATCTCCAGAAATCTCAGTAAATATTTTTTCACCCAAACTGGATGATAGTTTCAGGTAATGATCAGTACACTAAGGCGACTTGGTTCCCGAAACTTCATTCTTCTATGTTGAAGCGTTCATTTCCAGTAACAGTTTGAATTTTTAGGTTTCATTCTGTTTTCTCCTATATTGATAGATGTATTTGGAACTCTAAATCCAACACGGTTTGTGCTAGCTTCTTGAAACTTGACACAATAAAGTAGTTTCACGTTCTGTCTCTATGTTTTGTTTCCTCTTGATGTAGCCCTTAGCAATGACTGGGAGAAACACTTTCATGGAAACGGGTTGCCAAGCGTCCAAAAATTACGAATCTCCAGAAATCTCAGCAAATATTTTTTCACCCAAACTGGATGATACTTTCAGGTAATGATCAGTACACTAAGCTGATTTGGTTCCCGAAACTTCATTCTTCTATGTTGAAGCGTTCGTTTCCAGTAACAGTTTGAATTTTTAGGTTTCACTCTGTTTTCTCCTATATTGATAGATGTATTTGGAACTCTAAATACAACACGGTTTATGCTAGCTTCTTGAAACTTGACACAATAAAGTAGTTTCACGTTCTATCTCCATGTTTTGTTTCCTCTTGATGTAGCCCTAAGCAGTGACTGGTGAGAAACACTTTCATGGAAAGGGGTTGCCTAGCTTCCAAAAATTACGAATCTCCAGAAATCTCAGCAAATATTTTTTCATCCAAACTGGATGATACTTTCAGGTAATGATCAGTACACTAAGGCGACTTGGTTCCCGCAACTTCGTCCTTCTATGTTGAAGCATTCATTTCCAGTAACAGTTTGAATTTTTAGGTTTCACTCTATTTTCGCCTATATTGATAGATGTATTTGGAACTCTAAATCCAACACGGTTTGTGCTAGCTTCTTGAAACTTAACACAATAATGTAGTTTCACGTTCTATCTCTATGTTTTGTTTCCTCTTGATGTAGCCCTAAGCAGTGACTGGCGAGAAACACTTCCATATAAAGGGATTGCCAAGCGCCCAAATATTACGAATCTCCAGAAATCTCAGCAAATATATTTTCACCCAAACTGGATGATACTTTCATGTAATGATCAGTACACTAAGCTGACTTGGTTCCCCAAATTTCATTCTTCTATGTTGAAGCGTTCGTTTCCAGTAACAGTTTGAATTTTTAGGTTTCACTCTGTTTTCTCCTATATTGATAGATGTATTTGGAACTCTAAATCCAACACGGTTTGTGCTAGCTTCTTGAAACTTGACACAATAATGTAGTTTCTCGTTCTATCTCTATGTTTTGTTTCCTCTTGATGTAGCCCTAAGCAGTGACTGGCGAGAAACACTTCCATATAAAGGGGTTGCCAAGCGTCCAAAAATTACGAATCTCCAGAAATCTCAGCAAATATTTTTTCACCCAAACTGGATGATACTTTCAGGTAATGATCAGTACACTAAGCTGACTTGGTTCACCAAATTTCGTTCTTCTATGTTGTAGCGTTCGTTTCCAGTAACAGTTTGAATTTTTAGGTTTCACTCTGTTTTCTCCTATATTGATAGATGTATTTGGAACTCTAAATACAACACGGTTTGTGCTAGCTTCTTGAAACTTGACACAATAAAGTAGTTTCACGTTCTATCTCCATGTTTTGTTTCCTCTTGATGTAGCCCTAAGCAGTGACTGGCGAGAAACACTTTCTTGGAAAGGGGTTGCCAAGCTTCCAAAAATTACGAATCTCCAGAAATCTCAGCAAATATTTTTTCACCCAAACTGGATGATACTTTCAGGTAATGATCAGTACACTAAGGCGACTTGGTTCCCGCAACTTCGTCCTTCTATGTTGAAGCGTTCATTTCCAGTAACAGATTGAATTTTTAGGTTTCACTCTATTTTCGCCTATATTGATAGATGTATTTGGAACTCTAAATCCAACACGGTTTGTGCTAGCTTCTTGAAACTTGACACAATAAAGTAGTTTCACGTTCTGTCTCTATGTTTTGTTTCCTCTTGATGTAGCCCTAAGCAGTGACTGGCGAGAAACACTTTCATGGAAAGGGGTTGCCAAGCATCCAAAAATTACGAATCTCCAGAAATCTCAGCAAATATATTTTCACCCAAACTGGATGATACTTTCAGGTAATGATCAGTACACTAAGCTGACTTGGTTCCCCAAATTTCATTCTTCTATGTTGAAGCGTTCGTTTCCAGTAACAGTTTGAATTTTTAGGTTTCACTCTGTTTTCTCCTATATTGATAGATGTATTTGGAACTCTAAATACAACACGGTTTATGCTAGCTTCTTGAAACTTGACACAATAAAGTAGTTTCACGTTCTATCTCCATGTTTTGTTTCCTCTTGATGTAGCCCTAAGCAGTGACTGGCGAGAAACACTTTCATGGAAAGGGGTTGCCAAGCTTCCAAAAATTACGAATCTCCAGAAATCTCAGCAAATATTTTTTCATCCAAACTGGATGATACTTTCAGGTAATGATCAGTACACTAAGGCGACTTGGTTCCCGCAACTTCGTCCTTCTATGTTGAAGCGTTCATTTCCAGTAACAGTTTGAATTTTTAGGTTTCACTCTATTTTCGCCTATATTGATAGATGTATTTGGAACTCTAAATCCAACACGGTTTGTGCTAGCTTCTTGAAACTTAACACAATAATGTAGTTTCACGTTCTATCTCTATGTTTTGTTTCCTCTTGATGTAGCCCTAAGCAGTGACTGGCGAGAAACACTTCCATATAAAGGGGTTGCCAAGCGTCCAAAAATTACGAATCTCCAGAAATCTCAGCAAATATTTTTTCACCCAAACTGGATGATACTTTCAGGTAATGATCAGTACACTAAGCTGACTTGGTTCACCAAATTTCGTTCTTCTATGTTGTAGCGTTCGTTTCCAGTAACAGTTTGAATTTTTAGGTTTCACTCTGTTTTCTCCTATATTGATAGATGTATTTGGAACTCTAAATACAACACGGTTTGTGCTAGCTTCTTGAAACTTGACACAATAAAGTAGTTTCACGTTCTATCTCCATTTTTTGTTTCCTCTTGATGTAGCCCTAAGCAGTGACTGGCGAGAAACACTTTCATGGAAAGGGGTTGCCAAGCTTCCAA
This sequence comes from Spermophilus citellus, assembly GCF_964194105.1. NCBI lineage: Eukaryota > Metazoa > Chordata > Mammalia > Rodentia > Sciuridae > Spermophilus > Spermophilus citellus. The sequence continues at coordinate 32,079,869 of NC_138186.1, forward strand.
AAATTACGAATCTCCAGAAATCTCAGCAAATATTTTTTCACCCAAACTGGATGATACTTTCAGGTAATGATCAGTACACTAAGCTGACTTGGTTCCCCAAATTTCATTCTTCTATGTTGAAGCGTTCGTTTCCAGTAACAGTTTGAATTTTTAGGTTTCACTCTATTTTCTCCTATATTGATAGATGTATTTGGAACTCTAAATCCAACACGGTTTGTGCTAGCTTCTTGAAACTTGACACAATAAAGTAGTTTCACGTTCTGTCTCTATGTTTTGTTTCCTCTTGATGTAGCCCTAAGCAGTGACTGGCGAGAAACACTTTCATGGAAAGGGGTTGCCAAGCATCCAAAAATTACGAATCTCCAGAAATCTCAGCAAATATTTTTTCACCCAAATTGATGATAGTTTCAGGTAATGATCAGTACACTAAGGCGACTTGGTTTCCCAAATTTCATTCTTCTATGTTGAAGCGTTCATTTCCAGTAACAGTTTGAATTTTTAGGTTTCATTCTGTTTTCTCCTATATTGATAGATGTATTTGGAACTCTAAATCCAACACGGTTTGTGCTAGCTTCTTGAAACTTGACACAATAAAGTAGTTTCACGTTCTGTCTCTATGTTTTGTTTCCTCTTGATGTAGCCCTTAGCAGTGACTGGGAGAAACACTTTCATGGAAACGAGTTGCCAAGCGTCCAAAAATTACGAATCTCCAGAAATCTCAGCAAATATTTTTTCACCCAAACTGGATGATACTTTCAGGTAATGATCAGTACACTAAGGCGACTTGGTTCCCGCAACTTCGTCCTTCTATGTTGAAGCGTTCATTTCCAGTAACAGTTTGAATTTTTAGGTTTCACTCTATTTTCTCCTATATTGATAGATGTATTTGGAACTCTAAATCCAACACGGTTTGTGATAGCTTCTTGAAACTTGACACAATAATGTAGTTTCACGTTCTATCTCTATGTTTTGTTTCCTCTTGATGTAGCCCTAAGCAGTGACTGGCGAGAAACACTTCCATATAAAGGGGTTGCCAAGCGTCCAAAAATTACGAATCTCCAGAAATCTCAGCAAATATTTTTAACCCAAACTCGATGATACTTTCAGGTAATGATCAGTACACTAAGGCGACTTGGTTCCCGCAACTTCGTCCTTCTATGTTGAAGCGTTCATTTCCAGTAACAGTTTGAATTTTTAGGTTTCACTCTATTTTCTCCTATATTGATAGATGTATTTGGAACTCTAAATCCAACACGGTTTGTGATAGCTTCTTGAAACTTGACACAATAAAGTAGTTTCACGTTCTGTCTCTATGTTTTGTTTCCTCTTGATGTAGCCCTTAGCAGTGACTGGGAGAAACACTTTCATGGAAACGGGTTGCCAAGCGTCCAAAAATTACGAATCTCCAGAAATCTCAGCAAATATATTTTCACCCAAACTGGATGATACTTTCAGGTAATGATCAGTACACTAAGCTGACTTGGTTCCCCAAATTTCATTCTTCTATGTTGAAGCGTTCGTTTCCAGTAACAGTTTGAATTTTTAGGTTTCACTCTATTTTCTCCTATATTGATAGATGTATTTGGAACTCTAAATCCAACACGGTTTGTGCTAGCTTCTTGAAACTTGACACAATAATGTAGTTTCACGTTTTATCTCTATGTTTTGTTTCCTCTTGATGTAGCCCTAAGCAGTGACTGGCGAGAAACACTTCCATATAAAGGGGTTGCCAAGCGTCCAAAAATTACGAATCTCCAGAAATCTCAGCAAATATTTTTTCACCCAAACTGGATGATACTTTCAGGTAATGATCAGTACACTAAGCTGACTTGGTTCACCAAATTTCGTTCTTCTATGTTGTAGCGTTCGTTTCCAGTAACAGTTTGAATTTTTAGGTTTCACTCTGTTTTCTCCTATATTGATAGATGTATTTGGAACTCTAAATCCAACACGGTTTGTGCTAGCTTCTTGAAACTTGACACAATAATGTAGTTTCACGTTCTATCTCTATGTTTTGTTTCCTCTTGATGTAGCCCTAAGCAGTGACTGGCAAGAAACACTTCCATATAAAGGGGTTGCCAAGCGTCCAAAAATTACGAATCTCCAGAAATCTCAGCAAATATTTTTTCACCCAAACTGGATGATACTTTCAGGTAATGATCAGTACACTAAGCTGACTTGGTTCACCAAATTTCGTTCTTCTATGTTGTAGCGTTCGTTTCCAGTAACAGTTTGAATTTTTAGGTTTCACTCTGTTTTCTCCTATATTGATAGATGTATTTGGAACGCTAAATCCAACACGGTTTGTGCTAGCTTCTTGAAACTTGACACAATAATGTAGTTTCACGTTCTATCACTATGTTTTGTTTCCTCTTGATGTAGCCCTAAGCAGTGACTGGCGAGAAACACTTCCATATAAAGGGGTTGCCAAGCGTCCTTAAATTACGAATCTCCAGAAATCTCAGTAAATATTTTTTCACCCAAACTGGATGATAGTTTCAGGTAATGATCAGTACACTAAGGCGACTTGGTTCCCGAAACTTCATTCTTCTATGTTGAAGCGTTCATTTCCAGTAACAGTTTGAATTTTTAGGTTTCATTCTGTTTTCTCCTATATTGATAGATGTATTTGGAACTCTAAATCCAACACGGTTTGTGCTAGCTTCTTGAAACTTGACACAATAAAGTAGTTTCACGTTCTGTCTCTATGTTTTGTTTCCTCTTGATGTAGCCCTTAGCAGTGACTGGGAGAAACACTTTCATGGAAACGGGTTGCCAAGCGTCCAAAAATTACGAATCTCCAGAAATCTCAGCAAATATTTTTTCACCCAAACTGGATGATACTTTCAGGTAATGATCAGTACACTAAGCTGATTTGGTTCCCCAAATTTCATTCTTCTATGTTGAAGCGTTCGTTTCCAGTAACAGTTTGAATTTTTAGGTTTCACTCTGTTTTCTCCTATATTGATAGATGTATTTGGAACTCTAAATCCAACACGGTTTGTGCTAGCTTCTTGAAACTTGACACAATAATGTAGTTTCACGTTCTATCTCTATGTTTTGTTTCGTCTTGATGTAGCCCTAAGCAGTGACTGGCGAGAAACACTTTCATGGAAACGGGTTGCCAAGCGTCCAAAAATTACGAATCTCCAGAAATCTCAGCAAATATTTTTTCACCCAAACTGGATGATACTTTCAGGTAATGATCAGTACACTAAGCTGATTTGGTTCCCCAAATTTCATTCTTGTATGTTGAAGCGTTCGTTTCCAGTAACAGTTTGAATTTTTAGGTTTCACTCTGTTTTCTCCTATATTGATAGATGTATTTGGAACTCTAAATCCAACACGGTTTGTGCTAGCTTCTTGAAACTTGACACAATAATGTAGTTTCACGTTCTATCTCTATGTTTTGTTTCGTCTTGATGTAGCCCTAAGCAGTGACTGGCGAGAAACACTTCCATATAAAGGGGTTGCCAAGCGTCCAAAAATTACGAATCTCCAGAAATCTCAGCAAATATTTTTTCACCCAAACTGGATGATACTTTCAGGTAATGATCAGTACACTAAGGCGACTTGGTTCCCGCAACTTCGTCCTTCTATGTTGAAGCGTTGTTTTCCAGTAACAGGTTGAATTTTTAGGTTTCACTCTGTTTTCTCCTATATTGATAGATGTATTTGGAACTCTAAATCCAACACGGTTTGTGCTAGCTTCTTGAAACTTGACACAATAATGTAGTTTCACGTTCTAACTCTATGTTTTGTTTCCTCTTGATGTAGCCCTAAGCAGTGACTGGCGAGAAACACTTCCATATAAAGGGGTTGCCAAGCGTCCAAAAATTATGAATCTCCAGAAATCTCAGCAAATATTTTTTCACCCAAACTGGATGATACTTTCAGGTAATGATCAGTACAATAAGCTGACTTGGTTCACCAAATTTCGTTCTTCTATGTTGTAGCGTTCGTTTCCAGTAACAGTTTGAATTTTTAGGTTTCACTCTGTTTTCTCCTATATTGATAGATGTATTTGGAACTCTAAATCCAACACGGTTTGTGCTAGCTTCTTGAAACTTGACACAATAATGTAGTTTCACGTTCTATCTCTATGTTTTGTTTCATCTTGATGTAGCCCTAAGCGGTGACTGGCGAGAAACACTTCCATATAAAGGGGTTGCCAAGCGTCCAAAAATTACGAATCTCCAGAAATCTCAGCAAATATTTTTTCACCCAAACTGGATGATACTTTCAGGTAATGATCAGTACACTAAGCTGACTTGGTTCACCAAATTTCGTTCTTCTATGTTGTAGCGTTCGTTTCCAGTAACAGTTTGAATTTTTAGGTTTCACTCTGTTTTCTCCTATATTGATAGATGTATTTGGAACTCTAAATCCAACACGGTTTGTGCTAGCTTCTTGAAACTTGACACAATAATGTAGTTTCACGTTCTATCACTATGTTTTGTTTCGTCTTGATGTAGCCCTAAGCAGTGACTGGCGAGAAACACTTCCATATAAAGGGGTTGCCAAGCGTCCAAAAATTACGAATCTCCAGAAATCTCAGTAAATATTTTTTCACCCAAACTGGATGATAGTTTCAGGTAATGATCAGTACACTAAGGCGACTTGGTTCCCGAAACTTCATTCTTCTATGTTGAAGCGTTCATTTCCAGTAACAGTTTGAATTTTTAGGTTTCATTCTGTTTTCTCCTATATTGATAGATGTATTTGGAACTCTAAATCCAACACGGTTTGTGCTAGCTTCTTGAAACTTGACACAATAAAGTAGTTTCACGTTCTGTCTCTATGTTTTGTTTCCTCTTGATGTAGCCCTTAGCAGTGACTGGGAGAAACACTTTCATGGAAACGGGTTGCCAAGCGTCCAAAAATTACGAATCTCCAGAAATCTCAGCAAATATTTTTTCACCCAAACTGGATGATACTTTCAGGTAATGATCAGTACACTAAGCTGATTTGGTTCCCCAAATTTCATTCTTCTATGTTGAAGCGTTCGTTTCCAGTAACAGTTTGAATTTTTAGGTTTCACTCTGTTTTCTCCTATATTGATAGATGTATTTGGAACTCTAAATCCAACACGGTTTGTGCTAGCTTCTTGAAACTTGACACAATAATGTAGTTTCACGTTCTATCTCTATGTTTTGTTTCGTCTTGATGTAGCCCTAAGCAGTGACTGGCGAGAAACACTTCCATATAAAGGGGTTGCCAAGCGTCCAAAAATTACGAATCTCCAGAAATCTCAGCAAATATTTTTTCACCCAAACTGGATGATACTTTCAGGTAATGATCAGTACACTAAGGCGACTTGGTTCCCGCAACTTCGTCCTTCTATGTTGAAGCGTTCATTTCCAGTAACAGTTTGAATTTTTAGGTTTCACTCTGTTTTCTCCTATATTGATAGATGTATTTGGAACTCTAAATCCAACACGGTTTGTGCTAGCTTCTTGAAACTTGACACAATAATGTAGTTTCACGTTCTATCTCTATGTTTTGTTTCCTCTTGATGTAGCCCTAAGCAGTGACTGGCGAGAAACACTTCCATATAAAGGGGTTGCCAAGCGTCCAAAAATTACGAATCTCCAGAAATCTCAGCAAATATTTTTTCACCCAAACTGGATGATACTTTCAGGTAATGATCAGTACACTAAGGCGACTTGTTCCCGCAACTTCGTCCTTCTATGTTGAAGCGTTCATTTCCAGTAACAGTTTGAATTTTTAGGTTTCACTCTGTTTTCTCCTATATTGATAGATGTATTTGGAACTCTAAATCCAACACGGTTTGTGCTAGCTTCTTGAAACTTGACACAATAATGTAGTTTCACGTTCTATCACTATGTTTTGTTTCCTCTTGATGTAGCCCTAAGCAGTGACTGGCGAGAAACACTTCCATATAAAGGGGTTGCGAAGCGTCCAAAAATTACGAATCTCCAGAAATCTCAGCAAATATTTTTTCACCCAAACTGGATGATACTTTCAGGTCATGATCAGTACACTAAGGCGACTTGGTTCCCGCAACTTCGTCCTTCTATGTTGAAGCGTTCATTTCCAGTAACAGTTTGAATTTTTAGGTTTCACTCTATTTTCGCCTATATTGATAGATGTATTTGGAACTCTAAATCCAACACGGTTTGTGATAGCTTCTTGAAACTTGACACAATAAAGTAGTTTCACGTTCTGTCTCTATGTTTTGTTTCCTCTTGATGTAGCCCTTAGCAGTGACTGGCGAGAAATACTTTCATGGAAACGGGTTGCCAAGCGTCCAAAAATTACGAATCTCCAGAAATCTCAGCAAATATATTTTCACCCAAACTGGATGATACTTTCAGGTAATGATCAGTACACTAAGCTGACTTGGTTCCCCAAATTTCATTCTTCTATGTTGAAGCATTCGTTTCCAGTAACAGTTTGAATTTTTAGGTTTCACTCTATTTTCTCCTATATTGATAGATGTATTTGGAACTCTAAATCCAACACGGTTTGTGCTAGCTTCTTGAAACTTGACACAATAATGTAGTTTCACGTTCTATCTCTATGTTTTGTTTCCTCTTGATATAGCCCTAAGCAGTGACTGGCGAGAAACACTTCCATATAAAGGGGTTGCCAAGCGTCCAAAAATTACGAATCTCCAGAAATCTCAGCAAATATTTTTTCACCCAAACTGGATGATACTTTCAGGTAATGATCAGTACACTAAGCTGACTTGGTTCACCAAATTTCGTTCTTCTATGTTGTAGCGTTCGTTTCCAGTAACAGTTTGAATTTTTAGGTTTCACTCTGTTTTCTCCTATATTGATAGATGTATTTGGAACTCTAAATCCAACACGGTTTGTGCTAGCTTCTTGAAACTTGACACAATAATGTAGTTTCACGTTCTATCTCTATGTTTTGTTTCCTCTTGATGTAGCCCTAAGCAGTGACTGGCGAGAAACACTTCCATATAAAGGGGTTGCCAAGCGTCCAAAAATTACGAATCTCCAGAAATCTCAGCAAATATTTTTTCACCCAAACTGGATGATACTTTCAGGTAATGATCAGTACACTAAGGCGACTTGGTTCCCGCAACTTCGTCCTTCTATGTTGAAGCGTTCATTTCCAGTAACAGTTTGAATTTTTAGGTTTCATTCTGTTTTCTCCTATATTGATAGATGTATTTGGAACTCTAAATCCAACACGGTTTGTGCTAGCTTCTTGAAACTTGACACAATAAAGTAGTTTCACGTTCTGTCTCTATGTTTTGTTTCCTCTTGATGTAGCCCTTAGCAGTGACTGGGAGAAACACTTTCATGGAAACGGGTTGCCAAGCGTCCAAAAATTACGAATCTCCAGAAATCTCAGCAAATATTTTTTCACCCAAACTGGATGATACTTTCAGGTAATGATCAGTACACTAAGCTGATTTGGTTCCCCAAATTTCATTCTTCTATGTTGAAGCGTTCGTTTCCAGTAACAGTTTGAATTTTTAGGTTTCACTCTGTTTTCTCCTATATTGATAGATGTATTTGGAACTCTAAATCCAACACGGTTTGTGCTAGCTTCTTGAAACTTGACACAATAATGTAGTTTCACGTTCTATCTCTATGTTTTGTTTCGTCTTGATGTAGCCCTAAGCAGTGACTGGTGAGAAACACTTCCATATAAAGGGGTTGCCAAGCGTCCAAAAATTACGAATCTCCAGAAATCTCAGCAAATATTTTTTCACCCAAACTGGATGATACTTTCAGGTAATGATCAGTACACTAAGGCGACTTGGTTCCCGCAACTTCGTCCTTCTATGTTGAAGCGTTCATTTCCAGTAACAGTTTGAATTTTTAGGTTTCACTCTGTTTTCTCCTATATTGATAGATGTATTTGGAACTCTAAATCCAACACGGTTTGTGCTAGCTTCTTGAAACTTGACACAATAATGTAGTTTCACGTTCTATCTCTATGTTTTGTTTCCTCTTGATGTAGCCCTAAGCAGTGACTGGCGAGAAACACTTCCATATAAAGGGTTTGCCAAGCGTCCAAAAATTACGAATCTCCAGAAATCTCAGCAAATATTTTTTCACCCAAACTGGATGATACTTTCAGGTAATGATCAGTACACTAAGCTGACTTGGTTCACCAAATTTCGTTCTTCTATGTTGTAGCATTCGTTTCCAGTAACAGTTTGAATTTTTAGGTTTCACTCTGTTTTCTCCTATATTGATAGATGTATTTGGAACTCTAAATCCAACACGGTTTGTGCTAGCTTCTTGAAACTTGACACAATAATGTAGTTTCACGTTCTATCTCTATGTTTTGTTTCCTCTTGATGTAGCCCTAAGCAGTGACTGGCGAGAAACACTTCCATATAAAGGGGTTGCCAAGCGTCCAAAAATTACGAATCTCCAGAAATCTCAGCAAATATTTTTTCACCCAAACTGGATGATACTTTCAGGTAATGATCAGTACACTAAGGCGACTTGGTTCCCACAACTTCGTCCTTCTATGTTGAAGCGTTCATTTCCAGTAACAGTTTGAATTTTTAGGTTTCACTCTATTTTCTCCTATACTGATAGATGTATTTGGAACTCTAAATCCAACACGGTTTGTGCTAGCTTCTTGAAACTTGACACAATAATGTAGTTTCACGTTCTATCTCTATGTTTTGTTTCCTCTTGATGTAGCCCTAAGCAGTGACTGGCGAGAAACACTTCCATATAAAGGGTTTGCCAAGCGTCCAAAAATTACGAATCTCCAGAAATCTCAGCAAATATTTTTTCACCCAAACTGGATGATACTTTCAGGTAATGATCAGTACACTAAGCTGACTTGGTTCACCAAATTTTGTTCTTCTATGTTGTAGCATTCGTTTCCAGTAACAGTTTGAGTTTTTAGGTTTCACTCTGTTTTCTCCTATATTGATAGATGTATTTGGAACTCTAAATCCAACACGGTTTGTGCTAGCTTCTTGAAACTTGACACAATAATGTAGTTTCACATTCTATCTCTATGTTTTGTTTCCTCTTGATGTAGCCCTAAGCAGTGACTGGCGAGAAACACTTCCATATAAAGGGGTTGCCAAGCGTCCAAAAATTACGAATCTCCAGAAATCTCAGCAAATATTTTTTCACCCAAACTGGATGATACTTTCAGGTAATGATCAGTACACTAAGGCGACTTGGTTACCGCAACTTCGTCCTTCTATGTTGAAGCGTTCATTTCCAGTAACAGTTTGAATTTTTAGGTTTCACTCTATTTTCTCCTATATTGATAGATGTATTTGGAACTCTAAATCCAACACGGTTTGTGCTAGCTTCTTGAAACTTGACACAATAATGTAGATTCACGTTCTATCTCTATGTTTTGTTTCCTCTTGATGTAGCCCTAAGCAGTGACTGGCGAGAAACACTTCCATATAAAGGGGTTGCCAAGCGTCCAAAAATTACGAATCTCCAGAAATCTCAGCAAATATTTTTTCACCCAAACTGGATGATACTTTCAGGTAATGATCAGTACACTAAGCTGACTTGGTTCACCAAATTTCGTTCTTCTATGTTGAAGCGTTCGTTTCCAGTAACAGTTTGAATTTTTAGGTTTCACTCTGTTTTCTCCTATATTGATAGATGTATTTGGAACTCTAAATCCAACACGGTTTGTGCTAGCTTCTTGAAACTTGACACAATAAAGAAGTTTCATGTTCTGTCTCTATGTTTTGTTTCCTCTTGATGTAGCCCTTAGCAGTGACTGGGAGAAACACTTTCATGGAAACGGGTTGCCAAGCGTCCAAAAATTACGAATCTCCAGAAATCTCAGCAAATATTTTTTCACCCAAACTGGATGATACTTTCAGGTAATGATCAGTACACTAAGCTGACTTGGTTCACCAAATTTCATTCTTCTATGTTGAAGCGTTCGTTTCCAGTAACAGTTTGAATTTTTAGGTTTCACTCTGTTTTCTCCTATATTGATAGATGTATTTGGAACTCTAAATCCAACACGGTTTGTGCTAGCTTCTTGAAACTTGACACAATAATGTAGTTTCACGTTCTATCTCTATGTTTTGTTTCGTCTTGATGTAGCCCTAAGCAGTGACTGGCGAGAAACACTTCCATATAAAGGGGTTGCCAAGCGTCCAAAAATTACGAATCTCCAGAAATCTCAGCAAATATTTTTTCACCCAAATTGGATGATACTTTCAGGTAATGATCAGTACACTAAGGCGACTTGGTTCCCGCAACTTCGTCCTTCTATGTTGAAGCGTTCATTTCCAGTAACAGTTTGAATTTTCAGGTTTCACTCTGTTTTCTCCTATATTGATAGATGTATTTGGAACTCTAAATCCAACACGGTTTGTGCTAGCTTCTTGAAACTTGACACAATAATGTAGTTTCACGTTCTATCACTATGTTTTGTTTCCTCTTGATGTAGCCCTAAGCAGTGACTGGCGAGAAACACTTCCATATAAAGGGGTTGCCAAGCGTCCAAAAATTACGAATCTCCAGAAATCTCAGCAAATATTTTTTCACCCAAACTGGATGATACTTTCAGGTAATGATCAGTACACTAAGGCAACTTGGTTCCCGCAACTTCGTCCTTCTATGTTGAAGCGTTCATTTCCAGTAACAGTTTGAATTTTTAGGTTTCACTCTATTTTCTCCTATATTGATAGATGTATTTGGAACTCTAAATCCAACACGGTTTGTGATAGCTTCTTGAAACTTGACACAATAAAGTAGTTTCACGTTCTGTCTCTATGTTTTGTTTCCTCTTGATGTAGCCCTTAGCAGTGACTGGCGAGAAATACTTTCATGGAAACGGGTTGCCAAGCGTCCAAAAATTACGAATCTCCAGAAATCTCAGCAAATATTTTTTCACCCAAACTGGATGATACTTTCAGGTAATGATCAGTACACTAAGCTGACTTGGTTCCCCAAATTTCATTCTTCTATGTTGAAGCGTTCGTTTCCAGTAACAGTTTGAATTTTTAGGTTTCACTCTATTTTCTCCTATATTGATAGATGTATTTGGAACTCTAAATCCAACACGGTTTGTGCTAGCTTCTTGAAACTTGACACAATAATGTAGTTTCACGTTCTATCTCTATGTTTTGTTTCCTCTTGATGTAGCCCTAAGCAGTGACTGGCGAGAAACACTTCCATATAAAGGGGTTGCCAAGCGTCCAAAAATTACGAATCTCCAGAAATCTCAGCAAATATTTTTTCACCCAAACTGGATGATACTTTCAGGAAATGATCAGTACACTAAGCCCACTTGGTTCACCAAATTTCGTTCTTCTATGTTGAAGCGTTCGTTTCCAGTAACAGTTTGAATTTTTAGGTTTCACTCTGTTTTCTCCTATATTGATAGATGTATTTGGAACTCTAAATCC